>NC_134237.1:94791756-95403145 GCF_965152275.1 Natator depressus | reverse complement strand
ACTTTGGCCCTGTGTTTGTATTTACATCCTGTAAAAAGGGAAAGCCAAAGGGTCAAAAATGGTGCGTTTCTGGTGGCTTTTGTTCAGATAATCAAGGAATGGGGGTGTGTGTGGAATTTTCTTGCCAATTATGTAATTTTCATTTCGTTAGTTATATTTTATTAAATATTTCCTCTCGGTGGCAGAGGAGGGAAGGCTTAGTTGAATCGCAGTGTTGTATAAACACTGGGTATTTTACATGATTTAAATGTGTAGATAATTAGTTTTATTACATTCATTACCCCCTTTATGTGCTCTGTAACAAGTCAGTAATTAAAGTAACAAACTCATAAAGTCTTTACAGGGGCATTTAGGCTTATAGAGTATTTGCTAAGCTAAGTAGTTTAATTCAAAGCTAGTCGATGGGCAAAGCGAATCTACAGCCTCTTCTGTTACACAGTGTTTTATTATACATTAAAAATACTCCGAAGCGTACTTAATTAAAACAGTGAGTGGGGTTTTATTTTTGTGCATGTCACTGTAAGTTACCGGTGACTAATAAAAGAAAGAAAAAAGATTCTTAAGCCACTGAGGATCCTGGTGATAGTTTTATGGTGAGCTCTGATAGTTTTATTGCCCTTGCATGTTGTACAATGTGTATTTGATAAAGAACGGCCTTTGGTGGCCCGTGGACACTTTTTGTGCATCGGTGAAATGAAAATAAATGTGAACATGGTTGTGGTGCGAGGCTGGAAACAAATTGCGAGGTCTAAATGGTTTTTCCTTTATGGTCAGCAGACAAGAGGAGAAAAGCGATGCAAGCATCTGTCTTCAGTCCCCACAAACTAAAGGGCAGCAAAGAGTGATGTGAATCTAAGTGTTTTATTACAGCCGGGATTTGTCTTTATTTACCCCCGCGCTCATGAATATGAATACACATTTGGGTCAGGGAGGTACCTATTCACCTCTGAAACAACAAATGGAATTTTTAAGAATTTCAAAGTGTGTCTCTTCCAGGGCACTTATTGTCTGATTTGCTCTTTCCTGGATCTGGCCTGGAATGTTTCCCTGGCTGTTTGTTTGTTTGTAATTCATGGCCTCTATCTTTCACCCAGGAACAACATTCTGGCACGCTGCGGAGTGTAAGTAAATAGGCGAAGATTTACGGCCTGATCCAGAGGCCACTGAGGACAATGGAAAACCTTCCTTTGGACCTCGATAGGCCTTCCGTGCAGAGACCCTCAGGGACGCATCACAACTCGTGGAGGGAAGAGAGACCCTGCTCTCCAGGCACATTTTATGGCGCTAAAGACACATGCAGCGTGGAGTGTGACGGGCCCTTGTCTGGTATGTGATCATACCACTCAGCCTAGGAGCCGAGACTTCAGGGCTCTGCAGCGGTGGGCGCATGAGCGTGCGGCCGTGACTGTGACCCGTCCGGGGCTTTCAGGGCTACCTGCGGAGAGCCTCGCCGGCAATGCCTCGCCCTCGGCTCTTGCCCCTACCCACACCAGTCAGTGCGGCTCTGCGCGCCGTGCCAGCCCGCTTGCTCCAGCGCTGTGGAAGGCGCTTCCCTTCCATGTTGTCCTCGGCCCAGCCCTGTCCCCCTCTACCCGGATCCAGGCTCGCCAGCTTGGTGCTCGAGTCCCGTCTGGCTTCAGTCTGCTCGGCAGGGCCCGTTCCCAGCTCAGCGCCTGGTTCTTGCCAGCCCGGGGGTTCTCAGCGGTGCCTAGCTCACTCCACACACCCCTGTCCCCCCGTCCATCGGGCCAGCTGTGCGCGCTCCCCCATTCCCACCTCTGCCCCCGATCGTGCCAGCCGTGGCCTGTCCCTCTCCTCCTTCAATCCCCCCGCCAGCCCCTTTGCCCTGCAAAGCCAAACGGTGCTGCCTCTGAGGGGGGTGAGCTCCTCATGCCCAGTCATTACACGGGAGGATCTTCCAGCCGATCTACGGTCCGCTGAGCTAATGCACTTGACTCAATTATCTCCTTTCTGCGGCTTTATTTATGGGAGGAGGGTTTTGTGTGTGTGTTTTTTTCCAGTGTAAAATCTTTTGTGGATGTTTTGATTCGCCTCTGCAGATGAAAGTCACGCCGGGCTTCTCCGAGGCTCACAGGCTCCGGCCCCTGGGTTTTGTTTCCAGTTGTTCTTTCTACACGCGAGCTGCTCTCCCTAAAAGTTGTAGCAAATGGTTAATTTGATTATTGCAACTATAGGCCAACTGCTTCAGCAGCCTTCCCCCACGCGTCTGGTGAGGGGAGAGCGAAACCATCCGTAAGAAATAATCGAATCAAAATGAAGTGTGGAAAAACCCCTTCTGATTTCCAAGCGGCACAAATAGAATTAGAGCCCCCAGTAGCCTTTTTCCAAAAGAGACCTTTTGTCTAGATCACAAATTCAAATCCAGCCAACCAGAGCTGGGGACAGTTCCCTGCCTGGCTGTTTACTGATACAGGCTCGAGAAACAGAGAGCTGTGTGCAGCTTTCTCCCCAGATTACTGACTCAGTAAGGACAGAAGTAATGCTAGAAGCAAAAACAGCTCAAAACAAAGGAAAGTCAGGGACTGTGCGGGGGAATGTTTACATGTTATCAAGTACTGGAATGAAACAAGGCTGAAAGTTTCTTTAAAACTTTTCTTTCCTATTCTTCCCTATTCAGAGAGGAGAATCTTTTCCTCCACCCTGAAAGTCAGAAAGAATGTTAGAGGACAGCGAAACAAAACAGCAAACAAAATGCCATTGTATTGGAGTAGCAATTCATGGGAAAACGCTTGTCAGGCCCATAATGTCTCACTTCTATGAATCTGTTTTACCGCAGGCTAAACACAGTAACATGGGGATGAATAAAATATTAATACCAGTGAGAATTTCTTTTTGATTGCTTTATTTGGGGGAAGCCTTCAAATTATCCCGCAGTGGATGTCACGTCGGAGTCGATTTTTCACTATGCAGTCGTCGATTTGGTTAAAAGAGGAAAATGGGGCTTTTCTTTTATCCATTAAGATCATTACTGCAGGTCACTATCTTCTGACCTGTATCATGCCGCCGGATCAGATGAATCTGTTAGTTATCAGACTAGCTCCCCAGAATATAAAGCAAGAAACAGCAACAAAAATAGTGGTCAATAACATTTTTCTCAATGCGAGTGAATTTTATGTTGGTTTTCCCCTCCCCAGATCTCACCATACTGTAACGTTTAACTTACATTTAACTACTCCCACGTGCTTTTATGGGTATATGCTACAGTGTATCTATCTATCTATCTATCCATAATATTTGAGTGCCTCCAAAGGATCTAAAATAGAAGACAAATAAACACTTCTTTCTCAGCCTGTAGGCAACATAGCTTGATTAGTCTGAAGGTGTTTTGACTACGTGTCTATGTTTGTGTGTCAGAGGGAGTGGGCGCGTGTGAAGAAAGTATTGTGGGAAAACTGAGGCATTGTCTGGGGGGGGTGGTGAGAGGGCGGGTGGAGACATGATGTGTCTGTATCTCCTAGTACAGTGCATTTACACTAAAGGTTTGCACCACCAGCTACACTGACATAGCTAGGCCCATTCGAAAGTCACCAGTGTAAGAAGCCCTATTGAAGCAAGGGGTTTGGCAGTTCGTTTCAGAAGTGGTTAATTCCTGGACTACGTCTAGTACAAAATGGATTTTTTCAGCCTCTCAGAAAGTTGTTTGCAGGCTAGTGAATGGTGTGTTCTGTGCGTGCGTTCATGTGTGAACTGTGTGTTATGTGCGTGTAAGAGTATTGCTACTTACATGCAATGTGCGAGGAAAGGCGTACGTTGTGTGCATTTGTGTGTTGTGCCTGGCTGAGCGTTTGTTGTGTGTGTAATTGTGGGGCTCTGTGCGGAGTTTGTGTTACGAGTTTATGAACGTTCTTCTTTTGCTGTGCCTCATTGCTGTGTTTATACGAGTGTGCAGAGGACCGCTTTTTGGCATGTATGTTCAGGTATGTTGTGCGTGCTATGGGGGCATGCGTTGGGGCTGGTCTCTGCAGCGGGGATTGCCCGCAGGAAAGAAGCAGGGGAGCGCTGGCCTCTGGCACACAACAGGCTCCCTCCAGCAGAGGGACCTGCGTGTTACTTTTTGCTGGCGTTCCGTTACCGGTGGTAACATCTGCCGGGCTGGAGGGGGGGCGTTTGAACAGACGCACAGATGTAAAAGTGACATCTGCCTGTGACAAAGGAGAGGGAATTAGATTAGGCAGGGGGACCTTTCCGTCTGCAATAAAACCGGAGGAAATACTAGCCCTCACTAGGCAGGCAGTGCAAGAAGGGGATCTGAAAGGGAGCTGGAGAAGAGCTCAATGGGCAGCTGCTTGTACAGCCGGGGCAGCATGAGTGTCCTGGGGACGAGAGAAGAAGGGGCTGCTTTCTCCCCAAAAGCCCAGAGGAGATGGGTCCAACCCAACGCTGCCTGTTACTACGGGTAACATACAGCAGGAAACCGAGGTACTGCCGTGATTTGCTGCAAGTGAGCCTCAGCTGTCAGAAAAGCCATCAAGGATAATTCTGCAATAATGAAGGCACTCAGGGCACCGTGAGTGGCGCGGGAAGTGGCTGGCCAAACAGTTACAGATTGGGCCATTTCTTTTCTTTTGCCTTTTAAATAGGTCTAGGAAAGTACAAACAAAAGCCCCTGTTAGCAGAGTTAAGGACTCCAAATCAAGGAAAGCAAAGGTGGCCCATTCAACCTTATTGCTCGCCTGCGCCTGTATTATGCACCAATCTTTAATTGCATGGTCACGCACTATTTCTCAAATAACCCTATTTAATAGCCTTCTGGTCTTTCCCCTGCAGCTTTATAGGTAGTATTTTGTCAGTTGCACAGAGAATCCTTGATGGATTCTTGGTGGATATTGTAGAGGGAGAATCCTTTACTTAGCCCTTCTTTCATTCTCTGTGCATCTTACATTCACATGACTTTAGTAGACACTGTCTGGCACACCCAGAGTAGTACACAGTAGGAGAAAGTATTACACATGTACCCAAAGTTCTAGAAAAAATAGTATGGAATACTATTTGAGCAAGGGGGCAGAGCTAGGATTGCATAGCCTACCTTAGGGCTTGGGCCAGAGATGGCTAACGTCAGTAGAAACCAATTTAATCTCTTTAGGTTGACTTTGATTTCAGTGGATTTTGATCAGGCCCTTAGTGTTCCAGAAGGACAGATAAATGGCCAGTGTCAATTCAAAGCTTAAAGTAGCTACACTGGCATGGAATATTTGTCATTAATGAGATTAAGGAGATTGAACCATATCTATTGAGACAGGCTTGATAAAATATGTAGAGACAGTTGGGAGAGTGGTCACTGAAAATAACTTAAAGGAGAACCAGTGTGGTCCTGCTGAAAGAAGAAACCATACTCTGTGTGCATAATACAATCAAGCCCTCTACTTCCCAAAGTGGAAGAACTGGATAGGACAGAGGAGAAGGTGTGACAGGGCACATTAGTGAGACTATCACAATGACATGCCCCTATGGTGGTTATTAATCAGAATGGGCATGTCTGTATCTGTGTAGATCTAAAAAGGTTAAATGAAGAAGTAAGAAGGGGGAAAGGCTTGTTCTTCTCATGGTGAAAGATATAATCTCCAAATCAAAAGGTCATAGAAAAGGTAAGACATGTTTTCTCATTGGCACTACAGAAGAAACAGCCAGTGACAACAAGCCATAATTTGGCAACTCTGAATTTAAGGTTTTAAGGGTACAGTCTGGTTTCAGGCCTATAACTTCCAACCCCACCACCCACAATGGACAAGCAGGGAGAGGAATGGACCAGCAGGGAGAGTGGTAGAGATTACTAAGAGAATTTTACAATAAAAAGACCCCCTGTACTGAGCCATGGGCAACTTTTCTTCTCTCCCCCACTCCTCTGCCATGAGTCACTGAAGTGAACTTCGTTCTGCTGCTCATGGGTCAACAGATCAGACCAGTGCTACCAACCTTAAAGGGAATTTTTTATTCTGTTGCTAATTGGTCCTCCTTAAGGGATGTGAGGCCACAAGACACCAAAGAGGCCTCAAACTTTCTTCTTTAACCATAAAAATGCAGCTGATAGCTTACTCAGATGTAAACCAAGGGACCCAGTCCTAATAACACTGGTTGAGGGAAGAATATTGGGCCACCAGCTTTTTTCACTGTGACATAGCTATATTCCAACATAGCTGAGACTGCTCAAGGTACTCCTGTACAGAAGAAAGAAGTGGTGTCTTTAGCTGGTTCCAAGCTTGGTTGAATTGCTGTGTGGCCTTGAATTGCTGTGTGGCCCTAGTCTTTATTTCAATTGATGGATTTAGATTTTAAAAATTTACTGTAACAAGGTGACTAGGCCTTGGGCTGGAGAGACTGGGCCTAAGCCAGCCCTGATTACAGGATATGCCCCACCTGAGAGGAATTAGGTGATTCCAATATAAAAGGCACCAGGAAGGTGCAAGGAGGCATATGGCTAAGAAAGAGTAATTGAGACTGCCAGATGGCAAGCTGTCTGGCAGTAAACTGGGGAAGCTGAGGAATGAGGTGATTATATGGACCTAGGACTAGTAGGCACAGCTCTGAGGAGCAAGTCTGGCTCCTGCAAAGCCCTAGCCAAATAAAACCTGTGAGTGGGAGTTAAAGAAGGGAAGGTGAGCAGAAACATTTTGTGGTTGTTTTGGACTTCTGAGTTCTGTTTTTTGGCAAAGTCTGTTCCCAGGCTGTGGAGAACTGGTGAAGTGTGAATTAAAGGATGTGAACCTAGAAGATCACTGGCGAATGAGTGAGTCCTTCAAAGAGCCTGGCTGAAGGGGAAATAGAGGTATGAGAACCACAGAGGCAACCCTAGCCAGGAGGGGGTACTCAGGAAGCATTATGTGGCCCTGGTGATCTGCTAAGATTATACATACTAAGATTAACTACCCTGTGCTCTCAGTGCCCTTTCCACTATTAAAAGAGTACAATCAGCAATTACATTTAACTGCTAAAATACAGTGGTGACCACCTGTGCAATCAAAATTCATTCCCACTCCCTAATTCCATTTTACTCCAATTAACAAATCCTTCCTTTCTCACCTCACCCTGCCTCTCTTAAATACTTGCAAGAAAAGGAGAACTTTGTAGTAAGTCCTAACAGTTAACAAATCTGGGCTCTGATGGACCAGAGGAGAAATGTGTTTCAGAGTCAAAGAGTACTTGGTGAGAATGCTATAACAAAACCTGCCATGTTGAGGGATTATCTCTCAGATGCCTTTACTGATCATAAATGGAGTGGTAGCTAAGAGCAATGCACCAAGATCATAGTAAAAGGAGCTAGTCCTGTTGAGAAGAATCCTAAATCTAGTGAACAGGAATCTATACCTTTCAGATTTAATAGTCCAAGTGCATCAGCTGGACAATACCCAACAGAGAGATGGCCAGATCTGTATGAATGATGAAACTGGTGACTTGTCTGGATCTATAATGTGGTGTTAAATATTGCTCATACCCTCACTCCAAAAAAAAGGGTAGTTGAAGGGAGATATGAAGGTATATGCACCATCCCCTTAAATCTGTAGGATGCCAGGCAGGAATGGGCCAGGGGATATTCTAGACAAAAACTCTACCATGAAGAAGTGCAAGAAAAAGTAGTTTTTCAGGAATAATACTGTTTTCTTTTATCTAAAGGAGTTTTGTTTAGGGTTAGAGGAAAATGACTCTCTCTGATTCTTTACCATTGTCACTCAATATTCGTCCCTTTTCAGGATTGGGCCCTTAGCTCCAACTACAGTATTGTTACTTCTGTATTGTAAGCTTATCCACAGAAAAGGTAAAGCACCAGCTGTCGCAGAAAGGTCTGTTCTATTTGTTTTCATTCAAATAGATAGATAAAATTAATGTTTTTCAGACATGAGTGCTGGAATAGAAAGTACAACAAAAGCTGTCACACTAGTAATATAAAACAGTCCTGTACTTCAGTCAAAACGAGGGCCACAGCCTCCTCTGATGAAACATGGGTTATGTAAGGCCCATCCCTTGCAAGGGGAATACATAGTGTGTCTGGGGAGGGATGGACTCAAACACCAGTAGCTGAATCCAGTGAGTGGGAAAGATGTGGGGAAGGGTCACTGGGCTGTTTCTTGGGGGCGACAGCAGATAGAGCAGTATTTGAATGACCAAATTACAAGGTAGTGGTGGAAGGAAAGAGCAGTAGGATGTAAGATATACGGAGCCTGATTTTTCATTTACATACTAAGGAGCCTTTACGCTTTCCTGTCAATATAAAGGAACTTAAAGTAAGTGTAAATATAGCCCTTTACATTATCAGAGCAGGTGAGTGTAAGTAGCAATTAGGCTCATAGACTTTAGTACAACATCTTATACAAGCCCTACTGAAGTCTTCCCCAAATCCAATTTTCCAAGTGTGTGCTCTCTGGCATGAACTGAGTGGTGGGCCACTTAAATACAATGAGTATATTGTGGCGCTGTGTCTAGACAACTGCTGAAGGAATAAGAGTTAGGCACTTTTATTTAAGAAGTTTAACCATCTGTAAGATTTTTTTTATTTACAGGCATTTCTCAAGCTCATAGAAATGTAAATGGTACATTGAATGTTCAGACTATATGATAGTGTACTGGCATGGGTTGAACACGTCAGGGGGGACAGAGAAATAATACAATGTGACCTATGAAAGTAGCTATATGGAAGAAAATGAACAGCATGTATATACTTATGTATGATTGGGATATAGTCAATTCAGACAAACACATGATCTGTGCCCGGAAGAGCTCACCATCTGATTTCAATCTTTGAGGGATATACCTATGCTTAGTATCAGAGCATCACAATTTCATAATCTTACTCTCTCTAGATTCCCATTGTGCTGGGTTCTCCTGGCCTAGGGATAGTTAATTCTAACTGAAATAGACCGCACCACAGTCATATATGCTTTTATCCCCTCCAGGATGTAGGGTTGATCTTGAAATGCACTGCTGCAGTAAAGTGAGAAGTGATCTATCAATAACAAGGTCTAGAGTCTTCAGAGCTTTAGAGATTGTTTCCTGAAACTTGAACTCCACCTGGAAGTGTAAAGGGGTCTGAGCGTAGGTGTCATGCTCTCAGTCCTGTCCCACACGGACATCTACCACAGCTGAAGCTTCCAAGAGGTCTTCAGTGATAGCCCTAAATCCGTATTAGAAAGGAACGGTCACAGATCAGTCAGATGATAAAAGGCACTATGGGCTACTGCAGTATCATTAGAGTCCAGAAGCAGCAATGGCTTCATTAGGGCTCTGAGGTTGTGAACCATTTTAGTAAAAGCAGATCTCAGAAGATGGTGAATGAAGTACATCTCAATAGATGGCAGAGACATAGCTTCTGGTAGTTCCTCAAGATGTGTCCCCGGACTCTTGTCTTACCTGGGATGGCTCATGATCAGTTCATTTTCATTCAGACCCCAATTTTGGTCAGACAATGGGAGAGTGTATATTCTGGGTTCGATGAAAAGGAAGTATAAAACTGAGTATCATCAGGATATTAATGACACTGTTGTCCAAGATGTCATACATCTTGTGGCTTTATATATACATTGGAGCTAATCCTGCTCCCACTGAAGTCAGTGGGAATTTTGCCACTGAGAGAGAGAATATGGACTCTGTGGGACTCTGCATGTAGTGGCCCTCAACAAAGATGTTAAAATGCCCTGTGCTAACCTTGGGGTAAATTTTAAAATGATATTCCACCCAGAAAAATCAAGTTGGTAACCCATGTAAGGAAATGTAATCCAAAACATAGACTGAATGTGAGGAGATTCACATAACTCAGTAATGCTGACCAAGACTGCAGGGGTTTTGGATATGATCTGGGGGGGGGGAAGCCAATGTGATTTGGGGGTGTATATGCAAAGACATCATCTTGTGGAACAGAGAAGAGATAATCCTCTTTAATGGCACTGATCCAAAGCCCACTGAAGACAATAAGTGTCTTAGGAGTCCTAGAAGTATGGTGTCAGGAATTATTTAATGAGAAACAGGTATTAATTGAACCTGAGAGACTCAATGGGAGTCTTTCCATTGACTTCAGTGGGCTTTAGATCGGGTTCGAAACAAACTTGGTGAGACTTGGGGTGAAATTGTGTCTTGTGCTCCTAAATCACACAGGCTCTTTTGAAATTCCCATCCTGTCCTTAGAAAACTCTGTTTGGCTCTGGCCACATCAGTGTCAAAAAGGTATAGAAATAAGAGAGAGTTTAGAGAAAAAAGCTGTGGAAAGAAGCAGGAATGGAACTAGGGAGAGACAACTGAGCCGAGTAGCAAAATTCACATTGTGTTTTGTAGATTGTTTTATATTGTTATTAGAATATAAAAATACATCTTTACATTAAACAGCTGAGTACAGTTTAACCATTGAATATATTCGTGTATTAGTATGTATATATGAATTTCTCTAAAACAATTCCCATATGTCAACAAATGACAGTCATATTACTGTTGATGTGATATCAAGTGGTCATTCCTGGATCAATATGATATATTATTATGATGATGATGTTGGAATATAAAATGCAAATCTGCATTGATTTAAATAGAAGTGTTTTCATGTTTTAAATAACATACACTAGATTATGCACATGCTATTATATCTTTTTAATATTTGTATATAATGTAAAAAATTGTATGTGCTAATGTATATAATTGTGTAATAGCATATCATGACTGATAAATTAATGGACAAATTAGATAGGGTACCATCAGGTAACTGTTTGAAAATAAGCCTATACAAGTAATAGGCCAAATTGAGATCAATGGGAGTTTGCCTTAGTAAAAACAGTAAAGATTTTAGGATTTGACCCAATAAGAGATTTTGATGGGCTGAAGGAATCAGAACCCTGAGATACTTGTATAGACTTATTCCCAGTTTTCATTTCTTTTATATACTGCAAGACAGTTGTATTAAATTCAGATACAAAACATAGCTCTTAGGGATATTTCTCTGTTTATATGAACCCAATAAAGCATTTAATCATAACAAAGTATCCTTCTGCACTCCTAAATATTTGTAATGTTGCTGATTTCTATCACACTTGCTGTACAATTTTAGGCTGCTACAGAACAGATAACTTCTAGAGGAGTGTGATGTCTGAAATAGAATGGACTTTAGTTTGATTTTGTGCTAGGGTCTTAATGATTACAGAAGAAATATATTGACATCAATGTAACAGTATCATATTTCAGTCAGTCTGACATTAGATCAATGGAATATGGCTTATATATTTTTGTACCTTTCAGTATGTTGGGTTCATGAGTTAGGGATGACTCCATAACCCATGCTAGGCACAGAGAGGTCTAGTTTTGTTTGTAGTGTTCCTGGTTGAAGGAAGGTAAGTGTTACCCTTTCCACCATCATGTATTACATTTATACAATACCCCTAATGGCATGGTACAAGAAAGAAGAAAAAACAAAGAATGAGTTGTGATCCAACTGGGAAAGGCCAAATTGTTAAGTAAAAATAAATCCCAGCAGGTCTGACAAACTCAATACACCTGACACACTGTTGTCAGAATACTTACCTTACAAGACATGGTTTGGCTATCATGTGGAAAATGGTGACACGCTGTTCATGAACATCATTGCATTATATATTGTGACAGGGTCAGGCCAGATGGCTACAGGAGAGTAATAGAAGACAGATATATTAGCCCCAGGCTAAGTAGGTCCCTTTTCCCTGGGTAAGGTAAGAGGGAAGGTTCCAGAACAATCAGGAACCTTCTGGAGACAATTAAGACAGACAGGCTGATTAGAACACTTGCAGCCAGTCAAGAAGCTGCTATAATCAATTAAGGCAGGCTAATCAGGGCACCTGGGTTTAAAAAGGAGCTCACTTCAGTTTGTGGTGTGCGTGTAAGGAGCTGGGAGCAAGAGGCGCTAGGAGCTGAGAGTGAGAACGCGGACTGTTGGAGGACTGAGGAGTACAAGCGTTATCAGACACCAGGAGGAAGGTCCTATGGTGAGGATAAAGAAGGTGTTGGGAGGAGGCCATAGGGAAGTAGCCCAGGGAGTTGTAGCTGTCACACAGCTGTTCCAGGAGGCACTCTAGACAGCTGCATTCCACAGGGCCCTGGGCTGGAACCCGGAGTAGAGGGCGGGCCCGGGTTCCCCCCAAATCCTCCCAACTCCTGGTCAGACACAGGAGGAGTTGACCTGGACTGTGGGTTCATGAAAACGGCCAAACTGAGGGCTGCCGTGAAGCTCCAAGGCTAGCAAATCCGCCAATAAGCGCAAGACCCACCAAGGTAGAGGAGGAACTTTGTCACAATATGTACAGGTTTTGTATAAAGAGTTATGTATACATGTGCTGGAAATATGTTCTAAAAATATGTTGAGGAGGCAGTGGGTAAACTAGCCTGCCTGAGGCAAAGGAGTGTGGATTTACCTGTCCTTGTGGATCAAGGTAATAGATGGATGAGAAAACAACATTGCTTGATTACAAGCAAAGGATAATAAATGTACATTTGCTCTAGAGGATGAAAAAGGGGCTTGGTGCCTGCACCCTGAAGAATAAGCGGCAAGGGGGAGGAACTTTGTCTGGGATTGCTTTTCAAAGGATACATTGCAAAGGCATCCTGGACTGTAAAAAAGAAGAAAAGGGACGCCTTGGTTATCCACCACTTAAGAACAAAAGAGGCCAGTGCTCAGGAAATCTGTGAAAGGTGGATCCCCCAATCACGTGCTCTGAGGATGCAGAGAACTGACTGTAGGTGAGAAACTGTCTGAGACCAGGATATTAATCTGCTAAATTTTAGACATTAGAAAGCGTGTTTTTTGTTTTGTTTGTAACCATTGTTTGTTTCTATTATCTCTGCTCAGTATCACTTAAATCTCTGTTCTTTATTAATAAACTTAATTTTAATTTTACCCATAGTCATCTCAGTGTTGTTAGATTATTGTGAATTGTGCAATCTCTGTTGAGCCAACAGGCTGGTGTATTAAGTTCCTTCTAAGCTGTGCAGCCACATGGCCGCACGGCAGGCTATTAAGGGCTGCACAGATGCAGAGTGGGGAGAGGCGCCTCTCCCCCAGCCTGGCCGGAGCTGCCACAGCAAGAGAGGCCTGGGGGAGTCCTCTCTTCCTGCTGCAGCCCGGGGAAGCCTGCACCCCCAAACCCCTCACCCCACATCCCAACCTTCTGCCCCAGCCCTGAGCCCCCTCCCACACTCCGAACCTCTCCATATTGGTGCACATTACAAAATTCGTTCCACACATGAATGTAAAAAATTGGAGGGAACATTGCTAGTGTACTGTCTCTTTTTGAGACAGCGGACTTGGTATTTCTGCGGACATTGAATGACAGGGGCTGGCTGCTGCAAAGGAATGCTCTTCCTGGGAATTTTGGAACTAGGTAACTGAATGTTACCTGCAAGGCAAGGTTAAGACTGGCAGAGTCTCAAGGAGTTTGCCAGTGAGACAGAGTGGTGTGGTAGGGAGCTTACACACAGTTTTAAGCTCCAGCAAAACTCTCCCTTACTGAGGCAGAAAGGTTATGGAGTAGCTTATGATTCTGGGTGCCTCAAGAGTGTCACACAGGTGATACTGATCTTGTAGGAAGATCAAGATGAATAACTGTACTGATTTGCCCCGTTAAGTTGGTGAAGAATAGGCTGTAGGCAAAACAAGGACAGTTTCAGGAAAAGAGATGGCAGAAGCCAGTCAGAAAAGGATCTGAAGAAGAAAGCTGGTGAAGAAGTGGTCAAGGCTGTGGGAGTAGACAGTGTACTTGCAGATTCCAGAGACACAAGGAAAGAAAAAGGGAGGATGGTAGCAGGAAAGCATGGAAGAGCTGAAGATTTTTCTCAAGACAGGGAAGTGCCTGATGCTTGTAGGTAGAAGGAAAGAAGCAGGAAGACAGTGGTTAGAGGGGAAAAAGGAGCAGGAGGGAGTGAAAGGAAGGATAAGTAACTGGAGGAGACAGCGTTGATGGAACAGGTGGTGAGGTTAAAGAAAGGTAGACCTTACATTCAAAAACTGCAATGAGAAAAAAGATGAGTAGTGGGAGATGATCTCATCTTTCAGGTGAGATCTTAAAAACCAAGGTCTTGTCTGCTCTCCACAGACAAGAATAGGATGTTGTCCTGGTGTCCTTGATGAAAATCTCCTCTCTTCACATTGAGTCATGGGCTACATGCTGGTTGGTTGCTTCTGTCCACTACAGGGATGGCTATGCTTCAGTGGTGCTTTGTGTATACTTTACACAGGATACAGTTGTGTTTTTAAAGTGCTGCCCTATACTGCTGGATCAGAAAGAAAGGCACTGTGCCAGTTAAAGCTCATTCTTGTATACCAAAAGCCCTTTCTTTGTTTCCTAGACTCTGGAAAACCCAGTCTGGACTGACATATATGCAAACCATATAGTGTACCTCTCCAGAGTTCAGTCTCAGTGCACTTGCCTTAATCACTCCCCCAAGGGGACCCTCACTCCACACACACTATTTTTAGTTCCTGTAGGAGATGTGGTAATCTGCTTCCACAGAGAAGAACAAAATCATACATAACCCATTCATAGATTCAGAACCATCGTCCCCAGAGTACTTCATGGATTCATACAAATATGGGGCTGGAAGAGCCCTCAAGAAGTCAAATCCAGCCCCACACGCTAAGGCAGGGCCACATAAACCTAGATCATCCCTGACAGTTGTTTGTCCAACCAGTTTTTAAAATCTCCAATGATGCGGAATTCCACAACTACCCTTGGAAGCCTATTTCAGAGCTTAACTATCCTGATGGTTAGAAAGCTTTTCCTAATATCTAACCTAAATCTCCCTTGTTGCAGATGAAGCCCATTACTACTTGTCCCCCCTTCAGTGGACATGGAGATCAATTGATCACACTCCTCTTTATAACAGTCCTTAAGACTATCAGCCCCCTCCCCTCCCCATCCCCAGGTTGTCTTTTCTCAAGACTAAACATGCCCAGTTTTTTTAACCTTTCCTCATAGGTCAGGTTTCTCTAAACATTTTATCATTTTTGTTGCTCTCCTCTGGACTCTCTCGTATTTGTTCCCATCTTTCCTAAAGTGTTGCACTCAGAATTGGACACAGTATGCCAGTTGAGATCTCACCCGAGGTGCTGGAACTGGGGGCTAGGCGGGCCATGCCCACCCACTTAATATCTGCATAGTTTTGGAGGTAGAGGGCCATGTTGTCCCCCCAAACTGCAAGCCTCAGGCAGGCATGGAGCAGTGCCAGCAGGGGCTGCGATTTGTGGTGGGGGATCCCCTGCCAGTGGCACCGTCTTCCCGGTGTGGGGGCTGAGGTGAACCCACACTTGCCAATGTCAGTGAGCCCTGGGGGACATGGACTGGGGACTGCTTTTGGGAAACCCCGCTGTCCCCAACCCAGGGCAGGTGGAGTGTGTGGAGCTCCCCACAGAGGCCTGAGCTCCCTGGGTGGCTCTTACCACTGCCTGACTTGGGCTTCCAGCCTGGTCAGGGGGCAGGACCTCATGAGGAATTAGAGGAGCAGGGGATGGGGCTACATAGATGGGTGGGGCCTTGTGAACCCCCCATTTCTACCGAGGTTCCAGTGCTCCTGGGTCTCACCTATGCCAAATAGAGTGGGGCAATTACGTCCCATGTCTTACATAAAACACTTCTTTCACTAATAGCCTTTTTGGCAACTGCTTCACATTGTTGACTCATACTCCATTTGTGATCCACTATAATCTCCAGATATTTTTCAGCAGTACTACCATCTCCCCCATTTTTGTATTTGCGCATTTGATTTTTTTCCTTCCTAAATGTAGTACTTTGCACTTGTTTTTACTGAATTTCATCTTGTTGATTTCAGACCAATTCTCCAATTTGTGAAGGTCATTTTGCTTTCTAATTCTGCCATACAAAGTTCTTGCAAGATCTTCCAGCTTTGTTTTATCTGAAAATTTTATAAGCATACTCTTCACTCCATTATCTAAATCATGAATGAAAATATTGAATAGACCCAGGACTAACCCCCTGTGAAACCCCACTAATTTGACAACAAACCATTGATAACTATTTCTTGAGTATGATCTTTCAACCAGTTGTGCACCTACCTTATAGTAATTTAATCTAGACCATATTTCTCCAGTACGCTTATGAGAATGTCAGGTGGGACTGTGGGGAAAAAGCCTTATTAAAATCAAGATGTATCACATCTACTGCTTCCCCCCCCAAATCCACTAGACCAGTAACCCTGTCAAAGAAGGAAATTAGGTTGGTTTGGCATGATTTGGTTCTTGACAAATCCATGCTGGCTGTTCCTTAATAGTATTATCGTCTAGATGCTTACAGACTGATTGGAACAAATTATTAAACAATATCTTTCCAGGTATCGAAGTTAGGATGACTGGTTTATAATTCCCCAGGTCCTCTTTGTTCCCCTTTTAAAGATAGGTACTATGTTTGCCCTTCTCCAGTCTTCTGGGACCTCATCCAGCCCCCAGGAGTTCTCAAAGATAATTGCTAATGGTTCTGAGATTGCTTCCACTACTTCCTGAAGTACCCTGGGATGAATTTCATCAGGCCCTGACTTGACTACATCTAACTTATTTAAATATTCATGAACCTGTTCTTCCTTTATTTTGGCTTCCATTTCTTACCTCCAGTTGTTACAGCCTAACTAATAGCATCTGGTCACCATTAACCTTTTGGTGAAGACTGCAGCAAAATAGGCACCCCAGGTTTCTTGATGTCATGAGTTATTACTTCTCCTTCTCTGCTAAGAAGTAGACCTATGCTTTCCTTTGTCTTTCTCTTGATCCTAATATATTTAAATAACGCTTTCTTATTGCTTTTATGTCCCTTGCAAGAGGCAACTCATTTTGTGCCTTAGCCTTCCTGATTTTGTTCCGACATGCTTGTGCTGTTCTTTTGTCCTCCTCCTCAGCTATTTGACCATGTTTCAACTTTTTGTATGGGTCCTTTTGGATTTTCAGATCATTAAAAAGCTCCTGATGGAGGCATATTGGCCTCATACTACTTTTTCCTATCTTTTGTCTGTCTCAGGATAATTTGCAGCTATGCCTTTAATAGTGCCTCCTTGAGAAACTGCCAGCTCTCCTGAACTCCTTTTCCCATTAGATGTTCTTCCCATGGCACCCTACCTACCAGTTCTCTGCATTTGTAAAGTCTGCTTTTTTGAACTCTATTGTCCTTATTCTGCAGCTCTCACTCCTTCCTTTCCTTAGAATCAGGAAATCATTTCACGATCACTTTCACCCAAATTGCCTTCCACCTTCAGATTTGCTACTAAATGTTCTCTCTGCTGGTCAGAATTAAGTCTAAAATGGGTGTCCCCCTCGTTGCTTCCTCCACTTTCGGGGGAGGAAGAGAAGTAAGAGGCCTACTGCTACACCCCTTTCTGAGCTGCAGTACACGTCCACAGCATGCTGGTCACACTGTGTGCACCAGTGTGGGCAGAGGTGAAAGTAAGCTGGTACAGTCTGGTACGGTGTACCGGTAAGAAAGTGGCCACCAATACACAGCCGACCATACTGGCAGGGCCGTTGATGGGGCAAAAGGGGCAGCTGCCCTATGGCCCGGCAATTTAAAAGGGCCCAGGGCTCCCGGCAGCGGCTGGAAATCTGGGCCCATTAAATCGTCCCTAGAGCCCTGGAGTATCACGGGCTGGGCGGCGTTGAAGGGCTGGCTGGCTGGGGGAATCTGGCCCCAACCCCGCCCCTTCTGCCCGAGGCCCTGCCCCTTCTGGGGGCCCAGAGCCACCCCCACACCTTGCCAAGGACCCAAACTGCCCTGCTTACTGGTAAGTCCTTTAAGTTACTTTCACCCCTGAGTGTAGGGAAGGTGGAGCCACAGCCCAACCTCCTCCGAAACATTCTCCATTCTTTTTGGGGTGTTTTGTGCTCTCAGAAGTATTGCATTCTTCTGACTGACTGCGGTTGTGTTTGGCCTTCATGTGGGCTACAAAAAGGGGAAAAGGCTTCTTGTACTCATCCTTCCTCTCCCTTAGCGATCCACCTGAATAATGCAATCTGGCCCACAATCTGGGATCCTTCAGTATGAAAAGTGTGGTCTACATTTTGAAGGGTATTTTTATACTTCTATAAAAAATACTCCATAAGAGTATATTGTAATGTTTTGTGTTTACATCTTATGATGTGTTTCTGACTTGATATTATGTTAATGGCACTTTTATTATGTAAATCACAGTACAGAAGATCTCCTTGAAATCAATAGTTTTTTTTATTATAGAGTCTTAAAAACAAAAAAACAGACCTAATTAACATTCTGTAAATATGGTTTTTAAAATGATACAACTCATCCCTTAGAAACAGTTTGTTCTGTTTTTCAGTGAAGCCAAGTGGTTAGCCTCTTAAGGGCTTAACTGCATGCAACATTTTATTTTCCTCAAATTCAGCCATTTTTCTCTAGCGTTGAACTAAACTCTCCATTCAAATCACTTTTTCCAACAGGTAGACAAAGATCTGGGCTGAGGTTATGGATAGCAAGTTTCAGACCTGTGCAGATTAGATTAAAATGGGCAAGTAAAGCCAAACTGTGACATAACAGACAGCTATAGATGATGGTTTGGGTGATATTGGTTTGGGAAATACCTTGAGTTTCTTGTTCTCCTGTCTGGAAGAAATATGCTCTTCAAAAAAAGTGCCATGCCACTGCTGAGAGAGGGGCCTGCTAGCTGCTCCTTAGTCAAAGCTGTGATTGCCTGAATGTGGTGTTAGCTGCTGAGGTTGTGGGGGGAAGACACACAGGAGAAATTGCCTTCAATTCCCTTGCATGTCTGTACCCTGCCTTCCTTCCAATGGTTAGGCTATTATGGCTTTGTTTAGACTAGGCTTTAAAGGTGTGTTAGACTAGAGAACCCATTTTAAAAGTTTAGCATAGATAAGGCACACAGCCTTTCACATGTGCTAAACTGGTTGGTAGCCATGGTTTAACTTTAGACTGATGGCTACACTTGGGCAGTGGTTCTTAACCAGGGGTACATCAACTCATCTAGATATTTGCTTAGTTTTACAACAGGCAACATAAAAAGCACTCGCAAAGTCAGTACAAACTAAAATTTCATATGGACAATGACTTGTTTATACTGCTCTATAAACCATACACTGAAAGGTAAGTGCAATATTTATATTCCAATTGATTTATTTTATAATTTTATGGTAAAAATGAGAATGTAAGCAATTTTTCGGTAATAGTGTGCTGTGACACTTCTATTTTTATGTCTGATTTTTGTAAGCAAGTAGTTTTTAAGTGAGGAATGCCAAGAATTCTTTAATGGGGAAAAGGTATTTAATTCTCAGAATTATGAGTGATCCGGGAAACCGAGAAAGCAAAAATTACCTCATGGTTTTGTATTGGCTGTGGATACAGATAGTTGGGCACTTCAGAGAATGTGGCCTTATACAAAACCAAACCATGACTGCACTACTTTTCCATGACCAAAAGTAAAACTATCGTGGATCAGCTCACATCCAGTCTAGCCCAGATCATTTGCATCCTCAAAGGAAAATATTCTTTGGCCCAAGCCTACAGCCCTTACTGATTTTGGTAGAAGATTTGCATGAGTAAGGACTGTAAAATAAGGCCTTTTTCTCTGATGACATGATTTCACCTCTCAAAACCAAGCAAGTGGAGTGCATATTGTAGGGTGATAAATGGTAAAAACAAGGTTTCACCCGAGTTGAATATTGCTGGAAATACAGTTGTCACACTGCTTTGTCCATGAGCTGTGACACTGCTATTTCCATAACAACACTGGAGTGTTCAGCTGATATTATTAAAAGTTACTGTAACAACATTGAATCCTATATTACCCAGGGATATGACACTGGAAGTCAGTGATGAAGAATAAGTAGCTTTTTGAGATATGGACAGAATGGGGTTACTAACTACAGTTTTCAATGGTAGGAACTAAGCATAATTAATAATACTTCCTAAATTTAATTATTTCATTTTGTGGCACACAATATCTCCTTGTTTTGGCCTAATTGTTTTGACCTGCTCCAGTGGGGGGAAAATAGTTTGTGTTCTGAAAGTAGAGGGAGGTGATTGAGGTTATCGAGTACTTTTTGAGGTTTTTTTCCCTAATCTTTACATACCTCTTTGAAATGTTCATCCGCTTACCAAAACATTCCCTAAATTCACCTTTCCAGGAAAATATATAACATTCACACTGGATATTATAATAACTCACCCAGAAATTAAGGTTTATTGTTATTTGTAATATATAATTGGAAAAAGTATAAAATTATGAATAATTTTCAGTTAAGTTTATAAACTTTAACCATGCTGAATTATTGAGAACAGAAAGCACAGAACTATTTCACTGAAGCTGTTTGACATAGCAGTATAAATGGTATGCTGTGCAAATTCACTATTTAATTACTGAAGAAAACAGTTAACCTTAACAAAAGGCAGAAGATAATATTCAGAGCTACAAATACGTTTTTTAAATTTTGCTTGTCACAACTGACAATTGAGATTTAAGGATATTTTTGCATATTTTAACCCTAAATTAGACAATTGCAATTTTTATGTAAACATATTTTATTTTTTTTTCTCTTCCATTTGATCAGACAGGCATTTTCTTACATGAAAGAGATTCGTCAAACTTATCTTCTGTTTAGTTTTAACCTCTAATTTTCATGTAAGGACTCTGTATTTTGGGTTTAATTTATGGACACACTGCATGATTTTCAATTTTAAATCTCTCTTAATTACCCTTACTACTATCATTTTAATTGTTGTTCTATCCATAAGATTACAAAATGTGTCATTTTAAAGATACATTTACTAATGGCTTTTTCAGTTTCTGCTTAAGTAAAATGTTTCCAACTTCATCTAAATTCAACTACCCTTACCATTTACATTAGACAACACTCCATCAATAAAACCATCAAAATGATCTACTGCATTGTAGACAAAAGTTATTGTGTCAAGTTGACACTAATCAGTTAATTCCAGTAAACCTTCAGATAAACAAAAGCTTGTTGTCTATTACTGATGTGTGTGATTAGCCCCCTGTATGTCCTATAGCTATGCACATCTATAGAGATGTATCTGGCAGACACTTTGCCTGAGGGCTCTATATGTAAACCAGGACAGGATCTATAGTTAATGATGTTGACCCTGACTCCCCCAACAGAGACTGAATTCAGTCCTCCTAATATCTCGACAGCTGATATGTATACTGCGCTAATAATATTATCAATTACTTATGCTACTGTGATTCACAGTGTTCAATGCTGAAAAAAGATTCTCTTAAGTTTCTTTCACTTCCCTTTATCTGTTATTTCATAATAAAGGCCATTTACCTCATAAGTCTTGCTAAGACACTTTGTTGTATCTCGGGTCATATTGATCCCCGTATTCTACACTGTGTATTTGGACCACAGGAGCAGAATCTCATTCACTTATGCTTTAATTTAAGAAGGATTGGATTAAGAATTTATCAACAGCTGTTATGCCTTAAAGCTACTATAGCCAGAAGTCAAGATTTTCAAGAGTGACTAGTGATTTGGGGTGCCTCCGTTTCTGGGTGTTCAACATGAAATACCTTAAAGGCCCTGATTTTTCAAATGGCAGGTGCACAAGCCCCTTCTGAAAATCAGGCCTTTTTAAAGGTGTCCCAGGTTGGACACTGAAAAATTGATACATCCAAGATCACTTTTGAAAATCTTGGCCAGAATAATTCAGGTTCCAGATCAGAGTGGGCGGATCCCTGCTTACATGTTGACTTCCATAGCACTGAAAGGGTGAGGATCCATCTGCATGGCAGAATTAGAGCCTTAGGCCTTTTCTAGACACATTTTTTTTACAGCTATGACTAAGTTGGTTAGGGTTGTGATTATTTACCCATCTAGTTATAGTGTTGATGCATTTGTAATAAGGGCACCTTGTACTGGTATAACATATTCCACTCCTGTACAAGAACAAGCTATATTGGTATAAGCACTTTTACACACTTTTGTGCATAGACAAGACCTTAGACTGTCAATTTTCTGGGGCAGAGACCTGTCTTATTCTGTGTTAGTGGTGCATGATGCACATTTCAGATGCTACCTAGACAACAATTAATAATAGCATGAGGAAGGATTTTATGCCTTTACAAAGCTCCTCTCTGTCCAGCTCCATTTGCAGGACCAGGAATTAGTCCTTTAGACTTCCACTCCAGATAATGTGCACTGGCAAGAATAATACAGGAGTTGAAACCAGCCCTGCTACTCCTCCAGGAGCCAGAACAGAGAGGCTGAGCCATACTTACATACAGTGAGCAGCTCTGGCTGAAATGATGACAGGGGCCACTGTTAAAAATTAAATTCTGCCTTATTTTTTGTGCAGTTCTTGTGAGTCACATTTGCGAATAGTAGCGAGAGATTTAATGATCGCATCTTTTTTATCTTATTTCACTTCGGTCGATGGCAATTTTTTTCTGTTAATGTCGACTTAGAGCTCAAAGTAATTTAGTAATTGATTCTAAGCACGGCAGCTCGCCAATGGCAGCTTTCCATTCAGGGAAATATCTTTGCTAATTTTATCCATCAGAACGAGATTGCCATGCTAATCTCTCCCAGCCACAGTCCTGTGGTCATTTGGGACACACTGATGCAAATGATGTTATTAAACACAAACCCTTCACCCAGGACAGGAGAAAAATGAAAGCGGGAGAGAGATGAATGAATAAAAACAAAATCCTTTACAAGAATTCCCTAGAGTGAGCTGGCATGGCTTGCAAGTCTCCCTTTCGTTGCATCATGAGGTTTTAGTATGTGCAGTGTTCTTATTTGTGTAACAATCTTTTCTTGTTTTGTTTTGTTTTTCTTAAAGGACTTTTTCCCTAAAAGGATTTAGACAGATCTGGCAAATCTTAGACTGTAGAGGTTAGAAGTGGTGGATGTTAAAACTGAATCCTGAAAGGTAAGAGTCTGTCCTTTCTCTGGAACAGTTTGTTTTCATTCTATATCTAGCATTAGCATCTGTCAGAATTTCCATGCCAAATCCCTTTTCTCTTGGGTTGGAATAGGATCTAGCATGTAGCTGCTCTGAGCCAAAAGCTTAGGTGAAGCCCTATCATCCCCTTTAGCTTCACGTGAACTCCTTAATTATGGGCACTTCTGAAAGCGCCCCTTAGTCCGCACCTGTGGCTCCTGGGCTGTTCACAGGAGTGCAGAGGCCCTCCCTCCTGTGCTGCTACTTTGGCTTTGGCGCCCCCTATTGGGAGTGTGTACTGCAGTCTTAGGACCTCCACCTTGTAAGGTGCTGAGCTCTCTGGCACTAATCCTTCAAAGCACTTGAGCATATGCTTAACTTTAAGAAGCTGTGCAGAGCTCAGTCCGTTCATTTCTACAGCAGAATGGCAGCAACAGATAACGTGAGGCTTTTCTGGCTCTGGTTGGTTTTAGGTAGACACCCCAAAATCTAACCCTTTTCAAAATCAGGCAAATTCTGATTGAGTGCCAGTTTTGATCCTTCTGTAATTTAGATCTGATTTATCAGATGCCCAACTTTTTTTCTTAAAGAGAGATTTGTCATCACATAAGTTTGTCATCACAAATAGCATTGAAAAAGTGCTGGTCTATCCATGCTAGGTGGTTTGATTGTTTTTTTTGGAGTTTGGCTTATTATCTGTTGGTATTAATTGATATCTTTATAATAATCTTCTGGTTTTCTTCAGGGAAGAAACCAGAACACTTCCTTAGGTCATGACTGATGCCATCTGGGAAGTAAAGAGATCCCATCTATTTCTGAAGCTTGTATTTTTTGTGCTTAAATAATTAAAATGCTTAATTTCAGAATTTCTCTCTTGCCCTAATGTATCATCTCATTAGGCAATCCAATGTGAATGACAGAAAGTAATTCATTTAATTGTATTAACATTTTTTATTATGAAACCACATTGGAATTGTGTATAATTTGATATATTAAGTTTCTGTCATTTATTTTACTTAATACTATTTTCTTTATCATTTATTTGTATATTCTCTCTAGTTTGTTTTGAACCAACTCAAAAATGCAATAGCTCCAAGTAAATAAAAAGAAAATAAAGGTACACTTTCAGGAGACTCTTTAAAAAAAAAAAAGAAAAAGTATGCATAGTCATACGAGACTAAATTATACCAAGTGAAGTGTCTTTTGACTTGTACTTCAAATGGGGAGAAAAAATAAAAGCTCAAAACATTCATTTTAAAGGTTTAAAAAAAGAAGCAAACCACTAAAACTCCCAGAGACATTATATAACCGATAGTGAGTAAATTAAACATGTACAAATTCTCAAGGGCAACATAGCAGAATCACTTGTGGATGTTATGAATCACAGTCCACTTTTATAAAGCCAATATTTTTGATAGACATATGTATTGTGTTAGCAGTTTAGAGAGTTCACAACACATTCTAATTCTCGAGGAAAAGCTCAGATCTGGAAATTTACTTAGAATCCCAGCTTTCAGTGCAGCAGAGGTCATTGCAGATGTGATGCTGTCAGCCTTCAGGGGCAAGGTGGTTTTCTCAGCACAGCAGCCTTCTTAATGGATGTGAAGACATCACAAATATAAGGGTACAGCAATGTCAGCTATCTAGTGTGAGAATTGCTCCCTGTTAAAGTGGTGGTGATTCTATTGACTAAGGAAGAAAGGATGGTCCAGTGGTTAGAGTATTAGCCTACAACTTGGAGACCTGGCTTAAATTCCCTGCTCCTCCACAGGCTTCCAGAGTGACCTTTGGCAAGGCACATTGTCTCTGTGCTATTTCGTCTGCCTCTGTTTCCCATCTATAAAATGGGGATAATAGTCATTCCCAACTCCACAGGGGTGCTATCAGGTAAATACATTAAAGATTTTGAGGCATTTAGATACTGTGTTAGCGGCGGCTATATAAATAATACCTATGCTAGATAGATAGGTCTCAACAGATGTACTCTGGCTTTACACTGGGACAGCTGAGATCAGAATTTGGCCTTTAGAAAAACATAATACAGTGTTAAAGATGGTACCAAATCTAGTTTTACACAGATTTCTAGTCCAGCTGAAGTTGAGGGGCATTCAAGAATCTGGTTCTGGCCCAGACCTAGCATTAGCTGTGACCCAGGGACCCCTTGATGCCAAATGGCAGTGGGCACAGGGGGTGCACAGGGTTTTACTTGGATTCCCAGGGTCAGATATATGCTTAATAGCTCACTGAAAAGTGGCATGTGAGGTTTCTATCGAAAGTGAGTAGCTCACTGGCGGTCATAATCATTGTGAAATGTGTATACGGGGTAATATTTAAGGAGTGATGTATCTTTACTAAAAATTATGTTCGGAAGGTCTGGAAGTTAAGGCAGGTCACCCAGAGGGGAGAGATCATGGAGAGGTTCCTCAGGCAAGAAGTAGCAGACACCTGTCTCCCTGTCTGGATCATATGTGTATTGTATATCTCATAATGTAGGCCTATTTCCATATTGAGCCACAAGTGAAATAACAGATTGTGAAATTTACAAGAAAGGAAATCAGAAAGATGGAACAAAGAGCAGGTGGTGTCCTGTCTATGAATAAAGACAAAGGACGTGACTGATATGTTTTTGGGGGGAGGGGATCAAAGAAAGACACTGAATCCTTCATTGAGGAGATAAGCTGACAGCCTGACTGTCTCATGAAAGAAGGGTCACAGCCTAACCTGGCTGTAAAGCACGGCAAGGATTTTGGATGAGCATTGCTCTATGACCGTGCCTACACTGGTGACGGGATGTAGGGTACAAGTAGCTACACTCGGTAGTGAAAGGCTGGCTGCATCCACACAGTGGTGTTAGCTACATGTGGCAGTGAAAAGCTGGCAAGGAAAGTCTCCAGCAGCAGGACACTACATTGTTAAAAATGACAGTGTAGACAGGGGAGGCATTGCTTGGGTGTGTAAAGAGCTGTGTAGAGTACATACCTTAAAATTCGGGCATGTCTTTACTGTACTTGCCTAAGCAGTGCCTCACCAACTGTCTACGCTGCTATTTATACCCTGAGTCGCCTGCCCCTAAATCTGGCCCTGGCTGGGTGATAAGCCGAGTGGTGCTCTGAGGTGGAGCTGGTAAACTGGGGTGTACTGCTTCTTTGGAAGCAGCAAATCTGTGACTACTGTGAGTGACCAGGGGCTGACAGTCCAGGACGATGCCTGGAGGTCTTAAGGATTGCCAGTCGCTAGCCTGTAAAGAGACAGTGGGGCCTGCGAGGCCTAGAGGGGAGTGCTTGTGTTGCCCATGGCCAGTGGAGTTGGGGAGCTGACCCCTGGCAGGCACAGACAAGGCTTCCTCATGCTAAAGGCCGGTGGTAGCAAGGTGCCTCACACTCCTGGGTAACCTGAGGAAGCATCATATTAACTAACCAAAAAGCTAAAAGATATACAAATAAAAACAGGCCTGTCTTGTGAAATCAACTACACAATGACACATGCTGTTTTAATAGCATTTGTGAAGTGTTACAGTACATATAATGGAGCATTTTACCAACCACTCAGAATAAAATGAATATTTCCTGTGGGGGCGGGGAAGGGAGCACAAACTAGTTGGGTGCATGGTATAGCTACAACACCTGTGTTATATACTGCAGCGCATATTATGGCTCTTTTAAGTCAGAGGAGCGTAAGAGTGAAGAAAGCAGCTTCCCTGGGAGCTCAGTGTGCTCAAAAAACCCCACCTCTGCAAATCAGATTTTTGTTAGGGGCCTTATCCAGTGTCCACTGAAGTCAGTAGAAAACCTTTAACAAGCATTGGATCTGGTCCCAGTGCCCAGATGTGCTCAGTGTTGCAAGGCGCAAATGACTTACAGGGCTACGCCAAGTATGAAATGGACATGGAAGGTAAAGGGAATTTTCATGAAGACATTCTTTGAGTTCCTATGGCATGCAAAACCATGGGCTTCATTAAACTTGAGCCCGATTTTGAAACTCTGTGTGTGTTCATTGATAACCCCATTATGAAATTCCAGAGATCTAATGCAATTGTGTCCAGGAAGATTTACTTGATAAAAAGAAAACAGCTTTCACATAAATTATCTACTATAACAGAAAAACAATCCTCCATGCTATCATCTTTGCATTGAAACTAATCAAACAGATCATCCTCCAAGTTATTTTTAAATTGCCTGGAAGTGCACAGTTCTTATTCATTGTCAAAAAATAAAAATGTTCCATTTCGACAGAGCAGTTCACAAAATAATCTGAATTTTAGGGAGGAACTGATCAGATTTTAAGAAAATGCATCAAGTATATGGTACCACAGAAATTAGAGGTGCTGCAAAATTTAGGATTCCTTTAATAACTTGTAGGTAGGCCATCTTTTCTATGCTGATTAAAAGCCTGATCCTGCACTGCTATGGCCAGCGGAAGTTTTGCCATTGACTGCAATGGGGGAACAGGTCTGGGGCCTTAATCCTCTTCTGGTATGGATGCTCTCTGAATACACGTAAAAAGTGGTGTTGCAAATGGCGTTCCATCCACTTACATCAGATCTGAATTTAGCCCTCAGAAAAGCAACATTTAGACTCTATTAACAATATGAACAGCTTCATTGAGCTTGTGGGGCTAATAAAGGGAAGATGTAATAGTGATATAAACATTTTTGTTTTCTATTTTATGTATTTTAACTTTCTTTTCCTTTTTGGATATACGCTGGCAGATGAAGACGTAGCTGAACAGATCAGCCAATGTGGGGCTGCAGGGTCTCTGATGAGGCTCAAATTTGCAACTAACCCTCTAATCCCTTTGAAAGGATGCAAGCAGGTTTGGGGGGCTCTGTTTGTTTAGCGGTAAACAATCCTTGCATCAGCCCAAGAGTAATTTTTGTTTTTTCAAAATACCTTTCTGGTCACTCCCAGATTACTCTGATTTCCTACAGAGAGTTGAAAATCCCCACATCATTTTTTTGTGTCTCGTTCTCCCTCACCTTTCCACTTTCAGTGGAGGCTGAGAACATCTAAAAGTAGGAAGGTGAAACTGGCTTATAAATGTACACCGAGGGCCATTTTACAGCAGTAGATAGAGATCACACTGTATCTGTTTCATGGAATCATTGGGCTGGAAGGGACCTCAAGAGGCCATCTTGTCAATCCCACCGTGCTGAGGCAGGACCAAATATACTGCATCACATTGATCACTCTTATTCCATTTGTGATCCACTATAATCCCCAGAGGCTTGAGTACTACCACCTAGCCAATTATTCCCCACTTGTATTTGCACATTTGATTTTTCTTTCTAAATTGTAGCACTTTGTACTTGTTTTTATTGAATTGCATCTTGTTGATTTCAGACCAGTTCTCCAATTTGTCTAGGTCATTTTAAATTCTAATCCTGTCCTCCTTAAATTTTATAAGCACACTGTCAGCATCCATAGCCATTCCTTTATCCAAGTCATTAATGAAAATATTGAATAGTACCAGACCCAGGACAGTGTACTGTGGGACCCCACTAGATATGTCATCTCAGTCTGACAGCGGCCCATTGATAACTACTCTTTGAGTACAGTCTTTCAACCAGTTGTGCATCAGTAACTTCATCTAGACCACACTTCTCTAGCTTGCTTATGAGAATGTCATGTGGAACTATGTCAAAAGCCTTATTAAAATCAAGATATATTGTGTCTACTGTTTCCCCCCCTCTCCACAAGAGCAGCAACTCCCATCAAAGAAGGAAATTAGGTTGGTTTGGCGTGATTTGTTCTTGTTCGTACTCTGATTTGTTTAGTACCTACTCTGTGCAGCCAATTACCACAACATACCCTGTCCTCTTAAGCCAGGTTTATGCTAGACATTTTTACCAGTATAATCATGTTGACTGGGGTATGATTTTTCTGCGACATTTCTAAACTAGCAAAAGCCTAGGGTAGATGAAGTTATGCCCATGTGAAAGTGTTTTTACCAGTATAGATTATTTGACTCTAACTGGGCTAAGCTATACTGGCAATAGCAGTACCTACACCAGAAGGGCTGGTTGGTATATTTATACCAGTATAGCTATAATAGCAAACCTTTTATAATGTAGACATGGCCTAAGGGCCACACTGCTACTACCATCCTTCCCCAAACAACACTGGATGCAACTCACTTCAGAGCTTGTCAGTGTGGCACTTTAGACTGCCACTGATGTCAATGTTGAGAAGACAAGGCATTTGCTCTTCCTCAAAGTCTGAGCTTGCTTCCACAGTACTCTATCTTGTCTGGTTCAGGAGTCAACTGTTACTGGGACCAGGAATCAAACCTGAGTTTCTCATAGGCAACACATAGCTCTAATTTGAAAGTTATAAGCATGAAATAATAGCAGTTTATCTTTTTTGTGCTCCTGTAATTAAGAACTTGAGCTTGTTGAAATATTTCATTTGAAAACAATTGGGACGAAAATGGCCTTTTTTGGAAAGGAAACTTCATGGAAATTTTTTGTGGCTTTTCTTTTCTTCCTCCCAATTTGTTCAATGAAAAACTGGAAGAATAAATAAAAAAATGTTTCTGAGAACCAAAATTTTAAAAAAATGTAAAAAAAGAAGACCCCCCCCCACTTGCTTTATTTTAAAATAGGCCTAAAAAGTTAAAAAGACATTTGGACTCTCAGTATCCAGTAGCAAGCTGAGGGAGACATTTCAACCTGATTGAATATTCAGACACTGTATGTAAATTGTGTCCTTCCAACCCGAAAGTCTGTCTACCAAATTTCTGCACTAATGGGAGCAACTGCCACTGTAGCTTTGCTGTCTCTTTTCCCATTAAGTTCAACTGTGATAATGGTATAAAGAGTCACTTCATTTTAAGGCTCATTTTAGCTTACCTAGTATTTATTGGATACCAAATATATCTCTCATTTGTGGCTTTATTTGGATTGATTTTCTTTGTCTTGCATTTTTCAAGAAAAGGGAGATTCACATTACCATTGAAGTCAGTGGGACT
This sequence comes from Natator depressus, assembly GCF_965152275.1. Taxonomy (NCBI): domain Eukaryota; kingdom Metazoa; phylum Chordata; order Testudines; family Cheloniidae; genus Natator; species Natator depressus. Next base: position 95,373,296 of record NC_134237.1, on the reverse strand, counting down.
ACTGACATGAGTAAGCACTACTCAGGTGAGTAAGGGCGGTAAGGTTGGTACCTTGCCATATATGAGATAAACATGCCACATCTTTAGACTAAGAAGTGATGGAGCACAGTGGGGAGCCCATTTGCATGTTCCTGCCTCCTCTGAGATGGCTCTTCTTGCAGCCTCTGTGCAGGGGATTCTTTCACCTTCCATTCCATGCCATTCTGACCTCTTCCTTGAATAGGGCTGCCTGCCAGTATCCATGACCTGAGAAAATTTGCACAAGCTCAGAAGGTACATAAACGTTTTGTGTTGAATTCTGGTCTGTGAGTGTTTCTTTAGAATTCAATATTTTAATCAGGCATATACATGTGTGGTGTGTGTAAATGTACCTTTCATGATATATGTGCATGAATGCAATTGTGTGTGTATATAACATAAAAGAAAGCATGTTAGAAGAACATTAAGCTTGCAAAAATCAAGCACTCAAAAGTTAGGAAATGCCAATATTAAGGTTGCCCGTGCAACCTTAACTTGCACCCGTGCATATACGCTATGATAATTACTTGATCACATCCCTACTTTTTTTCCACAGGACCCTAGCTTCATTCAGTAAATGGGCAGTTAGTCCATATTTATTTTTAATCCTATAGGTGGCGCTGGTAGCACCACCCATAGCTGAGGTTATCCATCACTTTCCATGATAAAACCCTGTTTCCAGTTGCTAACAACTCTGCCAAACATTAATTGTTCGGGATGAAATTTTCTAAGCTGGTATCTGCCTCAGGTTGAATTTTTGGGGAAAGTTTCAGCTGAAATAATTCAGCAGTTGTCTGAGAACAAGGTTAGAGAAAAATATATTGTTTTGCCTATGTCAAAAAAATTCTTCCAGCTGTTTCACTGAGAAGCTCGAGCAACTTCATGCTTTGGAGCAAGGGCTTGATATTTAGCAGGGGTTCCCCTGATGTTCTGGATTTACCTTTTGCCATTATCATGAAAATATGCCCAAATTTGTTCAAACTATTCACCTCCAAAAAAATCCCTGTTTGCAAGTGCTCTGTAGAGACTTGTTAGAATTTGACAGCTAAATTCTCCAAATGTTCTGTCTACACTGAGCATGCTTCAGCCCCACACTGCTCCTACATGCCAATCACACTGTGCTTGTGCCATCCCACAGAGCGACCGAGCCTGTTCAATCCAAGGGCTAGTGGTTCTGTGTAAGTCTTTCCCTGCAATTACTCCTCTTGTGTGCTGGGGGCTGTTTTGGTGCCGGGAACTAGAACTGAGAGCAGGGAAGACTGTCTCTTTCATGCTGTCAGTGCTCCTTGCTGGCACCCAGGAGCAGAAGGAGGAAGCATTTTATGTAAATACAGAGGCCTGAAGACTGCAGGGAGGGGGTTATGGGAGCCAGAGACTGGGGGAAAAAGAAGAGGAGGGGGGTAAGAGCCAGGACATGAGGATGGATATGTGCAGAGTGGGAAGGGGGCAGGAGCCAACAGGGTAGGTAGGCAGAGAATGATGAGGTCAGGAGCCAGAGGATGAGGGGAGAGCAGATGAATAGGAGGAGAGGGGGATATGATCAGAAATTGGGGTGGGGACAGAAAGGAGGAGAGGGAGATAGGAGCTGGGGCCGGGGCTGCGTGGATGGTGTAGAACCGGACAGAGCCAGGCAGGGGGCACAGGGTCAGAACAGTCTATAACCTCTAGAGAATACTACCCTTCAAAACCTGGTATTGCACCTAGGAGAGCCCTGAGCCTCTATATTCCTTTGTTATCAGCAAATAGCTATGATACCTTTGGCAAAGAGTGTTTCTCATGCTAATGGCTGGTCCACGTAGAAGATAAGTCTCCTACTGCTACCAGTTGCTCCATTAGCTCATGTGTTAGAGGCCTATGCTGTAGATCAATGGTTTTCAACCTGTGGTCTGTGGACTCCTGGAGGTTTCCATTTGAAAAAATGTAGGGGTCTGCAAATGAAAATAGGTGGAAAACCACTGCTGTAGATCTAAAAATCCAAATTGTTGGCCTGTGTGTGTGTGTGTGTGTGTTCGTTCGTTCCTTCCTTGTTTTCTGGGTACTGTGAAACATCTGGGGACAGATCTGCAGAAGTGCTGAGTGTGTGTGTGTGTGTGTTTGTTCGTTCCTTGTTTTCTGGGTACTGTGAAACATCTGGGGACAGATCTGCAGAAGTGCTGAGTGCTCACAACTACAACTAAAGTCTATTGGAGCTGTGCTGTAAACATGTAAATTGTTATAAAAATGCTAAGTATTCTGAAAAATCAGATCTGAGCTGTCTCAAGTGGGACAGTCAAAATTAGTGGACACTTTTGATAATTGTGACCTTTATCGATTTGTATCTCAGTTCCCCAGCTATAAAAGGGGATAATCCCACCCCCTCCCCACAGTAGGGTTTTGTGAAGAGAAATTCATTAATGTTAGTGAAGCATTCAGATACTATGGTGAAAGCACTATAGAAACACCCAGTGCAGGGTTTGGATAGTATGTGGTAAATAAGGCTTGCGGCCAAACACTGGAAGTGAAGATTAAAAAGAAATATTGAGTAACTATGATCTCATTCACTGAAGGAGGCAGGAATCCTGTGGAAAAATAGTTGTGATCATGTAATTAAAGACTGTACCATAATATATATGCACAAAGAGGGCTGAATTAAGGTTGCACAAGAAACCTTAATTCTGGTTTTTCTGAACTTTTGAGTGTTCGACTTTGTAACCTTAAATTTTTTTTGTTTGTTTGTTTGTTTGTTTGTTTTGTTTTTGGATGTAGCATTTCTAACTACTACTTCCCTATTATTTATTTAAGAAAACATTTGGATTGCTTTAGATAACTTATGAAGTTAATTAAATAAAATTAAGGCTAATTAAGTGTCATAAAACTTGGTATAAACTTGTTAATGTCAAAGGAGATATTTAGACTACTATCATGATGTGTAAATTTGACACGTCAATGTTTTTTTCCTAAGTTTATGTAGTAAATAACTAATTTTTTTTAAATCCAGGGTTGTCTGTCAATATGATCTAGGATTTCCTCAAATTTGAAGCTTGATTACAGTAAATCTATGCTTATTTTTAAGCTAAACAATATCTTCTAATCACTAAGTGCAAATTTTTCAGTTAAGCATGATTTTTATATTAACATCTTTTAAAAAGGTAAATGTTTGGGTTGTAAACGTAATTAAAATACATACTTGAAACTGTATTCTCCTGCAATTTTAAAAAACTTGATTGCATTTTACATCTTCCCTGCTATTGTTATAGCAGTTTCACTACAAGTTGCTGTGTACCAGCCTGCTGTCTATGTCTCCACACGTTGACCTTTGTTGTAAGATCTGCTATAGACATCACAAACTCTCACATCAATTTACTACAATTGGATGTGGCATCTTCCAGCTAATTTGATTTAGCAAGAAATGCACCTGGCTCTGTTTTTCCCTATAGAATGTTGAGGGAGTTCTGAGTTCTCCCAGATGCCATCTATCTGAGTAGCCCATGTGTTTTTCAAGGTCTAAGCAGTTTGTCTTCATCTCCCAAAATACAACCCATTACAAAAGGAGAGTAAGTGAATTATTTAATGTAAAGATAAATTTTATTGTAAGTGCAAAAAAAAAGTCCTAAAATGCAGACAAATATTTCACGTTTTAATTTTTTTCCCTGCACACTTCAAAAAAAAATTCATTATATTGTTTGAATGAGGCAGTATAGGGAGACCTTTTGTGGGGTGGTCTTCATGATGTTTTTCAGATTATAGATTATTAGGAATGAGACTATTCTGGTGGTAAGAAAATAGACAGGATGATCTAACAGTTTTTTCCACTCCATACTGTTACAGCTTCTGTTGTTAACATATGATTTAAGTATATACATTTTTTTAAAAAAAAATCACTATTTTGAATTATATTTAAGCTTAGTGAAATTAAACAAATGAAATCACTGAGTGTGAAATGAATGTCTTTTTTAAAAAAACCCACGTTATCTACCAGTGTACATTTGTGAAGTCTGCTTGGAAAATCAGTGGAGCTGCAATAACATTCACCAGCAGAGAATTTGGCCCATACCATTATCACTCGAATACAGGGGTTTTTTTAGTTGGTGGTTGGGTTTTTTTGGTTTTTGTATAAAGATAAATGAAGCTACAGACTATTTAAGTCAATAAACTCATAGACATAAAGTGTTTAACATACATTAACCTCATTTCATTTGGTTGTGAATGGATAACCTTGCTGTACTGAGAGAGAATTCTGTGAATACCATTTATCTAATCTGTGTTTGGCTCAGTGTTATAATTGTTGTATTTGTCAATTGGTTGCTGGTACTTGGAGGAGCAATCCAATTCTACAGAACTGGAGAACCTGATCCTCCATTCTCCAAGCACTCAAAACTTCTGCTGAACCCAATTCCAGGAACCCAATTCTTATCCTGCAGGATACAAGTAATTCTTATTGAAGTCAGTGGGAATTACTCAGAGCCTTCAAAGGAGCATGTGTGGGGGTATCTGTTGGAGAGCATCAGGCCCCAGATGTTTTGAGTGTACTCAGACCCTGTGGAGTCATATTGTATTCTATCACTGCAAGAATAACAATGTTGTTTTAAAAATATAAATTTCAGTGTCTAAAAGATTTTTAGACACATATTTAATTGTTAAGGTGACTCTGGTAGTGGTACTTTGAAAGTCTTAATAACAAACCAGATTAATTTTACAGATGGATATGTTGCTGTACTTCATTAGAACCATTAAATCTATCTTTTTATATACATGTAAAAAGAAATACTACATTAGAGATGGAGTTGGACCAACTGAAAATCTTGAATGATCATCTGTCTGATCCTTCTGTCCATGTCTACAAACTCATGTACACAGAACACGTTTCTTAATTATTGAGCAATATTTTTTTAAACATTTCAAATTCTGATGTAAAATATTAGACTACAGTGAAATCATTAGGAAGACACTTTCTACCCATTATGGAATCTAATTCAATTTTACAACCACAACAAAATGCCTAAATAATTTCTGGAAATGTTTAGAGTACTTTTGATTTCATATAACTCAGCCTGAGAAATAAAAATTTCTGCTTTTGTTTAGGAAAACAAATATCCAAGAGTTTGCAGTGAAGTATGGATAATGCACTGTTTCAGAACTATGTACAGCGGTCATCATTTTCTTTACAAATGTCTATACTTTTTTTCCTCCTAGAATAATCTTTGTTGGCAATGGTTTCTCTTTTAAAACCATTTGTCTATAATTTCCATTTACTGTAGTGACACCTAATGGTAGGAGAAGAAGAATTGGTCTCCTGCAGCCTTGTTTGCTGCTGAACAAAGAGGTTTCTGCATTTTAAACTAGTGGGGAATGTACAGATTGTTTCCCCTTTCCTCTAAGAGTAAACACTGACACTGCTGTGTTCTGGAAACCACCATTCAGCTGCAGGAACAAAGCCACCTAAACCAGAGGTCTAAAACCAGGGCCTTTAGAAATCAAAAGACATAGCTTTGTAATGTTTTTATAAGCTTGTAAGTGCCAAAGATCCGTTAGAAGTACACAGGGACAGTCATCTATTGTAGATTATCAATAATTTAAGTAACATATAGTAACTGTTCCCAGCATATGGTCATAGATTCTACATCTGGAAGTCTCATGCTCTGTGGGTTAACATTTGTGATGAATATTTTTTTAATTCAAAACTCTGTCAAACAGTGAGATGTTCAGGTCAAGAATAAGTTGGGAAGTTATATGGCAAAGATGTTCAGAATTTGCTTCTATATAACAGGCTTATAAAATGCCTTTTTATGCAGCTAAGACCAGCTGGGCGAAAGTTAATCAGACAAATTCAATTATAGGAGGTGTAAGTCTTATTAATGTATTAGGAATTCTCAGGGTACCACTGGCCTTTCCAGATATGCCGCTGCATAAGGAGAACAGGATAACCTTGATCAGGAAGCCGATCAGGCTGATTTTTCCCTTCCCTCCACCCGATAATCTATATAATAGTTACTGGATGTGGGTTGAAAGGAGTAATAGATTTAATAGGTTCCTGTTCCAATTCAGACAACACTGAGTTGATCTTCTATTTTGTAATAGATGCAGCCCAGCCTAAATCTGAAATGACAGATTTCCAGTCAACTTTATGGGGAGCCTTTCGATACACAGAAAGCCAAAGTCTGGCCCTGTTTGATTTTCTGGTGTAGGCAGGCATGCTTTAAGAGTGCAAAAGCGACTTGTATTCTGAACCAGCCATGGCCCAAATAGAATCTTCTGTGCAGATTATTCTTACTATGGGCAGTAGTAATCTGTGTGAGACCTAGAGTAGCCAGCTCAGGGAATGTGTGTGTTTAGGCACATTGATTCTTGGACTACAAGCCCCACCCCAGAATGCCATCTATTCAGATGGATTGCAAAAAATTGCACTGTGAACTCCATAGGGAAAATCCTGGCCTCTCTGTAAAGTCAATGGGAGTTTTCTCATTAATTTCAGTGGATCCAGGATTTTACCCTGTGGGTTTTGAGGGAGCCTATGGCAGGTCATGAGCTGTGCCCCGCTAGGCCAGCTCTTCTGCTGCATACATATTTGCACGGAGGGAGGCCCGAATTTGATCTACCTACTTGTGAGTGCATACAGAAATGATTTTACATGATTGTTTTTTAAACTTTTACTAAAATACTCTGGTTATAGGTGAGCTTTCTTTGCTGTACATGTATTATTGCTTCAGCAGCCATAGGATCAGACTTTACCCTCAGACTTCCACTGTAGATCCCTGATATCTGAAATGATTTTCCATTACAAGAAGGGCTCCTCGTAGTCTCCATATGAAGCTGTTGCTCTGTTGGAATTCTTTTATTTCAGATCAAAACAGATCTACATGTCCTCCCCACTTGTAATGACACATTCCCCAAAGGAGGCATGGCTTGACTAAGGGGGCCTATTGTCCTGTTTGTGCATACACTCAGCTCCCATTAATCTAATTAATGAGAGCTACATGCCCAAACCGGAAAAAAATTCCAGCCCGTACAGGAAAAGTGATGCAATTTCTCTGCTCTCCCCCTTCCAAATGGAGATCCAAATGCTAAACTTAATGCTTGGTGCCAACATGCAAATTTCTGGTACTTCTTAGAAAATAGGGAGCCTTTAAAATAATGACTGCATTATACTTAATTGTATGTGCAGCATTTTCATAACTGATGGATAAAACATAGGTAATAGCCTTTTCAAATTTTATAATATTCTTCATGTAACAGTTCATTCAAAGCTAAAGATCCTGATACAAATTTAAAATATTCTTCATTCTACTTAACTCCTTCAGAACAACGTCTGTGAGTGACCTCAACTGAAAGGCAATTGTTTTGACCAGGAGTGATGCAATACATGCTGGTGAAGTACACTGTGTTTCACGGGTTGGTGAATCAAATTGTGCCTGTGTGGGCACTCAAAAAGAGGTGACGGTGTGAGGAGCTTTTCCTCCCCTAGGGCCCCCTGCAGAGGCACGTACTCCATAGCCCCTAGCGCCTTCCCCTCCTCATTGGCCTGCAGAGCTGGCCGGCCAAGGAACGGGGCTCATGCTACACCTTCCTAAGGATATTGGCGCTGGTGCACATCCCCTGTGTGCCTGGGAGCTACGAGAGCTGTTGTGCAATCTGGTCCTGTGTTTTTGTGTCCTATAGTCACACACGTATGATTAGTCATAGGGGCAATTATCGTACATATTACATCTAAACTGTTTGAAATCTGTAGTTTCAGAAAGAGACTGGTCCTAATCCTGCAATCTTTACTCTCCCAAATAATTCTTGGAGCCAGTAGAACTACTTGCATGGCAACAATGTTAGGCATCATTTTTGTGCTGATCTATGTTATGTCCTATACACGAGACCAACATTTTTAATCTTTGTAGCTTAACATTAGTGACCTATTGTCATAGTTGGGTATCTCACTATAAATTGAACTGCTTATTGTTAAGCACACAGATTTTAAAATGTTGGTCTAGATGACGGGAAGGCCAATCTGGAATGGCAGACTATCAGAAACCATGATGGGGGCTGGTCAGGTCCAGTGGTTGGAGCCATGGCAGTCATGGCCAATGGTCAAAGCCAGGCTCAGGGGTCCAGAGCAGAGTTGAAACAAGGCCAGAGTAAGTGTAGGGCTGAAGCACGACCAAGTTAAGGCTTGTGGAGTTTGTTACCACTATCAGGCAGGGGAGAATTCCAAGCCATGAAGTGACACTGCGCAGACTGAGGTGCTGTTTCTCCTGAGAGGCTTATATTCCTGTCCTGGGAGACACCAGACCAGCTCCTGAGTTGTAGATTAGCAGGAACCTAGTACAAGAATGACTCAACACATGTGGCTTAATCAGGCTCTAGTTCAGGGATGATTCATCACATTACACAGCCAGGAAGAATCACAGAAACCCCATCCTAGAATAGCAAGAAGGTGGCACATAGACCCTGATTCAGATCCTAAGTCCCAAGCACATGCTTAGAGTTAAGCACATGCTTAAGTGCTTTCCTGAATTTGGGCCACAAAATGCCTAGGTTGAGACCCCTATATGGATTGATGATAGGAAGATGTAAAATATTGATCATGAGGCATATTGTTCCCTTCGGTAGAGAAACGGTCTGCAGGAAACTCCACTAGGTTCTCCTCTTTGACTTTGCTCAGCACTGTCCCCTCCAGGAGGAAGTGTTATACTGCAAGCGTTGTATCATCTGTCTAAGGGGGCAGGAGAATGAAAGCTGTTTGAGCACACAGAAACCAGAAGCTGCCATGGAATAGAAGAGAGACTTGTACACACACCATGCGCTTTGTAGAGAACACACAATTTACAAAATTGTACAACCACCACAGCATAACAAAATTTACACAATCCCATCTATACACTCCTGTACAAGAGGGTGTTTGACAGGCTGCCGTTTGTGCCTACCTCCTGTTGGTTGGTTGCTTGTAGACTACATATAGAGGGAGTTCTCACCCCACCTATTGGCTTCTCCTTTCTGAACCTTTCACAGCTCTCCAATCTCACACATCACCATGGACAACTGTTTATTTCTCTACTGTACTGGAATTGAATCTAGAACATATCATTCCCGTGATATACACCTGGGGCTAATCACAGTGGCTTGTTATTGGCTTTTGCAGGAATATTGGGCCTTGAGACAGTATTGTTCAGGCATGTATGATTAGGGCTTCTTTTTAGGGGTTTTATTAATTTCATGTTGGGGGGTTCATATTAGCAGTTTTTGTGTTTAATATGGTGTCCAAAAATTGAGGGTTTGGGGGGCTTTTTCTTTGTATATACTGTAATGAGTAATCCCTTTGTAATGTTCCCTAGTGCACTCGTAAGGTTCACACACACCAGTTAAGACGCTTTAAAAATCACATACCCTTAGTTCTCATTACTGCTCCATATAGACAAGCCTTTAGACACAAGTAACCATTTCTGGTGTTTCCTTGGGTTTGTTGGATAAACACTGATTTCATTGTTGTTTTTGTTTTTATTTTTTAGTGCGGGTGTTGTATGGGTGTCTATCGGTTACAAGCAAAAATCTGAAGCTCTATGTATAATACACTGGATCAAGCTCAGAGTGCTGAAGAACTCTTGTAGGAATTATGCTTGAAAGCTGTGTGGAAGTGTGTGTCTTAAGGAGGCATTTGAAGAATGAACTCCTAAAAGGAAGTAAGTGAACGCAATACAGTAACATTCTGGTAGAGCTTCAACTAGGCAAATCTCCCAGGCTGCTGCCTGCTCTTTGAGGCTTTCTTGTGCACATTTCCCATTAAAATCAGTGGCCCATGAATGTATTCTGCCCAGGCATCTGTCATTGACTCACACTGGATCCTTTTCCATTGCTGGCACCAAAAGCACCTAAAAGACAAGACATACCAAACAAGGGATTAACATGGGATACCACTTAGAATAGTTGAAATGACTGAATGAAATTGAAGAGTGATGAATGAACCTCAAAAGTTCACAGAGTTTAGAGCACCAGTTGTTGATTAGGACTAAACCCAGGTCTCCAAAAATCATATCAATGAGCCAATTAATTAATTAATTGATAAAGAAAAGGAAGATTAAAATCTTTTTCCTTATTTCAAAAATACAAGGGTTTTTTTAAAATCATGTAATCAAAGAACAGCCCATTAATTTAAAAGCAGTTTAGGAAACAAGGAAACTACCAGCCACTTGGTACTTTTTTTTGCAGCTGGGAGCTTTGCTCTGGCACTGCAGGCCCCAGCAAAAATCTAGGTGTTGCATACCAGCAAACAATATGATAGCTTCAATAGGGCTACCATTGGTCACATGAGTGAGGTTATAGGCACATCTTCCTTGGGTTGTGGCCATGTTGGATGTAAAATCCAAGGTATTGCAAAAAGATAGCCACTAGAATAGTTCAATGTTCTTTATGTTAGGACTGTGTTGGATGTATCACAGTCACTTTACTTCATTGTTAACATGACCAAGCTTACAGAAGAAAAATCAAGGAAGAAGTCCGCGTAGTTTGAAATCAAATGACTGAGTAAAAAGGTGTGTAAAGTATGTTTATCTGTTAAGAAAGAGAGGGGTGGGAATTTGGAGTGGGGTCAGGAGATCCAGGCCCAGGCGGTACTGAAATGTTTGGATGCATATCTGAACTGTCAGAGTCTCTTGAGTGTACAAAATTTGGCTGGAAATCTCAGTAAATATTTTCTTGTGACTTGTCCTTGCCTCAAGTTTCTAGTAGAATAATAGATACTTAGAAATGAGCCTTTCTCATTGCATTTTGCATCTCTCACTTGCAGGCTGACTCTGATAGTGCCAGAAAGTGAAAATATGAAAAATGTCATTGTTATCCACATATTCACAACTTTCCAAAAGGTTGTTTGGCTTTAGTTTGGGAAACGAGCAAAGGTTTGGAGGGGTTCCAGTTTTAAAACATATTTAACTGAGTCTTTTCTGAGAAGCAGATTTTAGTGGCGACTCTTTGATTTTGTTATTTGGAGCCCTTTGGTATCAGAGAGTGGAAATCCTCAGCTGAAAAGAAGGTCAATGCTCCTGATTGCAGTGCTTCTGTAGTAATAATAACTAATTAAAAATTAGGATAGTGCATTTTCTGCAAAATTATTAAATTAAGGCTCAAATTTTTTCCTAAACAAAAATCAGCTTGGCTTAGAAGGCAGGGGAAATTGAGGGATTCAGGAATGACTCCCGGACTCTCAAGCTGCTCAGTGAACAACATAAATTAAAGCAGTTTAGGGGCTGCTTTAATTTACATCAGCTTGCTGTAGCCCCCAAGGCGCCACATGGCAGTTGAGAATTGGTGAAGCACAGGTGTTTTTGGTTAGGCTTCCTTAGGCATTCTGCCCCAGGAGAGCAGTTGGTGTAAGGTTGTTGGTTTTTTTACACCATGTGACAGCAGCCCCAAACAGGGGAAAAACTCAGCTAGCCAGGTAGAGCCAGTTATTGGCTGTACTGCTCAGGTGGTGCAAAATAAAGTGACTGGTTTTGAAGGAGGAAATGTAGCTGAAATCTTTGCATTCTTGTCCAGTAACTCAGTGTTAAGGCAGTTATTTGCAAATGCAGGGGCTGCCGTGGGAGCATATACAATACTTTTAACAAAATCATGTTTGAACAGACAATGGCTTGCAAATGACACCCATGACTCTCTTTATATCTTGGAAAAATTCTAAAGTTTTTTTTAATCTTTTGCATTTAGAAGCAATGTCATTTGCTCTCAAAGCTCTAACTCTTTCATGTAAAATGATTTTTGTGATCCAAATATAATTCAAACTTTTTGGGGGAGGGGAGAGTTGGAACCTGGTCTTTCTTTAAATTCCAGTTTCTTCCCATTGAGGAAATTACTTATTCACTTTGCTCAAGAAATTGATATTCCAAAGGGCAAAGCAGCTAAAATTAAAAGATCCTGTTTCAAAATTTCTATCAATACCAAAAAACCCTAAGAGCATTCACTGTTAGGCTGTATATTTAGAATATTTTAGCCTCTCTTTTCCCCTTGACTTTCTGAAAGTAAATGTAATGGTACAGGTCTGCTGGATACACAAAGTCACAGGAAAATGGCAAATTTGTTAGGGAATCCATTAGTGCATTTTTTTACTTCTGCATTCTTCAAAACTCAAAAAGCCAGTGCCAGATTTTTATGAGCTCTTTTTATTAGCAATTTGAGTCCAAGCAGCTGCAAACATTTTCTTTTTTGGGGTGTGAGTTAAGAAGTTGAAGAGAACTTCAAAAGATTATGCAAGTGGCTAGAGATTTCTTATGAAAAAGGAAAGATGAAACCTATAGTCAAGCAAAAATACAGAGCAACTAGGGCCTGATCCAAAGCCCATTGAAATCAGTGGCTGATATTGTGCACAATAGGAAACGTAAATACTCAAGTCTCTAATGTTCACAAGTACAAATTCTATTATATTTTATAGAACATGAATATGAATACTCTTTTTCATTAACCACTCTTAAATGTGTTATGCTTTTGTGTTACGTAAACTATTTAGCTAGTCAGCTTTGTGTGCTTTTAAATAATATATTTTCCCACCAGAGTTCCCAATTAGGCATATAGTATGCTGTAAATACATTATTTGTCACATATTTAAGGCTTTGTAGTTAATTTTACTTTAATTACATATATTATGTAGTGGAATAACAGTACCTGAAATCTCTTGGCTGACCATTATTTCCAGTAAAACATATTTATGTTCCCATTCCCTGCAATGTAATAAAGGCCTTATAGCTCACATGACTTATAATTAAAAATGCAAATAGCAAAATGACATTCTCAAATTTGGACAAAGGGGGCCTGATCCAAAGCCCTTTAAAGTCAATGGGAGTCTTGCTGTTGACCCCAAAGGGCTTTGGATCAGCCCCTGAGTCCTTAAAGTTTAGGCACACATTGAATATGAAATGGAGGATAGCAAAAAAAAAATTAAGTTGTGTGTGTGTGCAGGGAGAGAGTCATTTGATTTTACTAGGGGGAAAAAAGGAGAAAATGTCTGTGTAAGACACACTGCATTTCTGAATACTTTTTTTAACAAAAATGTCGACAAAAGATATTTATATCAGGAAAAAATCCTGTCTTGTGCTGTTCTGGAAAAACTCTAATAACTTATATGAAACAAATACATTTGGAAAAAATATGCAGCTTTTGTCATGTTACATAGGACCTGATCCTGCAGACCCTTACCCATGTGTCTGGTCCCACTGCATCCAGTGGGCTATTTGAGTGGAAATGGACTATTTCAGGTTTGCAGAATCAGGCCCGTAGGCAATGAGAACATTGCATAGCTAGACAGATCTCATATTCCTACCCCCTTGCTGTAACTTGTACCTAGGGCATCACAGACCTAATATGCTTTGCATTTAACTTTGTTCTGTAGCTCACCACCAGTTTGCTTTCCTCAATTTCTTTTTACTATGGATTCTTGTTCTGAACTACAGAGATCACATAATCAGAACTATATATTGTAATTTTTTTACAGAAGATGTCTTGTGTTGGTCAATTACGTGTGTGGCTGGCTTTGATCAATTAATGAGAGAGAACTCTTCAAATTGGTAACTAATGACCCTTCAAAGTAATACACATGTTAGCAAAAGATCATGTTTGATAATTTTCTTGAACCTTAGCAAACAACAGTTAGAGTCCTCTGATTTCAAGCACTGTATCTGTATTAAAAATAACACAATATCATGTAATTCCTTCTGTATTTTCTTCTAGCACAAGGGAAAAAACACATTCCCTAATATATTTTATGGGTACACTCTCTTTGTAATATTTCCTTTGCAAAGGTCCTGTTCATATTTGTATCTTATTACTTTTCTTATACTGGATTTATTGATAGTTTCTAACAAAAATATGATTTCAGTATATTTACTGAACAAAACTCGATATAACAGCCCCCAATTCAATTTTTTTTCATCAGAATGGAGAACAATAAAGAACTTAAAGTCCTCAGTTCAGACACATAGCATCAAAAAACCCTATATTGTTAAACAAAATAACTCAATAACAGGGAAGTGATAGATATTACTTAAAGAACAACATTAGCTTTGTTTACTTTATCTGTGTTTCTAATAATCTAGAGTATAACTTTGAGAATTACAAATATTCTGCTACTGAAACATGTATAAATACAATCATATTCTGTAAATGGGTAAAAATAACGACCATACACTAAGAAATACTTATTGCCTGTTGTTGCTGTTAATTGTCATGCTATATATTCAGGATGTGATTCCATTGGAAGAGAAATCTTATTACAATGCTTTTCAATAATATTTTGTTATTGTGTCAGTCTTTTTTGTAAGTTAATCATATTTGTGCTTTTGGATTTTTGCTAAGAGTTTATATTCTGCACATGTAATGGCTTACTTTTGAAGAACCATTGCAGAGGGGTTTTGTTTGTTTGTTTTGTTTTTTCCATTGGCTGTTAGGTAACGGGTTCGATTAAATAACTTTGGTTAACAGTAGATTTTTAGTTTAATAGATCTATTCATTATTTACCTGTTTTTATTCTCTCATATATTGCCTAGTGATGATTATAGTTGTTTTAAAGATGATCCTTATTTATGGTATATTGCATCATCCAAAGATATTGTAATGATTTTAGATTTTCCACCTAAATTACAGGGCACTTTCCACTGAAAATGGTAAACAATATTACAAACTTAAAAAAAAAAAAAGTAATCTGATTTCTGGGAAGAGGGAACCCAGTGAAAGATGTGTGCTTTTATAAGGATGGACAATGGAAAGCAAAATAATAACTCCTAACTTTGATTGTTCAAATATATTCTGCAATACAGAGAGCTGCATGCAAGCTGGAGCAGGCATGGGGCAGGAAGGTTAAGTAGAAGAGAAGGCACAATACTTCAGATTGGCAGTAGACTGCAGCAAGAATAATCTAATCAAAACTAAATTAAATTATCTAGTCCCAGGGCAGGCTCCTGGGACTGCTGCACTGAATGCTAGCAGAGCTCCTCCTAGACGTTTTTCCCCAGTCAAACTCATATGATGAATGCAGATGAAATTTGAAATATGAAAATCTGAAATAATTTATGGAAGTTGTCAGAAATTTGGCCTGCTTGTGGTGTAATTTCCTCTGAGACGAGGCAGGCTGGCTCATTGCTGCTAGTCTCAAAGCAGTTGCTGGTCTTCCAGTGGATGGATCAACCCTTTAAAATGCTCTTCCAGACAAATTACAGCTCATTACAGACAGCCTTGCACCAGGCCATTATGTCAGAGGAAATCTTTTTTCATTTGCACAAATTTGCTTGGAATTCTTATATTTATTTGAGCATCCATTATCGAATCTGAACATTGAATTATCCACAATTATTTTCTGGGTAGGCGGATGTTTGTGTATATGGAATAGATGGTGACTGTTGAGTTATAAAAATATTATAGTATTGCTGAAAATCCTGCATATTTTAAACCACTACATTTATGTAAAGAATTGTAAAGAGGTTGTAAATATAAAGAGGTTATTTCCTTTAGATATTCATTTATAAGATATATTTACTTTCTGAAAAGAATCTTATGGAAAACAAGTCACTTTTCAGTGACTGATTCCCTGTTTGTTGTATTTCTCACAATTAGAACTTCTGTCTGTGCATATATAATTTGTGTATAGTCTGGCCCTGTATGAGACATCTGTGACTGTTATTTACTTTAAATTACATTTGGTAATGAACCTGCTGTCTCCCTTACTGCAGTACTCGCATCTTGTACAGCCCCCACCTCTTCTTTGCTACACTTATATTAATGTACCTATTTTAAAAGTAAAAGTAAATGCTAACATTTGGGGGTGGGGGGTGGTGGAGCTGAGGAGAATGGTTATTGGCCTGATGCTGCAGTCCTTAGTTGATTTCAATAAAGAAATATTTTAAAACTAACATATAATTGTCTCTATTGATTATGCTTCCAGTAGCCTTGGCAAATATTTACAATGACTTAGTTAACTACAGTGTAATATTGTATTGATTTGTTTGTTGGTGAAGGGCCTGATTCTGAAAATACTTGCACATATGAGTATCTTTGTTCATATGACTAGTTACATTGAAGCTAATGTGGATACTCACACGAATAATACCGCTTCTGTGCCTATTTCTAAGATTGAGGCCTTAGATTCAAAGATAAAAATAAGGTTGTAGGTATGGCCATACTGGATCAGACTAGTTCACCGCCTACTCATTACCCTTTCTGACAGTGGCTAATACCAGACACTTCAGAGAAAAATAGCAGGCAATTATAAAATAATTTGCCCATAACTAACCCAGTCACTTAATGGTTGACATATATTTGAAGTATGAAGGTTTTATCCCTTCTTTAAAATAATGTTGTTTAATCCTGTCTATGTAACTCATTAGCCATATAAATTTCTAACCCACTAAAAAACCAACAAAGCTCTTGGCTTCAGTTACATCATGTGGCAATGAGTTCCACAAGCTAATTATGTGTTATATTGAAAATTGATAAAAGGAGTTTTTTAAATACATCAATTTTAAAAATACTTGTATCAATTTTATCTGCCTTTCAAATTCATTGAATGTCTCCTTGTTCTTATATTATGGAAAAGGATAAACAGGAGCACCAAATTCACCTTCTCAGTATCATTCCTTTTTTTTTATCTACTTCTATCATCTTCCAGTCATTTTTATGTATCTTTATAAGGAAATCTCCTCTTTGTATCTCTAATTGTTTTTAGAACCCCTTCAGCTAACATGACCAGACTTGAGCACAGCATTCAAAGTGAGGGCACAGCATTTATTCGTACAATGGCATGATAATATTTTCCACATTATTTCTTATTCCATTCCTTAAGCACCCTAACATTTTTTTAACCCTACCACTTATGCACATTATGTGGATGTTTTCACGGAGCCCGTTTTCAGTCATGCCCAATTATTTTCCTTAGTGGTTTCAGTTTAGTTAGAACCCAGTTCTGTGTCTGAGGAGTTCAAATGATTCCTTCCAATGTGCATTTCTTTACATTAGTCAGCACTAAATGTCACCTGCCATTGTGCTGCTCATTCACCAGATTTTGTTGGGTCCTTCTGAAGTTCCTCATAGTCTTCTCTTGTCTTGATTAACCTAAATAATGTGGTGTCCTCTGTGAATGTTGCCAGCTCATTGTTTGTCTCCTCCCCCAGATAATTAATAAATACTTTAAACAATACCAATCCTACTACAGAACCTTAGGAGACTTCACTTTTGCCATGAGGAAAATTGACAATTTATTCCTACTTCTGACTTCAGTCCTTTAGCCAGTTTCTAATCCACTGGCAGTACTTTAACTGTCTTCCCATGATTATTAATTTCCTATGAGTCTTTGTCAAGATAATTAACTGAGCTGGTTCTTCTTTATCCAGCATTTTATAGACATGTTCAAAGAATTCTAATAGATTAGAGAGGGAGGATTTTTCTTTGCAGAAGCCCTGCTGGTTTGTTTCTGTCATATCATATGCACCTAGATGTTTTGTATTTGTCTCTTTAATTATTAAACCAGTTTACCTGAAACAAAAGTAAAGCTCATTTTTTGCAATTCTCTGAATCATCCCTTGTGGCTTTTTTAAAGCTATGTACAAAATTTGCTACCTTCCAGACTTCCCACACTCTGATTACTCCTTAAAATAACCCTTTTTTCTTGAAAGAGAATAGATTTGAAATATGTGTGCAGTGAATTCAGTGATGTTGAGAGCAGCAATACCTGTTGTTTTATTGTAATACCTTAAATTGAATTGTGAACCAAGAAGAAATCATTTTGCTGCAAGCTGTGCTATTTATGTTAAAGACACATAAAGCTATTAGTACTTCAAACCCTAGAACCACAAAATCATTAAACTGAGAAAGCTCTGAGCTATTTTATATATGTCGTACATTTACGTTTTACTCATAATAAATATAAATAATTCCCTTTTTAAAAAAGACAGTAGGAAAAGTAATTATATGAGAATCATGAATTGATGCTTATTAGCCTCTCTACATCTTTTTGAATTATAAGTTTAGAAATTGTAAGTAAAGTCACTTTTTGCTCTTTCATACCATTTACTAGGTTCATCATGATGGGAAAAGCAATCACAAGAAACAGGTAATTTATTTAAATAGTTACATTGTTTCCTTCATTTACACAGTCATTGCAGGGCTAGAATAGGTTGTAGCCTCTCAGCTTCCCTTTTGCTGGAAACTTTGTAATAGCACTTAAAGAAAGAAAGAAACTGGGTAGGAGATTATTGCTTGCATTGTGCTATTGAATATATGTATTATATAGTCACCCTATAGATTGACACAATTAATTGAATGTGGGACAAGACAAATGTTGTATATGACAGTGGGGTAGTATTGAAAGATGACCCCATATCTAGAAGGCTAAGAGTTATGGATCCATTGATAGCTGTTACTAGCATTTTAAAGCGTGGCTGTTAAATTTTGCCTGCTGGCTTCTGGCTGCTGGCCGGCCTGCCTGGGCAACAGAGCATTTGAATGGAACTGCAGGCAGCTTTGGAACTTTGTTCTTCTTTCATAATAACTGACCACTGACAGGAGGAGCCTCTAAAACAAGCCCCACAGAACACTTCACAGCTAATCTTTGTCGCTTATTTCATTGACTGCACTTTTGTTGCAAAAGCTATCTAACTGAGAACCTTTCAAACTACTGCGTATTGTGACACAGCTGGAGAAGAATGTCCATGTGCGTGGAAAATATTGTAAACAAAACTGGGAGTTCCAGTAAAACATTCAGTACACTCTCTATGGAGATAAGGCACCCAAGTTTTGACCTTAGTACATTAAGCTAGCCACCTTAAATCCATATTTAGACACCTAGCAACAATGGTGGCACCACATCTCTGAATATCAGGTCACTTTTATTTAGGTAACTAAATTTGGATCTGAGTAACTAAAGTAACTAACTTTAGTATCTTATCTGGAAGATGTTGGCCTAGGCTTTCATTTCCTTTATTTTATTTTTTTTTTGTATCTGATTTTTATATATATATATATATAAATCAGATACATATATATATATATATTGGTGTAGTGTAGTATTAAGGTTTTATTGTCATGAATATAGGATGACTGCATTAGTCACATATAGCAAAGCCAACAGTGAGTTATGCCAGTCATCACAAATAAGAGGCCATTAAATATTTATACCACAGCATGCCTTCATGCATTCCACATACACCAGGTATTTCACAGGGAAATTTATTTTAGCAATGTTTCTGAGAGTTTTTTTAAAGCTGTCAGAACTGTTTCTCCCATACCTCTGTCTATGTCAGTACCATAAGTCCATCTGTGCAGGCGTCAAAGGGAGAGAAAAGTTATAACTGCTAAATCTTAGAAAGCTCCCAAAATACCTGAAATTGCTTTTCCGTGTGTAATAAAGTTGCAATGTTAAGATCTGATATGATCTGTCCAGGCTGGGGGGAAAAGCCTTAGACCATTGTAAAGTTATGGATTCCTGGCTGTCTGTAGATAGAGACCAGATTCAGAAAGTTGCTTAAGTATGAATCTCACTAAATATGAGTAGTCCCATTGACTTCACAGGGTTAAAAATGGGCATTGCTGAATGGGGACCATAAAGTGTCATTTCTACCTTAGCTGGTCATGAGATGTTGGCTCTTCAGCAGGTCCCTAGTCCAGGTCTGAATATTGCCTATTGTGGGTATAAGGACTGT
This sequence comes from Natator depressus, assembly GCF_965152275.1. Classification (NCBI taxonomy): domain Eukaryota; kingdom Metazoa; phylum Chordata; order Testudines; family Cheloniidae; genus Natator; species Natator depressus. Next base: position 95,353,650 of record NC_134237.1, on the reverse strand, counting down.
ATAATTTTGTGGGAGGAGAAATTCCACATTGGGGGTAGTAAGAAGTATTTTTTTAAACTATAGGCTTTTTTGAAGCTACCCAGTTTTGGAATATTAGCTGTAGTCCTGGTAGGGATGGATTGGTGGGCAGAGTGCAGGTTAAACAGCCAAGTGCACAATAAATGCAGTTTCACATGACTCTGCATTTTATTACAGTGATATTGGCTACATGCATATATTGGTACAGATAATTATCTCTATGATTTGAAAGATACCTTGCACACTTATGGGGACCTATAAATAAACATTTTACTTGTCAATAATGATTATAAATAATGGGTCCGCTCTTTCCTTATTCTGGCAAAATCCATGATGAGGACAGGAAAGTTGTGTATTCCTTTGTGCAGTTTCCACCATATTACTCAGGAAGGGGGTGGGCCTCCCAAAATGTCCATTTCCCCCCCCCCCACCCTCAAATCCCATGGAACTGGCAGGTGGTTTGGCCACTTAACTTCATGGATCCTCTGGGATCCACGCAGATAGCAGAGATATGTGAAGTCCCTGTTCCTTTGCAGCTTCCTGTGCCCTTGGCCTCTGTGGCAACACTTTTCCCTTGGGAGTTGTGCATGCATAAACTCCTCTACTGGTCACTGCCCATAATTCCCTGTTATCCCTCACCCTTCTCTTCCCCCTTTGCGTGTGTGAGGGAGACAAACACTTAGCACAGAGAGATGTCAAGTAAGACAATGCAGTTAATTAAGTTATTGACAGATTCTGTGCAGGACCAGGGTTCTAATACAGAAGAAAGCAGCCAAGCTCCTGGTATCACCCCCACCCACCCATTTCCTATTTGTGGAGCATCTGCGGAGGATTTTCTGTGGGTGGGAGGGGAGATGTGCTGTGGAGCTGGCATCTCCCCCATCCACTTCCATGCCCTTTCCAGCAGGATCCATTAAATATGGGTCTTCTCAGCTTGCAGAAGGTGAGGAGGGGATGATCCGGTGCAATAGTTTTAACAGTGATAGGAGGAAACCTGGTTTGGTTGTTAGAGCATTGGACTAGGAGACTTAGGTTCTGATCCCTGCTCTGAGACCCTTACTTACTGTGTGACCTTAACAAGTGAGTGTGTCAGACAGATGGTTAGTTCACAAGTAGCTACTGGTTTTGGGTGTCTGAGTTTGTGACTACTTTACCTGAGAAACCGTGAGCCAAATTTTCAGACACTTTCAGCACCTGCAACTCCAACTGAAAATCAGGCCCCAGCTGTCTCAAATTACACACCCCCAAACTATTAGCACCCACTATCAAAATATTGGCCTTTGCCTTGCTGTGCCTCGTTTTCCATATCTGTAAAATATGGCTAATAATACTTACCATGCCTACCTCACAGGGTTGTTGTGAAACTTAATTGGCTAATGTTTGTGATGCGCTTTGAGATCCTCAGAAGGAAGGTGCTTTGTAAGTGCTAGATAAGATTGCTTTGCTACTGTTAAATTATTAATGAAGTATAAAATGCACTGAGATCCTTGGATCTAGGACACTATGGAAGTGCAATGCAATGATGTTATCAATGCTAAAATAAAGAGAATGTAGAGATAAAAGCAGTTTGATCAGACACTGTTCCTTGTAAGAAAAACAATACAGTATTTAAAATGACAACCAACAGTTTTAAAATTTCCCTTTCCAATGAGATGTCTCCTTTCACGTTCATGAAATAAATTGCAATGTACTAATAAGAAAAGGAGTACTTGTGGCACCTTAGAGACTGACCAATTTATTTGAGCATAAGCTTTCATGAGCTACATCCGATGAAGTGAGCTGTAGCTCACGAAAGCTTATGCTCAAATAAATTGGTTAGTCTCTAAGGTGCCACAAGTACTCCTTTTCTTTTTGCGAATACAGACTAACACGGCTGTTACTCTGAAAAATGTACTAATAATTTAATTTAACTCACTGACTTCCTTTGTCTCCTATTTTTAAAGCATTTGATTATTACTTTGCCAGATAACAATACTCAGGAGTGTTCTATTTCTGTTCTGTTCATATTTCTTAATAGAACTCTTCTATTTTTTTCCTAACTTCCTGAGGTGCAGGAAATTTTACATAGTATACAGTTAAATTATTCTATTAGAGTAAGACTTCTCTTCCCATCATTGGCAAACTATGGGCTCGATTCTGAAAACCTTACTGGTGTGAGTAATCCCCAGGAAGCCTAGGTGTTTGTTTGTAAGGTGGTTCCTGTTAGATCCTGGCCAAATCCTGCTCATTTTACTCATGCTTATAGCCCCATTGGAGTTGATGGGGGTTACTTAAATGAGTAAGGTGGGTCAGATTTAGCCCATTGACTTAAGTGGAAATTTTACCTGAGTAAAGGCTGTGGGATTGGTCCCACAGTAGATAATTAAAGACAAAGTGATAGGGGCAAACTGTAGAAATGAATAGCCATCCCTTTCTTAGGAGCTGATATATTGTTTTGTCCAATCCTAGGTCTGTATAATAAAATATGTACATTCATTATGCGTTTTAAACAGTGTTGAAGAAAACACATACAGGCATGCATATGTTGCAACAAATATTTCCAAAATTTTCCTTTATTGAGAAATATAAAATGATACAATTATCTTTCTTTTGCACAGTGCTTTTCATCCCAAAGGATCCCAGAGCAGGTTTGCTGCTCTTGTCCTTGTGTACTCAAAACAGTATTTCACTGTAAATGGAGTGGTATGCATAAGGGCTACAAGATAAGCCCCTATACTGGGCTATTTCCGGCCATTGATTTGGCCATATAGAATTTCTGTTCGTATAGAAATCACTTTGCCCATTATTGAAATGCATACTTAGGGCTTAATCTTGGAAATACTACTCAGCATTGTACTTCAACTGGACTCCTCCTGGGAGTAAGCATTATGCTCAGCAGGAAGTGTTTATAGATCAGGCTATAGATATGAGGGCTGGTCTACACACAGAAGTTAGAGGTTTTTTAACCAATTTAAGCAAAATTGACATTGATCATTCTTCATTCAAAATAAGTGTGTCCAAACGAGGGGTTTGCACTGATTTAACTAAATCAACTTGTCATCCGAGCATAACCTAGTTGGCACTTCTTTGAAACCACCTGAACCCCTCAGTTTTACATTATATCTGAAAGATGCATTTCCAGCAGTAGAGTACCCTAGCACCAGGCTGGCACATGAGTTCAAAGAGAAGAATGCCACTAACTGATTCACCATCACATCACTTCTTGGCGTTTGCTTGAAATACTGACCAGGCCTGACCTCCTTTTAGCTTGCGAGAGCTGAGGAGTTCACAGCTCCAGGAGATATAGCTCAAGCTTTCCTGCACAATATGCACCCAAACATTTTGCTCAGCTCCTTAAACGATTGCATATATTTAAATCTGTCCTCTTGTACTTTCAGCAGCAGTGGTTCTTGTGCATCTCCCTCGAGAGACACACCCTTGGGCAGTATGTGTGTATTCAGCATCCTTGTGCCTATGGAATATATGGATAGGATTTTTCAAGGCATTCTTTTCTTTGCTAAATAACGATCTATTCTAACATGGAGTGGAGACCGTCATTAATCACCAAAATGTTCCCCTGGTAAATTACCAACTGGACCACGCACGCGTTCCAAGGGGAGGGGAAACCCAGCTTTGTCCAGCGCTAAAGATGCTGCGAACGTTCCATTTGTACTTTGACTTTCTGCAGGCTCCTTTCTCTGTCCCCCTCCGTCTCAGGCAGCTCCCTGGAGCGAGTGCCCTAGTCCCATGCTGTGTTCTCAGGCAGCTGGATCTCAGCCCTCCCTCCACTGCAGAGGGAGTGGTGGGTGTGTGTGTGTGTGTGTATGTGTGTCAGATACGTCCCCTTTCACCCTCCTCACTTCCTCTCCAGCGCTCTCCTGCTTCAGGCGGCTGGTGGCTCAGTGCACAAACTGATTAGGTAACAACAGAGCACCTTCCCTCCCTGTTTTCTCTCAATGCGTTTGGGCCACGGCTTTTGAAGGAGCCCAGCCCTGCCACTATCCAGCCATTATGACGGGATGTATGGGGCTTTATCCGGAAAAAGCTCAGCCTTGCCCCTGGCTTCATCAATCATTTAGACCAGTTCAAATCCCCTTCATAGTGTTCCGCCTCATTAAACCCATCCAGGGGCACTGAAGAGAGAGGCTGTATAGCTCCAGAATGCCTGTACACTCCTTCTCACTAGCTGATATTGCCGAGATGAAAAAGGCCGCAAAAACATTAAGGAAAAGAATCCCGTAAAAGGAATTGCGCTGCTATATCGACTGACTTCACATATTAGTCCAGGCAGCGAAGCTTCCCGAGGTTTTCCTATGAGTACAGCTGGGGTAGTGAATTGAGGACTGCTTCACACACTCCAGCTGGGGCTTAAGTCTGTAAGATCCTCCAAGGGCTCAGGGACTCTTCCTAGAAAATCTAGGTTCTGAGAATGAGTGTTGTGTCTTCATCCTACAGCGCGGGTTAACAAACCAGCGCATTTGGCTGCGATTGTCAGGGGATCTGAAAATTGGAACTACCCTTTCCCTTTCATGTTACCGGCTGCACCCATTTTCCGTGCTTTTGTAATACAGTGTGTGGCCAGTATCAATGGACCGAGGTGTTTTCCTTAAATTGACAATGTAGATGAGCTCTGACTCCTAAAATTACAGTTAAAAAAAGAGAGAAGGGTTCAAAATGCTGAATATATATTTAAACAAATCTGATTGATATGTATGTAGGATTTGTAGTCTTTAATTACAGATTCTTCCGGGGAACCATTTAACTTCCTTACATCTGTTTGACAAGTAAAGGGAATATAGGAACACACACATTAGAGAGAGAGAGAAAAAATCTTCTCCATTCGCATTAATGTACCTGGTCCATTTTTAAAAAATTTATTATTTCGAGCATTTAGCAAGAAAAACAGAACAATAAGTCCGTGCAGATAAATGATTTTTGCAATAAATTTTTCTGTTATGACGGTTGCATCAGCTCAAAAACTATTTTCTTAACATGTAAGTGCATCCTGCTATAATCACTTAGAATAGTCCTGAATTAACTAAACCTAAATGCCGCCGAATCCACAAAATACATTGGAAAGGTAGAAGTCAGTTACACAGTTGTAGAAATCCTAGAAAAATACTTTTAATAAGCCTGATCAAACCCAATCAAGTCATTCTGCTTATAATGTGGGTAGGGAACGGAGTCATTCTCCTAAGTGAGGCAATTTAATTCTCAAATGTTGACATTTACATTTAAAACAAAGAGGCGTGAGGTACATTAGCACCGCTCCCCTTTGATATGAATAATAAAAATGGCATTATTACAAAAAGAGAAAGTGTTAAATGTCAGGAACCGGGGTAGGATTTTAAAAGGCAATGCGCTGAATCTAAGTCTGTACTTTAACTTTTTTAATAACGATTTTTCTGTGCTGTAAACTTGCACCGAATCCTGGAGGAATTGCTAAATCAGATTAAGGTTATATTTTGCAACAGACTGGATGGAGCAATAAAGGAGAGAGCGCGGAAATGGGACTTCACCCATCAATTAGATCTCTATTAGCAGCCGATGCAGGCTTCACCACAGGAAATGTCACATCCCGGCATAAGCAGCCCCTTTCACTTTCCCCTGAAATTAAACAATTCTTCATGCTCGCAGATTCAGCGCAAACAAATCCTTTTGTTTATTCGAGTGCGTGCGTGCACACATAACACATAACAGCACCTGCTTGCTCACCAAAATAATAAACGAAGAAGCGCATGAGATCACAGTGTGAACAGGTTGCTCGAGACACCTGCGCAGGACACCCGTCAGCACAGCACTGAAGAGGAGGCTTCGGCGTTATTAATATGAAAAGGGGTTATTATAGTCATAAACTGGCTTCGGTTAAAGGCGATTACCAACACAATGGACAATATTTTGAATAGCACTTCGGCTCATCTGCCTCCATAGATCATATCTGCCAAAGCCCAACCGGGTTGCTGGCTCGTATGGTTTTGTGTCACGAAAATGGCAGGGCGGGGGAGGGGTGTTAAAAGATTCAGCAAAATATAAGAGAGCCAGCGGCTGGATTAATTTATTTCATTTTTTCGGAGGTTATTTCAGCGGCGTCTTCGCCAGTGTGGAAGGTAAATAACGAAGCCTGTATACGTGTGTGATCCTTAAATATAACCGCCGCAGCGCAATGGCGTTGGCACATACCAAGGAAATAAATCACAGTGTCACTTAGAGACACGGTCGCTCTGGGATTAACAGGACGGCACCTTTCTTCGTCCTGCGTGGGCCTAGGTTTGCTCTCGGGGCAGGGCAGGGCGGTTCTGCTGTTTGTGTTTGCGGAGGAGCAAAGGCCAGGCCCTTGGTGGCGCGTGCGCTGCATACACGGGAGCGCCCGGGCTCGGCCGCCGGGTTCCAGCGGCTGGGAGCGAGGATGGGAGCGACACGGGGCCTTCGGCGCTGACTCGCTGCCCACCCCTCCCCCCCAGCAGCGCTCTCTGCATTTGCCCATGAGCGAGAAAGGTGCAACCGCCAGGGAATGAGCAAGCAGGGGCCGTGGCGGGCGGGATAAAGGGAGCTCTGTTGCTCTCCTCGTTGTTCTTGCGGCTGCTCCATTCAGGCTCCGAATTCAAATGGCTCTTTACAGCCCAGCCCAGCTGAACGTGGCTCAATGCCTGAAAGCTGCCGGGCTGCCTCCGCGGACATGCTCTGCGCCGCCTGATATGATAATTGTCATAATGCGCTTTTATGTAGCGCCAGCCTCCTCCGGTGAGGAGCCCGCAGAGCGGCTGAAAGAGGCTTTGAGAGACCGGGGAGCGAGGCTGCTGAGAGCGGCGAGCCCCCCGCCGGCGTGAGTGGCACCGAGTGCCCCGGCCAGGGCGCGTCTCCCGCCGCAGCCCCTTGTCTCCGCGCCCTTCCCCGGCGCCTGATTAACATGCACAGGCAGTACGGGGCTTGTCCTCCAGCCGCCGCGGCGCTCCGGCAGGCCGGTTCCAGCCCTCTGCCCGGGGCGGGGATCTGGCCAGGGCCCCGGGCCAGAGCCTCCAGCAGGCGCAGAGCGAAGGCTGGGCCGCAGGATGCCTTTCCCCGGCCCTGGGGGGCGTGTCCCCGCGGCCAGCCGGACACCCCCAGCTCGCTGTGGCTGAGCGGGCCCGGCTGCCACGGAGCCGGCCCTTGGGGTCCTGTCACCGCCCGCCGGCGAGGGGAGCGAGTGACTCTAGCCCGCACACGCCCGTGTGACTGGTTAGGACTATGAATCCCTCACAGGGCAGTATGACGGATCCACAGGAGCAGAGCAATGCCGCTCATGGCGTGCAAGCTGAGATAACGGGTACATTTAGCCGCTCCTATTTCTGGGTTTGAAAGACCAGCGATCGGGCAGATTTTCTCCCTAAACCTCTAGAGAGAGATTCTCATAACGCCCATTAATGTTGGCAGGGAATTATTTGCGCGTAGCACAGGATGAAAAAATAGACCTTGTAAAATGTATGGATTTTTAAAACCCTGACTAGGTGTTTTTGCAACCGGGGATACAATTTTTGCTTTTAAAAAATGTCCTCAAATATTTGTTTGTCAAACAGATGGAAAGAGCCCAAGGAAAACAAAGCGCGACAATGCGTCAATCCAAACACTCCGATCAATTCAAAACTAAAGATGAAAATTGGATTTGACACGTTGACTCTGAGACACATCCAGAGCCAGACTCTCCCCTTGGATGTATGCGCTCAGCTCCCATTGACTTCTGTGGGCGCTAAGCACATATCCCGAGGCAGAATCAAGTTCCTGGGTTTGTCTAGATGTATTGGGGGGATCTTTCACGCAACGGACCAAATTCTAGCCTTCGATTTTCTCTGCTTTTTCTTGCATATACCAGTTATTCTGAGTGAATGGGAAATCAGCAACTCGGTTGGAGATTAGAATCTGATGCTGCAATTATGTGTTTATATTACACTGATGTCCAAAGGCCCGAGACAGGAGCCTTTGTACGAGACGCTGAACAAACACATAGGACACAATCTCTGCCTCAGGAATTCACACTCTGTGTTAATCACCAGATAATTAAACGCTACAAAATGATTCCGGGTAGAGAGTCAAAGGAGCGTTCTATGTATCTGTTTACATGAAGGCCTTTGTAGTTTGATCATAACTAGAGGACACCATAGAAAACAAGTTACCATTGCAAACTACCTAGAACAAAATATCTCCACGCGAGACCTTTTCCAGAAGCTGCAATTTGTTTCTCGTGTCCCCCACTCTCCCGATTTATAAATGCAAGCTGGCAATGCTTTTGCAATGGCACCAAATAATAATATGCGAAAATCTGTATTCTCTTCCCCATTTTTGGTCGGACTATGTCGGATATATGAATGAAATGACAGCTATATGTACCTCCCTCAGAGTTCATCCATGTCTTTGAAAAGCAGTCAGGGCGGTCTCCTTTCACTCAGGTGATTTGGGGGGTTGTAAAGGAGGGGAGTATTAATTTTTACATGTCACATTGGTGACCCATAAATCCAGCAGCTTCACCGTCACCTCTTCTCTTCTACATTAAAGGGGCTTAGTGGTGAAATATTTGTTAGAGGATTCACACTTTTAAAGAGTAAGTAATTCGGGGGTGTCGGGGGTAGCAATGCTTGTGTTCAAGCATTTATTTCTGTGACTGTCTCTGGCCTTTCTAATGCCTCTGAGAGCTCTCTCTGAGGCCAAATGTGTGTGTGTGTGTGTGTGTGTGTGTGTGTGTGTGTGTGAGAGAGAGAGAGAGAGAGAGACCAGGAAAAACAAACACAAATATCAACACTGAGATATTTGGGTTTATTCAGGTCCATGCAAATCTCTAACACGGCTTTCCTGCTGAGAGAGGCAGGGGAGCTCAGCTGATATTTTTATTCAATGTGTACTACCTTTCTTCTCCCCCCACCCTCCAAATTATGGCTGGGATTTTACTTGCGTGTTTAAGGGAAAGAAAGCGAACAGTGAGCGGTAACACATCCAGCAGGGCCAACGAGAGGCCTGATCTTGCTCACTTGAAAGTCAACAGCAAAACTCCCATTTACCTTGAGGCAAAGTGTGTGCACGTGAATGATCTAGCCGGTTATTCTCATCTCTAAGGAGAATCTTTTTGGAAAGTTTGGTAAAATTCCATCTGACCATGACAAAAATGATATCCCCCCCCCCCCACACGCACAAGTTAAGAAATATTTTATCTGCATTTTTTTGCAACTGGATATTAAAATATTGTATTACCACATGTTTCGAATTGCCATGGATGTAGGAACAGGAAAGCTATCTGTTTGAACATAGTGTGCCGCTTTACAAATCCAGGCTGCGATTTCTGGTAAGAGCCAAATAAAAGCTCCCCCTAAAATCAGAGGGAGCTTGGCACTGCAGGACAGGCTGGGTAACAGAGTATTGTGTGGTGTCCCAGATACACACGCCCATCTGACGGTCTATGTACATGTATGTGCCCGCTGGGGGAAATAATGAAGGCAGCTGGGTTTATTCTAACCACTACACCATTCGTGTGTGGGGTCGCGGGGTATCATTTTTGTCATGGTCAGATGGAATTTTACCAAACTTTCCAAAAAGATTCTCCTTAGAGATCAGAATAAGTAGAGATACCTGGCCACACAAGGCTTATTATTCAATGTAAGAGGTAAGGGGCGGGGGGGGGGGGGCGTATAAAGACGTGATGTCCATGAAACCCTAGTGTGTGAAAACCCTGCTTAGTCTCTTGGCAGACGCCAAGCACTGATGAGTGGAATGGAGCGTTTCATTTTAAATTCCATACACCAGTGCCTTTAAAATATATCCCCGGCAAACAAAACATTATTTTCCTAGTACTGAAAGGGGGCCCATAACAACCACCCTGTTGTCTTGGATTTGTCGAGATAGTGAAATAGCAGAGAATCTATGAATTTTTAACAAAAGTTTGGGTGATTTGGGGAGTAGAGTTTGAAAAGAAGTGAAAGGCCCAGAGTGTGGGGACCCAGGCTAGCATTAACACTGGCATTTCTGGAGAAACTTTTTCAGCGTTGTTTTAATAGGAACCCTGCCTCAGCTCATGTTACAAAATGTAACAAAATAGTAAGCAGCTTTCACCAGATGCGTGAGAGGAAGCTGTACATTGCAGGTCAGAGGCTGCATTATCCATTAACTAACTGAGTGTTTAGCACTTAGTCGTGTTATGGTGTTCAAGGCTAGCGAGAAAAAGCTTGAGGAAAAAACTCTCTCTCTCTCTCTTATGTATATTGTAGATGACAGAGTTGGTGGAAGAAACAAGTGATTTTGAGAGATCTACCCTCATAATAATTAACCAGTGGGTAAGAGAAGTCACTATCCTGCATCGTTCCCAACCAATGAAAGTAAGTAAGTTTTTTCCAGCTCATATTGGAATAATCCTCCAGTCCTTGCTCCTACAAAACTCTCATTGACTTAAATAGGAGTCTTGGCTGCTGGAATAGGTTCACTTTATGCTATATCTAAATTAGATTGCACTTTATTTATGTTTATAAGGCGTTGTGTTTCTTATAGCTTTTAGTGCACAAGAGCAGTTAACAGAAAATCATAGAGTTATAGGAATTAAAGATGAAAAAGACTTATTACGTCCTCCCCTCCCCCAGCAGGGAGTATTCCCTTTGCTTCCTAGTTGTAGGGGGAAAGTGTGTATATATAACTAGCTAAGTACAGAGGCTAGGTGGATGGAATCATAGGATTGGAAGGGACCTCCAGAGGTCATCTAGTCCAGTCCCCTGCACTCATGGCAGGACTAAGTAGAGACCATTCCTGACAGGTGTTTGTCTAACCTGCTCTTAAAAATCCCCAGTGAGGGAGATTCCACAACCTCCCTAAGGCAATTTATTCCAGTGCTTAACCACCTTGACAGTTAGGAAGTTTTTCCTAATGTCCAACCTAAACTGTCCTTGCTGCAATTGCTTCTTGTCCTATCCTCAGAGGTTGAGAACAATTTGCCTCCCTCCTCCTTGTAACAACCTTTTATGTACTTGAAATATGTTATCATGTCCCCTCTCAGTCTTCTCTTCTCCAGACTAATCCCCCCCCCCCTTTTTTTTTCAATCTTGCCTCATAGGTCATGTTTTCTAGACCTTAACTCCTTCCTGTTGCTCTTCTCTGGAATGCTCAAAAGAATCCACTGCTTAGCTGAATGTATTTGATCAACAGAAATTACATAGCTTGCTCCACTATATAGGACCTGGGACTGGGAGTCAAGAGAAGTGGATTCCATTCCCTGCTCTGCCACTGACTTCCTTTCTAACCTTGGAAACGTTACTTAATCATCCCATGCCTCGCTTTCTCCTTCTGTAGAATGGGATTAATTATACTTAACTTCCTTCAAAATACACCTTAAGATCCATGGCTCTGTGCGAGGGCTATTTTATTACTATAATTATTAAAGGTGTTTAGGCATATTCATATACATCACATAACTATGTAGTGGCACGTCTGTACACAATGCACACCTGTGTTTACTTAACGGCAAATTGGACTGTCCCAGTCATATTACATTCCTATGCAAGATGTTTCCCTCCAGAAAAGTTCAGGCCAGGAATCTGGCGCAATACAATGACTGAAGACGTGTTAAAACCAAACAGTAGTTTTGGGCAGCAGAGTCAAGAGTAGAAAGAGAATATGGGCTAAACAGAGCATGAGCCATGCGGCAGGCAGCATCTCAACTAGGATTAAAATAGTTTGTTTTACTGTGAGAAAAAGGAACGGAAACTGGGGTGTTTTTGTCCACTCTCAGATCGCTTTCAGTTAAGATTTCAAGCAGCTTCCCCTCCACCGAGGGTCTGAGGCAGACTGGTAAGACCCGTTGAGGCTTCTTTATCTGATTTGATTTCTTTTAGGGCGTCTCTTCATTCGGCTTATTCAAAAGGCCCTTCGTCAAGTTCAAGAATACACTCTGAGCAAGTCCAACAGGTTTGTATGAAACCCAGCTTGGACCACGTGTATCGAAAGTAGCCCATGGCAAATCATCAACAGAACACAGTTAAGCTTGATATGGGCTATCTACCGTCTGCTTAGTCTTAGGATAGGAAGAAATAATCTATTGATTTTGTCTCTAAAAAACAACAACAACAAACCTTTTCTGTACTTTGGGGAAAACAAGCAAACAAACACATACCACTTGGTAACTCAGTGGGGGAAAAGGTCAAGTTACTATTGACAAGTATGTAAAGACATCTTCTAAACCATGGGAAAACATGGATAAATTGTTTCGACTCACTGCATTCAAAACCAAGGAAATGAATTACAAAACTGCACTTCTTGCATTGTTGGGCTGAAAGGATATCTATTTATCATCTCATAAGACAGCTCGAATGATCTTTATCTGCTTTGCCCACTTTCTGACCCAAATTCAGGGTTTTTATGGAAAATTGCAGTCAGTTTGATTGATGAAATCCAAAGATGTCTAAAATGGCACCAAAGATCTCCAACTGTGCAGACTCCAACCGAGGGCTTCAATGTTGGCATTGTTCCTGCAAAAAAAGTTGAGAAAACGAGCAAAAGTTAGGGAATTTCTGTTTAAAAACTTCAAATTTCAATGAAGATCCCAAACCTATTATCCCTATTCACACGGCCAACTCTGTGAACATAAAAGTATTTCCCACACATTGCAGTAACAACCACCACCTTAATTTTAAACCATGCAATACACCTCCTTTGTAAAAAACTGAATAACCCTCTATGGCAAAATAGCAGGTCGCGTTTAGAAATACAATATTTAAATCGGATGAAGAAGAATTGTGCAAGTTAAAGGGGTTTATAGGAGCAAATGAAAATATCTGTGGCTCTATATCTCTGAAATGAAATACGTCGGACTCCTAATCGCAGTTCCGTTTTAAAACTAAAACATGGCTTAAATTTAATGATCTACGTTTTAATGCAGACAGTTCCTTATAGAAAGCGGCACCCTAAACAGGCTTGAAGCGCAATCTCCACAAAATACCCCTTTCTCATCGGAGCATTGTAAAATGATGCCTGTTATAATTTAGTTGGTAATACATTTAACTCCAGGCTTCAACCTTTCTATATAAATGAGAGCTCAGTGCCTCTTGGATCACACTAAAACCAAAGGGAAGCAGCTACAGTGTTAGCCAGTGACAGATTTGTTCGTCTGTGGTTCCCCTGTCTTGTTTAGGGCTCTGCATTATTGTGGAATATTGTCACCTGCCTAATTGTTCTAAATGGCCACCTCCTATTATTAATAATAGCTGGAACGTGGCTCCTAGACATGTTACCAAGGCTGGGAAGCTGATGAATGAAACCCCTACTAGGGCAAAATCTTGGTAGCTGTCTTCTGTCCTATTACCCAAGGGGACCGACTATAAATCTTCCTTCATTTTAACCACGTTTACCCTCATACTCCTCCAGGCTAGGGATGCTGTGTTAAGATTGCACTGATGTGCCAATGCTTTGGACCAGCTGCTCCTAAATACAGACAAGTCCTTGTCAATTAAGCCATTGAGGAGCAGGTCCTTGGAGCCCTGGGGCATTTTAGCAGCCAGCAGTGTGCAGCCCCAACAATTAGTATCCATTTTGAAGGGACCTCCAGGGCACAAATGCACAGGCAGGGAAGAATCAAAACACCAGGCAACTTCAATTCTGGAAATTGGTCACATAATGATACTGAACAGACCGGCCACAAGAAGTGAGCCAATCTTTCTTGGGAAGGACATTTATTCCTTTACATATTCTCTCCATCCGCCAAGCTGTATGGCCGAGGCATGAAGCAAAGTGTTGAATTAGGAGAGATAAATGAACACATTCATTTGCCTGTGTGAGCTGAAGTTTCCTTTGCGGTTCTCCTTTGTAACTCAGTGTCACCTCAAGCAGCTGGTGGCATGCGATGCTCCCATGAGCCTGGCCTTTGGCCCAGGAGGAGCTGGACAAGGCAACCCGCTCCAAGGAGAAGAGCTGCGATGTCTCAGGTCAGAAAGGCCAAGCTGCCAGTAGGACAGGCGGAGCATTAGGAGTTCAGCTAAACAAAACCCGAAAGGGATTAGGAAGCCTAGGGGATCATTAGGGAAGGTGTTTGTTTAAGTAATTAGGAAGTTGGTAGCTAGGGGGAAAAAGGCTTGTTATACAAGGCACCTCGTCAGAATAGCAAGGTTGGAAATGCAGAGAATATCACAGCACAAGACTATGTGACCCTACCAAGTTCAACAACAGAGCAAACAGCACATGCCATTAGGGACAGCAGTCAACCGGGAGGTAACAAAGAGGGGAGGGCACTGGAAAAAATGTTTCAGTATTAAATATGGAAAAGTATGGGGACAGGGGCCGAGGGTCAATAAAAGTCAACAAGAGAGCAGCCTTAATGAGAGAAAGAATTTAATATCAAAAATACATAAATCTGCGTGGGAGGGCAGCCTCAGAATAGACCGAAAAGAAGTCCGGGTTGGAGTCAACATTCACTTGGTAATAGCGCCATAATAGCTCGGGCCAGGTTGTTAACATTTAACACAAAAGTTAACAGGGGAATAAAAGGATAAAGGGGAGCTCCTTTAATTGTAGATCCGCGGAAAGATTTCCATATGCCACGTTAAATGGATAACACCAGAGCCGCTTTACAAGGACTCTGAGGGGACTTTTCAGGGGAAGCTTCTTTTTTTCATCACCCTTCACTCTTGATGCCCCTCCCCATCTTCCCTTCCTATAGTTAGGCGCCGAGCTTTCCAAAGGACCGAAACAAAGATCTTGTTTCAACAAACGTTGTGTGAGAAGCCTGAACTCCATGCCCGGATTTTAGTAGGGCTATTTTAGCCCTACATTTTTAATAGGGCCAAAATAGCCAGATCATGTGATCAGCAATTCTAGCTAAGAGGCAATAGATCAAAGTGGAAACTTATTACAATAAAATAGGCCCTTTTTCTTACTGAATGAAAAACGCAATGTTTCTTTAGTTGGCGTCGCAACACCTCACAATAGTGACACACTGGTTCCCCATTACAATTCTGTTTTCAAGGGCTTCTTCCGGTGTGTTTTAGGCATGTTATTTGTTCGTTTACACATTTAAAACATAAATAGTATCTACAGAGATGCAGGTAGATGTTTGTGTGTATTTCAGCATTTCAGTCATTCACTTTAAAATGAAATGCTGTAAGTAGTTGGTCTATCGTGTGGATAAACTATTTGTTTGCCTTTTTCCTGTGGACAGTTATTTAATTTCACATTTGACTACTGAGCACGTGCAGTAAAGGGTTGTGCTGTTGCAGCCGGTGACCATACTGTTGTCACTCAGTTAACAGCATTCAGATGTGTTGCAAGATATTGGGTTAAGGTCTCCAAACTCGCTCGGGCCAAACCCCATGCTTTCGGAAAGGACACGAACAAAGGAGTCCACGAGAGACGTGCTTTTTACAATGTAGTGTGAAGGTCCTGCTTGCTTCTCCATTGTCAGGCCTGCAGGTTTTCTTCCATAGCTGTTATACTGCATCGAGTTAATAAAATGAGATTTGAGAAACTTCAGTATCTGCTTACACACATATGATTGTATAGAGCCGCATCTGATCTACAATGATCTCAAATCCTCCTCGTACAGGGACTCTTCAGATCGAACAAATACTCCAGTGAGGTTGAGGAAGTGGTGAAGTTGTCCACCTGCTATTCCCGACGTAGGGCTCTCAAGAGGGGCCGCACCCTGCAGCCCTTATTCCGTCTGGGCCATATCTTTAGGGCCTTATTCACAAATACCTTCCGGGCCGTTCCAGGGGAGACTGCAGGTTTGCCATTCACTGGGACAATAGCTTGAGTAGGGACCGTAGAAATGGTCTCGCACGAGGCGATGGGCTTGATTCAAAGCCCACTGGAGTGAATGAAAAAATCGCCTCTTGGCTTCGGTGGGCTTTGGACCAGTCGCTATATCCCCTATGTGCAACTGAACCCCAGGGGGTGAGTTGAAGCTGTCTTCACTCCGAATCCTATGGTGATCTCAGAATACTTATGTGGCCTTCAGCAGCGTAGTGTCTGAGCGCCCGGTTTGTTGTATTTGGAGATGTGAGTGTGCAGGAGTGGAATCGTCTATAAACTCATGTCAGTCTGCTTACCCCATCTGCTCCGAGGCCCTTATTCCGCAATCCGGTTTAAAAGCGTAGGCATTGGGCTGCTTTAAATCAAAGCTCACATTTTAAATGTTCAGCCCGTGCTTTGGCCTTTCGCAGGGTAGCCGGTGGGTTCATGTCTTGTGAAGGGGAAGCGAGGAGGAGGACAGAATTAGGAAAGTGGTAGTGGTTAAAAAATTAACCCAGGGGAAATCGAAGCTCCCCGTCCGCTTGGGCACGGATGAAATAAAGAGCCTGTACCACAATCTTTGGGCAGAACTGGCTTGGGAAGTAGCTCGAAATTTGTTTATATTTTAATAGCTTAAAAACCTGTCCCCTGGCTCAATACAGCAGTGTTTTCGCACTAGTTCAGGAGGTCAGGCAGGCGTAGCCACAGCATGGGAGTTATTTATGTCAAGTCGGGTTATTGTAAACTAAATCCAGCAAATTGCAGATAAGCTCATCAGGGCCGCCAGTGGGCCAGTGCGCCGAGGTCAGTCTGTCCATCCGCTTGGAGACAGTAATTGTCCCAGGTCTGACACCGCGTCGGGGGCTCGCAGCAGCTCCATCCATCTCCATCCAGTTAGCGCCGTGCTCCCACCAGGGCGCGGCCTGAATTGGGCTTTACGGCCCGGAGCTAAGGCTGGCTTTGCTCGGCCCTGCCATTCATGGCCGGGGTAACGCTGCCCAGTCTGCTTTTGCTTTGGGGCGGCGGTAGAATTTGGAGAAACAGTTGGCCCTTGTACAGGGACAAATGGGAGAATTTGCTGTTTTAAAAAAGCGTTTGACGTGCGAGTGTTTCTGGCCCCCCCACAGAACCCCCCCAAAAAGAGGGAGGGGGGGGAGAGAAATCCTTACTGAAAAACGATTTTACCAGAGGAAGCTCAAGCACTAAAATTATGTCCGTTTTCCTAGATTAATTCCTTTTATTTTACTAAATAATGATTTACACAGGCACTGTCCCCTCCCCATCCGTTTTACTTTTAAAGCTTATCTCTCCCCCCCCCCTTTTCGGTTTTTCCTTGTTAGTCTCCGATCTGTCTCCCCCTGAACCCAACTCTATAATTCCCCATAAACCCTTATTATTAGGGAAATTCTTCCTTTCTGACAATTTAATAGTCCAAAGTAATCAGCTGCGTGACATCGCCCATCCATCTTCTCAAAAGAGAAAACAAAGGAGATGTTTTTTTCTCCGGGCCTCTCCAAATCCTTTTCTATTTTGAGAAGGGCTCCCCACAATGGGATCCTTATGAACCATAATGGTTATGTTTATGAAGCCAGCGATACCAGTGTATGAAGACAATTTTATGCCTAATTAGAAAATGATGTAACCAAGAGGGAGACAAAGAGGAGTTGTTTCCCATTGCTAGGTCCCGGGCCATCACTCCTGGGCTAAAGTATCGCCTCTGATGTGCCTTACGTCCACTATTTTTCTAACATCCCGTCCATTAGCTCCTCAGACAGTTTAGGATGTTGTGGACAGTTAGTAAAACAGCTCAATTTAGCGGTGGATTAAAGCAATTTTGAAACACGTTCTGAAGGGACTCGCAGGGAAAGGAGAAGAAGGGGCCCTCCCTGCTTCTATCCAAAGGGACCTCACCTCTGTCGAGACTCCAATAACTTCAACCCCAGCCCTGCTCGATTAAGGGATAATTTTTAATATATATGCAATAAATGTTCACTTTGTTAGACTGAATGACAGACAATAATATCGGCAAATCTTCATCTCCATCCATTACCGGCAAATGAGCCGCACAAAGGACATATTTGCTTTTGATTAATTTATTTGCAGACGCTGTTTGATAAAGCAATAACTATTTGGTTAAACTTGACATTTGGTCTTCGGGGGGTTATCTGACAAATTCCCCCTCGTTCTGGGGAGATAATAAAGCTGTTTAAATTGGATTAATTATTAATTGGTTGCAATTAATTTCCTCTCTTTCTCTGCGATGACAAACAATGAGTATCACTCCTTCCCAAACAAAAGACTGCCCTCGGAGCTCCTCATCAATTCTTTTCAGTTATTCTGTAGTGGAAATTTAGGTCGAAGTAAGGCGATCTATCTATCTATCTATCTATCTATCTATCTATCTATCTATCTATCTATCTATCTATCTATCCTACCCACCCCTACATAAGTAGTCTCCAGGAATCTCTGCTCTTCCCTTATAAAGGCGAGACAAATGTTTATATGGCGTCGTTTATGTCCTGAGAAACATACTGCCTCCCGTCTTGTCAAGACACAATTGTACAATACTTTAACTTGGAGGACAGGCACCTTTCTAATTCCTCCCAGCGGTTATCAGGAAGAAACCAGCTTCACGGAGCTCTGGGGAAACTTCTCCCACACTCCCTCGTCTCCAAGTCCTTCTTTGCTCAGTGAGTGTGACTGAAAGTTCCCTGATCGAATGGATCAGGGCAGGAGTTTGGGGCATGCTCCGGCCCAGCCACGAGCCCCAGTCTCTCTGTGTGACTGCACTGGGTGGAACGGACCAAAGCACCTTACTAAAGAAAGCGGTATTGTGTAGTGATGGAAACACCAGGTTCGACCCCTTTCTTCTCGTTTGTGGCTCTCTCCTTCAGATCCTTTGTCCTACTGCTCGGGGAGCCCAGAGATGGGAATGTGACATAAACCTAGAGGTGCTGCCGCGAGGCTCCTAGCAAAGGTCCAGGGAGGGAGAATTTAGCTGAAGACAAAACTCCCAATTCAACTCCAGTGATGAATTGCTTTGGAGAAGGGAAGAGGGGGAAAGTTTCTCTCTCTCTCTTTGCCCCTGATGAATGGGCCTGGAGGATGGATGGTCCAGAGTGTGTTATATCTTCATCAAACTGTGAAACCCCTCCCTTTACAAATAATCTGTCACAACTTTACAGAACACACACTGAGACCAAAGGGAAGTCTCTGCCCTGGAGCCTTGTCAAGAAGGGCTTTATCCGGGCAGGAGGCGATGGAAAGGACGGGGGAGGGGGACGAGCCAAACCAAAGGCTGCCGCTGTGTCAAACTTTCCCCGATCGCTAGGGACTTCAGCGCCCTAGGGAAGAGAAGCCTTAAACAGGGAGATCCTGCGCCCACTTAAATCATTGCGAGTAGGAGCAGGATCGGGATTGTAGACTCGGCATAGAGTAACCTCCTTAGCCATTCTTTGATCTTTAATCTATTATCTTACTCTGGCTTCAAAAGCAGGAAAGTCACTGGGTTTGAGTAGCAATGCTGAATCCGTATCATTCCATGCCAATTAGCCTTCGAATGTGTGTCACACTTTGAGCCCAGAATAATTCCCACTCTGCAGAAGGAAGGCGCCTGGCTATGAGCTGGGAATGTGTCTGTTGTGTATCATTTCAAAGGCTGCACAAAGAGACTTCTAAAAATATCCAATTCAAGGAACAAAATCGCCCGAGAAAATCTTTGCTTCGTAAGGAATGTTTTGTTCTTTGAGGGGTGCGGGGGGACACGGAATGATATGCGTTACCCCTGTGCAAAAGGGGAACGCATGGCTAGGAGCAGCGTGTGCACTCTCTTCGTTTTAAATAATATTTTAAATCAGTTTTACGGTTACGATCGAATTAGATGTATCTTCCTTCCGTCTCTATAACTACACACGCACACCTGGTGTAGACAGAAATTCTAGCCGCTGTAACGGAGGCGCATTTGTTGTATAGACTCTTTACAACTCCGGGATTTATTTATTTTAAAAAATGAGTCAATATGAAATGCCGCAAATATATAGATATAGGTAGTATTTCAGGACTTGGGGTTTTTTAACGGATCCACAATGAAATACTTGAAACGTATGACTCAGAGTATTTCATAGTGATCCATTTTAAAACCCAAGTCCTGAAATATAACCTATATCTATAGCCAGAGATTAGAGCTACATAGCTAAATCGATGGTTGGATCTATTTACCTAGAGAGAGGGTGTTTGTCCCATATTACTTTAGTTGTATACCTAATAATCGCCGCTCTATCCCGGGAATAGGGTAAGGCACAAAACTGAGGGGATGAAAGACATTAGTCTAATGAGGTTTGTCTTGTGGAAGCTGGTGATATTATGTTTTCATTCATCTCATTTAAAGTCCAAGGAAATGCATTCATAAGATTGTTTCTTTATTTTTCCTTCTTCCCTTTTCTTACTGTTTGAAAAAAAAATCGCTTTCTTTGGCTGTTTGCTTTAGGGCTTTTCATCCGAGTGTTTCAGATAAGAAAAGAAATCAGGTTCTTTTATTTTTCGATTGGATCCGAATTCCTATTTTGGGAGCCTTTTGATGTCCCTATTTAGTGCCTTTGACTTCTCTTGTGAATGGCAGCCTTTTGTTTCCGTCCCACATGCCCTTTAAGAAATTCTCCCTTAAACGCCTGGTACCCGCTGATGGATCCGTTTTCAAATGGACCAGAAGGAAAAGGCGATGCGAGAGGGGCCCGTTTCCTTAGTAATTGCTCTCGTTTGGGTGAAAATGCAGATATTTTGTCTGATGTGGGAGGATTTGGCGCAACAACATCAGCAGGGGTTTAAAACAAAGATTGCCAGCTGCGATCTCTGTGCACAAGTTAAGGAGCTCCTTTGGCAGTGTTTGGTGCTGGATAGCTGGGGAGCTGGAGGTGTTTCCGAGACTGGGGCAACTTTGACTTACTCCCCCCCACCCGCACCCCCAGCATCCAGTCATTACTTCAATCTCAATAAGCGCCGTCGAATACTGGAGACAATGCGTGTTCATTGAGAAACCGCTCGATCGGCTGAGAACTATTGGCGCGCCGGACATTCTGACCAGCGCCGAGAGCTCGAGAACGGAGTTTTCTTTTCCGCTACAGACCATTGTCGGGGGCGTTATTTTCAGCAATATCTCCCCCCCCCCCCCGCTGAATAAACAAAAGTGCCTTCCAAATGACCTGCCAGAGGAAGCTACGACTAAAGAGTTCGCGGTTTCTTTAGATTCTTACCCAAAGCATAAAGAGACGTTTTAGTTCCCCACCACCCTTTTTTATGCTGGAGCTCCCGTAAGCAAAGCATAGATCGCACAGAGCCCCGGTTACTAAAAATAACACCTTTCTCAGTTCAAAAATATTTATTGTTCGTGAACGTTCCCCGCTTTCCCGGACTCGCGCTTCAGTTTTTTACCCTGACAAGTATTTCAGTCAAACAAGACATCTTCCTAGTGTTTTGTCTACTGTCATTCGTGGGGGCTTTTGACCAGAGTTTTAAGTAAACGATTACAAGTCTGTGGAGTAGGAAAAGCACCTTGCCTTTGAAGGTCCATTTACTAACTCACAGAGAGGGCTAGTCCGCACAGTGTACATATCAAGTAAAGCCGCAATTTTAGTTGGTTGCCCATTAAAAGCTGCAAAAGCAATGCCATGACGATTTCCCTTTTCTTTCACTCACTTTCCTACACTCTTTTACACCCTAACTTTTATGACTCACGATATTGACGGATAATTAAATATAAAGAGAAATAGACAAGGCTGGATTGAGGATTTAAAATTATTTCCCTCCCTCCCTCCCCCCGCAGCGCCCAGTATTTCGGGGTTTAATGGAGGAGTGATATTTGGAGCTTGGAAGAAATAGAGCCAGGTGCCTGCTGCCTGGCTGAGATTTCTTTGCTGGATACCCGAGGAGCTGGGCAAGGGTCGAAGGGATCGAAAAGCTAAATCCCCCCTGTTCTGTTTCTTTTGTCAGGACATTGCAGGGGCCGGAATGAAATAACCACTTTTCTTGGGGGGTAGGGGGCTCTTCAGTCCAGGCACCATCTCCCCAAAAGTACCAGGAGTCCTCCAAGGGATCTCTTCTCCAAGGGGAAGAGGCTCCCGCTGCAGGGGAGGGAAAAAAATCAAGCAAGAGTTCCTCTAGAATACCAATGCGGGGGGAAATATTGCTGGTATTTGGGAACAAATCTGTAGCCAGATACAACATTCATATTCTCCCTGTACAGTAAGAGCCGAAGGAAAGGTGCCTACTTACGTTTTAGGTGCCTGCTTTCCATTCCGCACTGACCTGCCTCCTCTGCCGTAGATTATTTTATACATTTCTCCGAGATACACTTATAAACAAGTGGAAATTTTGCATCCTCCTGCACCATTTTATACATGATGAGCCATCAGTAATAGGATTATTAAACAAAAACCGTCTGAGGCGCTGGCGTTAACCTTTTTTAAAATGGCTAATTAGGTTTTGCACAGAAAAATTAGATTTAACGTTGCATTGCCTACATTTTCAGTTGATGCTACAATAATTTGGGGGGTAGGATGGGTAAAACAATTCGAACAGATAATAAAAATTAACTATTTTAACATATATTACAGGTTCCCTTTGCTAGGATAAGGCAAAGAATATTTTCATGATCAAATATTATATACATAAAACTAATTATCTTTCGAGGCTGCCTCCATCAATTACAGAAGAGAAGAGAGGTCCAAGGGGCCCTCTTGTGGTTGAATGGGGAAACGCACTTGCCAGGTCTAAAATGGAAAATGTCTTTATTACTTATTATTGTTCAATGTATTCGATAGTTTGAAAAAAATTACCACTCTCTTAATGAGTCTGTAGATAGATTCACATTCATATAAAACATAAGACATTGGCGAGAGGGCGTGAGGATGCTGATTACTAGGGAACATGAGCTGGAAAGCCGTTCACAAAAATAATCACAAACACCGTAGTTATTAAAGTAAGACAAAGTGAAGCTTTTCATTTCTCTCTCTGAACACATTTGTGAAGGGTTCCGTCACAACTGTGGTCACAATAAGCCTTTAACATCAGGCACTTACAAATGCTCAGATGTATATTTATCAGAAGCATAGATGGACAGACAGAACCCATCCTGGCTACGATACTGAAATCAGAACAAATGTGTCGGTGTCCATGCAGTAGCCAGGAAATCTCAAACATCAGCCTCCTCTAGCTGGAGCTTAGGATAAAATCTGGTTACGATACTTAAAAAGGAGCTGCTTTTGGAGACCCATCTTTCCATTCTGATCCGAATGCATCAAGGGTCTCCAAAACAGACGCTCAAACAGAACAATTTTCAATCAATTGCTTCCTTTATACCGCCCCATTTCCCCAGACGGAACACATCAGTGGGTGATCCTTTCTTTTCTTTTCTTTTCTTTTCTTTTCTTTTCTTTTCTTTTCTTTTCTTTTGGAAAGAAGATCTAGGGGACATTGGACAAAATAGCGGTAGTAAGGAAGAGAAAGGCAATAAGGAAGCACAGTCCAGAAGTGAAGCGGGAGGGTTCTATCTTATTTTTGAATTGTAGTTATGTGTATACCCAAAATAGCTGAGAAATAGCGTCAACACAGCTACAGCTATGAGATAGGTCTTTAAAAAGATTGCACTAGACTCCGGAAGACTGAAATGTGTGATGTGTGCGGGGGAAGCTCAGACAAAGACAAACGATCAAACATCAATGGCAGGAGTCTGCTAAATCAAAATTTGTATTTAGCCAAATCTGCGTACTAAAATCCCTTGAAATAAATGCAGTTTTACTCACCCAAGGTGTGTATGAACATTCAGCGTTGAGTTATAGATTCATTTTGAAACAGAAAGGGACACCGAACATGACGGCTTAGGTCTTTTTAAAGAGTTCAGATCCCTTTTAACGAATCTGCAACAAAAGCTTTAGGGATTTTTATGTATTTGTATTTAAAGGAATAGCCGCTGGCCCTGATCCTTCTCTCATTACTCAGCTCCTATTGATTTCAATCAGTGTTTCGTTTGTGTAAAGGAGGGAACGACCAGCCTCACGGACCTTCAGATTTAAGACCCAAGTCTAAAGGCTTTCTTTAGTACAGGGGGGAATATCCTATTTGCTTAGAATATAGGGAATGTAGGTACAGTGGGCTAAAACCATAGTCTGTCTGATTACTCTACCTCGAATTGTTAAATAAATAAATCACATGAAGTGGGAAGACATTTTCAGAAGGTAGGATTGTCAAGAGATAATCACACCCCTAGGGAGGATTTGGTTGTGTCTAGTGTAATCTCACCCTAGGGCTGTGATTATCTCATGGTATCCATACTCACATGTCATGCTTTATTTCTTAGCTAATAAATCATTACAACTGGCGCAGTATATGCTTGGGGCAGTACACCCAAGAAAGACAGCGTTTTGAAACCAGTGAAACAGAGGAAATATAAGAACCACTAGCTACTTCACTTTGAAAGGCTGGAGTCTGAATTAGGTCCGACTGCAAGGACAACTTTCATTTCAGAGGTCTGGCTTTGTATGCACGGGGGTTGGCTGGCTGTCATATCCAACAATGATGCCAGGGCATCTCGTGTGTTCTCTTGTAGCTGTATAGCCCAATCTGTGATGAGCAATGTCCTGAATAGATGTCGCATAGGAATGCGTAGACTTGGAATGATGCTTGTCCAGTTTTGCAGTCAGTTTTTTCGCATCTGTCTTTGCCAACGTGTTTACAACCTTTATTGATAGTTGCTCTCCATTCAGGTCTGTCCTTGACCATATCTTCAAAATTATCAATATTTATGCTGCATGAGTTAAGATTCTGATTAAGGTTGTTTTTGAAGCATTTACATTGACCGTCCTTGCGCTTCCTGAAATTCAGAAGGAATTTTGGGGGGGAATCTATCATCAACCATTTTGATAACATGACCGCTCCATCTAAGCTAAGTTTTGATAATCATTGCCTCAATGCGCCTTCTTCATGCTCTTTCAAGGATGTTAATGTTTGACACTTTGTCTTGCTAGAGTGACTTTTTGAGTTTTGTAACATCAATGGTGATGTTTGGCTCAGTGGTAGTGGTTGAAGAGGCTGGTTGGAAGAAGACTTTTTTTTTTCCAGGTTGATGGTGACTCCAAACTGTTTAGCTGTCTCTGAGAACCTGTCAAGGATAAGCTGTAGGTCATTTTCACTATGACTAAGTACAACATAATTACAGGGCTTCATATATGAGTTCTTTGAGAACTTTTGTCTTTGCAGTAAGCCTTCAGAGATTGTCGAGTTTTCCATCAGTTCTGTATCTTATGCAGATGGCCTTTTGAAGATCAGAGAGACAAGGTGGGCGAGGTAATACCTTTTATTGGACAACTTCTACTGATCAAAGAGACAAGCTTTCAAGCTACACAGAGCTCTTCTTCAGGGCTTGAAAACTGTCAGTTGCATAATTCAGAGTGGCTACCAAAGAGGACCAGTGAAAGCATGAAACCTTGTTTCACTCTGTTAGATATGGGGAATGGTTCAGGGTGGCTGTGACAGTCTGCACCCCTAAGTTCACCCTTTTCCCAAGACTATGATACATTTTGTACAAAGTGTGCCTTGTGAGGTGCCATTTGAAAACTCATGATTTGCTGATCTTTATTGTCCTGGCAAAATATGTGTGGCAACATTTTATGTAAAGTTATAAGAGTCTACTGTATGATGTTACTAAGACATATTCCAAAATCTGGGGAAGCAGCCATAAACCAGTTCCTCAGAGAGAAAAGGCCAGGTGATGCCTCAGCCAGGTGTCAATGAAATCAAATGGACTCTCACCTGGTTAAGTGGCCACTCTTGGCAGGAAAAAGGGTGTGAGCAAGAAAATTACATCTTGGCAAAGAAACAGCTGGAGGTTCCTGTCCCCATAGACTTCCTGTCTCCTGAACCCCAGCTGGAGATGATTCTCGAAGAAGAGAAAAAGGTATAAGAATGGGAAGAAGATGCCCCAAAATATTCCTCCCTTTCTCTCTACCCACAGCAGCCGCAACTCCTGAGGAACAAAGAAACAGGTTTGGAAGGAAGGGATTGGCCAGTAAGATTCTGAAAGGAATCTGGCCAGTAAGACTGCTGAAGCATGTGATGAGAGAGACTTTTGCTTTGAATTCCCTTAGCTTGTTAGTTGCATTTTACCTTTTATTTCTTTGTAACCAATTCTGACTTTTATGCCTCATTCCTTGTAATCACTTAAAATCTATCTTTGTGGAGCTAAATAAACTTGTTTTATTGTTTTACCTAAACCAGTGTGCTTGGATTGAAGTGTTTGGGACAATTTCATTTGAGATAACAAGATTTGTGCATATCATTTTCTATTAATAAAATGACAGGCTTTATATGAGCTTGTGTTGTCCAGAAGGGGGCTGGGCAGTACAAGATACACATTTCTGAGGGAAAGTGTGGGACTGGGAATTTACTTGTGTGGCTCCGAAGTGTAATTCCAGAGGCGCTGGCCATAGCACTCGTACTGTATAGCTGGGAGTAATTTACATGCTGGCAGCTGAGTGTGAGCAGACCAGGAGTGGTTCTTCTCACTGCAAAGCAGTGTAAAAGGCACCCCGGGCTGGAGAATTGAGACGACACAGCTGTTCAAACACTCTAGATTGTACCCTGGGTAATTTCACAGCAGCCATCATGTGAGAGTACTTGACCAGTCATGTCTTCATGGAATTGACATGTGATGTTAATGAATTGGTGGCACCATCATAGTTTCCTTGAATTTTCTAGAGACTATTTCTGCATATATGTTGAATGCATATTTTAGATCAGTGATGACAGAATACAGTTCCATGTTTTGTTTGAATATGTCTCAAAAACAAACCCAATGTCTGTGGTGCTCCAACCTGAGCTAAATCCATACTGGGAGTGGGCCTCTGGCAGAATCTTCTTTGAGACTGTTTTGACAAGCCAACTGAGCAAAGTATGAGCAAGGATTTTACCACTAAAGAGATACCTGCATAATGGCCACAATCAGATTTGTTGCCTTTATTTCTGTATAGTGTAACTATGATTGCATCTTTGAAATCCTGAGGAATTTTCTCAGACTGATAGCTATCTTTGATAATTTTGCATAAATAGCGGACAGTTTTGTAGCCTCAAGTTACAGATTTCAGCTGGTATGCTGGTTTGCCTGGTGATTTACTTGCCGTCATTTGTCTGATAGCTTTTTGCCCTTTCTCAGCGGTAGCTAATTTGGCAATTTCTTCCTGTGTGGGATGCTGGATTAGTTCCTCTAGCCTGTAGGTTGACAGAAGAGGGATGGCTGAGTAACTCAGTAAAGTGCTACACCCATCTTAGAGAGATGCCTCTTTTGTTCTTTATTAAGGCAGCTCCATCTGAACTCTTTAGTGGAGCTGGTCCCGATTTTCATGGGCCATAAATGGAGTAATTCAGAGAGTAATAAAACAACTTGGTGTTGTTTGTATGGGCATAATGCTGTATTTCTTCTGCTTTCTTTTCCCACCAGTTATCTTGTAGAACACAAAGCCGTATTTGAGCCTTGGCTTGCAGGTATTTGAATTTGTCTTTCTTTGATGTTGATTCTTTGTCATTTTGCCCAGACATAAATACATTGTTCTTTTCCTTGAGGATCTTTTTGATTTCCTCATCATTTTCATCAACTCAGTCCTTGTGCTGCCTTTGATTTTTACCTAGAGTTTGCAAAAATGATGGCTGATATGAATATATTCCACTTTTCAAGTGTGTTATTGGGTGATGATGTAATGCTACCAATTTTTACCTATGTGTTGTCCCTGAGTATTTCTTGATGAAATGTATGTTTCAACATTACTAAATTCAGTTTGGGTTTAACCTGTTCAGTACTGTTTCATTGAGAGGCAACAATACACAAAGTGAAAATGGCTCTGATCATCCAGTGGTCAGTTCAACCGTTTGCTCCTCACATTGCTGTGGTGATCTCTATGTCCCTGATGTCTCTCTGCTGTATAATGACATAGTCAATCAGGTGCCAGTACTCTGATCTCAGAGGCACCCCCCAAGTTTTATATTTGTTGGTTTGCCTGAAGATTGTGTTGGTAAGGATGAGCCCATGCTCAGCACACTTGCTGTAGTATATTACTCTAGCAGTGCCATCCTGTTTCTGGTATCTGTGTGGTGGGATGTGTCCGTGTACTTAAAAGTTTCATGTACAATTAATGCTCTTCCTGTTGAATTCGTATTCCTGAGCCCTGCTTTTCTTTGTGTGCTTCATCTCCTTTAGCAGTCAAGGCCTGCTGTATAATGCCTATGTACATTGCAACATCTTAAGAAAGTTGGCACCATCACATTCCTATTTGCCTCTTGTAAACAAAGTTTGTGATAGTATTAAAATGTTTGTTTTAACTTACAGATTGCATCAAGAAAGGAGAGAAGTAGCCTCCCTAGACACCTGCTGGGTGTTTGAGTTCACTCCTAACTTGGATGCTGTCCTGAAACCAGGGAGGGAATGGGAAAGAACAACAGTAAGAAAGACAGTGGGAAGGAGAAGTCTGTCACAAGGTAGGGGATGAGGAGAGAACAACAGTGGGAGAACCTGACGGGAAATGGCCACGAATGGGAGCAATAGTGACTGAGGCAGCCTTCTTATAGGCACAGTGAGGAGGCAGGAGAGTCTTCTCCCACTTGTTCAACTTTGAATCTGCCTCTGAAAACTTATTTGGCCAAGCCAAATATCAGAATTTTGCCTAAAATTCAACCAAATACCTCTCAGAAGCCAAGGTTTAAAGTAGGAACTGAATTTCCTTGGGCTATAGATTCTGCTGAAGAACGAAGAAGAAAGTACAAAGCAGCCCTCATCCTGATTGGGACCTGTGATTGCTCCTGTAGCATAAATGATTAATAACAATAATAATGTATCCTGGATACTGATCTTGGAGAGTTTATGCTGGTGAAATTTATCTTGAAGATAATAGCAGTTTAATCTTCAGAAAGACTAGAATTGAGTCCCCATGAAGTGAAGGATACAAATGATGGACAGACAAGGTGGGTGGGGTCATATCTCTTATTGGACCAATTTCTGTTGGTGAAACAGACAAGCTTTCAAGCTAAATAGAGCTCTTTTTGCCCTGAAGAAGAGCTCTGTGTAGCTAAAAAGCTTTTGTCTTTCACCAACAGAAGTTGGTCCAATAAAAGATATTTCCTCACCCACTTTGTCTCTAATATCCTGGGACCAACATGGCTACAACACCACTGCAAATAAAAATAATGAATCATAAATAAGCATGTATATAGAGTCCTATTGTTGAAAAGGCCAAGCTATGCTCAGTACAAGTTCTGAGGTGTGGGAGTCAGAATGATTGCTTTATTCCACCTTTGCAACTCCTTAGTCCTAGTGCTGGTCAACAGCCAGTTTGGCTCTAGCATAAATAAGAACAGCCAAAAGGCTGCCTATATGCTCAGCTGCCCACAGCCTTAAGTAGTATGGAATAGACAGAACACAGAGGCTTCCTGACCACTCTCTCTATGGTTCTATGAGCAGTGGTGGTATGGAGTCACTACTTCAGTTCTACACCATATCTGACTTTATACCATCTATTCTGATTAAGCTGGTTCTACAGCCCCTTTACAGTGCCAGAATGACACAAAGGACCAGAACAGGACCAAGATTTTTGCCTTCAGTCTCTTCAATCTGAGACTTTCACAGCACCTTACAAAGATTTGTTTTATTGTCCCCCATTTTCAATTGGAAAAACTGAGGCACAGACTAGTTGTGACTTTGGCCCAGGTTACTCCACAAGCTAGAAAACATCCTATTGCCCTTTCTAGCAGCTTTTATTTTTTTAGATTGACAAGCGCAATGAATTGTGTGGCGGCTTGTGACTTGGACAAACATCTACAGGGAACAATGATAAGGACAGTAAATTGATTTTTACTTGTGATCCTAAAAAACGATTTCAACCTAGGTCTCCAGAGGCGAGAGGTTATGGGGGATTAACCCCTGCACTACCAAGTTCTCTTCTAATAGTCTTAAGAATTTTATTCTTCCTTTAAAAAAAAAGACACATTTTGATAATATCTTTTAATAACTTTACTCATAGTGATCTCAGTTGATAGCATTACTGAAAAAAGTTTTTAGAAACCAATGGAATGGAAGAGCCATACCCATTCTTACACAACATACACATACTTTACATCAGTTTCTACTATTTTTCACATCAGAGAGCTCAATGACATTATGATACATCTAACATATATAACGAATTATAGAATAGGAAAAAACTTAATTTTTTACTCACACTGATCAACACAGTGGGAAGAAATTAGATTTCTGATAACTAGGAATGTGCAAGGTTTCATGAAAACAACCTTTTAAAATTATGATTTGAGTATAAAGAACACCCAGAACAGATCAAATCCAAAATGCAATAACTGTATTTCTATTCACTGGGTATCAATGTGTCTCTTTTATTGGTCTTTCAGAATCCCAGGAAGTCATGATTACATGGCATGTGCTTTCCATTTTCAAAAGAATAGATAAAAAGCATGAAAGTCCTCTTAACAGTTTTGGGAAAAAAAGAATTTCTGGTAAACTCTGCTGTTCTTTGAAAAATACCACAAAATTCCTTCAAGCTATCATGCAATTATAGCACTGTAAATGCCAGAAAAATTAAAATGTCAATAACACTGAAAAAGCCCTGAGAAATATTATATGCTTTTACTAACCACTATTTTTGTCACAAATAACATTCATTATTCATTTTTAGTGATATTCACTTTTGTTCTGTGTTAGACTTCCATGATTGCTTTGTACTTTAACATGAGAATTATCTTAATACAGTGGTTACCAGTGAAATGTTTTGAGGTAACTAATCAATAAATGGTGCATGATGTTAGGTAACTCTACTATTATGCAAGCTTTGTTGCTCTTTCCTTTATTGCTGTTATTTTTATTATGTCGAAAGGCCCCAAGCTGTGACCAAAGCCTCATTGTGCTGGGTACTGTACCAACAGAATAAGAGACAATCTTTTCCCTAGAACGTTTATAACCTAAGGTTCTGACTGAAGTAAATGGGATTATTCACATGCTTGAAATTAAGCACATGCATAAGTGTTTGAAGGTGACACAACTGACTCACTTTGTGAACTTGGGCAAGTCTCTTAACCTCTGTGTGAATCAGTTTCTCAATCTGTAAAAATATTTACCCTCCATAATTAAATGGGTTCAGACTAGGGCTGTCAATTAATCGCAGTTAACTCACACGATTAACTAAAAAAATTAATCACAATTAAAAAAATTAAGTATGATTAATCACTGTTTTAATCGCACTGTTAAACAACAGAATACCAACTGAAATTTTAAAAATATTTTTGAGGTTTTTCTACATTTTCATATACACTATATTGTATTCTGGGTTGTAATTGAAATCAAAGTGTATATTCTTTTTGATTATAAATATTTGCACTGTAAAAATGATAAACAAAAGAAATAGTATTTTTCAATTCACTTCATACAAATACTGTAGTGCAATCTCTTTATCGTGAAAGTACAACTTACAAATGTAGATTGTTTTTGTTACATAGCTGCACTCAAAAACAAAACAATGTAAAACTTCAGAGCATACAAGTACACTCAGACCTACTTCTTGTGCAGCCAATCGCTAAGACAAACAAGTTTGTTTACATTTACAGGAGATAATGCTGCCCTCTTCTTATTTACAATGTCACCAGAAAGTGAGAACAGGCATTTGCAGGGTACTTTTGTAGCTGGCATTGAAAGATATGCTAAACATGTGTCTGCCCCTTCATTCTTCAGCCACCATTCCAGAGGACATGCTTCCATGCTGATGATGCTCATTAAAAAAATAATGTGTTAATTAAATTTGTGACTGAACTCCTTGGGGGAGAATTGTATGTTCCCCGCTCTGTTTTACCTGCATTCTGCCATATATTTCATGTTACTCATTTTAAGAACACGTTCACTACAGATTTCACAAAACGCAAAGAAGGTACCAATGTGAGATTTCTAAAGATAGCTACAGTACTTGACCCAAGGTTTAAGCATCTCAAGTGCCTTCCAAAATCGGAGAGGGATGATGTGTGGAGCACGCTTTCAGAGTTTTAAAAGAGCAACACTCTGATGAGGAAACTATAGAACCCGAACCATCAAAAAAGAAAATCAACCTTCTGCTGGTGGAATGCGACTCAGATGATGAAAATGAACATGCATCGGTCTGCACTGCTTTGGATCGTTATCGAGCAGAACCCGTCATCAGCATGGAATGACGGTTGAAGCATGAAGGGACATATGAACCTTTAGCACATCTGGCATGTAAATATCTTGCAACACTGGCTACAACAGTGTCATGAGAATGCAGTATCTCCTGCAAATGTAAATAAACTTGTTTGTCTGAGCAATTAGCTGAACAAGATGTAGGACTGAGTGGACTTGCAGGCTCTAAAATTTTACATTTTTTTTAAATGTAGTTTTTTTTGTACATAAGTCTACGTTAGTAAGTTCAACTTTCAGGATAAATAGATTGCACTACAGTACTCGTATGAGGTGAATTGAAAAATATAATTTCTTTTGTTTTTTTTACAGTGCAAATATTTGTAATAAAATACATATAAAGTGAGCATTGTACACTTAGTATTTTATGTTGTAATTGAAATAAATATATTTGAAAATGTAGAAAACATCCAAAAATATTTAAATAAATGGTATTCTATTATTGTTTAACAGCGCAATTAATCACGCAATTAATCGCAATTAATTTTTTACTCACTTGACAACCCTAGTTCAGACTTTTGGCTGAAAAGCACTAAGTGAAATGTTACACTATTATTTCTTTATAGGTATAAATTGAAAGACAATACATTAAAAGTAGTTTGCACCTCTGCTAGTACGGAAGCCATGACATTGTGGGGAAGACATTATTCCCAGATATTTGGAATAAAAATTACCACTATGTTATGTTCAAAATCCCAATGTTCCTAAACAAATATTGGAAAACACTCCACATGACACACTATTTCCTTACAATTGACCACTCTATAGTTGTCAGAAAATTCCTCCAGATTGCTCAATGTTAAATTATTGAATATAACAAATAATCTGCAATAAGGACTCTAAAATCTTGTTAAAAATGGTTTACTAGGGACTATCTATATTGTCACCAATGGTGTGCTCCAAAAAATGGTCATCCACGGGGATGGAGACCAATGAAGATGTGACCTGAATCTGATTTCATCTTGCTATCATAAAATAATATTTTATTATTTTATTCAGCACTTGCACAAACATAATGACAAGAATTCAGCCTTAAGATACAGTAACTCTTGCCTGTGCCAATGAAATGATGTCTTGAGGCTTCAGGGGGCCTGAAGTGCTCAGGGAACATACTAATTTTTTTCAGCATAACAAAATGTATTTAATCACACGAGCCGAACAATTTAATAACGGTGACTGGATCATCCTCTCCATTTACATGAATGGATGCTGAGCAGACTCTCTCTAGCTGCACAGAAGAGGCATGCTATCTCTGCGACACTGTCCCCACTACCTGCAACTTCATGAATTCCCCTCCACTGATTCTCTGCACATAAGAAACTTTGGATTTGGGGTGGGGGGACCGTGACAGGGGCATGAAATATAATTGGTGGATTTGCTGCTGCGTGAAGCATGATATCTTGATTAGCATGAGGATTTCTGTACAGTGGCAGTTAATGCTGCGTTACAGTCATTACCTAGATATTTTAGTACAGTGACTGCATTTTAAATATTTATTGATGTGTAATGATTTCTCTTTCTACAATGTACTCTGCACATTTAATTTCCTATAATATTTAATAATAAAATGGTAATTTCTGCCATTTGTATTGAAATTTCTCTTTAAAAATGTCATTCTAGTAATCAACTTTACCTTTGACCTCCACATGGCCTACCAGCCCTATTTCTGCAAGTTTCCTATGATTTGGCTCTCCTCTGAATCATGCAATAGAAGGGAGCATATCATCTTGATATGGAAATTCAGATAGATCATATTTGTCATCACTTCTTCACTGATATCCGTTTTGACCAACAGTATAGTAACCCAGTAGAAGGAAATACAGGTGTTATTTTTCTTTTGCTAAATCATTTTGGTGAAAGATATTGATAATGATATTTCCTAATTTTAAATTATTTGTTTATTAGAAGTGAAATTAATGTAGACATACATTGCTAACATTCAACAGAGGACATTATTTCAAGACAGTGTTGCATATTCTTCTTGACTCTTCACAAATTTCAGCTCATTTCCATTTAAACACTAGGAGAGATAAACCCCAATAAACACTGTAGAAATAAATGACAGCTAAATATTTTGTTTACCTAGATTGACTTTTTTCTATTACATTTGGCAGCCAGGTAGGTGGGAACAAGGGAGAATAACAGTCTTTTGGCTAATGCCTGATGTGACTGTGATTTAAAGAATGATCTGGTTGAAAAATGATCTGGTTGCATTTGATCTTTATATAGTAGTGCCATTTTGGGGTCTAATTCATCAGCTCTCATTAAAAAAGCAAATATGTGCACTCTGTATTCCAGATATTTTCTTTTCTTCTTTTAAACTCAGAACTCCATGGAAGGAGATACCTTTTCTGGTGGAAGAACTTATTGAAGAAATGGATTTTGTGTATATATCTGAACACAAGCTTAGGCTCCATCTAATGTGCTGAGATAAGGTTTTCCACAACCAAGAATGCTCTGACCCCTGCACCCAGAATAAGAATCCTAATTTGGGCATGACAAACTAACATTCCCATGGAGGGTTGCCTTCTTGGATAGTCCTGGATGGGTGGTAATCCCTGAGACAGCCCAGTCCTAGACGTTAAGGGTCTTGAGTGTGAGGTCCTTGTCCTAAATCCACAAGACAAATAAATAGGGAGCAAGATGAGGTCAGAAAGCACTAGTGTGATATGGTCACACCATCCTTTGTTCCTCAATAAGCAGGTAGCTGTCTGCTCTACAATTTGTAGTTTCCATCTGGCATTTACCTTCAGCCCTAGGTAGAGTGGGTTGCAGAAGTTCAAAGGTGACAAAGACACCTACACCACAGTGTAGGTGGTGCGACCCAGTGGTTGGAACAGAAGTCTGGCCTGGTGATTGGAGCAGAATCAGAGGGCAGAACCGGAGTAGTGGTCCAGGAGACAAGTCAGTGATTTGGAACCAGGAGTTCTGAAGAAGTAGGGACAAGGGCCGGAGCAGCAGCAGGCATGGGCTGAAGTAAGGGCTGGTACAGGAAGCAGGACTAGTGCAGCTGTGGGTGTGGACCACATGGAGCAGCCACTGCTTTGCTGATGCTACAAGGCTTAAATGGTGAGCTGTTGTTCCTTCTGTCCAATCAAGGAGCACTGTTACTTAGTGAGAGTTTATTGGGAACAGCCAGCTCATTGAGTTGCTTGGCTACCACACCCGGAGCCAGCTGAGTTCCTGACAGGCATGGAACATAGTGGCAAGGTCCTTTGCTGAGAAAAAGGAGGGGGTTAAATACTTGTGATATACAATAAATATATTTTATTATGGATGTGTAAGATTAATTATTATAATGGATTTATAAAATATTTCTACAATGTCTGTAATGCTCCTCTCACAGTAAAAATACATATATGTTTTTAAAAGTAAACTAACCATAAAAAACCTCACTGGGCCTCAAAGGGTGTGTCTACACAGCAATGTAAGCCCAGCCTTGAGCATCCACACACCAACTCTGCTAACCTAGGGCTCAGACCAAGGGTCCCAGGATCTTGCAGGGCTGGAGGGTCTGAGTCTGTGTTAAGCTGGGACCTAGGATCTGAGCCCTATTGTTTTCCTGCACACAGCCTCAGCTTGACTTGGGTCCTACAAGTCCTCCGGGTGGATCCCAGAGTTCTCAGCAGCAGAAGAGTAGC
The DNA here is from genome assembly GCF_965152275.1 of Natator depressus. NCBI lineage: Eukaryota > Metazoa > Chordata > Testudines > Cheloniidae > Natator > Natator depressus. Next base: position 95,318,046 of record NC_134237.1, on the reverse strand, counting down.
CCTGCAAGCAGCCAGCGCAGCGGCAGGAAGTGCCATTACTGCCTGGCTGAGCCTGCTCCCCCTTCCAGCTCCAGCTCCTCCTTGCTGCTGCCTGGGGCTGGCCTGGAGCAGGAAGCAAAGTTGACAAGTGGGAGGTGGCTCCTGGCTGCCAGGATGTTGGGGGTCATTCCTCCCCCAGCCATGCAGAGCCGAGGGCTGTGCCGCTAACCCTCCCTGCAAGGCACCACTTGGTCCTTCTCCGCTCTTTGATTCTTGCTCCCGAACTGCCCCTGCCTGCAGAGGTGCCAAGGCAGCGTGCACTGTGAGGGTGGTGAGTGGAAGCCAGTCCTAAAACTCACCACAGCCTCCGGGGGATCCCTTAACCCTGACTCCTGGGGTGCAGCAGGGGCAGGGATAAGGGATCCCCAGGGGGCGCTGGAACACACTGTACCCCACGCCCTGGGGATGCACTTCACAGCTCTGCAGCTGCCAGGCTGGGGGGTGTGTGTGTGCGTTTTTCCTCTGAAACCTACATGTTTTGTCAAACTTCAAAATAAACAGACAAAAATTAAAAAAACCCAAACAACAAAAACACCTTCATTGAACATCCCAGTGTAAAAATTAAGAATTGCACAGTTTCATTTTAATAGTTTGACAGCCCTGGAGACTAATGCCCTAATTATCCTCAGAACAGCTGCACATAGGCATTTTCCTACCCATGTGACTCGGCGTAAAGGTGGAGATCCCACTTCTCAGATTAGATGATAGTTCAGTATAAAGCCTTCTCAAACTGCAGTCATTCTATTGAGACAGTCACCAAAGGAGCTGATCCTGAAGTTTGCATACTCATGTGCTCCTTATGGGCACCTGAGCCCCATCAATACCATCATCACAGTTAGGAAACTGCGGGGGCAGTAGAGTTTTCCCACTGTGCACCACATTTGTAGGGCTAGAGCAACGTTTCTAAATCTGGGGCTCGTGACCCTTAGGGTAGTCATGGGACGGGTTTAGGGGGTTGCAAGCAGGGCTGGGACTAGGAAGTAGGAAGCAGGGCAATTGCCTGAGGTTCAAGCATGGGTCAGAAAATCCTTAACCTAGGGGTAAAATGCAATGTAGACGCTCAAGCCCAGGGTTTCCTGACATGGGTCAATTGACTCAAGTACCACTAACCCTAGGGTTATATTGCTGTGTAGACATACCCAAAGTGGCTTCTAAATTTGCATATGCAATTTTGCAGATGACTCTGTATGGAAGCAGTAGGGATTTTGGGTTAAACAGGAAAACTGAGAGTTAGAAACCCTAGGTTATATTCCCAGTCCTGCCACTGACTTGTATGTCCATGGGCAAATCATTAACTTTTCTGGCCAGCAATCTCCAGTCTGTACCTAACTCACAGCGTTGTTGTGAGCCTCAGATTAAAGTTTCCAAATAAATGCAAAGTATTATTATTTCATTATATGTGTGAGCTAAACCCATATTTATGCACACAAATGGGTTTTTGTAAGTGCAAACTGGGATGGTGGAAATGGGTGTATGCATTTTTGCCATTGAAAAATTAGAAGCCACAGCTCAAAATTTGGCCCGATGTGTCCACTTTTTTATAACTTAAGAAAACGTGTGAAGGAATCGACTCATCGCTGGCACCTCCTCATGGCCGGGCATGGCGCAGCAGCACTCTCTCTGGTAGGAGTCCACTGCTATTGGTTGCTCTGCCTCTTCCTATGACTTGGCCCTCTGGCCTGGTCACTTCAAAGTCTCTTCCCTTCCAGGGTAATCCATAAACAAAAATCAAGGGGAATTAACACAAATAAATGGAGTTAGTAAGAGATAGAGGAGAACGATTTCCTCTCAGTGTGTGTCAGAATCTGATCCTCTCTTCCCACAGGGAGGGGCCTTCAGGCAGTGGTTGTCTGGGAAGTTCCTGCCTTCAGTCAGCCCTTTCCTCAGGGGTTGAGGGTCTGTTCTCTTCCCTAGTCTGCCCACAAGTGACCTGTTCTGCTCCCTTTTAAAGCCTCTCTTCTGGCCTCTGCACGCCTTACAGGTGTGGTGGGTTGGAGCTGGCTGAACCCAATGCAGTCTTCAACTCCTTGTTATCCAGTGTGGGGTTTGTATACCCCATCACAGAGGGAAGACTGGGTGTTCTTATTCCCACTGCTTTCTCCTAGCCTGATAGGCTTATAGTCACATCTTGAGGGGAAACAAAAGGAAATGTGTTAGTTAAAATTTCAAATGAAATATGCCATCTCTGTATAATTTACTGTTCCAAAGGTGTCCTGCTGCCACCTACTGAGAATGGGAATGGATTCCCAATGAGATAAATAACTCCTCACTTAGCAATTATTATGAGATTCTACCAAACAACTGATAGAGGCAGAAGTGAGAAAATTGATAGATTGATGGGATAGTAGAATCCTCTTGTGATGGTCGAGAACTGAATTGGTAATAACATAGGAATCAATTCCTGCTCCTCCTTTGCGGAGCAGTCCACAACATTATAGCAGAGAGGAAATAGGAAAGGGGGAAAACCAATAGTTGAGACAGCTACCACATAAGCTACCACTTTGTTTTTTTCCCCTCAGACTAAAAGGGACAGTATTGTTGTCCAGGAAGCTCAAGAGAAGAAACTCTCATCAAATTAGAAGCAACGACTGATATAGATATAAACTTATGGAAGAAGAAGAACAACAACAACAACAAAAGGGAAAATACCACAGAAAAACTAAAATGAACCCAAGATAGGAGAAACACAACTTGAGAATTGCTCTCAACTTGTCATGGCCCAAATGTGTGATATTTTGAAGGTATGTGGGATTCATTTCTTTCACACAGTTTTCCATAATGTAAATGTCAAGGTTTGGCCTTTCCAAAGTCATTACAGTCTGGTAATAAACAATGAAATAACATCTGATTTGTATGGGACTAAGATAAATCTGTAATGTTCTTTGTAATAAAGGGAGACTGTATAGTCTGCATGAGCAGCAGATAAAGCAGATACTGGAGGTGAGTACTTTGTGTGTGTGCATTCAGTCATTCCTGAGCTATCAATGACAGGTAATAATCATATGATTAAGGTATTCTAGGTTTTTTTTCCCAAAATCTCTGTCACCAGGAGGGGGAACCTCATACACATCATTGAGAGAAACCACAAGAGTTCAAATCATGTCAGAAGATGAAAAGTGAAATGCAAAGGTGCCAGATGGTGAGGACCTGAGTCTGTTTTCCTTGAGTAGAAACTGACTTTAATGGAGTTACTCCAGATTTACATAGGGATGAATAAGGTGTAGGAGGTGGTTCTGTAAGGAAATTTTTGCTTTCACCATTTTGTTCCTTACAAGTTGTTTACCCTCCATATTGAGCCCCTTTCTTGTTGAAAGGTTTGGTGCCCTTTTCTTGTGTGGCAGAAAAGTGGAGGACAGGTGACCTGGTAATCAGCAGGGTACCTTGCTCACCTGGTACCAGTCGCTGTCCACCATAGTGGCAGCCCAGTGTCTGTGCTTGCTCACAGCCAAGACGTCGTGTCAAGAATAGAAACATTGTATCAAGAGAAAAGATAGAAGAGTAGCTTACCTGTGCCTGATCCTGGTGTGTCCTGACGTCTTTGTGGTGTCCTTAGTTCTTGAATCCTTGCTCGTGTCCTGTGATCCTGATCATCTTCTCTGGTGTCCATATCCTCTTGTGAAGAATGGTGATGAGTTAATCCCTTTTATCCTCTTGCGTTCCCCACCCATAGTGTGTATTAGTTTTGGGGGTTCTGGGCTTAAAGCCTTTTGTTCTGTTAACAACCGAGTGGTTTTATATACTTGTTATAGTTATTTTGGGGGTCCTTGTTTAATAAATTATTATTTGTTGCACCTATCCATGCCTGTTTGGTCCCTTAATCAATAAATCTAATATCTGATGACAGAGGTGGGAGGGGGTGTAACCTGTATGTCCTGAGTAACCCTTTCAAAGGTTAACATTTTCTGCCTCAGATCAAATTTAAAAGATTACAACAAACCTGTATTTAAGTTCTCCAGTTTTAAAGTGCAAGGGTTCTTAACTTTAAATTAAATTAAATATCAGTTCTGCTGTGAAGTAATTAATTAATTCATTTAAAAATCATATGTATGGCACATACCCCAGACCTCCTTGGTCCAATTAAGGTGGATTTTAAAATGTGTAAACTAGGACTTACACTTCTGAGAGTTTATTCAATAATGCAAACTTGGGCACTACTACCTTGCAAAATTTGCATCAACTTGCTGTGCGATGATATGATATCATCTTGCTGAATCTGGATGATCATGCACTAATTAAGGCCCAGATCTTCAAAGGTATTTGGGCACCTAAGGCCCACTGAAATCAATGGGAGTCAGGCACCTACTTTTGAGGATCGGGCCCTAATTTCCTAATTTCAGTGGTTCTCAAACTTTTTATTCGTGGACCACTTGAAAATTGCTGAGGGTCTCGGCAGACCACTTAATGATCTTTCCAAATGTTGTTTGTACCGTTAGCTAACTCTTGTAAAGCGCTTTGGATAAAAGCACTATATAAAAAAACCCTTAATAATAATTAACGTTTTTTTGTTCTACAAATAAAAGCACACAACTCATATTTTAATATCAGTAGTCTTACCTTTCTAATGTGATGGATGTGCCCTCTCTCCCCTGCTGTGGCAGCCCCTGAGCTGGGGCTGGGAAGGAGGGGGGGGTCTCTCGCTTTCTCCCCCACTGCAGCAGCCCCTGAGCCGGGGCTGGGAAAGAGGGGGGGAATCTCTCCCCAGCAGCCACAGCTCTGGAGCTGGGGAAAGTTGCCTCTTTCTGTGGTCGCCGCAGCCCTGCACATCCCAAATTTCCACCCCCCCCACTCTGTTCACCCATTGCCCCCTTCCACCTACCCCTATTTCCCCCGAGGCCACCACCTCACCTTACAGGTGCGTCTTCTCCAGGGTCCAGGCACCTAATTAGGGGAGTCATGCCTGCGGGGCTCCACTAATGAGGTGGGTGGCCTTTCATTCTGTTGTGTGCGGCCGCCCAGGCGCGCACCTTAGAGGGAACTATCTATGGACCACTTGAATAGAGCTTGCGGACTACTGGTGGTCCGCGGACCACAGTTTGAGAACCTCTGTCCTAGATGATGAAGGGGATAGGCACCTGGCTGGCTGGCTATGTTCCTGTGGAACTGATTTTAATGCTTCTCAGGTTTAATTTAATTATATTTATTGTATGGTTAATTATGTTACAGTGCATGCAGTCTTGGATAGGCATATTTATTATTTATTCAAAATTTAAATAAATAAATATCATGTTGCATGGACACTTCATGAGTTTATGGGAAAATGCAGTCAAGTTGGGCTGCATCAGGGAGGTTATGTGACAACACAGTCATGTTGTTCACAGTATCAGTATAGTGTGAGGAGATGCACTCACATTACTGATCTGCACAGACACATCATGATGTTATGCAGTAACACTGTCACTTCATCTTATTTCAGCGTGAAGTTATGCACTAATGTTGTAGCATCACATCAGTGTGAGGTTATGAACTCATGTCGCTGTCTGTACTGGTATGAAGTATGTGATAACATCAGTACATTAGCATGGTATGAAGCAATTGTCGAGGTTCCCAAGGTAACTGCACCTCTGACCCCATTGGGCATCCTTGAGGGCACAAGACTTTGTTCTAAGCCCTATGTCAACCTTCTCCAGGCAGAATACTATGACTCCCTCCCTCTAGAACTGAGCTTCAGGCTGTAGATTCCTGCATTTCACAGTGATTATCCAGCAGGTCTGACTCTAGCTCAGTAACTGCAGTCCTGTTCTCTCAGGGGCAATGACAGGGTTAGCCAGTGACCAGCCAGCTTTCTGCAGTATTTATTCAGAACAAAAGCAGTACAGAGAAAATATATAGTAAAAACAATAAAAAGTTTATATGCAGGTGTAACTTACCAAGCAATCATCTATGTGCACATGGACACACTGATATTAAAAACGAGGAGTCCTTGTGGCACTGTAGAGACTAACAAATGTATCTGGGCATAAGCTTTCATGGGCTATAACCCACTTCATCAGGTGCATGGAGTGAAAAATACAGTAGGCAGGTATAAAAATACAGTAGGCAGGTATACAGTGGTGAGCTGGAGCCGGTTCGCACCGGTTCGCGCGAACCGATTGTTAAATTTCGAAGCCAGTTTAGAACCTGTTGTTAAAGGGGTGGGGAAGCTCAGGCGGGACGGACAGGATGTGGCCCGTGGGACTGTCCTGTCCGTCCCGCCTGAGCTCTCAGCTGGGGAGGCTCCCGTGTGAATTTTTACTGACCCGGCAGCACTCCGAGCCTTCGGTGGCACTTCGGCGGCGGGTCCTTCACTTGCTCCGGGTCTTCGGCAGCAGGTCCTTCAGTGCCTCCAAAAACCCAGAGGGACTGAAGGACATGCCACCGAAGACCTGGAGCAAGTGAAGGAACCGGTTCTTGAGCTTCTGGCAGCTCATCACTGGGTATAAATATACAGCATATGAAAAGATGGGAGTTGCCTTACCAAGTGGGGGGTCAGTGCTAACGAGGCCAATTGAATCAGGGTGGATGTGGCCCATTCCCAACAGTTAAGAAGGTGTGAGTATCAACACAGGGAAAATTATTTTTTTACTGATATTAAAGTACTTCAGGACCTTTCCACAGGTCCTGTCTCTGTTGGCCACAGTTTTATATCAACTCCTGGATTAAGAGTGTGTCCCTTCTCCCAAATCAGGGCTGTTTCTCTATACAGTTCGCAGTTCTTTGTTTGCCACATGTCTTGAACTAGGTCAATCCAGTATATGCTATTTCCCCAGGGGGAGAAAATTTCACAGACTTGTTGCCTGCAGTAGGGATTTACATTACTTATCCCCCCAGTGACTTTAGTTCCGACAGGAAACACCTTTTAACTCACTCATTGAGCCAGCCCATAAAGATACAGATAACATTATAAAATTGATGCAATAGTCTTTGCATATTCCACGCTTCCAAAGCATCACATATGTCACATCTATGAGGTATTGTCACTGCACCACACTGTCATGAAATGATGTATTAATGCCACCAACCTGGCATAGGCAAAGTGCTGTCATGCTGTGTATGTATAAAGTTTTATGTTGCCATTACACTTCTTTGGTGTGAGATTGTATAATGTCACTGCATTGCATCAGCATGAGGTTACCTGTCATCCTTCTATGGTGGGATGAGGTGTTGATGTGGGTTTAGATGATGTCACTCTGTCACCAGATGAGTACAAGATGGTCCAAATGTAACCATGCTGTCTGTGTTGGTATATAATCATACAATGTTATCCTGCCCCATGAGATGATGTGATGTTACCACACCGAGGTGAGGCAATTGATGTGATATGACTGGGTGGAGGTGATATCACTGGACAGGGTGACCCCCGTGATGTCATAGGGGAAGGTGAGGCAATTATTGTGATGTCACTGGGATGGAAGCGAGGCAGTCGCTGTGATGTTATGTGATGTGACTGATGTAATGTCATGGGGTGGAGAGGTGATCTGTTAACATGTTGATCTGCTAACTTGTTGATGAGCTGTCACTGAGACAAAGTGATCACCGTGATATCAGGTTTGAGGTGAAGCAATTGCAGTGATGTCATGTGGCAGAGGTGAAGTGATTGATGTGACATCACTGGGGTAAGGCGATCATTGGGATGCCACGGGGCAGAGGTGAGGTTATCAATGTGATGTCACTGGGGAGAGGTGATCGCTACGACGTCACAGAGGAGCGACACCAGCATGATGTCACTGGCTGTTACGGGCAATGACACGTTTTGGCCCGGGGCGGGGGGAGGGTGTCACGAGGTCTGCGGGCATCAGAGCCCGCCGAAGAGGCCCCCTGGCCGACAAGGGCTGCCTGGCGAACTGCACGTGGCCCGCTGGGCGGGGCGGCTCCGGCAGCGTCAGACAGCAACGGGGGCGGCCCTCTCAGCGCTGCCTACGTTACCCAGCATACCCCAGCGCCGAACCCGGAACTGATTCTTTGCTACATCCGGGTTGGGGCCGCCTCGCTTGTCAGGCTGTCGCCCCCTTGCCTGCCGGGTGCTTTCGGTGTCGGGTCAGCCTGGTAGGTGCCCCCTGCCCTGGAGCGCGCCGGGCCTGGGCCCGGGCCCCTAGGGCTCCTCCCGCCGAGGGCTGGGCGCGGCGCAGGGGAGCGGCGGGGCCGTGCCCGGAGCCCTTGGCTCGCTCTGCCGGTGGGGCCACCCCGGCTCATGTCCTTTTCTCTCGCCCGCAGAGCGTGTCTCGAGCGCCCGGCCATGGCGGATACAGCGCAGAACGGGCCCATGCAGGGTGGCGCCGGCGGCGGAGCGGTGGTAAGGAGCGGCCCCGGCGGCCCTGTCCCAGGCGGGCGGACCGTCCCCTCCGTGCTCTGCGCTGGGGTCCGCTCTCCGCCCTGGCGGCGGGGCCCCGCCGGTGCCTCGCCGTGAGCAGCCCCTCCCCTTCTCGATTTCTCTTTTGCCCTTTCCCAAGTTACCCCCCGCCCCGCAGTGTCGAGCTGAATTCTCCCCCAGATCTGCCCCCACTTGGGGTGTCACTGGTTCTAGTGCCCCAGGGCCCCACAGTGCCCGGCGCTGTACGGACAGACAGAGACACCCTCTCTGTGAGCTGTTGGGCCTATTCCTTAACCTCAGCACTTTCCTCTCTTGTACATCCTCCCTCCACAACCATCTTCAGGCAGTTGTTTCTTGCACTCCCCAGCCGTTGTGCTAATTGTTTCCAGGCTTTCTGTAACCATCATATTCCAATTTTCTAGAATCCCTGAGGCCTCTGCCTGTCAGAGAGGGCTTGTCCCTAGTAGGAAACAACTAGGGAGGTGTTTTAAATGTGATAGCTAGCATGTTTGAAAATCCTGTGCTAGACAGGGCAAGTTGTAGTTTTGAACATGTGTTCCTTGGTGAAGGTTCAGATTCTCTCCTAGAGTTCACCTTGATCTGCTAACATGTTCAAAACTACAACTTGTGCTGTCCCCGTTAAGGTTATAAAAACATGCCTTATTTCCTGCTGGACAAGCTGTTTAGTCTTGGCTTTGGGTGGACTTCTTTCTTACAGTATCCCTTTTCCATATCATTGTGTTAATGTCCTCTTATAGTTTAAAATTGCCAGTCCAGCAACATCACTGACAGGTAAAACTGACCCATATGCACACTACATGTATTACTAAAACTTCATATTGGTGAAAAAGAAAAATGAATATCTAATTTGACCATTTGTTTTAATTGTTCACTTTGTACACTTCAATCAATTTTGAGAGGAAAAATACATAAGTTTCACTTTCTGGTTCACATGCACTCTGGCACTCTGTTTCAGTTCATGACATTGCAGGGGAATGCCTAAATCTGAATTAACTCTTCATTAAAATGTAATTTGAAATTGAAACAAAAATTCTTATCACAAACCACATTGTAAATGCTTTTTCAAAATCTCTTAATTAAAATACAATGGTACACATCTATTGCAACCATTACCTACAAATAAGTGAACAGATCATAAAATAAAGACACCTGTAATTTTTAAATATTCAATAATTATTTCACAGTTAATGGTCCCAGGTCACATCTGCATTATCTACACTGTGTACAAAATAAAACAAATGCCTGGAGATGGGAACTAATCTTCAAACTTCTTCACAGGTATTCAGGCCAGATCTTTGCCCCAGGCTTTTCCAACTGGAAGGCTGCTCTAAATGGGGCATTTGGGGTTTCCCCTGATGTATAGGAATCCCTGAGTGGCATAAAGTTGGTTTCACACTGCCTGTTTACAGCACTTTTGGCACACTGAGCGCGTCTAGGGTGGGAAGGTGTACGGATAGAGCGCAAGATGGCAATGATCCAGTGATCTCTGCTCAATCAAATGCATCTTAGGAGACTGTTCCTGCTGATATAATTTAGACCAGCCCCAACTGGTCCCAGAATAGAAAAGTTCTTCCCCTCATTTCTACCTCTAGAGTCCTGGGCTGAGCACCTGGCCCTAGAGATTTCAGTCATAGCCAAGAAAGTGGATGGATGCTTGGATCCATACAGAGACTTGGGAGAGTCAATTGGGCTAAGGAATTAATATGATCAGAACTTATTGCAAGACTGGCTCTATACTGAGTTACAATATAAGTAGCAAAATAAACTCTCTATAGGCTAATAGCAGCTAATTTGGTCTTGGCATATAAAGGAAGTCTCCTGATAAACTATGCGTTACTGAAAATAGGAAAGAATGTCCAGCTTGGCTGTAACTAAATGTTTAGACACCAACTTGTGGGGTTTTGTTTGTTTTTTCTTTTCAATATAGCAATTTCTGATGACTAACAAGTTGGATACAGCAATGTGGCTTTCCCGTTTGTTCACAGTCTACTGTTCAGCTTTATTTGTTCTGCCCCTTCTAGGGTATGTATTGTACTATTTTCAGTTGTTTGAATGTTACAGAATAACTAAGTTTTATCTTATGCAAGCTTTCAATTTCCCAAAGATTACATACGTAGTAAAGAAATGAGTGCAGATTGTTTTTAGCTTAAGTTTTAACTTTTACTCACTTCCCCAGAACAGTTTGAGAATTTAAGCTGTTAGATATTTTATTAAAATTATTTTTAACTTCTTTCCTAAAAAAAAATCTTTAATTTTGTTTCCTTGGAACTGACTAGAAAGACTGCTTTTTTTCTGTATTCCTATGAAATAATGTTTTCAGTAGTTCTGTAATGTTGAATGCTATGCACATCAGCAATGTTATGTAAACATAACATTTTTTTATTTTTTTAAAACAAATTGATACTAATCATTGTCTTGGCTGTGATAGTAGAAATAGCTTCAAGTATTGTGCAGTTATGATGCAATCCTTAAGGGAGGATGGTTTGTATGGTAACCTCTCCTCTGATAATTTACAGGTTGCATGAAGCAGCTAGCTTTTATCAACGTGCCTTGCTAGCAAATGCACTTACCAGTGCTCTTCGACTACACCAAAGGTTACCACATTTCCAGCTAAGCAGGGCATTCCTGGCCCAAGCTTTGTTGGAGGACAGCTGCCACTACCTTTTGTATTCTCTCATCTTCGTTAATTCTTATCCCGTTACAAGTATCCTTTAAGTACTCTTTCACATATTATTAATTATTATTATTACCTTAAACATTACTCCATGTGTGAGGACTGTGACACTTTATTCTCTTCCACAGCAGTCTTCATTGTGATTTGAGAAATGGATTTAAAACTAAAGTGTGGCTGCTATCCATAGAACATACAGCATAGTGAAGGTTATGATTATGTCATGGAGGTCACAGATGTCATGAAATCTATGACTTTTGTTGACCTCTATGACATTTTCTGCCCCAGGGCTGGAGCTCGCAGCTGGACCCCCCGCAACTCCCAGTCCCTGCCCTGGTGGGGGAAACCCCTGGGAGTGGTGGAGGGGAAGGCCTGCAGTTGCCCAGTGGTGGTGGGGACCCCCTGAAGCTGTCCGGCCATGGGGGGGAGCCCCCTAAACTCTTAGCTGCTGGGGCAGGAGCCCAGCTCAGCCCCCCCGCCCAAGGCTGCAGGGACCCTAGAGCTCCCACTAGTCGCAGGTGGTGGGGAACCCCCTGGAGCTCCCTGCTGCTGCGGGCGGCAGGGCCCCCCAGAGCTGCTCTGCCCCCACGCGGGAGGACCCTAGAGCTCCCAGTCACTGCAGCAGTGGGGGACTCCAGAGCCCCAGTAGCAGTGGGTGCTGAACTCACCTCCCCATTTTGTCAGGGATATTTTTAGTGAAAGTCAGGGACAGGTTTCTTTGAATTTTTTATTGCCTGTGATCTGTTCCTGACTTTTATGAAAAATATCTGTGACAAAAACTTAGCTTTAAGGATAGTCAATATAGTGAATCTCTCCCATGTGGCCCTTACCTGGAGTGACCATTTTTATGGTGAATGTACATTTCTGCTTCCAGGCAATTATTGTTGTTTTTTGCGGAGATTCAGGAACTATGGCCGTGATACAACAAACTCATTTCATGTAATCCATTGAACAGCCATCGGATGGTAATATCTCTGTCACTACCACTGTGGGCTACATGTGAATTATCTAGGTACCAAATGAAACGATTGATTTGAGCTATTGAGGTTTGTACTTAGATAAGTTTATTTTCACTGTATTAATGAGAATTTTAGAATAGTAGCTTTCAGCTTGATGACAAGCAACAGGAATTTAGTAAGTGATTATCTTCCTTCTTCATATTTACCTATTTTATTTATTGTTTCGCTATACTAAGATGTGCCTGGCAGCAGAGACATCTAACTCTGCCATCTTGAACCAGTAGAAGCTCTGTGTGCTGTGGTGGGGGACTGTGAAGTATAGTATTTTAGTAGGAAGTGTGATGCCATTCTTTGTCTAAAACAGCATTGTAAACCATTGTTTAGGGATTTCATGCTTTCACTGTTGCCAGTTTATGCTGTAGTGGCTCTTAGAGTCAAGTATATACCAGAGTAAACTTTTTTATGGGGAAAAAAAAAAAAATTCCTGACCATTAAGTACTATATGTTAGGATTGTGATACTTTGACAGTACAGACTAGCTTTTGAATAACTATCTTTAACACCTTGTTTAATCTGTGTGCACTCTGTCCATCTTCTGTTAACACTTCAGACTCTGAGCAGTCAGTTCACACTAAGATAAGCGCCCTTTCCTTCACTTCAGCGCCAGACACTTGGTCAGTTACACAAAGGACTTTAATTTACAGTTCTGTGACCTTGGCTTCAGAATGAAGTTTTGAATGCACATTGTAACAACAATACCAGAAAGCAGGTCTGGAATGTATTTTTCTCTACTTCAACATTTGAATGGACTTCTAGAGAGTAGAGATGCCAGGCTGTAATAATCTGTCTCAGGTATTAGGAACAAGAGAGCTTTGTGGAATTTAGTTTACGCCCCTTACACCTGTTACATTTCAGTATCTGTTGTAAAGGTTGATCATAAAAAGTTTCTTGTTGTGGTGACAATACACTAGATATCTTCCCAAATTCATTCCATTGACTCATCTCCGGAAGAAAAATGTAAACTCCATTTGCTGACTTTGTCTGGCTGATAACTTTTTTCTGTTACTGTAGTGCCTCGAAGTCTCATTTGACAGCAGAACCGCATTATGCTAGACAAAGTTTATGATCTATATAGACAAGAAAGGGTGAAAGAAAGGAAGGATTATTATTCCCACTTTGCGGATGGAGAGCCAAGGTATGAGGAGATTAAGTGACTTGCCCAAAAACCTTGATGGAAACAAAACACAGCAAGAAATGTCTGGGTCACCAGTAATACATCTGTGTGTGATGTCTGTCTCACAGTTAAAACTAGTTCAGTTAAGTCTTTTCAGAACACCACAAAAGAGGCTGCTATCTGATTATGCACCCATCCTCTTTAATATTATTTTTTTCAAAAGGAAACATAGCTATAGAGAGAACTGCTATACATATACATATCTCTGAGCTCTGTACAACTGTTGCTGATTTTGAAAACTTCTTGCTAAGGGTAATGCTATACTTCATGCTATAACAACTGTATTATATAGATATGATGGCATGATATTCATCATTCAGAATAAATGTATTGAAATACTTTCTGGCCTATAATTTTCCTTATTGCTTGCTTCAGTGAGTATTTTCCCAGTTCTGCTGTTCTCGTTGCTTCATGCTGCCACATATACAAAGAAGGTTATTGATGTAAGTATGGTGCAATATATTGCTCAGTACTTTTTGTTGTAAAATGGCTTGTACCTAGGGGTTGTAAACACATTTCAAAGGGTTGTGATTGTCTTTCTTTATGGCTAAATGGGGGAGTGGTCTTGAAACGCTTTTGTGTTCCAATGTGGGATCACAATATGGTAAAGTTGAGAACCCAATCAATTTAATTTTTGCATAATAAATATAGTTGCATGGTCTAACCTCCTGACACACAGACACGTTTCTTAATTTGAGGTGCTCATCTTGCTAGCCAGCTTGCGTTGATTCAATACCAGTACTTTAGAATGTGTTAATCCTATTTAAGCTTTGTGCTTGCTTTTTTTTCCCCTCTCTCCAGTTCCTATCCATATGGAAGCAAATGACTTCCACATTTGCCTACTTTGCAGAAATACTTGAGATAACTGACTGCAACAGATTATGGTGGGTTGCATCTGGACCCACTTCCAGCTGCACTTAGACAAGTGCTGTTTCAGTAGGTGAAACAGCAAAGTGCTTAAAATGAAGTTGGAAAGCAAAACAATATTTAAAGAAGCTGCTTCTCAGCTCCAGATTCTCACGTTTTATTTATATAACACACACACTCTCTCCTTTGGGATTTTTTTTTTTCAAAAATTAAATTTTCTGTATGCTACTGGTGCATGTTTCGTTCTAGTGATCAGAATAAAGCTACTGGCCATCGCTGTGGCATCTGTAATTAAAGTGGAAAAGGCTAAAACTGGATTTTTACTTTTCCCAAAATCACATCTTTTCTCCATATGTCTTGTGGATAAAGCTGGAAAGTGGAAGATGTTAATTGCCTTTCACAGAGGGTGTTAGGATTAATTGTTTGGGAAGTATGTAAGTGTGGGGTATTTTTTTGCAATGCTTCTCCTTTCTACAAGAACCCTATATTTGAAGTATCCTTTAGAGGATCCTAGAATCTTATTAGTTTTCAAGTAACTAGGCAGGGTCTCAAAAGTTGCTGAAATTAGTATGGCTGACTGTCATTTGAGTGTTTGAGTTAAAACTAGAGCAAGAACAGAACCTGACAACCTAACTGACTCTAACTATTGTTTCCTTTTCTAAAGGCAAGAGGTTTGAATAGTCTGCCTTTCCTGAGAAGTCTTTTAGAGAAACTAAATGCTAATCAACAAAATATTCTAAAATTCATTGCTTGCAATGAAATTTTCCTGATGCCAGCTACAGTTTTTATGCTTCTTAGGTAAGAACTACAGAAAACATTTTCTGATATATTGACTTTCATACTTGAACATTTCCTACCCCAGGCCTCAATCTTGCAGTTAGTTCTACCTGGGTACAGGTGTGGAGCCTGTGTGAAGCTCATTGCAGGATTTGTCCTGTAGCTTGTTTATAGAGACAGATGCGTTTCATTTCTTCTAGATAAACATCTGACAACGTTAGATCATTTAATTTCATACATTCTGCTAAATCAAAGTGAATTTTTCCCATTTTATCATTGATCACAGAAATAGACTTTAAATGCATTGTGTTGTGTATGTTTTTGTGTGTTTTGTTTGAATACCAGAAACTGAGATTTGACCGTACATTTAATTGATTGGCTAGAGCTGATGAACTTTGGTCAGTATAATGGAACACATGGCAGTGGTAAGCTAGCTGGGATTTTAGCTTTACAAACAAACAACTGATGCTTTTATTTAAGTAGAGCACTTAAAAGTCTAAATAGGGTTGGGACCTCACTGTGCTAGGAAATGTGGCCATAAGCAGTCATGGCTCCAGTCTGAAGAATTTGATTGAAGGTCTTGATTTATGATTGAAGGCCTATCTCTCTGCATCTCTGTAGAGCCCTATTAACTTCAGTATAGAAGCTACAAGCCTATCCATTAAAGTTGACGTCGGTGGGGTTCCATGCAGGGAGGTCCTCCATAGAGGTCTATCCACACATAGGTCATTCTGAGACTTGAGCCATAGGCTGTCCCTGCCTTGTCCCAGAACCCTGCCTTGTCGAGCCAGTCTGCTCCAACACAGACTCAGGGTTTGAACCACGCGCACCAAAGCTGCAGACTTAACTGAAAACAGCTTAAGAAGTGCTCCTGTGTCTAGCACCCAGACACCCAGTTCCTAATGGGAATCAAACTCCAAATAAATCCATTTTACTCTGTATAAAGCTTATACAGAGTAAACTCATAAATTGTCTGCCCTCTATAACACTGATAGAGAGAGATGTACAGCTGTTTGCTCCCCCAGGTATTAATTACTTACTCTGGGTTAATTAATAAGCAAAACATTATTTTATTAAGAATAAAAAGTAGGATTTAAGTGGTTCCAAGTAATAACAGACAGAACAAAGTAAGTTACCAAGCAAAATGAAACAAAACATGCAAGTCAAAGCCCAATACATTAAGAAACTGATTACAGATGAAATCTCACCCTCAGAGATGTTCCAATAAGCTTCTTTCACAGACTGGACTCCTTCCTAGTCTGGGCCCAATCCTTTTCCCCTAGTACAGTCCTTGTCCCAGCTCAGGTGGTAGCTAGGGGATTTCTCATGACTGGAACCTCCTTTGTTCTGTTTCACCCCTTTATATAGCTTTGGCACAAAGCGGGAATCTTTTGTGTCTCTGGGTTCCCACCCCTCCTTCTAAATGGAAAAGCCCCAGGTTTTAAATGGATTCCAGTACCAGGTGACATGGTCACATGTCCTGTGAGACCCCCCCAAGCTTTCATTCTTGTGGCCTGACTCACAGGAAGGCTTGCAAGTAAACAGAGCCATTTACAACCAATTGTCCTAGTTGATGGGAGCCATCAAGATTTCAAACCACCATTAATGGCCCACACTTTGCATAATTACAATAGGACCTCAGAGTTATATTTCATATTTCTAGTTTCAGAGTAACAGCCATGTTAGTCTGTATTCGTAAAAAGAAAAAAGAAAAGGAGTACTTGTGGCACCTTAGAGACTAACCAGTTTATTTGAGCATGAGCTTTCGTGAGCTACAGCTCACTTCATCGGATGCATCCACGATATGCTATGCATCCGATGAAGTGAGCTGTAGCTCACGAAAGCTCATGCTCAAATAAACTGGTTAGTCTCTAAGGTGCCACAAGTACTCCTTTTCTTTTTTCATATTTCTAGTTTCAGATACAAGAATGATACATTCATACAAACAGGATGACCATACTCAGTAGATTTATAAGCTTTGTAATGATACCTTACAAGAGACCTTTTGCATAAGCATATTCCAGTTACATTATATTCACACTCATATATCACACTCGCTCCTAAGCAACCAGAGGCGCTAGCGAACAGGAGTGGCTAACGGGAGTTTTGCAAGGGAGTTTACAGGGGGAGTGTGAGCTGGGGCTAGAACTCAACAGTCTTTAAACTTAAAAGCCAAAAACACCCCCTTGATATAAACAAAACAACAACAAAGGAACCAGCTGCAGGAGTAAAAGGAGAATGCAAGCAGAAGTCCAGCAACAGAGTGGGTGCTACCCAGTTTATTGCACCCAATGCAGCATGTATGATTACCTGCCCTATGGGCAGGTGGCATATGTTTGCATTCTGTGCAAGGAGCTCCTGGCGCTCAGAGACCATGTACAGTCTTTGGAGACCAGAGTGGCTGAACTGGAGGAGCTGAGGGAGACAGAGAGGTACATAAATAAGACTTTCCGGGACACAGTAGAATGGTCCCACCCCTGGTCTGACAGCCTCTGTACTGTTGAGGAGGATGAAAGTCCCAGAGAAGGAGAGCATCTAACTGGAGCAGAGGGAAACAATCCCGTAGTTGGGACCCTCCTTCCAGATGATGATGTGGTTTTCTCTCACACTGAGGATACCTCCCTGGGGGAGGGAACTCCAGCTATTAGGAAGAGACAGGTATGAGTAATGGGAGATTCAATCATTAGAAACGTAGCTAGCTGGGTTTGTGATGACCGGGAGAACTGCATGGTGACTTGCCTGCCTGGTGCAAAGGTTGCGGATCTCTCGAGAGATCTAGACAGACTTTTATATGTAGTGCTGGGGAAGAGCTGGTGGTCATGGTACATATAGGTACCAATGACATAGGAAGGACAGGAGAGAGGTCCTGGAGGCCAAATTTAGGCTGCTAGGTAAGAGATTGAAGTCCAGGTCCTCCATGGTAGCATTCTCTGAGATGCTCGCAGTTCCACGCGCAGGGCCAGTTAGACAGGCAGAACTGCAGAGTCTCACTGCGTGGATGAGACAATGGTCTAGGGAGGAGGGGTTTAGATTTATTAAGAACTGGGGAAACTTTTGGGAAAGGGAGCCTATACAGGAAGGATGGGCTCCATCTAAACCCAATGCTGGCACTTAACATTGAAAAGGTCGTAGAGCAGTTTTTAAACTAAGGCCAGGGAGAAAGCCAACAGGTGGGGAGGATCTATTAATAGAGAATGTCTTTGAACTAGTGAGGACCAGAGGAAGGAAAATGATAAAATACAGGCAGGGTCTGATCAGAAACAGTCAAATAAGAGTCCCATTCAATTACGTTGCGTAATGGCAGACAGCTAAAAGGAGACAAGTGCTTATATACCAACGCTAGAAGTCTAAATAATGTGTGAACTGTAGTGCCTCATATTAAAGGATATTGGAGGATATTGATATAACAGGCATCACAGAAACTTGGTGGAATGAGGATAATCAATGGGATACAGTAATACCAAGGTACAAAATATATCGGAAGGACAGAACAAAAAAAGCGTAGAATCAAACTACCATAGAATCTCTATGGATAGAAATTCCATGCTCTAATAAGAATATAGCGGTAGGGATATATTACCGGCCACCTGACCAGGATGGTGATAGTGACTGTGAAATGCTCAGGGAGATTAGAGAGGCTATTAAAATAAAAAACTCAATAATAATAATAATTAATAATGCGGGATTTCAGTTATCCCCATGTTTACTGGCTACATGTCACCTCAGGATGGGATGCAGAGATAAAGTTTCTTGACACCTTAAATGGCTGCTTCTTGGAGTAGCCGGTCCTGGAACCCACCAGAGGAGAGGGAATTCTTGATTTAGTCCTAAGTGGAGCACAGGATCTGGTCCAAGAGGCGAATATAGCTGGACTGCTTGGTAATAGTGACCATAATATAATTAAATTTAATATCTCAGTGGCAGGAAAACCACAGTGCCCCAACACTGTAGCATTTAATTTCAGAAAGGGGAACTATACAAAAATGAGGAGGATAGTTACCCAGAAATTAAAGGGTACAGTGCCAAAAGTGAAATCTCTACAAGCTGCATGGAAACATTTTAAAGACACCATAATCGAGACTCAACTTAAATGTATACCCCAAATTAAAAAATATAGTAAGAGAACCAAAGAAGAGCCACTGTGGCTAAACAACAAAGTAAAAGAAGTAGTGAGAGGCAAAAAGGCATCCTTTAAATGTTAAATTAAGTTAAATGCTGGTGAGGAAAATAGAAAGGAGCATAAACACTGGCAAATGAAGTGTAAAAATACAATTAGGAAGGCCAAAAAAGAATCTGAGGAACAGTTAGCCAAAGACTCAAAAAGTAACAGCAATTTTTTTAAAGTACATTAGAAGCAGGAACCCTGCTAAACAACCAGTGGGGCCACTGGATGATCGAGGTGCTAAAGGAGCACTCAAGGATGATACAGCCATTGCGGAGAAACTAAATGAAGTCTTCACGGCTGAGGATGTGAGGGAGGTTCCCAAACCTGAGCCATTTTTTTTTTAGGTGACAGATCTGAGGAACTGTCCCAGATTGAGGTGTCATTAGAGGAGGTTTTGGAACAAATTGATAAATTAAACAGCAATAAGTCACCAGGACCTGATGGTATTCACCCAAGAGTTCTGGAGGAACTCAAATGTGAAATTGCAGAACTACTAACTGTAGTCTGTAACCTATCATTTAAATCAGCGTCTGTACCAGATGACTGGAGGATAGCTCATGTGATGCCAATTTTTAAAAAGGGTTCCAGAGGTGATCCCGGCAATGACAGGCCTGTAAGCCTGACTTCAATGCCGGGCAAACTGGTTGAAACTATAATAAAAATAAATATTGTCAGACATATAGATGAGCATAATTTGTTGAGGAGGAGTCAACATGGTTTTAGTAAAGGGAAATCATGACTCACCAATCTACTAGAATTCTTTGAGGGGGTCAGCAAGCATGTGGACCAAAGGGATCCAGTGGATATAGTGTACGTAGATTTTCAGAAAGCCTTTGACAAGGTCCCTCACCGAAGTGTCTTATGCAAAGTAAGCTGCCATGGGATAAGAGGGAAGGTGCTCTCATGGTTTGGTAACTGGTTAAAAGATAGGAAACAAAGGGTAGGTATAAATGGTCACTTCTCAGAATGGAGAGAGGTAAATAGTGGTGTCCCCCAAGGGTCTGTTCTGGGACTAGCCCTATTCAACATATTCATAAATGATCTGTAAAAAGGGGTAAACAGTGAGGTGGCAAAATTTGAAGAGGATACAAAATTACTAAAGATAGCTAAGACCCAGGCAGACTGCAAAGAGCTACAAAAGGATCTCTCAAAACTGGGTGACTGGGCAACAAAATGGCAAATGAAATTTAATGTTGATAAATGCAAAGTAATGCACATTGGAAAGCATAATCCCAACTATATGTATAAAATGATGGGGTCTAAATTAGCTGTTACCACTCAAGAAAGATCTTGGAGCCATTGTAGATAGTTCTCTGAAAACATCCACTCAATGTGCAGTGGCAGTTAAAAAGAATAGATAAGACAGAAAATATCATGTTGCCTTTCTATAAATCCATGGTACACCCACATCTTGAATACTTTGTGCAGATGTGGTCGTCCCATCTCAAAAGAGATATATTGGAAAAGGTTCAGGTTCAGAAAAGGGCAACAAAAATGATTAGGGGTATGGAACAACTTCCGTATGAGGAGAGATTAATAAGACTGGGTCTTTTCAGCTTGGAAAAGAGATAGCTAAGGGAAGAGATGATTGAGGTCTACAAAAACATGACTGGTGTAGAGAAAGTAGATAAGGAAGTGTTGTTTACTACTTCTCATAACAAGAACTAGGGGTCACCAAATGAAATTAGTAGGCAGCAGGTTTAAAACAAAAGGAAGTATTTCTTCACACAACACACAGTCAACCTGTGGAACTCCTTGCTAGAGGATGTTGTGAAGGTCAAGACCATAACAGGGTTAAAAAAAGAACTAGATAAATTCATGGAGGATAGGTCCATCAATGGCTATTAGCCAGGATGGACAGGAATGGTGTCCCAAGCCTCTGTTTGCCAGAAGCTGGGAATGAGCGACGGGGCATGGATCACTTGATGATTACCTGTTCTGTTCATTCCCTCTGGGGCACCTGGCACTGGCCACTGTCTCAAGACAGCATACTGGGCTAGAGGGACCTTTGGTCTGACCCAGTAGGGATGTTCTTATGTTCTTATTAGCATATTTTTATAAACTCATAACGAAGTGCAACATCACAACCTTAATCAGTGCATAGCATGTGGGTGCACAATGTTGGGCAATGAATTCTAACAAGTGACTAAATCAAGAGTCCAATAAATTCTTCAGTCAGCAAATTTACTATCTAAAGTTGTCACAAGATACAAGGCAGATGCACCAAGACCAAGTAAATCTTTGTTTGTATTTTTTAAACAAAACCCAAAATCAATCTCTGCATAGTTTCATGATCTTTAAAGGCTTGATTAGGATGTGAAATATTTATAGGATTGTGTAGCTAAGCAGGTAGAAGTTAAAAGCTAGCACTTCAGCATCCATTCTATGCCTCTCCTATTTTACTATTGGAGGGCAACATAGTCTCTGAGCAACTGTATACTTTTTTTTTTTTTGGCAGCATGCTTAGCTTTGGTGAAATGTGACTAAATTTCTCATAGATATCAAATCAATGACTCTGCCTCAGTCTGTACACAGAAAATGCATTTTCCGTTCATCACCAGGTTCTAGCAGAAAGAGTGGGGATCTTCATGGACATATACATTTCTTAGTACACAGGCGGAAAATCTGGAAGGATTTCTTCCAACCCATTTTTCATGTACATATAACTTAGATTTTCGTTGTTCCTCTGGCTACATCAGCCAGCCAGTTTGAGGAATTACCTCTTAAAAATGAGATTTAAATCTTTAGGAAGGGCATATTGGACTTTCTGAGATGTCCTCTGAAGAATTGTATCTAGCAAGTCTCATTCCTCAGTGTGACAGGCTGAGCACACTTATGAAGTCAAATGAGAACTCATGCCTACCTTTAGTGTTGCAAATGGTCTGAGTAGATCCTTTTACATTGTGTGTTCCTTGATGCTTTGTGAGCCAAAGAATGACCTATTAAAGAGCTCTGTTCTATAAAATGTACAGGAAAATAAGCTATGCTACCGTTTTGGTGGTGGTGGTTTTTTTAAAGATATCTACCTCTGAAGATTACTATTACTCAAAATATTATGCTGTAGTTGTAGAAAGTTAGACTTAAATTCAAGAGGGGAATGTGGCTTGTGCTGGAGAAAACATACCTTAGGTGAGCTGATCCTGGTGTAGAACATAATGAGCCTATCTAGCTGTTACGCAAAAAGGAAGGGAATGTGCTTAATGTAGCTTTTCTTGGACATGGTGCAGAGATATGCAGTTGCTGTCTTTAGTCACAGTCATACAACATAGTGTTTGTCTAACTGATTAGGAAACCCTATTTTCAGATGCTGAAATTATTTTAAAAATCATTTGAGATCTGGTCTAAAAGTAACATTTTAAAACATCTCATCTCCTTTTGGACCTCTTAAAACCAGTATAAAGCACACGGACGCGCCTTGGTTTTTTTAAATGCATGTTTTTTCCCCCACTGCAGCTCAATTTATTTTACACTTCAAATTTCCATATTCCATGGGATAAAGATGCCTTTCAAATATTTAAAGAAATCCAGTTGACTGTAAAATAGTCTTGCATATAGTTCATTATTTTCAGAGCTCTTAATGCAGGGGTGGGCAAACTTTTTGGCTCTAGGGCCACATCGGGTACAGAAATTGTATGGAGGGCTGGGTAGGGAAGGCTGGGGGAGGCTATGCCTCCCTAAACAGCAAGGTGTGGCCTGGCCCCCACCCCCATCCAACCCCCCCCACTCCCCACCTCTGACTGCCCCCCGGGACTCTCGCATCCTATCCAAATACCCCTGCTCTGCCCCCCGACCATCCCCCCGGGACACCCGTCCCCTATCCAATCCCCCGTATTCACCATCCTCGGGACCCCCCGCCCCATCCAATCTCCCATGCTCACCACCTCCTGACTGCTCCTTGGGCCCCCCCATCCAACCCTCCCTGCTCTCCTTGCCCCAAGTTATTTGTGGGATGGGGAAAAAAGTGGGCTCAGTCCTTTCCCTGTGCATTTCCCCTGCTCATTTGGCTGCCCTGTCTGGGCTTGGCTGCTGGGGACTGAGCCAAGCATGCTGAGGGTGGAGGGGGGCCCTGGCTTGCTCTGCCCCAGTCTCTGGCAGCAGGGCCCAGGCCCCTTGACCACCCCCCTGCTCCCCGCCCCCTGACTATGCCATCCTGGAGTACCAGGTTTGGCAGCGCTATAGCTGTGCCATCTGGCCGGAGCTGCAGTCACACTGCCCAGGCGCTGGGGGAACTGTGACTGCGAGGGAGGCAGGGAGGGAGGGGAGCAGAAGAGGAGGGGCCAAGGGCTAGCCTCTACCCTGCTCACCGCACTGCCGGGGAGTTGGGCTGGCTCCTCTGCAAGACTGTGCTGAGCCCATTCCCTGTCAGGAGCTCGGGGGCCGGAGGGAAGGGTCCTGCGGGCTGGATGTGGCCCGCAGGCTGTAGTTTGCCCCCCTCTGTCTTAATGTAACAATATATGAGCAAGCTTTTCACAAATCAGATTGCGTTGATATTAAGCTACACATGTGGTAGGTTGTATTTTCCATCCACTGAAATTAAATCAGGATGCCGCATTTCTTACCACTAAATAAAACCCTGGGGGTATGTCTACACAGCAGTAAAACACCCATGGCTGGCCTGGGCCTGTAAACTTGCTCTGTAAACGTCTGGGCTTTGACACCTACACAGCAATTTTGCAGCCTGAGCCGCACGAGCCCAAGTCCACTGATGTGGGCCAGCTGTTAGCGTTTTATTGCAGTGTAAAAATGTGTGAAATACTGTAGCAAAGAATTTAATGATGAACAAGTTGATGCAAAGTTTGTAAAATGTAGTAAACTTGTGTTGTCCCAGAATAACCACTGCCAAACCCCATTAAGTATATGTAGTATCTTGTATATAGAATTGACTTTTAAGCCTTAACATGCATTTTGACAGCATGCAGGGGTGTTGTGAAGAATAGCTTCTGTGGAAAGGACTCAAAATGCCATGCTTAGTGTCTCAAGCAATTTCCATAATCGGACATGCAAATCAAGTATTTATGCATGTACCTGGCCAGTTGAATACCAGTTTGCAAGCACATACATGGAATTTCCTGTTCAAACTAGATAGGCATTTGCATTCACTTCTGTGTTTGTCACATTTTGAAAACTGGGCACATAAAGCACTTATTTATAAATGCTAATTTTAATGTGAGAACAGTAACGCTGCGTTTCCTTTATTGTGTTTTTAAAATTTCAATTATGGTGTAGCATGCAGTTGTTGCTTTTTATTTTATAACTTTCAGCCTTAGTGGATAT
Organism: Natator depressus; assembly: GCF_965152275.1. Taxonomy (NCBI): domain Eukaryota; kingdom Metazoa; phylum Chordata; order Testudines; family Cheloniidae; genus Natator; species Natator depressus. The sequence continues at coordinate 95,293,753 of NC_134237.1, read as the reverse complement.
GAATATGCTGGTATTTCTAGATATCTTATTACTTTTTGTTGTCAAATCTGGATTCTCAAACGAATGTGATCTGACTATCCTCAAAATATAAAATATATGGAGTTTCCTTATTTCTAATTATAAAACGTATTGAGTTTGATGACAAAACTCAGAACAATTTTTTTTTCCTTTTCTTTCAGTGGCCAGGGGAGTTTGCTTCAGCCTTTCATTTACTATAGATTTCTTACATTGCGTTATTCCTCCCGTAGAAATCCATACTGCCGGTAAGCATTACGTTGATTTGAGAATTAATTAATGTATTAAAACTTCTGCACAGTAGTATGCTAAAATGTTACATGCTAGAAATGTAATTCATATGTAAATGGGCTAAAAAAACCAACCCCTAATTCAAAATTACATTTTCCAAACAGCACCATAAATGGGAGGTTGCTCTTCTCCACTAAATTGTAGTTGTACAAGTAATATATTGTGAAAAGTTTTCCCATGGCCGTTTTTAGATAAGCTTTTTGTGAAGGGAAGCTCCTCAGTTCCAGGATGGGTTTTGTGACCACAGACTAGTTTGAAAACCAAAACCTCAAAACAGTATACGACAAGAAATCAATCATTCCATTTTGCAATTGATGTCTTTCATCAGAAATCCAGGAAAGCATTTCAATCCTTGACATCTTAAAAAATCCTTTAAAACAGTGCAGCATTATATTTGATTCATTTGCTTAAGTGTACGTGCCCTGAAGAAATGAATTGGGATTTCCCTGGTACTTATAGGATCTTCTGAGTTGTTTCTGTTGTGAGAGTGTTGCCATGCAGCTTTTCTTCCTGGAGGAGGGGGAAGAGGTTCTAGAACGTGGGCTTGTCTCTTTCTTTCTTGGTATCTCTTTGCTCTGTTGCTTGCACCTTCTACACCTACACCACCACCACCACCACCTCTCTCCCCTTGCAAAAAACTATCGCCTTTCTTTCATGGTGCTCCCCCTTTTTGTCTGAGGTTGCCTTTTAAGTTTGAAGTAGCTTGCAAAAGCTATTTTAAAAACCTGAAGAATTTCAGGGGCAAGAATTCTCAGGTCCACACTGAACATTTCTCTTTCACATAAAATTATTACACTAAGTTGTCCTCAGATGCTTTCTAGCTACTTTTGGGATCTAATATGAGATTTTTGAATAATTGAAGACTACTTTGAGATTTAATAACTGCTGATCAACACAGCTGTGATGTAAATATATTTCTGAATTGTTTTATTATTTTCAGGACTCTTTTCACAGAGCTGAGGATCGTTGTTGAACACCTAATAATGAAGCCTTCATGCCCACTTTTTGTAAGAAGACTGTGCCTCAGTAGCATTTCCTTTATAAGCAGACTGGCACCAACAGTTGCATAATTAACTTTCAGAAACGTGTGTGTGTGTGTGTGTATGTGTATGTATATATTGTGAACATTATGAGCAGCTGGCATTTCTGCTAATGGTTATAAATTCCAGTTTTTACACTGATCTCACTCTAGTTTATATAAAATTGTCTATACACTTCCCTCTGAGATATTCAGTGCACTGTCTCGCAAGTAAGTCCTAAGTTTCCAAGAAAATATTACTATGCTGTATTGCTAATTGGTGGAAGTATGTGTTTGCATCTTAGCCGAAATTATTTTAAGGAAAAAATACCCAGTTATACAGAATGTTAAACAAACAGAACATCAAATGGTTAACAGAGAATTGTTTTCTCCTGTTTTCCCCATAAAATAGATCTACTGAAAGCAGAGATATATTTAAGAATTTTAGTCAACCCTAGCTGTATGCATAGCTACTATGTTACCACAGCATAACTTGTAGTCTGTTATGGATAGCAATTGGCATACGGACATACGCAGTACATTTTGAACAGTATTCTTTTCCATACTCCAAATATACCCAGTACACTTAATTTGTTTAAATTCACGTAGTCCGCTCATGAATGCAAACATGGCCCATTTAGGAGGTAATCAAACGGATTAAAAATCTCTTGAACTGTGGTGATTGATGTGACAGTTTTCTGGGGGAGAGTCTTTTTTAATGTCATTTAAAAGTGAACATGTCAATAGATCATGCCCTCATACTTCCACATCCTGCATTTGGGAGAATTCTTAAAGATCTGACCATATAAAACTCTCTGAACAGTGAGCTTGTGTTTCTGTGTGATGAATGTCTTTGTCACTATAGTGCATTCACTGACCAGTGGGCTTCTGTATAAAATGAAGATGCAATGTTTAAACTCCTACCCACCTCAGGTCATTGTGTAATGTAATAGTGCAAAAAATTATCATTGCAAATGCAAGTGCTCTTGTTTCTAAATAAGGTGAGACTGTAGCAATTCAGGCATCACTGCTTTGTAGAAAATATAGGTTAATCTGTAGCTAGTCCTATATGAATTCTTTTCCCAGTTTCTAAGAACCTCACTGAGATGGAGAATTTATGTAAAGGATTGCACCTGGACAGACATCTATTGAAACAAATTACTGTAGAGAAAATTTGGCATAAATCAATCTGTTCCTACAATAACACTACTAAATATGTTGACTTCAGAAATGCATGTGAAATGGAGTGCTGATTACACATTCACCTAGCATACCTCCTTATTGTAAAGGTATTCTTTTACCAGGAATTACATTTGTCTGAATTTAGCCTGTTTCCTTAAAATTTAGGTCAGATGTTTGGGGGAGTAGGCACAGTATACAATTGATACTTTAGTTGCATAGAAGTTAAATTTTATTCATTGAGCTTCTCCTTTATAATTCAGTATCCTTTACTATTGCATGATCAGATCAGACCTTCTACTAAATATTTGGAAAACTCTTGCTCCTTAAGTCAAAATATTTCCTTGTAATTATCTAGTTTCCTTAGGTATGTTGCAGATGTAGTTTAGACTTGTCAGTCATTCGTTTCTGTCAGGAGCCATGCATTGTACATTTTTGCTCAACCTCCAGGTACTGACAAAAATGATGTGAATAATTTTACTTGATTGCTCTGACCTTGGCTTTTTGAGCATAATTAGCTATTTATGGAACTATTACACACTGTGCAGAAGCAACTGCATGCTATACTCTGGTACAGCTGCTGAGACTTGCAACCAGCCTCAATATCTATGTATCCTGTGATCTGAGTGTTTTTATAAAAAAACTAAAATTTCTACAGCAATAAAATGAATGTTAAAAAATAGTTTGCTAGTAGATGGCTTTCTAGTTTATTTCCTCTGTGTAAAGTAACCGCAATATTCTGAGACGAGTCCTGAAGTTGAGCAGAGTGTGCAATTTTTTGTGTGCATGCTTTTCTCTATCTATTCCCATTGCCGCACTTGACTCTAATCTAAATGGTACACAAATCAGAGTCCTGACACATCCTTACATCCACCTTTATTTTGGAACCACCTTTTTACTTATCCTAAGAAAGCGAGATTTTAAAGGTTAGCACTGGTGTTCACAACCCTGGAGGGCAGCTTTCAAGAAAAATGTTAGTTTTTCTTTTAAATTTAAATTGTGGTGCTTATCATATCTTTTGGACCCAAGAACTTCTAGCCAGAAGAACAGAAACTTAAATCTGCTCTTGAGCCTAGCTATTTTTTTTACAGCAGTATGCTGTGTCTAGGACATTGTTGAATGTCATTGTTGGAAAGTTAACATATCATTCTTAAATGCCGTGCACATACTTGGGGCATGATTCGCCTTTCATTTACACCACTGTAATGCCACTGACTTCAGAGGAGTTACTCCTGATGTACACTTGAGTAAGTGAAAGGTGAATAAAGTCCTTTGCAGTGGTGGTGTAGCTGTGTTGGTCCCAGAATACAAGAGATGCAAGGTAGGTGAGGTAATATCTTTTATGGGACCATCTTCTATTGGTGGACAGTGTAAGATTTCTAGTGACACAGCTCTTTTTCAGGTCCTTTGGTATTTAATTTGCATAAATTCATTGAAACCTTCATTTCACACTCTTTTCTGTAGTCCGATTCTGAAACCAGCTAGGGGACTATATGCTAGTGACGTGCCTGATTCACCACTTACTTCATTTTTACATGGGTGTAACTCACTTGATTTCAGTGGAGTTATGCTGGTATAAAATGGAGTAAAACAGTGGTGAATTAGGCCTATTTATTAAAACACCTGTACCATATGGGAGAGCAGCTGGGTGAATAAGTGAGTAAGTCTGCAATGAATAGAGAACTTGAAGCAGATGAAATGGCTAGAAAGAGCAGAGCTAGCAGGCCTGAGGAAGGTATGATTCTTTCTTTCAAAGATTTAACTGGGTTGGTTTGGCTCTTCTTAAAAAAAAAAAAAAAAAAAAAAAAAAAAGAGTAAACTATTAGAAATTGGTTATTCTTTCCATGCCTGTGATTTAGTTTGATTAATGCCCTATGCTTTGTAGAAGGTTTTCTTATTACTCTGTCACAGTATTACCCAGATTTAGCATATAGCACAGAAATATGGCTGGACAAAACTGCAGGCATAGTTCTGCCCTTAGCTTGAACAACCTAGCTAGTCAATGTTTCACAATACTCACAGGACAGCCAAGTAGTGGCAATTGTTTTGACCCCTCATTTTGTTTGCAAACTACAAGCCAACACTTTCCAGCAAGTGTTCTTGATCCTTTGTCAATGCACATAATGGTGGGAAAACACTGAGTTTGTCAGATAATAGGTATTAAGAAAATAAGGTTGGAAATGCTTGTTGAAAGTTTAAAAAAAAAAAAACTGCTTCTTTATCCCTTCAGTACTTGTTTCCCACCATTACCTGTGTGTGTGAACTCTTTTCCACATTATAACTAAATTAAGCATATCATGTGCCAGGGATATCATAGTTTGCCTGCGGAACCCATGGGTATAGGTTTCACATCACTGAGTAGGTGAACCTATCACACATGACTGTCTGACACATCAGAATGAAGTTTTGCAACTAATGTGTGAAACTCAGGTTCCAATCGTGACTACCCATAACAAATTTCACCTCTAATTGCAATAAAAGGTTTTTAGGCTGACCAAGTAGGTTGTGCTAACATAAGTAACTCTTCTGAAAACTGAAACCAGATGGAGTTTTGTATGGTTTAGCTTTTCACAATAAAACATTCTTATGGCTGTATACAGAGGAGAGAACTGGTTGAGGAACATCAGATTACCTTTCTTTCAGTCCTCTTTAGATAAACAAACTAAAGCTACATGACCAATTTGGAGAAGTCTCTAACATACAGTTGGGAAATGAGCAATGTCAGATTTTTTTAAACAAAATAATAGGTGTTGTATACACACCTGTCGTCTTCCTCTTCTCTATCCAGATTTCTTCTACTTGTATTCCACTTTGTACTTTCAGCTGTGTATGTATTGTCATCTCATTAGAAATGAAAAAATACTCTGCAGTGTATAAAGGGGAGCACTATAAATTAAGATATTTTAAATTCTCTTTAAGAATATTCTATTTTCAGTCACCATGTATTTTTCAATTTCTGTCCTAAACTAGTACTTCATATTGTCTTTGAGATGCTAAAGGTATTTTGCGATAATGTGCATATATAATTGCTTATTAGGTACTTATAGGGTCCTCATTACTGTAGTATCTGAGTGTCTCACAATCTTTAATGCACAACACCCTAGGAGGTAGGGAAATATTATTATTCCCCTCTTACAGATGGGCAACTGAGGAAGTGAGAGAGTAAATGACTTACTCAAAGTCCTACAGGCAGTCTGTAATAGAACAGGAAACTGAAGCCAGGTTTCCTGAGTCCCAGGCTTGTGGCCCAATAACTGGATCATCCTTCTGTTCAGTAACAGAAATGATAGTTCTGTTCCTGTTCCAAAAAAGACATTAAGGCCTAGATCCACAAAGTGACTTAGTCATTGCATCACAATGCCTAACTTTTAGATGTGTAGAAAATTACAGGAACAATACTCTGATCCACAAAGCCTGAGTTTAGGTACCTAGGCTCTCTATTGCAAAGAATGAGGAGAGCTAGTCACCTTAGAATGCACTCCACAAAAGCCAGTAGGCTAGGTGAAGAACCACCTAAGCTAGCCAATGGGGTATAATGACAATTGGGGAACGATGAGCCTTGTCCCCTCATGCAAATAGGTCCCTAAGTACTGGCTGCTGAGGTGCCTGTCTCTGTTTAGTGATCTGTGAATGGGAACCTGTCTCCTGTGGTCAGGTGGCTTAGGCACCTAAATAGGTTATTGTGGGAATGAATTAGATGCCTGCCTTGCTCCACACAAAATGGCTGGAGGAGGTGGTTCTGGTCACCTTATAACTTTTTAACGCAGGGGGCAGAGGACTCATATGAGAGGTCATGGGTGGCGGGTGAACCCACCCTTGTGGGAGGGTAGCCCCAGGCCTCTACCCCGATCCTCCCCTTTTACCCTTCCTCCCTCACGGGAGACTGGCGCACACACACATCCCACGGCCACTGCCCCGCTCCCCCAGCCCAAGTGGGCTGGGCAGGTGGCACAGCCGGAACACTCCCAGCCCCGGAGTGCTGGGCAGGTAGCATGGTCCCAGCGCCAGGCAGACAGACGGGCAGCATGGTGTGGCCCCTGCCCCAACCGGCCTGCTCCCTCAGCTTATTGGCCACAGCAGGAAGGGAGGGAACTGGAAGCAGGGGAACTGGGGGTGGAGCGTGAGCTGTTTGGGGAGGCACAGCCTTCCCCTGTCTATGGTACCTGCCGCCCATGTTAGAGGTGCTGGACCTCTGTTAAAATCCTGCTCCCTCTCAGGTAGAGAGGGGAATTGAACCTGGGTGTCCCACATCCCAAGTGAGTGTGCTAGGCACTAAATTAGATGATAGGCACCCCCACACCATCCATATTTTGAATGGGACTCAATCTGGTAGGCAGCCTTTGAGCATGCCTACTGACTGGATTGTGCTCTGCGTGTGAATTAGACATTCATTTGCTGCCTATTTTCCCTTGGTTTGTGGATTGCTCTGGGGCATAGGCGGGAGATAGGCATCTAAATGCCCAGAGTGAGGGAACAGCATGTGTTCTCAGAAGCAGAAACATAGGTGCCTGGGAATTTTTACCCTAAAAATGTATGCGTCGAGTGAATAGTGCACCTAGTGTTTGGCAGGAGTTTTGTGGATCACAGTGGAGCCTAAAACTAGGATTCAGGTGCCTAAATCTGAGATTTAGGGCTTGTCTGTGTAGTCCTCCAGTTTGGATTATGGGTGTGCTTGGCAGCACTCACTGGCATGCTGTGCTGAAACCACCCTTCCACCCCATGCGGACGCTGCTGGCGTGAACTAAAAGGCACCTAGTTCACGTTATCTTAGTCCTGTTGGAAAGTAGCACAAAGGAAGCAGAAACTGCAATTCCTCAGCAGTCAGTGAGCAAGTGTAGCAAGCTCTTATTACTGCTACGCCCACAGAGCTGATGTAGAAAGTAAGGGAGAAGTGACCATATCATAGAGTGACTTTGCGACCATCTGCAAGCTGGTGGAATTTAGAGCAGCTTGTTCTAAATTCCCCTGGGGTTATGGCTGGCACAGAGCTGGCTAGAAAAATAAGGGAATCATAACTGCCTCCCTGACATCTCTCCCTCTTTGCTATTTCCAGCAGAATCAAAGTGCATCAGAGAATCTGATTCCATGAATATTGGTATGTGAGAGTATGAGACATCATCAGACCATGATGTTTTACTGTAATCACCTATACTGGCTCATTTTGAACAAAGTGGTGTACAATATTTGTGGAGAGGGTACAATCATTGTGGAAATATTATATTGCAACAGTATCCTAACTGCTAGACGCTTCACAAAAACAATGAAGAGACATCCCCTGCCCCAAAAAGCATACAATTTAAAGTTTTCTTTTTAAGCATGGGACCTTGAACAATCATTTGTTATTTCATAAGTACATCATCAATGTAATGAAATAAAGCTTCAAAAGCTTCTTTTATAGAGCATGCCAGCATTCCTTAGTAACTTTTCTGCAAAAGCCGGATCCAATTACTAATATTGTACAGGTAAGAGAGTTTCACTGCTCCCATCCATGCTATCCACTCTATGTAAATTCTAAAATAAATTGAAAAATTAATTGTTTTCCTCTGTTCAAGGACTGAGGCACACAAATGCTAATGTAGGGCTCAAAAGGGAAATAAAGTTCTCCTGCATATTTGAGAAAATCTGAAGCCCTTTCAAGAAAATCTAATAAACATAATAATCACAGCCTGCTGACACTAAGGAAAAAGGACCTCATTCGCTCTTTCTTTTATGCAGTGATTTACTGGTCCCTACTGATTTCCAAATTGGATCACTGTAGTAAATTATCCATGCCAGTACCTGTGAAAGTAAGCACTGGGATCCATATTTGTTTTGTGTTCTGCTTAAATCAGCAAGAATGATAAATTTGATGGTATGAAATTGGAAATATCAAGGGCTTTCTTCAATGAATGAGCAAAATGTCTCCACTTGTAATTTATTGTGACCCTTTTTCAGTGTATGAGCTTTGTATGTCTAGTCTTTATTTCAACACAAATTAAATTGCTCTCTCCTTCTATATTGTCACATCTGTGGTATTATTTGATGTCAAAATCAAATCGTGTAATAATTTTTTTCCTAGATTCAAAGCAATTTTACAATGTTTTGTTGCAAAGGAACTCTTGCTGCTAGAACTCACTTTTCTTCTGAGGATAGTTGAGTTACTAGTTGGAAACTTTACATATAAAATGTCCTCTTGTTTACAAAACAGTGCAAGATACTGGGAACTGATGTAATTTATTGTTTTATTTAATGGTGGAAACGAAGAACTAAGTTCAAAATCTCAAATGTCAATAAAGACTTAAGGCAGGATCATCAGCTTGGAGCTATGCTGATTTATCTCAGCTAAAGATTTAGGCCCCAATCCTGCACACACTTATGCACATGCTTAACCTTAATACTGTTAGTAGCCCTACTGATTTCAAGTTAAGCATGTGAATAAGTGTTTGCAGGATCAAGGTCCTGTTCTGTAAGTCTGTAAAGAGGTTGCTTGTTGGTGATCATTGCACAGTAATGAAATAAGGCTAAATACTGATAACTGTTTCCATAGGTTTAAATCTGGGGTAACACTGCTGAAATTGGTAAAGTTGCTTTGAATTTACACCAGTGTAACTGAGATCAAAATCTGCCCGTAACAAATATATCAACCAAATCCGATGTTAAATAATGTGACTATGAACCAGATCCTGCTTATTTTATTCATGTGACTAGACCTAGGCCCTGCGTGGGGACAAGAGCCAGCCTTAGCAGATTTACAGTGGGCTGTCAAACAATTTTTGGCTGCCACTCAATCTCTGCCCCCAGTCAAGTTGATTCTTTTCTATCATAACTGATATATGATCACATTGCTAGTGTGCAGTACCGATCAAAGGATCTGGGGAAGAGAGAGCAAGATATTTCTTTGGGATAAAACCCAAACACAACTCACTTCATGTTTACATACAACCTGAGAGTGAGAGAGGTAATTAGTTATCTTATTAGGTTCTCAGGCATTTGGGGCCCAGTTGCCAACATTATTAAAGAAAACTTCTGCAAAGGAATATTTTGAAGTAAACAGGGGTTAACTAGCGCCCCGCCACTGGAGAATGTTGTGTTCATTCTGGTGAATTTCAGCACATTGCTTCTGTACACAACACATTCTACATAAAAGTGTATAGGCAAAGCTTTCACCAGCAGATTGTCAGATCACTCCACTGAGTAATTAAGTTAAAAATCATAAATGATAATAAAGACATAGGACCAGATCATTTACTGGTATAAACTGGCACAGCTGCATTGACTTCAGTTGCTCCAATTGCACTGCAATTAAAGCAATCTGTAGCAGTCTGCAAAAAAGAGGGAGAGAAAGATGAAAGAAGGAATAGGACACAAAGGAAGGAATGAAGGAGGGGAAAGAGCAAGAAGGAAAAGGCAGAAGGAGAAGCAGCAACTTAAAAAAAAAGTCTATATAATGTTAATAATAAGAGCTAAGGAGCTCCTTGGGCTCTCTGGTGATTACACAACCCAGGCAAGCCCCACTCCTGTTTATGACATTACTTGAATCCTCTGGATAGCCTTAAAGTCTTCTAGCTGAAAATTACTTATTTATTCTATATTAAAGTGCCCTTGGAATAATATTTTTAGTTTGTACAAAACAGAGAGACTGATTGTAATCTGTTTAAAATGAGAACAGACTGCTGCTGTGGGGGTTGGCCCAGCCTACCATGGGGGAGGATGCTGCAGTGTGTGAGTACACAGTTCTAGCTCACCCCGCATTGCTGCTGCTTGACTGGGCCACTTGACTAGCTTCTGAAGTTTTTACCTTCCCCGTTTCTATCTGTTGCTTTTGTATATCAGCAATTTAGGAAAAATACCATATTGGGATGTGTTCATGGGCCTATCTCTACATCTGTCTGCATGTGTGTTTTACACTGGTATTAATTTTTATACTATCTATAACCCAGCAGTTCAACAGCCTGTCTTGGGTTTGTATTTAATTTTTTTTCTGTCTTGAAAATCTTTTTACTTTATTCTGTTATTATCTTAATAAAGGGTACACTCCTCATTCTTGTAATTCTCATAATGCTGCCAAAGCAGAGAGAGAAGAAATAAGAGAGGGGGCTCCCCGATGAAATCTATTGTGGCATCTAAGACTTTGATAGGTAGCATAAAGAAAACATCCATCGTACTACAATCCCTGCCATGATTCCTTCTTGCTGTTATGGTCAAAGAGGCAGTTCAATTAAGGCCTAATTTGACATACATTGAAATCAAGGAAAGTCTTTCCACTGACACTGATGTATTTGGATCAGGCCCTTAGTGGATAAGATTTCTCTAACTACAGATCTTTGGCCCAGAGCTACAAACCTGTTTAAACCCCAGACATCCCAGGTGAATGCTCTGACCCCACTGGACTAAAAGTTAGAAGATGGGCACCATCAAGTTCTTTTGTGGCCATTTAATGCGGAGTGAGGGAGGCACCTAACTTATTCTTGCAAGAAACTACCTAGGTGCGTAAGCCACCTGACTCCAGGAGATGGGTTCTGCATTAATGGATCACTATGCAGAGAAAGGTGCCTCCCGACAGTCCAGACTTTGGCACCTGTTTCCATAAGGGGATGGGGATTAGCGCACACACCACTGTTGTCAACATCTCCCATTGGCTAGTCCCACCAAGCATGTTGGCTTTTGTTGATTGCATTTTAAGGCACCTATCTCTCCAAATCCATTGTATAGGGATCTTAGATTTCTAATTCAGGTTTTGTGAATGGTAATGTTGTTCCTGTGATTTTCTAGGCATCTAAAAGTTAGGCCCTGTGACACTCTGCATTGCAATACCTAAATTCCTTTGTGGATCTGGTCCTTGGTTTTCAGTTTTAACATGGAGCCAAGCCCTGCTATCCTTGGCAGTCCTTTCTCAAGCAAAATTCACAATGTAATAGAAACTTCTGTGTTCCTTAATATGCAACCCAGATTTTTAACATTTTACACAAAAGGTAGTTTGAAGTAATGACCTAGAACATTGTAATGCTGTAGTAGCATCAAAGAACTGAAGACTTCTGATGGTTGTGTAATGGGTCCAACTTTCACTTTCTCATCTCCTAATGGAGAAGACATTTGCAATGATCTTTTACAATAATCAGTTTGCTCTCTGCTCAAGGTATGACTTGAACACAAATTTTTGGGTATCTAAAATTGTTTTCATATCCCGAGATACAAGCTTAAAATAACTATTCAAGAAATGTTATTTATGTTGAGCATCATGGGTGAAATCCTGGCCCTATTAAGTTAAATGAGAATTTTGCCACTGTCTTCGGTGGGATCAGGATTTCACGCTAGGACTATAGCTATATCTGTGCAGAGCTCACACTGGAGTTGCGGCGGCAGAGCATCAATATGAGAATTCCTCTCAGCATGGAGAAGTGTGCAGCCATCACCATGTGGAAGCTCATAAGTGGCTAACCAGTTTGGTGTTGGTAAATAAAAGCTGTTGTCATGGAGAGATGAATTGCTATTGAGAGGGTACTGTTGTCTCGGGTCATAAAGCTTGGCAATGCGCAGGAGGTTACTGACAGCTCTGAACACCTGGCGTTTCCACATTGTATAGGGGCCACTGATGAGACCCATTATCTACCCCACTACCATGTCTCAGAGTTCATCAGCAAAAAGGAATATTTCTCCATGATCATGAAAAACCTGGTTGAACTTCATTCTTGCAATAGCCAGCAACTTGTCTGTGCTGCTCCATCTTTTTTTTGCTTCCTTCCTGCACAAAAATTATGAGTTCAAATACAGAAGTTAAATACATTTTTATTACTAGATCCCTGCCAACATAGTAATAAGTCAGCTGAACACGCATGCAACCAGTTTACACTCTAAATTATAGTGTAAAAAACCTATTCCACCTTTACTGCTTTGCAGTTTACTCACAGCTAATTTAGTGTTTAACACCATTGCAATACATCTAGTACTTAATGATACAGCATCTGTTGCAGTACTAGGGATACCCTGGTATAGCAGTAATTGGGCTATTGGGAAGATGGGTATTAATATCATTTTTTCATCTGAGTATGTTAGTTCAGTCTGCCTTCACCATGCTTACAGGAATACTTACATTGGCAACACCACTGGCAGACAATGAAAGAAGTTATGTGCCAGTGAACATATCCTTATTCAAAATCAAAGTGGATATGCATAGCAATTCTCTTAAATGTTCAACCGTGTTGTGGATTATCGAATACATCAATTATCCAACTCCACTGCCAAGTTTATCTTCTGATTAGATCCATGAACATGTTCCCCACAGCGATGCAGACCAAGTAAACCAAAGAGTATTTGGCACAGTTATATAAATGAAAATCTAAGAAATTTTGGAACTTCCTGAAAGTTGTCAAAAGGCTTGCATGAAAACATACAATCTGACTTCAGTGGGAGTCCTTAAAAGTTTAAATTAAGTACATGTGTTTGCAGGAATGGGGCCTATTTTAAGATAAGATCAACAAAACCAGGTGTCGTCAACACAGAGAGGGAAAGGGGTATGAACAATATGATTATGCAATCAGTGGGGAGGTTAGTGCATGCATCCTGAAAAAGAATTTTGTTTATATTTCTTTTGTGATGCTGTTCTCCATGTGCTTTATGGAAATATGCTTATGAATATGACATAACTGGAATTTGCTTTATGCTAAATACCCCTTGTATGGTGTCATTAGAAAGCTTGTAATCTACTAAGTGTGTTCATCCTATTTGTTTGCATGTATTATTTCTATATCTGGAGTTAGGAGAATAAGATATAAACTTTTATCACTGATGTAAACATATTAAGTGGAGGCCATTAAGATTGCTCCAGAAACAATCAGTTGTAAATGGCCTTAGTTACTTGAAAGCCTTCCTGTGTACATGTGGGCCAGCCCATGGGGAATGGAGACTAGGGGTCCTACAGTGACATGTGACCAGGTCACCTGATAATGAAATCCATCTTAAATCTGGTACTTTTCCATTTAGAAGGAAGGGTGGGGACCCAGAGAGACAAAAGATTCCCACCTTGTGCCAAAGCTATAAAAGGGGGCGGAGCAGGACAAAAGGGGCTGCCAGTCATGAGAAAACCCAGGTTTACCACCTGAGATATCTGCTGGAACTAACAAGGACTGTACCAGGGGAAAGGATTGGGCCTAGACTAGGAAGGCATCTAGTCTGTGAAAGAAACTTATTGGAACATCTCTGAGGATGAGATATTAACTTGTAATCAGTTTCTTAATGTATTAGGCTTAGACTTGTGTGTTTTTGCTTTATTTTGTTTGGTGACTTACTTTGTTCTGTCTGTTATTACTTGAAACCACTTAAATCCTACTTTTTAAACTTAATAAAATCACTTCTTTATTAATAAACTCAGAATAAGTGATTAATACCTGGGAAGCAAACAGCTGTGCATCTCTCTCTCTATCAGTGTTATAGAGAGCGGACCATTTATGAGTTTACCCTGTATAACCCTTATACAGAGTAACACAGATTTATTTGGGGTTCAGAAAGACTGAAGGCTGGGTGCTTGGAAAGTCCCTGTTAACTGAGAAGCCCCTTGGCTGAGTGAATCTGTTTCAGTGAACTGCAGAGAGGCATGGCCCAACGTCTGGGTCTGTGCTGGAGCTGACTGGAGCGTCCAACTCAGCAAGACAAGAGTGGACGGGCGCCTGTTCTGGCAGGAGGCTTGTTCTCAATGGTATCCCAGCTCACTGAGTGACAGTCTCGAGGGGAGTCTCTGTCACTGAACCCATCACATATTTGTTCATTTTATTCAAGCTATAGCTAAGCTGTAACCTTAAGACAGTAAGTAAGTAAGTTCTGAGAGAGATTTCAAGCAGGAGAAGGTGGAGCTGTGGCAGAAAAGATCAATAACACTTCTATGTACTTATTTTCAGTATTAATTGTTGCTGTTTGTTGTTATTATTATTTGCAGTAACATAATCTGGCAGACAAAGATTTGGTCTGAGAAACAGGAACTCCTGACTTTGAATTCAGTGTCTGGCACTGATTTGCTCTGTGGCCGTAGGCATTTGACATAAACTTGCTGCTTCAGGTTCCTGGACTGTAAAATGGTAATATTTATACTTACCTGCCATTCAGAAGATTAATTATTTAAGGCTGTGTATATCTCTGAATACTATGTGTTACTGTTTGAATATTAAAATATGAAAAACCTACATTACATTAAAATTGACAAAAACAAATGTCAGCCCTATTGTAACTACTGACTGTAGTAATACACCAGGATATAGCACAGGGCAGTACAACAAAAAAGCAATGCTATACCAGTGAAACAAATGTTAGGGTATAAGGCTGGGTAACTTTAATCAAGTGTCCTCACCTTAGTGTCTTAATACTGTTATAGGACTGAATTTATAATGAAAATGAGGGCAGCAGCCACTCCAGCTGTTTATTTGCCATTACTAACAGGGGCTCTGAGCCTGACCACACCCACATCTGTTTTAAGTTTATGCACCTGATTAGATTCATTGACCTCAGTGGGGCAGACCCCTTGTCAAATGTTATGTGCCAGGCAGATCCACGTTCCCGTTATGGATGACAGACACACGAAAGGAGCAGACAGGGTGTGAATTGTTACTGGGCCTTTCCAAACCCTAATGAATTAAGCTTTTTTCGGTGTAAAGGGGTATTATGGGCCGCACGGTACAGCGCAGGGTAAATTTCGACACTGTGAACAAAATCCTCACGGTCGCCAATTCATTATACGGGCTGGGCGTAGTCGGTGATCCCAGCGCCTTCCCCACCACCTGGCAGCGAGCGAACGGGCAGACAGGACTAGAACCTGCCACTTACCTCCTGTCCCAGGCGGCTGGGCTAACCACTGCGCCTCCCAGCCACCCGCACAAAGAGCCTCCTCCTGGCACTGGAGGCATGCGCGCGCCCCTCCTCGCGCTTGCGCGTTCACGAGGGCGGAGGCGCGTGTCTGTCCGGGGTCCGGCGCGGCCTGAGTGCGCACCGTTTTACATCCGGGTCCCGCGACTCCTACCGCTCCCGCCGCTCTGGTCTCCTGGGGGGCCGCCCCCCTGCCCCGCCGGCTGGCCGGCGCCGGGCGCTCCAATGAGAGCGGCTGCCTCTCCCTCCCTCGCGGAGCCCGGCGACGCCGGCCCTGCGTGCGCGAGTCCGGCCAGCAGGCGAGGATGATGCCGGCTCTGGCCGCCCAGAGGCGGGGATGGCGCTGCCTCTACCGGTTGTACCTGCGGTGCCAGGCGGCGCAGCTCAGCCGGGTCTGCCACGGTGAGTGGGGGCCGGCGGGGCAAGCCGGGCTCTCCAGCCCCTTTCTCCCGGGCGGCGCTGTTTCCACAGCTCTCCTAGGGCGTCTCCGCCCCACGTTACCCCTCCTGCACGGTCACGCTGCCAGACCCTCCTCGCAGCCTCCCCCTGTGAGCTGGGCTCCCCGCACTTCCCCCCCCCCCATGCAGTGCCGCCCCAAAGGCCCCCTAAGCTTATCCCACCGAGACCGCCCCATCGTCTTATATTTCCAAAACCCTCTTAAAACCTTCTGTCTCTCCCACTCCACGATCCGTCATGTTCTCACAATTTGCCACAACCTGGTGGTCTTTAATTACACTCCCCTATTCCCGTTTGTTCCTTATCCTCTCATCTTCAGTGCTCCCTCTCACCAACTCAGCGCCTTCCCGAGGTCCCATCATAATTCATATTCCGTAGCCCTTAGCCTCACTCTTCGTCTGTCCACTGTGCTAAAGGGAGCAGCACCCCCAATGTTTTCTCAACTTGACCTCTGTCATTTAAAAATTGCCTGTCTGCTGTGCTGTGTTGCTAACAGCCTCTCTCACCTACTCCCTGTTGAAATTGATTGAAATAATCAGTGTGCGATGAGGCAAAAAGTGCTGCATAAAAGTACTGGATAATAAACTGGAGGAAACAGTACTGCACTGAATGTTAAGGGGGATAAACTAATGTGACTTAAGAGGTCTTTTTTGTATCTGAACTTCTATGAAAAGGAAGTAGTTGAGTAAATTACATGATGACTTCCTGTAGATCAGGTACTTAATCTTTGTGATGTCTAGGGCCACATTGGCAGCTTGTGAAACCCAATATTTTTAATAAAAATATTTTATATATTTTCTTGTATGATGGGAAGAAGGTTCAGAAATTGCTTGTCCTTTGAGTTCACTAGCAATAAAAACCTGCAGCTAGTCAGTTTTATGATCATGTGGTTGTTAGCGGGAGAAGAGCTTGTTTGGGTATGTCTACATAGCATTTTAGAGTGATCCTCCCAACCCTGGTCAATAGCTCTAGCTCTAAATATAGTGCTTTGAACAAGCTAGTTTCTTGCCTTTGTAGAATCCATATCATTCTTTTCATATAGTTATTTTCTCCAAAACTAGTGCTGTACTGCTGTTTTATATAAAAAGCTGCCTAGTACTCTTAAGTAAACTTTCCAGTGTATATCACAGACAGTTTCTGAAAATAGACAATAATTTGAAGCAAGAATGTAATGGCTGAATTATTTTAGTCCGTTATCAAGAGGTTTCCTCTTTGACTGAATGTGAAATGCCCCCAAAATGTAGATAAATTCAAAATACAGTTGGGTTTAAAAGTATGCATTTGTCAAGTACCATAAAGTGTTGTTTCTGTAATTTCTTATTTATTAGACACGTGTTTAGCAGAGCATATTGAACTTTGGCATGGTATTTAAAGGCCTTTTATTGTCTGAATCACTTTGACATTAATATAACTTATGTATATTTTGTGTACAGTACATTTATATTCAGATGTACCTGTTCTAGCTGTAGTGGGACATAATGTATGTAAAAGACTGTAAGGAATTTTTATGGAGTGCATGTTTTTACCAAACATACCTCTATGGTTGTGTTGTGAGATGACTTGTGTAATAATCATGTAGTCCTCTGTTTAATGTCCAGTTATATGCAATGCAAGTAAGATTAGCAGTACTTGATTTTCTAAGTATTTCTCAAAGACACCACACCAGGTTTTTTGTTTTGTTTTGTTTTTTTAGTAGGTGATTGCATTTCAGTGGTGGATGAAGTTATATTTGCAGAGGAGACATATGCATTTTATGTGTGAGAAGGTCTGTTAATTTTGTTGATGCTTTGATTGCTGGCTTATGTTGCTTAACAGAAGTTTGGCTGCTAATGCTGATGGACCAGAACTGTGTTCAGTAAATTTGGTATACTTTGGGCCGGTCTTTTAACACTAGCAATTGCCTAGTAAGTGTTGTTGTCTCTCTGCAAACACAGAGAAAATGTTTGTATGTAATATTTATGTATCACACTGTAAATCACACTTTAATTGTGGCTTTTATGTTGTGGGTTAAGATATTACACCTGAATTGCAGACATCTATTACATATTTAGTCAATTAGAGTATTTTTTGGGGGGTATGGGAAGTGGGATTAAAGGACAAAACTGTTAGGATTATCTTGCTAATAGTTTTGCAATGTATGCCATTGTCATTCTACTGTAATATCCTCTCTGACTGCCAAGTATTTTGCCCGTTATAAAGACGGTTTTGTGCAGAGGGTGATTAAAATAGGGTTTAATCGAGCAGTTAGACAATCTTAAAGTATCTTTTCTGTTAGATAACTTTAAGAGAATCTCATGTGCAGTGTTTCAAAGGACTAGGCTATGTGAGAAACTTAGCAAAAAATATGACAGTATATTTGTGTGTTAAAATGCTTGAGAAGGACTAGTTTTAGCTGTGTAGAGTTTACGAAATTTGAGCACACAGGTAAACTGAGCAAAAATATTTATTAAAAGCTAATTTCCACAACTAATCTCAGCAACTCCTATTGACACACACTTTCTCTTTTCTTCTCAAACTGGTATGTGTAAACCTTTTTTTCCCCTCAGGATGGCAAGGCTCGATGAAATGTGGAAGTCTCTCTCGCATACTGCCATGCAGTCGTCTACCAGTCCAATCACTGAGTCAAGTGAGAGTTTACACTTCTGATGGTCAGAAAAAAGGCCCTGTACCAGGCCCTGAAGGAGCTGTGCACAAAGCTGGAACAGGTTGGTGTGCTTTACATTTGTTTCCATCTTAGTAGTCCTGTAGTGTGTGAATGTATCGGACATGGTTCTCGCCTGTTTTATATTTAAAAGGAGCAGATATATTAGAGCATTTATTCAGCTAATGATTCTGTTAGTTTGCCTTGTGCAATTAAAAACAGATCACAATGTAGAACTGTATGTATTATTATGCTAAAACTGCAGAATTTGGAAATGGTCAAACCTCCCTCCTGTATATCAAGTGAACGAGCATGGGTAAAAACTTAGATACATTTCCTTTTTGTAAATGCATTTTTAAATAAATAAGTGTTGGAGAGGGATTGGATGGCTCAAGGGATAGATAATGGGATGCCTGTACAGTTTAGCAATCTGCTCCTTCCAACCTGTTTAGTTACTTGTATAAAATGAGTTGTTGTTAAAGACTGAATTGGCATAAAAATTGAACATGCTGATTAGTAGTAATTCCTTCCCCTCATGCTTGAGGCAAAATGGTGAGAGCGTAATCTGCTGTTTAAGCTGTTGGTGTTCTGAGTATAGAGGATTTCATCCTGTAGAACTGTTAATCTGGCAATGGCCACAAGTAGTAAATTATGTAACATTTAATGTGGTGGAGAAGCCCATGGGCAACTTTTACTGTTGTGAAACTGTATGGCCCTGGAATTCCTACTCGAATACTCTCCCTACAGCTGCCTTAAGGTCTTATTTTTCTTCAGTCTTAAGCCAGATGCCTCAGATTCCTGGTAGGACAGAAGCACTACCAATTCCAAGTACTTCCATTCAAGCTGGTGACGGCACTGAGGCTCTTCACGAAAGTCTTCTCTGTGAGGACGGCCCAGATGAGGTGCAATGGCCGCACCATCTTCCTGTATATAGATGACTGCCTACTAATGAGTAGATAAAGTCTGGAGGGTCTGTTGGTAATCCTTGTCTTACTGCACCTTCTGACATCACTGGGGGTCTGTGTAAACAGAGAAAATTCCACTTTGACTTCCACAAGGACTATAGATTTTTATCGGAGTGACCTAGAGTCATCCTCAGGAAAAGCCTACCTTCTTAAAGACCTATTTCAGGCTATTCATAGCCTGATAAATCAAGTCATGCTGAAATCTTGCACCACAATCAGGGTCTGTCTTTTCCTACATACATAACACTGTTTGCCAGACTCTGCATTTGCTGCCTGTAGGCCTGGCTGCAGTTTGTTTATTCAGTGGACAAGGACAACATGAATACCAGTGTAACAATCCCACCAGAAGTCAGTGCCTCTCTCGTATGGTGAACGAAACCAGACCAGGTGCAAGTGCGAGTCCCCTTTTTTCCACCCATCCCTGACACAACCCTAATCACTGATGCATTATTCATAATATGGGGAGCACATATGGACAATCACACTACACGTGGTGCGTGGTCCCCATGGTAGGCCAGATTGCAGATAAATCTGCTGGAGATGAGGGCAGTTTTTCTAGCCTGCAACACATTTTTCTCCCTCATAAGGTCTCCCCACCTAATATCGGACAACGTGATGGGGCTTTTTATGTAAACGGAGGAGCAAAATCTCTTCCTCTGAGTATAGAGGCAGTGACTTACCTACCAGATGTGCAGAATACTCTGGTGGACAATCTCAGCAGGCACTTCTCCATAGACCGTGAGTGGGAAATACACAATTCTGTCTTGAATTCTTCACCAAGTGGGTAACACCATCTTGGGACCTATTCTCGTCACAATCAAGCAAGAAATTCAACCTCTACTGTTCCAGAGCATCATTAGGCCGAGACTCCAGGGATGATGCCCTTGTGTTATTCTGGATGGACCATCTGAGGTATTTCTTTCCTACTATCCCCCTGCTACCTCAGGTACTCGGCAAAATTCGCCATGACAGTGCCAGGGTTGTCCTCATCACACCCAATCAGCCCAGGCAGTTTTGGTTTCTGGAATTTCTACAAATGTCATCCTACCCTCCTAGCTGTATTCAACCCTTTTTGGATCTTTTAACTCAGGACAAGGGCAGGATCAGACATCCCAACCCAGACCTTCTTAATCTCATGGCCTGGAAGTTGGATGGTCATCAGTTTTGGAATGTTCATGGTCTGAGGCCATCCAAACTATCCTTAATAACAGCAGAAGAATCTCCACTAGAAAATGCTGTTTAGCTAAATGGAGGTGTTTCTGTACCTGGCCGCAACAGAATCAGTTATCACCAGAATCAGCAGGTGTCCTTGTCATTTTAGACTATCTTCTATCCTTCAAAATGTTAGAGCTTTCTTTTAGTTTGCTGCCAGGTGGACTTTCAGCTATCAATGCCTTTCATCCTCTAGTGGAAGGCTACTCTGTCGTACTCAATCACAATTTGATTCTTGAAAGGTCTCATTAGGACCTTCCTGCTGGTGTCGAAACCTATACCACCAAAGGACTTCAGCTTGGTCCTGTCAGCTCTTACCAGATCACCATTGGAATCAATGGCCACATGGTCCATGTCACACCTCTCCGGGAAGGTTGCCATCACATTGGCCATGTCGGTGAGCAAACTGGGAGCACTCGCGTTAAACCTACAGAATGCCATATTTCACAGAGAAAAGATCTCCCTTCATCTCCTCCTGAAATTCATCCCCAAGGTTATTTCAGAGTTTCACATGAGCCAGCCTCTTTGTTTACTGATATTCTTCCCAAAGCCGCCTCTTTCCGGCAAGGAAAAGAGGCTGCACTTCCTCCCTGTCAAACGGATCTTGTCCTCTTCTCTGCATAGAACAGAAGCAATTAGGAAAATACAAAGACCATTAGTCACAATAGCAGAGCGATGGTGATGGCATATTATCGGCACAGAAACTCTCTATGTGGGTCTCTGGATACATATTTCCATGTTATCAGTTGGCACATATTCTTCCCCTGGATGGGATGAGGGCCCACTCTGAGCGTATAAAACCTCAATGGCATCTCTTTGAGAAGTACCAAGTACTGGATATTTGTAAGACAGCTACCTGCAGGTGCGTCCACGTCTTTATGAAGCATTGTGCTCTGGTCTAGGCTTCCTTAGCATCTGCAGTTGTGGGGGCATTCATACCAACTGCATCCTCGAGCCCTCCACTTATTTTAATACTGCTTACCAATCACCCATGTGTGGAAGAAACATAGGGATCAGCACTTGAAGAAATGGAGGTTACTTACCTGTAATTGGAGGTTCTTTGAGATGTGTAGTCTTTATTTGTATTCCACTGCCTGCCCTCCTTCCCTTCTGCTTCATATCCTATCTGATTCATGGTAAGAAGAAACTGGAGAGGCATTGGTCTACTTTGCCCTTTATGCCTTTGATTGCGAGAACAGGGAGAGCAACTGCTTATGTGCGGATCAACGGACACTACTTGCTACAAATCTCCTGTCTCAGGCATGTGGAGCACATGTGTAGCCACATGCGGAATACAGATAGGAACCATACATCTCCAAGCACCTCTAGTTACAAGTAAGTAACCTCAATTTTTAGTGATTATGTCCTTAGGTAAGTCTGTCAACCTTCCTGCGCCTCCATTTCCCTATAAGTAAAAAATGGGATATTTTTCTACCTGACTGGGCATTCTGAAGATTAATTTATTAATGTTTAAAGGGCATCTCAATCTCTGCCCACCCAAAGATCAGCAGTTCTGAATTATAATACTTCATTCTTTTCTTGTTGGTTCATTGTGTTTGTTGTCAAGTCTCGAGAGCAGGGTAATATATTTTAAAAGGGTACTTAATGCTGTCTGAACAGTCAAATATAAATCTTGATATCTGATGTGTAATTATTTTTTTCCTATGAAAGTTTATGGCATAACCTTTCATTAAATAATGTCACTGAGGTACGTTTTTGAACAAGAAAAAAGTTTATCTGTACAACAGAGGGTGACTTCTGGCAAACTCTGGAAGCAAATATGCCAGACAATCTTGTCTGTGCATATGAAGAATAATAGTTTGTCAATGCCCATTGTTTTTGAGTATGATGAGAAATGAACAGCAAAGAGTATCTTATTTATTTTGAACCATTTTTTAACATTGCTGTTCTTCAGGCTATCCAGAGAGCAGGTAACACTTTTCAAAAGGAAGAAAGGGGCTGAGTTATTTTAAGGCTTTTCCAAACTCACTTGCGGCAAGATCAGTGCAAATACATTAGAAACTGTTCTTTGTGTTTTTCTTACTGTTACTTCTGTCTTTCGCACAAAAATATACTCAGACCATGTTAGACCTTCTTGGTAGTTCCTGTTATATCTAATGGTTACTTGCTTGACTTAAAAGAGTAGTTGTGTAGCCAAAGCTATAAGAATATTTGACTTTTGAATCATTCAAATCAGATGTTAAGTCAGGAGCTTTTCATTAAGCAACATAGACCTATTTGAAGAATCCTTAAGATCTTCTGAGTACTCCAAATTGCTTCAGTTTCAATAAAATTAGTTTTAATTTTGCTATCGATAGCAGATGTGTGGCAAACATCCAGTGCTAGTGTACTAAACACAGTGCTAGATCTGTTTGTTGGAATCATAAGGATTTTATTCTGATGTTACAGTGAGTTAAGATGGTGATTTTCAGAATAAATATTCAGACATGCATTTGAACTATCTGATAACATTTCTTATTTGTGATTAGAACACACTCAAATTACTGTACGTTGATAGTTTGCAATGAGCCTAGTATCTGGAAATACATATTTTTCCCTTTTGCTATACGGTGTCCCATTCTCTTTTTAGTAAAACAACTTTTGATTGTCTGTGATTTGATGAGGAGTAACTATATCTTCAAATTCCAAATACAAGCTAATATACTTCTGTTGTCCAGTTTCAACAGAAATTCATGACACAAGAAAATCTGTGGATTTTGATTTTTCATAAGCTACTGTGTTCTTCAGAATCTTAACTTTTTTGTTTAAAATGTTTCCAGGTCCTCACATGGTTTTTAATCTGTAAACCAAAGCATTTGTGATATTTTCTGCAGACAGAAAATACAGTTTTAGACTTCATTATCTTAATGGGGAAGTAAATGCAAACCTCAATTCTTACTACTTACATGGTAAAATTTTGCATCGAGTTTTTCCAGAACTATAAAGATGCAGCTGAAAACATTTTGATCCGTTACTATTTTCAAATAGCCTACAATACAGTGAAACCCCTAACAACTTTGTTGAATATCAAATTTCAACTTTCAGTGGTAAATTAATGTGTATTATCTATACATTCTGTAATTCACATTATCTGAGAGTATTCACAAATACAGTACAATGAGCTAAAGGTTGTCAATTTTTTAATTCACATGATAGTAAATAACTTTGTGCAATTCTCTGTTGGCCTTGCTAACAATAGTCTTTTATTTTATTTAATTATAATTGTTTACATGAATCAGCAGTGAGCGTTTTTTATTTTTTACAGCACGGGATACCAGCAGTGCAGGCCAAAAACCACTTTTATTGCAAGAGCCAATCCAAATAAAAGGTAAACATGTATGTTATGTTGCAATGTTACAGTTGTTAGGGTGTGGTGTTTCCTTTTAAGGTATCTTTCGGACTTTAGAAGTTATAAGACTTGAAGGAAATCATCTTTGAACATTAGGAGGCCCATGAGTAAGTAGGAAGTGTGTAAGGTAGATCATGTCTTGGGCTTACTTACATACATGTTTGTGGAAAAACATTCACATATCAACTTTCCATTTGGTGTCTGTTTATTTTAGAGAATGTCTTCTGAAAATAGAGCTACTCAGAGATGGAGTGAATAATTAGAAATAGTGTTGCTGCCATAAGTGTGGCTTTAACTACCACTTTAAGCTGATAAATCACAGATAAAGCGGATGTATAGATTTATCTCCCTTCATCCAGTCTAGTATCTCAGCTTGTCTTTCATGTCTTCAGGGATATCCAGTCAACATCTAAAACTCAGCATGGCCAAAACAGAGATTTTTGATCTCTTCCCCTGCTCCCAGCCTCAAGCCCTCCTTTCTCCTCTTAACATGGTGAAAAACAGCATCAAGTCTATTAAGAATGCTGCAGCTAAAACACCTTCTTGGTTTGTCATTCTGACCATGTCAACCCCCTCCTTCCTGGGCTTCCCTCTTCACACCTGCAACACATACAAGCTTCCTTGTCTTTATCTTTAAGACTTCCCATAACTTAACCCTAGCCTACCTAGCTGATCTAACCTATTGTCATGTTGACTACTGCCTTATCTCCACCAGTACTCCTAGCCTTTGCTACTTACCAGTTACCTTCTTCTTTAACCACCTCTGTGCTTTTAACCACTCTGCACCTTATGCATGGGAAAAACTCCCTGATAAAATCTGAATGGTTGCTACTTTATCTTCCTTTAAATCCTTTTTTAAGACTTGCCTCTGCTCCAATACCTACAAAACTCAGGCTGCTGATCCTGGCTAGACAGGTGATACTCTGCCTATTCCTCCTCTCTCCTCTTCTACTTCCTTACTTTAAGCCCAGTTAACCCTCATTTCTCCCCTCTTCCCCCAACTATAGTACATGTAATTAACACATCTGTGTCAAAAAGAAAAGGAGTACTTGTGGCACGTTAGAGACTAACCAAGTAGTAGGTGCCACAAGTACTCCTTTTCTTTTTGCGAATACAGACTAACACGGCTGTTACTCTGAAATCTGACATCTGTGTCAATACTTCACCCTACTCGTTTCCTTGTATGTTCTGTTCACATCCTCTAACCTTCAATGTGGGCCTATTTTTGCTAAGGAAAGGTGTCTTTTGTATAAAGAGATAGCTAACTCACTGTAAAGCAAACAAACCCACAACTTTTTCCTAGTGAAGACGCATCCTTTGTGTCTTTAAATTGTAAGCCCTTCAGGGCAAGGATTCCCTCTTGTGTATTTGTATGATGCTCAGCTCAGTGGGACTATATAGGCCTTTAGGCACAACTGTATCCTAAATATTTACTGTTACAAATAGTAACAAAATAACAAAACACTGAAAACTCTTAAAGGGGACACTCTTCACCTTAAAATTTGTGTGATGTTTAGTGGGTTGTTTTTTTAAAATAATTTTTTAAACTTTTTTTTATTACATTACTGTGGAAACTTAAAACTCAAATTATTTTTCAAGTTTGTCTTCTATTTTGAAATATTGAGTGGATACTTTGTCAACTGTTGCTAATGCATATCCCAAGATATGAAAGTTGTTAAACAAACCCTTGAACAAGTTTAAAGAACAAAAATTAAAGCATGCAAGAGCCATTTTCTCTATTTGACAATTGTTCTCTTCCATTCCAGTGCCCAAGAAACTCTGTGTTAGTGTCCATTAGATCCAAAGACCAATCTGGGGTAGATCATGATGCAGCACATACTATTAGATGCTGAACATTTACTTTAAAACAGTGTTGTAGATTAAAAAACCCACTGGATACAATAAATACACCAGAATTTTTGTAAATAAATGCTGAAATCTGTAATGCCTGTGGGTTGCTCAGTGTCAACTGAAACCTTTTGCTTCAAATCTTCCAGAATTCAGACCAGAAGGAAGGCACAAGCGTTAACATTGAGGATAGTTAACCATTGGAACAAGTTACCAAGAAATGTGGTGGATTTTCAATCAGTTGAAGACTTTAAATCAGGACTAGATATCTTTCTAAAAGATATGCTATAGCTCCAGCAAAAGTTGCATGGGCTTGATGCAGAAATTACTGGGTGAAGACTTAAGGCCTCTGTTCTGGAGGTGGTCAGACTAGAATCCTAGAGGTCTCTTCTGGCCTTAATCTATGAATTGTAAATTTTCAAAGATCTCTGTTCTCCTTTAATACACCTAATATACTTCATCAACTGTAACTGTTCTTTAATGGCGACCTACCTAAAATATTAACAGAAGTAAACTTAATAGTGATTTTAAAATTATAAATCACTGTAAGGACATTATACTTGGGTGACAAGCAGCCAAGAATGGCATAACTGGAAGTGAGATAAATTTGTATTTAAAATTGTATGTATTCTCATGGTCTCCTGCTTGTGCATCGGATTCTGAAAAGTTTATAGTAGAATCTCCTAGCTAGATATTACATATAAATAAGGAATGTGTACTTTTAACTGTTCTATAATCCACAAAGCACAGTATGGCAATTTGAAGAGAGAGAACTCTGGAAAGTACTAGGTGGAGTATTTAAAAAAATAAAGAAGTGAAGGGTACAGTCTGTTTCAGTTCTGGTTTAGGTCTGAAAAGATCTGAAGCAATAGCAAAATAATTAACTACTGAGATTAGAAAATAATTTGCAAAGTCTTTGGCCACCAGTGACTGATTAGAACTTTGTTTATATCTGCTTTTTTTTGTTGCCAGAATAGCTATTTTTATTATATTAAATGTCAAAATTAAGTTAAATTACTCTGTTCTTAATAATGTTTATTTCCATTCTGTCCAGAAAATTAATAATTTTCCTATCAGAGTACCTTCCTCTTTTATTTCTCTCATTAAATGTCTTTATCCCAGAATCCCTGGCAGGAAGGAAGAATTTATATGTTTCCATTTAAATGGGGTAAACTCATGATTTCCCATGATTTCACGTAGGGCTAAATTGTCTTTCAGGGCATGCTCCATATGACTTTTAATTACACTTGATAATGCGTTTTTTGTTTTTGTTTTTGTTTTTTTTTAGTTAAAGCAGTTCTTAAAAAGAGAGAGTATGGACCAAAATACACGCAAAATAATTTCATCACTGGTGTCAGAGCAATAAATGAGTTCTGTCTTAAATCCAGGTACAGTAGTTTAAGTGAGTTAAAGTATAATTGTCAATATATTTTTGACTTGTTCGTATGTGTTTCAGAGGTGAAGAATGGCTTAGCAGCGTGGGTCACTAATCCTGACTGAAATGTCTAGGCGCCGCTCCAATATACATAATAAATTGTAGACTGACTGAGCTGATGCTTCGTTTGAAAATGACTAAGCTTCAAGCTAATTGCAATCATGGTGGCTGATGGATTCAAACTCTTTCCTATTCTTTTAAAGGGGCATTGTAATAGTTCAATATATATACTTTTAAAACAAAATGAACTTCATTTAAGTTCTCTTTCCAACAACTCTATCCTTCCTGTTCTCTAGAGTGCTGACTCTGCATGCCAAGAAATGCAAATCCCATTAGTCACTGAAGAGAAAATGCTATCTCTGGGACAGCCAGCTTTTCACAGGGTGCACAGGCAGCCTTGTAGCAGCAGTTAGTAACCATGCAAATCTCTAAAATATGAAACCCCACTTAAAAGCCATAAGAAGCTTCATTTTAAACTTAAGGTACTTAAGCATTTGTAAACAGATATAATATTAATTATATGTTGCCAAATTAAGACTTAACTCTCACTATTATCCTGACTTAATCACATGTATCTTTCTGGACTATGGTTATTGTTACTTAAATGTATATTTAACTCTCTTTAGTGTCTCCATTGCTGGCATCCATTCAAATAACACAATTCAAAGGTGTGATCTCATTTATAAAATCCTGTTTGACCTTTATTAAATAAGTTGTTTGCAGTGGTGGTGCTGGTGTTGCCATGTTTGTCCCAGGATACAAAAGACAAAGGTAGGTGAGGTAATATCTTTTATTGGACCAACTTTTGCTGGTGGAAAGGACAAGGTTTTGAGCATTACAGTGCTCTTCCTCAGGTCTGGAGAAGGGACCCTGAGTGTCTTGAGACAAATACAAAGTGGGACATATTGTTAAGCAGAAGGGTTTCACGCATAGAGATGACCCTTCTGCTTAACAATATGTCCCACCTTGTCTTTAGCTCTGACACTCAGGGTACCTTCTCCAGACCTGAGGAAGAGTACTGTAATGCTCAAAACCTTGTCCTTTCCACCAGCAAAAGTTGGTCCAATAAAAGATATTACCTCACCTACCTTGACTCACTCTCCATTAAATATGAAAGTTTTGGTGACTTTTATAGCAGTTACAATCTTTAAATTCTATTTCTGCTCTGGGTTTGTCTTATCACCCTAGTATCTTAGACCAGCCAAAGGTCTTAATTAAGTGAAATCAGTTTATCATAATTTATTTTCCCTATAGGCAGATTAATTTGAAAATATGTGTTGGCTTTTACATAGGAAGTTCTGGACAGAAATAATAGGACCATAGGTTAGTTACTGTGATAAAATCAAATTAATTCCTATTTTATATATAAACATCTTCTATAATCTGAGTGTCTTGATTCAGATGCTGGAGGAAGTAACTGGGGGGACAGCCATTTTAAACTTGATTCTGACTAACCAGAAGGAATTGTGAATCTGAAGGTGGAAGGCAATTTGGGTGAAAGTGATCATGAAATAGAGTTCATGACTCTAAGGAAAGGAAGTGAGAGCAGCAGAATAAGGACAATGGACTTTTAAAAAGCAGATTTTAACAAACTTGAGAACTAATAAGTAAGGTTCCACAGTGAGAAAATGTAAGGGGAATAAGCAGTTCAGAAAAGCTGGCAGTTTCTAGAAGAGACAATATTAAAGTCACAAAAGAAAACTATCCCAAAGTGAAGGAAAGATAGGAAGAATAGTAAGAGGCCAATTTGATGGCATGAGGAGCTCTTTAATGACCTGAAAATCAAAAAGGAATATATAGAAAGTGGAATCATGGACCAATTCCTAACTGAGAGTACAAAAGTATAGCACAAGCATATAGATATCCGAGCAAAATCAGAAAGGCTAAGAAACAAAATGAGTTATACTTAGCAAGGGGCACAGAAGGCAGGAGAAGAGGTTCTATAAATACTTTAGGAGCACGAAAAAGACAAAGGAAAGCATAGGTCTACTACTTAGTGAAGAAAGAGAGCTGCTAATTGACTACACCAAGAAGGCTGTGGTGTTGAATGCCTATTTTGCTTCAGTCTTCTCTAAAAAAGTTAATTGTGACCAGAATCTTAACGTAGTTCATATTAACAAAAAGGGGAAGGAACACAAGCCAGAATAGGGAAAGAACAGGGTAGTTAATATTTAGATAAGTTAGATATATTCAAGTTGTCATGAATATGTAATGTACCTCAGGGTACTTCAGGAACTACCTGAAGCAATCTCAGCACTGTTAGCAATTATCTTTGAGAACTCATGGAGGATGTGTGAGGTCCCAAGGACTGGAGAAGGGAAAATGTAGTACCTACCTTTAAAAAGGGGAACAAAGAGGACCTGGGGAATTATAGACCAGTCAGCCTAACTTTGTTCCAGTAACTTTCCAGGTATCAAATGATTAAATCAGTTTTTATAAGCACCTAGAGGAGAATAGGTTGATAAGTAGCTCCAAATTTAGAAGCAAAGGAAGATTCCCAGTGTTATATTATCACAGAAATAAAGAGGCTGCCATTTGCAGATGCAATCAGCCTCTTTCAAGTTTCAGTGCCACATGTCTGGAGGATGAAAATATGCTGAATGCAATCAGTATAGCCAACCCTGCTCATCACTACATGTATGTCATGGACACTCAGCCTAAGCTTAATGCAATGGCAAACAGCGCAGCAGGTAAAGGGTATGAAATGAAGGCAACTATGCTAACATTAGATTCCAGTTTGTTGGAATTGAAAACATTCATGTAATGAGATTCAGCCTGCAGAAACTTTTAGAAGTCAGCTGTACAAAAGCTTTGTCAACAGTTTCTTGTCTGGTTTGGAGAACTCTGGCTGGCTGTCATATCAAAGCTGTGTTGGATGCTGTTACCTTCTTAGCCAAAGCAATAGCAGTTGAAAATGCAACTGTGCTAGTTCATTGCTCTGATGGCTGGGACAGGACTTCCCAAGTTTGTTCCCTTGGCTCTCTCTCGTTGGATTTATAGTATAGAACAATATAGGGCTTCATGGTTTTAATAGAGAAGGACTGGCTCTCTTTTGGACACAAATTTTCTGACAGATGTGATCAATTGATGGTGACCCAAAGGAAATCTCTCCAGTGTTCACTCAGTTTTTAGAAGGTGTGTGGCATCTCACAGAGCAGTTTCCACAAGACTTTGAATACAATGAAGCTTTTCTCCTTTAGATCCATGAACACGTCCATTCATGCCAGTTTGGAAACTTTTTTGGAAACTGCCAAAAAGAGCAAGAAGAACTAAAATGGAAAGAGAAAACATATTCCTTATGGATGAACAAAAGAAGTATCTAAATCCTCTCTACAATCCAGATTTTTCCCAGAAACTTGCCCTCTTGGAACCTAACAGTGTCCTTCAATTTTAAGTTGTGGAGAAATATATACCATCAGTTTGACCGAACTATGCACCTCAGGCAATCTGTATTTAATTTCATCATGACCATGAGTGAACAAAATAAACAACTCGAGAGAGACTTTAGCTTCCAGTCCTTTAAAATGAAATAGAATCAGGCAATCAGAAGAATTCCTCACTAAGGTACCATTGTAGTCTGTCCATCCTGCTTCCCCAGCACTCAAATATTCTCCATGCTTTAGAAGGAGCAACCTGTTGGTATCTATGAATGACTCCATTTGAACTATAGAGGGCAGCAATACAGCAGACAATTGCTACAGTGAATAGAAAGTAGTAGCCAATATGGATATGTCAAGAACAAATCATGCCAGAGCAACCTAATTTCCTTCTTTGATAGGGGTACTGGCCTAGTGGATAGCAGTAGCTGTGATATATCTTGATTTTTAGTAATGCTTTTGACATTGTCCCACATGACATTCTCATAAGCAAACTGAATTACTATAAAGTGCATAACTGGTTGAAAAGTCATACTCAAAGAGCAGTTATCAATAGTTTGCTGTCAATCTGTGAGGATGTATCTATTGCGGGTCCTGCAGGGCTCTCTTGGGTCTGGTACTATTCAGTATTTTTGTTCATGACTTGGATAATGGAGTGGACAGTATGCTTATAATATTTATGGAAGACACCAAGCAAGTTGCAAGCACATTGGTGGACAGGAGATTAGAATTCAAAAGGACCTTGACAAATTGGAGAATTGGTCTGAAATTAAAAAGACAAAATTAAAGATAAATGCAAAATACTACACTTTGGAAGGAAAAATCAAATGCAAAATGGGGAATAATTGGCTATGTTACCCGGGGTTCTTTCAACCCAAAGCTCTTGGTAACTTTTACTCTGTGTGAGGTGGTGTCAGGAAATAGATCAGGGGAGACACGGCCATCCTACTGATAGATGGCTGGCACAAACAGGACAGCACAAGAGTGCTTTCACTTTAAGCTAAACTTTACTTAGTCTCAAGCACTTACATCCACAACAGGTTAGTAAAGCACCCCAACCCTTGATAATTACCAAAGCTGAGTGTGGCTCTTGAGTAACACAGCAGCAGGCTTCCGGTGGCCAAATCTTCCGTCTGCTGTTGGGGACTGCAAGATGTATCCAGAGGGAGAGTCCAACTACCTCAAACTTTCCCCCTTACTTATACATCAAGGGACATGTCATTCTATTACTAAAAAAAACTGGTTAAGTAAGCAGTTTCAATAGTCAAGCAAGAGGTTCCTTCTGATTATCGATTAACCAGGTGTGGGTTTTTTCCAGAGTTTGCAGCGTTGAGGCCCCAACAGACGTTCCTGGGGCACATCCTGCTCTTCGAAAATGCATGTATCAGCCACTTCAACACAATTCTTATCAGGAAGGATGCAGGGTCAAGCTGCCCTTTCTGTTGCACCCAGAGACTCCCCTCCCCTCCTGCCTTGGTCAAACCTAAGCCTGCTGACTTGGCTAATTTACAGCTTGCTGACTTTGTTGCTTTTAGCAATAAGCCATAGTGGTTTCAGGCACTTTACTGGTTTGCCAAAGTCTCCCCATACAGCTAGGCAGTAGTATTGCAGAAAAAGAATTGGGAGGTTATAGTGGATCACAAATAGTATATGATCCAGTAGTGTGATGCAATTACAAAAAAGGCAAATATCATTCTGGGATGTATTAACAGGAATATCATATGTAAGGCACAGGAGGTAATTTGTTCTGATCTTCTTTGCATTAGTGAGGTCTCAGCTGGAGTATTGTCCAGTTTTGGGTGTCACATTTTAAGAAAGATGTGGACAAATTGGCGAGAGCCCAGAGGAGAACAACAAAAATGATAAAATGTTTAGAAAATCTGACCATGTTTCGTTTTGACAAAGGAAAATGGAGGGGGCACCTGATAAGTGTTCAGATATGTGAAGGAATGTTATAATGAGGATGGTGATCAGTTGTTCTCCATGTCCACTGAAAGTAGGACAAGTAGTAATGGGTTTAATCTGTAGCAAGGGAGATTTAGGTTAGCCATTAGGAAAAATTTTCTAACTAGAAGGGTAGTTAAGTACTGGACTAGATTAGCAAGGGAGGTTGTGGAATCTGTCATTGGAGGCTTTTAATAACAGGTTATCTGTCAGGGATGGTGTAGAGACTTGGTTTTGCCTCAGTATGGAGGAATGGACTTATATGATCTCTTGAGGTTCTTTCCAGCTCTACATTTCTATGATTCTATAAAGTGTATTACAGTTTAAAAAAAAAAAAAAAAAAAAAAAAAAACAACCAACCCCCCCCCCAAAAAAAAACTATTAGCCAAACATAGCAAATACCTGCTCAGCAACAGTTTTTACATAGCTTTAGACCTGTGTTACTGAAAGAGGCGGAAATGACCTGGGTATTGGGCGTAATCCTTTAGGCTCTCTTAAAGTGCCACATGATCTCTAATTTTCATGTAGGTAGCTGCCAGAGAGGGAATTAGAGGGAGTATGGGTTAATTTATCCAAAGAATTTCTTCCTTTCAGTTGCTAAGGTGTAACATTCCCATGTTGTTAATATGGGCCCACAGTTTGGATTTTGAGCCCATGCAAATCACATTATGATCTTCAAGAGCAATTTAAAGAACACTTTATACTGATTGTATTGCCACTGGATTGTGTTTAAGTAGAAACCCTCAGCTTCCTGTCAGTTTCTTTAAACTTGCCAAGTTAGGGAAAAAATTAGGGTAGATTTTTAAACATAATCCTTTTAAGGATCAGTACGTTTGATCTTTATATTGACTCTTTTATGTATAGTATGAACATGTTTTTTGTTGCAATAAACTGTTTGTTTCCATCCTCCAACAGTGATCTAGAACAGCTGAGGAAAATCAGACGACGAAGTCCCCATGATGACACTGAGGCTTTCACTGTATTTTTGAGATCAGATGTAGAGGCAAAGTAAGCTAACTTTTTAAAAAGGAAATTATTTGGTAATTTAACTTTGGTTATATGAGAGAATGGTATAAGATATAATTTTTAAAGGTTAGCCTTATAATGAAAAGGGCAGTAATATTTTTCCTTCTCTAAATGCATTTAAATGTTCCCATTGTCGTCGTAACTCGGGACAGGATGCAAAATTGAAGGGTCACATTGTATATATCCAAATTGAAATCTAACTCTCCCCCTACACTGTCTTATCATGTGAGATTAATCTGGATGGATGTCTTCCAGAAGAAATATTGATAAGCCATTATGCTACTCTGGTATTAATGAAGGCTTGGGTTATGTAGTCAAAAACTTGAAATTCAAAGCATTTTGTTTTATAACATATAGTGTGTGGAAATCAAAAGGATTTCCAAATTATTTGTACTTTTGTGCAGATCTCTAGAAGTTTGGGGAAGCCCGGAGGCTCTTGCTAAAGAGAGAAAACGGCGTAAAGAAGCAGAGATAGAATACAGAGAAAGTAAGTGTTGGATTTTCAAATGTCTACAAAATGCTTTATCAATCACTGTTAACTTCAACTTCATACTTCCCTGTGGGAGAATAACACATCATTCACTTCACCCTTGTATGAGTGTCTAACATACATATGTTTTTGTGGTATAGTGTGACCATGAGAAATGTGTGTATTGTTAATGTACACAGAGGAGGTGTAAGTGATGTGTTTAAATGAGTTAATCTTAACTGAACATATCCTTGCTTTTGTGGATTAATTTGTAGCTATTGTTAAACAACCTGAATGGTTTTTGAGCAAAGTTTTTTTTTTTTTCCTTTGTGAGAATTTACAAAAATACCAAAACCAATTCAAGCCTTGCCTTTTATTTGTTTTATGCTATTTGAACTACTGATTCATGGTACCTTATCTTTTGTAACTTTAGTCTAATACTTTTAAAAGTATGTATTCTGATGATCCACTCTTTCCTTTAAAACAGAATTGTAGATTTTATTCATAATGTTACAACAAAACTCAATCAATTCAATATCTACAATAGATTCCATTTTTCTCTTGTTGGAAGCACTGGCCTATTAAAATAGCAGAAGCAATATTCGTTGAGGTGGTTGTTTCAAGTACGCAATTTTAAAATTAGAGGTCTGTTGTAGTTCATAGAAATAAGTTTACCATTGGAAAAAGCTGGCCTGATCCTGCAAACACATAGCACCCTTGTAACTTAATACATGTGTAGTCCCAATGGAAGGGAGGGGTACATGTCTGCAACTGTTTGTAAAGATTGTAAGAATTGAAACTGTTTTTAAGGATTTGAGCCAAATATTGCAAAGTTGGAGCCTGAAAGCTTAACAACTCGCAAAACTTTCCAGATCTTAATGTGAAAGCAAGTCTGTAAAAACTGAATAAAATCTCAGTGGTACCATGCTGTTATACGAGTGTACATTTACTGTATTAGAGCATTGTCCTTTTGAAGTAGGAATTGCCTATCAGGCTGACCAGTATTGTCTCATTATTTCCTTGTATTCCCGTCTGCACCAGTCTCTTCTCTCTTTTCTTATACGTGGATCGTAAACTCTTTGGGATAGGGACCCTCTTTTTGCTCCTTTTGTGTGCTTAGTGAAATGGGGTTCTGATCCATGACTAGGGCTCCTAGGTGCCATGGTAATACAAATAATATTTGTGACAGAGCAGCAGTGTAGGAAAAAGGGTTCTGAAGTTGAGGGTGCTGAAGAAATAATCTGGGGTGAGATCCTCACATATGTTCTGGTCCCTTTACTTCAGGTAAAAGGGACAGAGCTGCATAGAGGGTCTCTAGAAGCCCAGATCTGGCTAGGGGACAAATCCTTCAGCACAGCAACTGTGGAAGACAGCTGTAAGGCTACCTTCCAAGGACCCTCTTGCAAGCTCTGGCATATGAGATGTGTCAGTAGTCAGGAGAGGTATGTCGGGGCAGAGTCATAGCACAAAGAGCTGTGGAGATTGTGGGGCAGCACTGGGGCAGACTGTTATTTATACAGATCCTCCCCAGGGCTCTCTGTGTTATGCCAGGGGCTGTGGAATATCCCAGAACTGGGAGGCTGCAAAGCTGGTTTAGAGCCACCATAGTTCCCGTCTCCCTGGCCTGTAGATCGTGTGGCACCTCTTAGAGATGACATACAGACTCTCACCGCTAAACTTAAATTATTTTTCAAGATGTGATGAGTCAACTAAGACTGTCAGCTTTTTGGTAAAGATGATAATTTTCAGTTTCAATTCCAATGCTAAGTATTTACCATGTTATGCCTGGGTACTGTTAAGAAACAGATCCTTTAAGAAATCTAAATTTGACCAGATCTGCCTGTTTAATATAAATGCATTTGTATGCAGTAGCAAACTTACCTGAGTTGTGTAAAGAAGAAAAATCTTGAAATCCTGAAGTTGTTTTCAACTTCTAAGTGCTGCGTGTAACTAGAGTTGTCTTATTGCAGATCTATTTAGAAACCAAAAGCTATTAAAGGAGTACAAAGATTTTCTTGGGGATACTAAGGTAAGAGATCATTTAAATTCCTTTGGTAAAATCACCATTAAGGTGTATGTGTGGTTGCTTAGAGCATATTTCTGAGAAAAAGAATGTGAGGAAAAAAAGTATAGGTGGCCCTACAAGATTTTGGTGAAAGTTGTAAATGGCCTGTAATGTATCTGTTTTATATCATTCTGATTGTAATAGAATCTTAAACTTTTAAAATGCTACTTAAATGGATTCTGATATAATCATAGTATGGCCCATTTGTAAGAGCTGGTTTGTGGATCTCCTCCTCTGCCAGATATCTAATCACAGTCCCATTGTGATTCCACCCCAGACCTGTGACAATTTGCTGAATGTGTACAATGCACAAAGTTAATTATATAAAATCATATTAGATGATTTTTTCCATTTCATTTTCCCTCCATCTGTTTGAACAAATCTCCTCAGCCTGTTTTGGCTTTCTTGCTTCCCTCTCCCTAAGCAACCTAGTTCAGAGAGCTTCTAACTCCAGTCCTGCTGAGTGATACCTGACACTTCTTTCTGATGGACTCTGGTTCCTCTCCTCACTCTATTTATAGTTGCAGTGGCCCCTCATGGAGGCTGCTATGCTTGCTTAACCTCCGTTACAGCTATTCCAACACTGTCTATTGAGCAGAAAAGGGAGTTGTCAGTATCATGTGAATAACCAAGAGCTCCACAGACCACAGTTTGAGAGCTTCTGCACTAAAACTAGTTATCTTAGTTATGCATGAGACCAAACTGTAAATCTAGTGAGCTGTCCATGATAAATTACTGGATTATGCAGAGCTATACCTCAGCTGTTACAGGAATTCTAGTACTACATGATATTGTAGGTGTATGTGGTGTACACTAGACTACTGTTAGTCCCTTCATAAAACCAGGATTTAGCTATATTATTACTTCATTGTTTCAGTTTAGCAATTTATTTTAGCATTCTCTCATTTCTGTACATAGCCACGCTCCAGCACAGGCGCTATGTTGCTCAAAGGACCAGGAAAGGTGGTGATGGTTGCTATTTGCATGTAAGTTTGAAAAAGTAAATGTTTTGTAAATGCAAGAGTAAAAAATTGTATATCCTAGAAATGGAAATAGTCTGTATATTTGAGTTACAGGTCCTAGTGTTCTCTGCAATTCTGCAGCTATAAAATTTTCTGAAGAGCCCCGATTGCTGCAGCAATGTGACCCAGAAAACATGGGCAGATTTATTTAACAGAAATCATGGGCAGATTTTTTTTTAAATGGGGGCCTAAAATTAGGCTCCACGTCCATATTTAGGCATTTCGTTAAATAAATGGCATGACTTTCCAAAGTGCTGAGACTCCAGCAGCTCTCATTGAAGCCACTGATAACGTAATAATAAAGCAAACCTGAAAAGCAGCTAAAACATTAGTTTCACTCCTCTTTCTCTGTAAAATAATAAAACAAACTACAGCAATTAGGTTTCATTAAGATTTAATTACCTTTAGGAGATGCTACATTACAGCTTTAATATTCTGTGGAGTATTATAAATGTAAAAAAAAAAAAAACCTCTATCAAAGTAAGTGCAGTATTTGTTTTTAAAAACATTACTTTCCAATGTACATAATCTGTAATGGATCATCCTGTTGATAGTAAGAATTTAGCAAAATTCTTCTCTCTCCAGAGAGAGAGAGAGTTTAGTCTGTAGACTCGAATCTTAGTTGAAATTAATAGATTTATTTGTATGTCTTGACAAACAGAGGTTAGGCTCCTTTTAGGAGTACATTCATCTATATTTAGAGATTAGAGAGACTTGTTCCATCTTTGATCAAAGAAAGGCTAGACTTTCGAACCTGGTCAGCTAGACAATTAATGATTAAAACAGCAACCAAAATTCTTGAAGGTGAATGGCATAGGTAAACACTTTTTATAGCTCATGCTCGTTCCTGCTCTTGTATGATGTATAAAGAGAGCTTCATGTATTTTGAAACAAGTTTATTTTTGTTTTGTTTGTGAACTTGAAAAATGTCAAAGGGTTAACTTTTCTGCTTTTGCTGGAGAGTTTCCTTACGGACCCCATCAGTAGAAGGGGAGGAGTGTTAAATTTTTCACAAAGATGATTTCTTCTTCGAGTATTTGTCAGGAGTTTGAGTTAAGTGAAACAAACAGAAACCCTACCTTTAAATAAACCTGACTGAAAACTATCACTAGTTTTCCACAGAGTTTACCCACAAGACAAGGAAGTGAAGACTGAATATTTCTAACCAAAAAAAAAAAAAAAGAAAAGACAACCACGCTGAAGAATAAAACTTTTTAGATGAGCACAGTGGATCTTTTAAACAGATTCACTTCATTTTTCTAAAAAGTGTGACTCTTTCCTCAGATCCAGTGGAAGGTAATACATGAGCAAAATAGCAGGAACTATTAAGAAAATAGTAATTTATAACCCCAAGAGAAAAAGCTGCAATTTGATAGGAAGTATCCCTGAATTTGTTTACAGCTCCTTCTGCTTTTTGTTCAGGAAAAAAAAGGATCAGGAAAGTAACTTCACTGAAAATAGCCCTTCTCTATCATTCAAGAGATTCTATTATTAATTAATCTGAGCCTCGAGTTTGCTCTGTTAAATAAATGTACAATAACCACCACTGTGTGTGTACGGGGGAAAAGAGTGGCCTGTATTATGCGCCCTTCCTTTTTCTTTCCTGCATCAGGAAATCATGTACAAATCTTGCCCTTCCTCCTTGGAATTGGGCACAGCCACGATCATGGCACTCATGACCTCAAGGGAACCCCTCTGCAGATTAGGGGTCTGCAGTGGGGTGGAAGGGATGGATACCTGCCAGGCGGGGGCAGTTGTTAGGACGACATGCATCCTCCCTTCTCCAGCCCTGCAGAGAATCCCTGAGAAGATAATTGAGTAACAGGCTCTTATCTCTTATGTGGCGCTCTTTCCGGGCATTATGAGAGCTGCAGTGTCTAGTGGGAGAGCCTGGTAGTTTGTCAGGGACTTGGGTGATGGGGTGCCAGGAACCAGAATCAATGCAGAGGCACAGGGCTTCCATGTAATGGGCCCTGTCCTCCTACATGTCCTCAGCATGGATCTCTGAGACTCAGCAATACAGTAATTCCCCACTTAACTTCCTCTTGCTTAACGTTGTTTTGATCTTACGTCCCTGCTCAATTACTGAACATGCTCCATTTAAAGTTGTGCAATGCTTCGCTATAACGTTGTTTGGCTGCCTGCTTTGTCCACAGCTGGCAGCCCCCATATCAGCTCCCCTACGCCCCCCCCGCCCCACAGTGCCCCCTGCCCTCCAGTAGACCCCGCAGATCAGCGCTCTCCCGCGGCAATCAGCTGTCTTGCGGCATTCAGGAGGGAGGAGGGAGGACACGGCGCGCAGGCTCCCCTCCTCTCCCCTGCCTCTTGAATGCCGCAAAGCAGCTGATTGCCACGGGAGGGAGGGGGGAGGCTGCACGCTGCATCCTCACTTCTTCCTCGTGCCCCCTGAACATCGCAAGCTAGCTGATTGCCTTGGGCAGGAGGGCGGACGCAGCGTGCAGCTTCCCCTGCCTCCTGCCCGTGGTAATCAGCTGGCTTGCGGCGTTCAGGAGGCAGGGGAGGGAGGGGGAGCCTGCGTGCCATGTCCTCGATCCTTCCCCCTCCCTCCTGAATGCCACAAGCCAGCTGATTGCTGCGGGCAGGGAGGGATGGGGGAGGAGCGAGGACTCGGCATGCGGAGTAAAGTGGGGGGGAAGAAGCAGGTTAAGTGTAGGGGTTTGGGGGAAGGGGTGGAGTAGGCGGGCTGAGGGTTGAGCCCCCCCCCACCTTGCCCTGTGCTTGCAGAGTAGGGGAAGCTGCTGCTGTGCAACATGCTTCTCCTAGCCTACAGCACCTTCAGCCTCTTTGCGTGCCTCATTGTCTCCAGTGCCAGTGGGCTGTGCCTGCGTGGGGTAAGGTGGGGGCACCTCCCAGCTATAGTACTGTACTGTCTAGCAAAAAAAAATTTCCCTGGAACCTAACCCTGTTATACCAATAAAATAAAAACCAGCAGGATCTTATTAAAGAGGAAAAGGCAAAATACCACATTTATTGTGAACACAGAAAGAATCATAGTAAGCAGTTAGTTATAGCTATAACATTCCATTCAATCTCATATTTATTCACACATTCATTCATACAAACACACACATGCACACACACAGAGGTTCTGCAAGGTTGTTATTATAGTTACCAGCCTTAGAGTTGCTCATGCCAAGCCACTGGCCAGGTGGCCTGGACATGAGGAGGGAGCAGGACCTTGTCAGATGCTCATCTGATGCTCCTGGAAGTTGGTTTGCAGAATCAGACCCCAAAGTTCTCACTTTCTAGAGTCCATTTTTATAGGAGTTTCTTCCTATGCCAGTCTATGGGAATTGCTTCATCATGCTGTTGCTGAATCAATCAGCAGATGGCACATTCCTGACAGCTCCGTGCTGCCAGATGTTATCTTGTTCTTTGGTTCTCCCATTCTTGAGGCTGTTGGGTGGATTCCAGTCTGCCCTCCGGGGGTCCTCTGGTTATTTCCACTTGACGCCTTCTTCAGCCGATGGACACTGGATTCTTAGGCTGGAACCTCCCTGATCATTCAGTTATTATCCACACCAAGCATCCATCCACATCCATCCTCTAGCTCTATTTTAATCACAATTGTTAATACAACAAAAGGGCGGGGAGTCTCTGGGTGCTGTTTCTGTTGTTACAGAGTATTGCTTTGAGTCTCTCTCTGTGTGAATTGCTTTGAGAACAGACTGTCTAGAATGTACTAACGCAATTAGCAGCTTGCAAGTTTCACGCATAGAGGGAGAGAAACAGTACCAAAAACCAAGAGATCTCTTAATTAGTAATACCCTGGAATTTAAACTATGGGGAATCAAACTCATTTCTGATTTTAATACAGAACTTCTTTAATATGGTCCAACAACCCCCCGCCGCCATTTACATTCATTCTTGTGGGGAAATTGGATTCACTTAACATCGTTTCACTTAAAATCGCATTTTTTCAGGAACATAACTACAAAGTTAAGTGAGGAGTTACTGTATTTGGGGGCAAGCCCTGTGTCTTACTTGACAAGAGCAAACTCTGCCCCTCACCCCCAAACGGACTGATGTGTTGCATTCCTTACAGAGATTGCTCTGCCCCAATGTAATATTTTACTTTGTGGGAGAACCAGCTGAGAGAACGCAGTGCAACTACATTCCTAGACCTCTAACAGCAGATTATATCTGTGCAAAACCACAGCAAACAAAAGCTGTATTTCAAGCTCTGTTTGAGAAACATGGGGAAAAAAATCAATATTTGCCTAATAGAAAAGAACAATATTAGGGAAATACATTTTTCATTATCTGGCTTTGTAGAGGGTATTATACTGTCAGGCTAATACTGTTATGGTTGAGATGGCACTTTCTAAAATAATGTTTACAGTGGTTTATACTAAACTTTTCCAAAATCTTACCAATTGGGATGAAATTTATCATGTGTGTTCTCATTCTAGAAGTTTATATTGGAAAGATTGAAGGAATTGTGTTGTACCATTTTC
This sequence comes from Natator depressus, assembly GCF_965152275.1. Taxonomy (NCBI): domain Eukaryota; kingdom Metazoa; phylum Chordata; order Testudines; family Cheloniidae; genus Natator; species Natator depressus. Next base: position 95,252,135 of record NC_134237.1, on the reverse strand, counting down.
ATATTATCACTGCACTGAAAAACACAATTTTTCATTTAAAAATGTTCAGATGCATTATTTAAAATTGCAGTTTGTGTTTAAGATTGTTTGCCATGTACTTGGTATCGTACTTTATGGAGGTGTAAAAGACTGAGAAACAAATCATGAACAAGTGAAAGCCAGTGGTGTTGTACCTTGTTTTTCTTATAGTTTGTGTGGCTTTCTAGCTAAGTGCATATGGATCTGGATAGCCATACAAACACCAGACAGTTCTTGATGTTTGTGACGTTTTGGGGTTCAACCCAGATCGGTAAAGGGTTGTGTCACTGCCTATACTTCAGCTCTGGGTGCCCTAAATGCTATCCTGCTGTGGCTCTCAGCCCAGACACCAACAGCCAACATACAAAGCATGCAGGTTACACCCTGGCTTCCATCACCCAATTACTGTTTGCAGAGTGACCCCAACACACCCACAGTCTGAATTTCCCCCAAACAGTCTCCCTGCAGTGTCCAGCCCTCTCCTGGAACAAACTCAGAAGCTGAGTTTGCTGCTCCTTTAAAGAGACAGAAACAGTAGTTTAACCGTGCCTTAGTGGGTCACAACTGAAGATGCCAAATTCAGGACGAACTGCTGAGAAATAGGGCAAACACAACCCGAAACTGGTGGTGTAGTTTGACTTCTATTTTGGGCTGGGGGAGCAGGGGCCAGCGGGGCTCGAGCCACCTCCACACAGTGGAGTCCAGGGAGGGAGTGCCACCTTTACCCCCGACTCACTTCAGCAGGCCACCCAATCTGTCTGGGTGGGGGTGGGGGTGGGGGTGGGGGAGTGCAACCAAAAATTATAACTCACAGGAGGGGGACTTAGCTCAAAAAGTTAGAAAACAGCTTAGCGTGTAGGGACGGGGTAGCTGGGACTGTGTGCAGATGGGGTAGCTCAGGGTGCAGGGAGGGGATGACTAGGGGCTGTGTGCAGATGGGGTAGCTCAAGGTGCAGGGACGGGGTAGCTTGGGCTTTGTACACATGGGGTGGCTATAGGAGCAGGGAAGGGGGTGGCTAGGGGCTGTATGCAGGCAGGGTGTAGTTCAGGTTGCAGGGAGAAGGGTAGCTGGGGCTGTGTGCAGGCAGGGGGGTAGCTCAGTGTGCAGGGAGGGGGTAGCTGGGGCTATGTGCTAGGAGGGCTCCACTGCGGTCCCTGTTTCCAGAGGGGTCTGCCAGCCACGGAGCTGGGTCTCCCCACCCCAGGGGGCTCTTACCAGCTGCCTCTGAGGGAGCAAAGGGGCTGGGAGCTGAGGAGCAACTTCAATCTGGGGCACCAGCAGGAGATGAGGGAACGCCTCATCTGCCTGTTCCATCATCAGAGCAGCAGCTGCCGCCCTGCACTGTCCAGCTCCCACTTCCCGCCCCCGACCTAGGAGAGGAGATGGGGAGGAGGTGTGGAGCTGCCCCCAGCACTGCCTTGTTCTTGTGCTGCAGTTTTGGTGGGGGGCAATGCCCTCCATGTCCCCAATGCTGCCCATGGGCTCAGCTTGGGGTTCTGGGCTTCAGTCCTGTGCCTCCCGGCTTCAGCCCCATGGAGGGCGCTGGGGATAAGGGCTTCAACACATCCATGTAATCCTTTTGTGGGTTGATCATTAATATTCTTGTGTGATATATGTATGATAAATGAGTTTAGTTTTCCAGTGACACATTATATAACATCTAGGGATGTAAATACCATTTAAAAAGTTAACCGTTTATTTAAAAATATTTCATTTAAACGGTTTACCGTTTAAGCGGCTGGGGCTGCTCCTGCTGGCCGGTGCAGCTGTTAATGGTTAAGGTGGGTTAACCAGTAAGACTCATGCTTACTGGTTAACATTTTACATCTCTAATGGCATCTTTGAGATACAGATTATAACAGTGGTGAGTTGGGGTACACTGAATTGGTCAGGTCAGCTGAAACTCACAGTTAGATACCAGGGAGCTCCTTTCCTTCTGGCATAATGATGCTTTTAGGGTTAAATGGCTCCTTAGTCTACTTGTGCTTTGTCATGCAGATCTTTAATGAGTAGCTCTCTGAATCTCCCTGCTCTGTGTTTACTGTCTGTAACCCAGACAGCACAAAAATAATACCTAGATCTTATGTAGCTCTTTTCACAAGTAGATCTCAAAGCATTTTACATTTGAGGAAAAGGTTTAGCCATTATGCTGGGCTCTGACATCTCAAATTTGGATGCAGATTTTTGCATAGTCCTCAAATGTATTGTGTCCTCACAGACGTTCCAAACCTGGAATTTGGAGTAGTGCAGTAAAATGTCATCAATCCTGGTGGGACTCCTGTGTAATCTTAGAAGGCAGGAATCCTGCAGCTTTACTACATCTTCAGATAAACAGATTAGCTCCTTTTTTCTTTAAATGCAAAAAATTACATTGCTACAAGAAGTCAGGAAAATGTGGTCATGATTCCTACAGCAATTTGTTTGCATTGCTCATTAGTGCTAAAACTGTGTTGCACTATGGATAGGAAGAACAGCCTTGTAATTAAACATAAGACTGGAAGCCAGGAGAACTTAATTCTTTTCACTGTTGCTACAGGTTTCCTCTGTGACTCTGGGTTATTTATTAATCTGTTTGTTTTCCCATCTGTAAAATGTGGAATAATACTTCCTTAATCTGTGGGCTGCTGAGACTAAATTAATGTTTGGAAAGCATATTGAAATCTTTGAATAAAAAGCACTATAGAAGAAAATTTATTTAGCGCTTAAATAACAAGATGATAGGCACCTTAGGAATTCCTTAGATAAGGCCTTAAAATTAGCATCATATTCAGTAGTATGCGCAATCCTGTATACGTCCAAGAGGCAGATTTATGATTTCAGAAGGAAATATAATAATCAATGTCTTGGTTTTTGTTTGTTAAAAAATCACAACTATAGCATTCCATTAACTTTTTTGTTTATAAAGGATTAAAAAGCCCATATGGCAGTGTCGTTTTGAGAATTCCAGTTTTGAACGTTTTTCATTACCAGTAATTTAAGAAGTGGTAACACTAGAAGGGACCGTTATGACCCTTTAGTCTGACTGTATAACACAGAGTATAGAATTTTACCCAGTGTCTCCAACAGCTAGTGGTTGAACTAAATAATATGTTTTAGAAAGAAGCTTATATTTTAGAAATACACTTGCCAACGATTATACTACTGTTATTATTAACTGCTGCACTCTGGTCCATAGAAGACACAAATATCAACATGGTGCTTGCCCGAGAGAGCTTGTAATCTAGAAAGCATCTTTAGAAAGACAAAACACCCTGGGACACTCAGAGGGGAGGTGTTCATTTAATTTTTTCTTCCTAATGTAATATTCTTTCTCCCCCAACCACCCCTTTGTATCTTGGACGGAACTTAAGTGAAATGAGACTGTGAGGTTACAGCTGGCACACTGAGATTGAAGGAGGGCTTTATACAAGAAGGCGCACAAATATAAGTGGGAGGGAGAAAGAAAGAAAGAAAGAAAGAGATTGCTGAGGCATGTGCCACTGTGCTAAGGGTGGCAAGGATGGACTAAAACAGTGGTTTTCAAACTGCTGGGTCGCGGAATGTAAGGCACTGCGTTGCAGCAGCTCTGGTCAGCACCACCGACCAGGCCGTTAAAAGTCCGGTCGGTGGTGCTGCCCGGCTAAGGCAGGCTAGTCCCTACCTGTTCTGACACCACGCTGCGCCCCGGAAGCAGTCAGCAGCAGGTCTGGCTCCTAGGCAGGGGGGCCGTGGGGCTCTGCGTTGCCCCCACCCCAAGCACTGGCTCCCAGCCAATGGGAGCAGGGGTGGGGGGACGGTGCCTGTGGGTGAGAGCCATGTGGAGCTGCTTGCATGTCTCCGCTTAGGAGAAGGACCTGCTGCTGGCTGCTTCTGGGGCGCTCCGCGGTGCAAGGAGAGTCAGGAAGCCTGCCTTAGCACCCCCATGGTACCACTGACTGGGAGCCGCCCGAGGTAAGTCCATGCCCCAAACCCCTGCCCCAGCCCTGAGTCTGCCCCCCAAACTCAGAGCCCCTCCTGCACCCCAAACCCCTCATCCCTGGCCCAACCTTGCAGCCCTCACTCCCGCACCCCAACCCTCTGCCCCAGCCCTGAGCCCCTCCCAAACCCCTCTGCCCCAGCTCCGTTGGGTCATCGGCATAAACAGTTTTCTTCAACTGTGTCGCCAGAAAAAAAAGTTTGAAAACCACTGGACTAAAAGATCTGACATTTATAAATTGGGAAGTAGTTGTGCAGTGTCTTGAAGGTGAGGGCAAAAGATTGCAACTTGCAAAAGTATAGCTTATGATATGCAACTACTTTAGAAGTCGTGTTTTCCAAAAATCCTAACTGTATATCCCTATATACTCCACTTAATTGAAAATGTTTTTAATCTAGTAAATATTGCAGAAGATGTGTACACATTCACTATATGTACTAATCACTGATAAATTGACTTTTGGTGAAATTTAGTTTCCTTATTTGCTGATGGTAACATATGGTTGTACAAAATGTGTTTGATTTCACTGTGTGATTTAAAATACTGAATGTTAATTTTCATATAATATTGCTAATTCAGCTTTCTTCTCTCTCCAATCTTAGAAATGGGTTGAATTTTTTCTTTAAACTACTCGCATGGGTTTACACGGGTTCTGCAAGCATGTTTTCAGAAGCTATACATTCTTTAGCAGACACTTGCAACCAGGTGAGTAGTGCTTCCATTGCCCTTGTTTAAGTTAGTGATTTGTAGTTAACTTCCATGGAGGAATGCAGACCCTGGAAACAGTTGTGTTGGTAGCAGATAGGAACATTGCTCTCAATTCAGAAATCAAGTGTCTGTTTCTTGGTGATGGTTGATTAGGATGAAAAACTACAGGGCACATGACAAGTACAGGGGAAGTAGCACATTGCGTTTAGTTTTGTGAGGTGAGTTGGGGTGTCAGAATACTGCTCTGAGCTTTGTTGGAGCATGTTGTGTAAAATAACACAAAGTTGGAGAGAGAGGCTGGAGACCAAAAATTGAGCCTTCAAGTTCTCTCTGGCTTTTAGTTTACATTGATGTTGTTAATTTGTCGTTTCCATTTTTAGAATTTGCCACAGACTGGCTCTAAACTGTTGCATATTGCAGTGGTTTTGTCTCTTTTAACACTTGTAGTGGACATTTTTATATTAATTTCTGTGGTTTTGCATGTTTTTCATTTGAAAGTAAAATAGTAGGTAACACTTCAGTAAGAATAGCTTTGAATTTCAACAATTTCAGCAGCCATTTTAACAGTGTCAAGGCTGATCAGTCTAAGAATTTACTTACCTAGACTGTTGTCACATCTGGGAGAGCATGCCTTCAAATGTCAGTTAACTTATTGCTAAATCCTGCCTTGCAAAGCAAGGCATTCATATTAGAGACCATAACAATGCTGTTATGACTAATCTATGATAAGGGTACATTTGTTTATAGTATGGGCATGCAATTTTTTGTAATATGTGAATATATTTTTTGGCTGCAATATCAAAGTGAATTCATTTAAAGAAGAAAGGATAACTAAATAGTTTCTGTCAAATTGCATGGTGATTTAGGCATAACCTTGTCAGAGAATGATGGGGGCACATAGCAAGCAGCCCTGGGTTGGTGATCCTTCCAGGAACAATGTGAGTTCTGAGTACAACATTAACACTACTTTACTTGGCACTTTTACTCAGAACCTAATGGTCTCTCCTTGTATTACTGTAGCCCGCTTGTCTCTTAATATTATTCTGTGTTTTGATGTACATAATTTGATACACAATTTGTAAATTAATAGCAGAATTGTTAATTAATGAATTCATACTGACACTTTAACCTAAAACCTTGGAAATGGAGAGAAACTGGAGATTCTGTAGCTATCTTGTTTCTGATTAGTGAAGTTTGGACTAATACTTCTGTTGGTGTTTCAGTTTTTGTCTATATTTCAGATATGTAGAAGTATTGTTCTTCCTTTCTAAATTAATAATTTCCCATATCATCGACCATGTATCAGGTGAGGTGGTATGGTTCAGTGGAGAAGATACAGGATAGGACTCAGGAGACCTGGGTTCTATTCCTGGCTCTGCCACTGACCTGCTGGGTGGCCACGGGCAAGTTGCTTCACCTCTGTGCCTCTGTCCACTCAGGTGAGGCTCATCAGCTGTGCCAGACAGTCCACCTAGGACAGTAGTTCTCAACTCCTGGGGGTACGTGGAGGTTTTCCGGGGGTACATCAACTCATTTAGATATTTGCCTAGTTTTACAACAGGCTTCATAAAAAGCATGAGCAAAGTCCGTACAAACTAAAATTTCATACAGACAGTGACTTGTTTATACGCTCTATATACACTGAAATATAAGTACAGTATTTATATTCCAGTTGATTTATTTCATAATATGGTAAAAGTGAGAAAGAAAGCAATTTTTAAAGTAATAGTGTGCTGTGACACTTTTTTTCTATTTTTATGTCTGATTTTGTAAGCAAGTAGTTTTTAACTTAGGTGTACATTGGGGGCATGCAAGACAAATCAGACTCCTGAAAGAGGTACAGTAGACTGGAAAGGAGGAGAGCTACTGATCTAGGAGAAGGAGAACTCCGATTTCAAACCGAAGTAATCAGGCTTGGCCAGCCAGTTTTAAAAGTGTTTTGCTAATCATACATACTTAGGGCCCTACCAAATTCATGGTCCAATTTGGTCAATTTCAAGGCCGGGGTTTTAAAGTTAGTCAGTTTCATGTTTTCAGATGTTTACATCTGAAATTTCATGTTGTAACCATGGGGGTCCTGACCTGAAAGGCGGTAAGGGTTAGGGGATTGCAAAGCTATTGTAGGGGAGTTTGGGATTGCCACCCTTAATTCTGCCCTGCTTCTGGCAGGGGTGCTGTCTTCAGAGCTGGGCAGCCAGAAAGGAAGGCTACTGGCCGGATCCTAGCTCTAAAGTTCGTGCCATGTCAGCAGCAGCGCAGAAGTGAGGGTTGCAAGGTATTGAGGGGGTGGGTTATACCATATGTCCGTTTTTCCTGGCAGTCTCTTGCCCCAGTGTGGGGCTGACAGCTGGAGCCGCAGCCGCTGCGTGTGCGGGTGGGGTGATAGCTGGAGCCGTGGAGCTTCCTGCAGCCAGGGAAAGTTCCCAAAGGTGCGTCTGACCCACCCAGGGAGCAGCCCCTGCAGGGGGAGAAGAAGTCTTATCCGTTCCCATCCCCAGTCTGGACTAGCAGCTGAAGCCTTGCACAGGGTAGAAGTCCCTGGCTGGGTACCAGATTTCACAGGGGATATCAGATTTCTCAGTCTGTGGCATGTTTTTTGCAGCCATGAATTTGGTAGGACCCTACACATGCTCTATAGGTCAGCATTGCTGACCCTGACTAATGGGGAAAGGGAAAGAAGAAGACAGTAGATCATGTTTTCTCCTCATATCTTAGCCTGTTTTTTTCCTTTGGTCTAAGTCCCATCACATTTCACTTCTCAACTCCTTTTCCCATTTACATGGGGTTAGAGGTGCCCACAGTTCTTTGCCACTCCTTCTGGCACAGGTTTGTAGGTCTTGGTGTTCGAGTTCTTTTCTCTTCACACTTCTCTTGACAGAGAAGTATAGTCAGTCTTCCATGTCCTTTGTTGCTGTCGTTGTCTTCCCATGCTTTCTTTTCTGGTCATCCTTCTCCCATTTTTATCACATGCCCAGCCTACTTCAGACTTGTTCTGTTTAGCCTATCTATTGCTGAAAGTCTCACGTTCATCTTCCTCCTAGTTTTCTAAGTAATAAAGTAAAATTGCATTTAAAAAAAAGTTAAAAGAATGTTAAAGATACAACGTTAAGCACTCAAAAGAAATTGTATTGTGTGGAACAATACTGAGCACCTTCATGGGTCATCAGCAGGATTTATGAATTCAAGACGCTTAGATCCGCTGGGCCACAAGTACTCCTGTTCTTTTTGAATATAGACCTCTACCTCTCTAGTTAAAAGAGTAACTGATAGCAGTAGAAGGCTGTTATCGGCAATGTGGCTCGGTCACCAGAAGGGGGTGTGACAAATTTTCCTTTCTTACCCAGCTAGTTGCTAGATAGCAGAGGAGTGTTGGGAATCTGGTGTCTTAGATTCTGTTACTGGATCTGGATGGGATAGTGGCTACATACAGCACAGCTAAGCACATAGATTGGTGCATTTGTTCTGAAAGGCAGTGTGGCAAAGTGAATGAGAGCTGGATCTGCCATATTAGAGAACTGGTCCTTTTATGCTATTCCACTGATGTGTAGGGGCCAGAAAAGGGGCAGAGTAGATCCAGGGAGAATTCTTCTAGTGTAGAAGCAGTATAGAGCTGGTGTGTATGCTTCCTCTACGTTGTCCCCCTTGCAGCCCCATTTGTAGGATATTTCAGAGATAAGCATGTATTATGGGGGGAGTGACTGGAACCCTTTGACAATTCTGGTCTATACTGCAGAGAGGTCCGTGGATAACCCATGATCTGAGGTTGCCATAAATTATTAGAGCAGCCTCGAGGGTCTTCTCTAACTGACTCTGAAGGCCACACTGGCTCTGAGACCAGCCAAAAATTAGTGATGCAAAAAGTGTCTTAAAATAATCTTTGCCACCCTACCAGCTCAGGTTGTGCCTTGTGTGTGGCATTACTGTGGAGAGGTGCAGGATAGAATCTTCCCCCTAGGCTGTGTTTCCAGTTCTGCCAGAAGTGACCTTGTGCAGCCTTTCATGTACTCCATTTGTAAAATGGGAATGATACTACCTGCTCTGCTGTTTAATATTTAAAGACATGTATGGAAATAGCTTTACAGACAAGACCTTACAGATGACTTTATCAAAGTAGGTCAATTTTAAGGCCAAACAACTTTGACAGTTTGCCTTTTAATGGTATTCTTTACCAATATATATGCAGGAAAACATTTCTCATTTTAATTGGGAAATTATCAAGAAAAGTTAAATATTTATGCCATTGGAGATGTCTCTTTTGTTCAGGTATTTACATGTGAGTTGCATATATGGATAAAGCACACTGAGATTTTAATCCTGCAAAGATATAGCATGTGCTTAAACACCCATTAATATGCTTAAGTGCATGTCTACACTTACTGGGGATCGATGCTGCAGCGATCGACGCACCGGGGGTCAATTTAGTGGGGCTAGTGAAGACCTGCTAAATCGACTGCAGATCGCTCTCCTGTCGACTCCAATACTCCACCGGAACGAGAAGCGAAAGGTAAATCGACGGGAGAGTGTCTTGCGTCAACCCAGCATAGCATAGACACCGCAGTAAATTGACCTAAATTATTCACGTAGCTGAAGTTGCATAAGGTCGACTTACCCTCGTAGTGTAGACAAGGCCTAAGACTACTCATGTGATTAAGGTTAAGCACAAGCCTAAATCTTTGCAGTATCAGGGCCTGGATTTACAAAAGACTGCACCATCAGATTGAATCCATTCTAAACGATCTATCAGAAACGTATCAACTCAGATAATCTGTTTTTTCCAGGTTAGGCACAGACAGTATATTTTTATTTTTTCCAGTGTGGTGACTTGTTACAACTAAATGTATACCTAGGAAGTTGAAATGTAAATGTAGGCTATTTTAATTTCAGTTTGCCTTAAACGTAATGGAGATGAGTATACTTATTGCTATAGTTTATTCATAAACTTCTGTTCGGACAGTTTTTTTTTTTTTTAGATTAAACAGCCTTTGTTTCCTGATTACACCCAAGTGGAGAATGCTACAAAAATATTTATACTATTATATTAAACATGTTCTTAACGTCTGTTTAAATTGTTGCTTTAAACTTCTTGCAGCTAGAACTAATCAGATTTATGTGAGTTAGTTTTGGATGACATTGTCCTGTCTGGGAGTGGATGTTTCTTGTGAAATTACTGTAATTTGCGCTAATGTGTTTTTGTTTCTAATGCTACATATGAAAAATCAGCAAGTTGGATCTAATTTTATTTAATCATATTCTTTAAAGTTAGAACTAGTCTCAAAGTTTTTAAGACTTCCTACAGATGTGTTTTTCCTTTGCATTATGCAGGCTTTGCTAGCATTGGGCATCAGTCAGTCTGCAAGGACACCAGACCCTAGTCATCCGTAAGGCCATTGTCTTTACTGAATTTATCTTGTGGAATAAATAATTACGTTTCAATAATTATATATGGGCTTAAAATCTTTTATTTCTTGTGTGCAACCCTCTTTTTATTTAAAGGATCTGTTGTAGTTTCTGAATAGGAGATGAACCATAGTTTTTTTTCCTTTTTGTTCCACCATATTAATCCAGACAACTTGAATTATTTTAAGTAAAATAGTGGTACTCGTATGTATATCCAATGTTTTCATTTTTTCTAAACTGAAATTAATAACTTCCAGTTTTACAGTAGAAGTAATAAGAAAAATGTGGATTCCTACCAAATTTCAAGAGTTCTAAATGGTCATGACTTGGCATGTTGTTTTGACATTGTAAGCTTTGAAACTTGTATTTCATTTTCATTGCTATTAGGAAGATGCATTTTTATGGGCCCTATCACCTTTTCCAGTAGGTAGCTATACAGTATGCTGTTCACAGTTCTGATTTTTTTCCTGCCTGGATGGCAGGATTTGGGCAATACAGTAGTAATGAGACTGCATTTTCCCCCTTCCCAAAAGACACTGTTTTTAGGAAGGAAACCCTTTGTTGAGATGGTAACAAGAAGTTCTTGGCATAAACACGCTAGTTTTAATTTGTATACTAATAAGGGATTTAAGGTTATGTTCTTACTACTTTATAAATTTTAAAGTAGTCTTACAGATATACTGTGGTTCCAACCTAAATTTTAGGTATTTTCACCTCCGAGGGCCATCTAGTTACCCTCCTGGATAGTCGTTAAAATGTTCTGCCTTGTTTGGGTTCACAAAGTCAGGCAAGATTTTCTTCAACTAAGAATCTGAAGTAGCTTCAGCTAAGGCTTCTGATTTATGTTTGTTTACCAGATTCAGCCATCTCAGAATAAGATCCTTTTTTAAATCAGGATCCCCTTCCCTTCTCAGTCTTCCCCTTTCCCTCAAATTATGCCCCTCACCAGCACCGTCATCTCTTTTGCAATGCTGCTAAGCAGGAGTGGCATTTAACACAATGATGTATTATTATGATGTCATTTTAATTTTACCAAAAATATTTAAACTTGCAAACATTGGGGATTTGCAGTCAGCTGACCTATTAAGTTTTACGGTATTAATTTAAAGAAAATGAAATTTGTAGACTGACTGCACATGAAGATTTCAATTAGAAGCAGCATTGCAAGGCAGTGTAAATGTTAGTCCATTCATTAAATACCTGAATGAATTAAAAAAAAAATTAAATTAATTTCATTAATATAGCCATGGTACATAATATTAAAGTAATACAACTAAATCTAAGTAGCCTGTGTGGAGAAAGGATTAGAAAAATATCGAAATTAAATAACATTTACATTGTTTTATATATATTTTAAAGAAACTGGATGTCCTTTTCCATCAGTATTTTCTTGGATTAGATTTGATTTTAGCAACTATATTTTACTTAACTATCAGGAGCTCTAGTTTATCCTTTATCATCAAGCATCTGAATATATTTTTAAAGTGGCAGGCATCTTTTCCTAAACCACTTTTTGTTTTCACCCAGGTATGGCTTCACAAATATGCGCTATATTGCCTCCCTAATTAGTGGGGTTGGCATTTTCATGATGGGTGCCGGACTTTCCTGGTATCATGGAATCATAGGCTTACTTCATCCTCAGCCCATGGAATCTCTTCTTTGGGTAAGTCAATTTTTTTCTATTGGATTTTAAAACTATGGGTGGTAGGGATAGTTTAATGTAATGAAACCTCAGTATCTGAAATACCTCGACACCCTGAAACAAAAAGTTTGAATCCTAGCAGGGTTAACCAAGCCATCTGAGGTAGTATGTTCAGTGGAACTCAGTGTATATGCGTGAGGTTATTTAAACCAATTTCCTCTCTGCTTTGCATTGACACTGATACTTTAGTCCATTTTTTAAGAATATGGGGTTGTCCTGGTGTCCTTAGCCAAAAATTTCGCTCTCTGTCCTTATACTGGGTAGTGCATTATAATCTGGTTGGTTGTTCAGTCTTCTGTTTGCCACCTAGAGATGCAGCATTGCAGTTGTGGGTAAAGTGATTCTTGTATGTAAAGTTCTTTTGGAGATTTTGGGATGAAAGCTTCTATATAAATGTGAAACTATATACATTCAAAATAATAAAATACTAGTTTTTTTATACTTACAGGCTTATTGTATCTTAGCAGGATCACTGGTGTCTGAAGGAGGTATGCAGTGTCATGAAATATTTGTGTTGCTTTATTCATAAGCTGATAATGCAGGCTCAGCAGTCTGTGGTGATGATTTATTAAGTTTTTGCTTACAGAACTGCAAAGTTTTGAGCTCTGTTGTTCACAATTGCATTGATGTTTGACATCCTGGAAAACTTTTTCATTGCTTTTAATTTACTTGTGTTCTATTTAATCTTCTGCTTCAGGCAAAGGAAGGAAACTAATATAATGTGGTGTGTGTCTGTGTGTGTGCGTATGTATATTCTAGGTCTATAGTCATCTTATAGGACGTGAAAAATACATACAAGAATGTCTGGTGCACAATCTGAAAAAGCAAGCCGTTTGCCGTTATGTGACAGTAGTATTCATCAGTGGGTTGGCTTGTGTGTAGAGAAGAGTGTATGGGTAGGGCTTCTCTTTATGAATTGCCACTGCTCACAATACTGATGGCCAGAAAACTTTCCTGGTGACAATCACTTGTAATATTATATTGATTTGCTTAATAGAACTATTGTTTTGGGATATTATGTGCTGTGTAGATACAAGATTAGAATTCTTGAATTCTCACATTTGAAACATGAAAAAATAATTTTTAAATTCAGAATATTACAATTTTCATTGTATTTCAAGGAAGAAATTATTGTACTGTACTCCTGTATGTGTAAAACTTGTTTATCCCTGTACTTCATGGGTCTGATTTACCAAAGAAATTTTGTTGCTGGTATGGTTGGTAGGAGCACCATAATTAGTTTGCTATGATATGAGCAAGAGTTTCTCCCCCACTTCCTATAGTAGAAAGTTGGTCACTTTGCCTCTAACCATTTTCAGCAACAGTATTACTTTTGTTTCAGCTACACTTCTTGTTGCTATAAATGAAATTCGAAGGAGTGCCCAGGCCAAGGGTCTGTCATTTTATCAATATGGTATGTCTCTTCATATCGGTATGGCATGTGTCGTTATTTAAAATAGGATTTATTACCTGAATTTGCATACAAATAAGAACAGTATAATTACCTGTTTCTCTTGTTTTACATGAGTCATATGATTATGAATGCTAGTAACAGGTTTTCACCCAGTTTGTAAAATATACTTATTGCCTTATTTAATACTACTTACACACTTGAGTACTAATGTTGTTGCATTTTGCAAAATACATTTCCCATTAGTTTTACACATCTTCTGGACAAGCTTCCTTAATTGGTGTACACTGTATTATATGTATTTGTGAACACTTATGGAAGAGTTTAGCTGTAAAGTATAGGTTTTTACATACGTGTAAATATATTTTTATATTAGAATTAGAACTGTTTACAAAACACTGTGAATGATGTAACAAAGCTAAGATTTCAGCATTCGTGTAATTTTTTATTAAATATTCAGTCAGACAGAGTCGTGATCCCAGTACAAATGTGGTGGTGTTGGAGGATGCTGCAGCAGTTTTGGGTGTGACGTTAGCTGCTACTTGCATGGGTCTGACTTCTTTAACAGGTAAACTCCATCTTAAATTGAGGCTGACTCGATTTGAGACCATATCCTCCTGTTTTTTATGCTTGGTATGACCATACCTTTTGACTCCCTTTGTTAATTGCTTTAAATGTATGCACCTTTTTCATTCGGATTATGGGACTCTCCCCGTCTTCCAACTCTACAAAGTCAGTTGATAAGAAAAGAAAATTTCACTTTCGACATCATCCATTTTAAATTTTTTTATCCACTGATTAGTCATTTATAAACTACACTATTGTATGATATATGATTGGTATATGATAACTAAGGCTACGATTTGGTCGTGGATATTTTTAGTAAAAGTCAGGGACAGATCACAGGCAAGAAACAAAAAAATCACACAAGTTGTGACCTGTCCCTGACTTTTACTAAAAACATTCCTGACAAAATGGGGAGGGAGGAGGGTCCAGCAACCTGGCCCTCCCCTGCCAGCAGCAGCTGGGAGCTGCAGGGTCCCCATTGCTCTGCAGAGTTGGGGCCAGAGTTGTGGGGGATCCTTTCCAGCAGCCACTGAGCAGCTCCAGGGTTCCTCTGTTGCTGGCGGCAGTGGCTGGGCAGCTCAGGGGTCCTTGCTGACAGTGGTGGCTGGTCAACTGTGGGGGGGGGGGTCCCTCTGCCACTGCCAGTGGTGGCTGTGGAGCTGTGGGGGGCCCCTTCTAGTGGCCGCTGAGCAGCTCTGGGATCCTTCTGCCTGCAGCGGGGGTGGAGACCGGCTGCTTGTGACGGCAAAGCAGCTGCAAGAGGGACCCTACCAGCGGTGGCAGCTGGGTTACTCAAAGGTCCCTGCTGGCGGCCGGTCAGTTATGGGGGTCGCCTGGGCTGCTACAGGAATCCCCCACTACTGGCTTCAGCAGATGTTACTGAGCATGCTCAGTACACCCTAAGTAGCACATTCAGTCAGCAGTTTTTCACACTACACGGCGGCTGGCCAGCTGTGGGGGCCCCCAGTGTCACAGAAGTCGGGGATTCCATGACTTCTGCCATCTCTGTGACATAATTGTAGCCTTAATGATAGCACTACATAAGCTTCAGTTTATGCAGAGTGGTGCCCCCAAGATTATACATACATCTGCTTTTCAACCCATTCCTGCAATAATGCTGTTTGTCTCTTTGATGGCATTCAATTACATTTCATATTGCTTTAAAAAAGCTTGCATTAAAATCTGTCAGAACTGATGAATCTGAGTGATTTTCTAGCAGTATATTTTAATGAAAATCTCTGCCCCTTTGCAGATCTTTTGGAGGAAGCTTTTACTGTGGTGAGCTTCCACAGTTGTATATTACTCTCTAATCTGATTTCAAGTATATTGATTTGAAGGTATTTGAAATTAGGAGATATTTGAATGCCTTTTTTCAAACCCCTGTTATTGGTGAGATTATAGCTTGAAACAACTCTAATAATGCTACTGAAGGATCATATGGATTGGCCTTCCTGTTCTGAAAACTTGAGGGCTTAAGTCATTCACACTCTTACTCACTCCAGTAGTTGCATTGAAGCCAGTGGGATCACTTGCAGACTTTAAAGTTTGTATGATGGGTCATTTTCTTTTAACTGGATTCGAGTTAACCCAGGTTGTAGTTAGATTCTCTTTTCATAAAAAGATTCATCGTAGTCAAATATGTAAATCACTTTCTCTCTAGTCTGGTTACATAAACTCATATTCTGGGAAGCTGTGCACAGCCTTCTTACTGAGCTGTGCACTGTTTTACTCTGCATGAAGGGAAGATTTAGGGAGGAAATCCTATTCCCTTCCCCCAGGATGTAGCTTTGAAGTTATGACTTTAGCCCCAAAGATACATGGTAGCCTTAATACTCCTCATCTGCCAAAATAGGTGAGGAAGATAGAATGGTCTGTATAACAACAGATTTTGTGGCCCTGTACAAGGGCTGCAGAACGAAACTGTGTTAAGGAGTGTGTGCATTCTCTGCATTGTAGCTCTCGCTTCCCCACCATGCAAGAGTCAGAGAGACCCAATAGCCTGTGAGATTAGGGTTATTTGCCCATTAAAGGGTGTTGGTTTTTTGGAATTGACCTAGTAAGAATTGGATAAACATGGTACCTTTCTTTATAGGTCTTCACTAATTAGTTGCCTCACAGCTTTATTTGCTTTACTTCATCTTTGACTCCTTTTTGTTTTGTGATACTTTATATTTCGGATACTATGTAAAAATATGCAATGTTGCAGACAGAAAAATGAATATAAATAAATGTATAACGTGCCCATTATGTAAGTACTGTAATGTATTCCAAGATGGATTTCTGCTGCTGTCCTGTTTTATATTATTGCTTGCATGTTTTAAGGCAAATAAGAAAGATACCTGTTTTTATAAAAAGATTGAGTAATGTTTTTCTCCCTCTTCTCCATCAAACTGATGGACCTTACTGCTAACTTGATATTTATTCTTTCTGAAGGCTTTACTCGTTACATAGAACAGAAAGTGGGTCAAGATTTTGGTTATGCTGATGGTATTTTCACTTGCATGATGCCCATGCCCGGGAATCTGAGCACCTAACAAAATAGTCTACAAATTCATAAGTCATAAGGGGGGTTGGGGGAAGGGCATGAGCGCAGGGGGCTTCCAGGACCTGGGACATGAGAGATTTTACTTTAAATCTTATATTTTCTTTATTCAATTTTATTTTCTTAACCAGAAATAAAGACAGGGTTCCCAGTACATACTCTAAAGAAACAGTAATTCCTGTGTAGAGACAACGTACTGTCTGCTTTTCAGTATTACAAAGGCTTTGTTTTTACACTTTTCGAAGTATTCTGTGAAATTAATTTCAACTGGTTTTTTTGTGTGTAGGCAACCCTTACTATGACAGCCTGGGATCTCTAGGTGTGGGAACTTTGTTGGGAGCTGTATCAGCTTTTCTCATCTACACCAACACGGAAGCATTGCTGGGACGATCCATTAATCCTGAGCAATTACAGCGACTTACTGAGTTACTGGAGAGTGACCCTGTCGTTAGGTAAGATGAGGATCTTGATAATATAAAAAGTCTCTTATCAAGCAGATCAAAAACTGCATTTGTCTGAGGAAACTAGCATTTGTCTGAGGAAAAATAGTTCAAGGGCATTTTAAGACAAATTAAGTAATTGAAAACAAAGGAGCAGAGATACCTCTCTTGCACTGATTTTTCAGTCTGAATATGGCAGGATCAGGGTTTTGACAGAAACCTGGTTTGGTTTCCTGTGCTAAAAATTTTACTGACTGAATTGACAAACAGGAGAATTAAAGCTTTAGCTAAAATAAAGCCTTCAAATATGTTTTGTGGTGCACTATACTATTAACTACAGCAGTCGGCCCAAGAATTTTGAGAGAAAGAGACACAAATAAAATTAGTCATGTACTGTAAAGTCATATTTCCTTGCTCTTTCAGTATCTATCTTAAAATTCTGGTACTTTTATCCCTTTAATTTTTAATAAAATAGGGGCTGACCCTTGCTTTCAATATCCTTTACCCATAGCTATTTTTTCTCTGTGTATCAGTAGCTGGAATATTTATGGTGTTCATCTTTATGTATTACTGTCAGTTTTGGTCAACAAAAATAGATGAGTCAGTTTCAATATCAAGTACTCCTGCAGTAGTACAGTGCTGTATCATTTGGGTTGCAAACAAAAAATTTGAATAATATGCTCCTCGAAGGTTGTTGTAGTCATAGAGCAGTGGTTTTCAACCTTTTTTCATTTGTGGACCCCTAAAAAATTTCCCTAAAAAGACCCCTTTGGAAATCTTAGTCATAGTCTGTGGACCCCCAGGAGTCTGCAGACCACTGGTTGAAAACCATGGTCAGAGAGATCTGGGAACCCTGCTTACAACACATCTCCCCCTCTCTAAGGTCCTGTCTGAAAATTCAAACGTCAGGTACTAACTCTATAAAACATTTGTTAGCCACACGTTAATATGGGTGGTGGTGGATGTTTTAACAGTACAGTTAAAAATCAGTTGTGTGGCAGTTACAGAACTAGCAGCACCTTTGACCCCTTTCTGGTCTCGGAGTGTACCCTCCCCACGTTAAATGTTAGACCTCTTGGCTTTACCTGTCCTTAGATGGAATCCTGCAATTTCCCCCAGTCTTAGACTGGGTCTTTGTGAGCCAACTGTGATTTCTCAGCAGGTCTCACAGGGCTCTAAGGCTTACCTTTGGGAGCTGTAGCTAGTGGTTAATATGATGAAAAGAGAGGGTTCTTAAAACAAAGTATTGCTTAATCTTATCAGTAAGAACACTGCAAAGCATAGGAGAAAAAGGATTTTAACACAATAAACAATCCACACCTATATCTTTCTTCCCCAAGACTTACTATCCCCTTGAAGCTTAGGAGGGCTCAACTGCTTCAGACACCCTTCACAGGGCCAAGCTGTGTCTCTGTTAGCTTATTCTTCTGCGAACAGCTCACTGGCAACTGCCCCACCTTCTCTTTCTCGCTCTCTTCCTCCTCCTCTTCCTCCCTAGTAATTACTCAGAGTTCTACGCCAGAAGGAACCTTTCGATCATCTAGTCTGACTACCTACGTATCACAGGCCACTAACTTTCACCAAGTGGCTCCTGCAGTGAGAAAAATAATTTGTTTGACTAACATATCTTTCAGAAAGGCATTCCGTCTCAATTGGAAGACGTCAAGAGATGGAGAATCTACCTCTTCTCTTGGTAGTTTATTCCAATAGTTAATTACCCTCACTGTTGGGGTTTTGTTCTGTTTTGTTTTTTTTAAAGGTGCCTAATTTCTTATATGAATTTGTCTGGTTTCAGCTTCCAGCCATTGGGTTTTTTGCTTTAATTTAAAGAGCCCTTTAGTACTCAGTATTTTCCTCCCCGTAAAGGTGCTTATACACTGTAATCAAGCTACCAACTCTCCATCTTCGTCTTGATTGAGCTCTTTAAGTCTCTCACTGTAAGGTATTTTCTCCAGCCCTCAAATTGTTTTTGTGCATCCTGTACCTACTTGAGGCCCTCATCATCCTTCTAAAAATGTTGACACCACAAGTGTCTGCAGTATTCCAGTATCGGTCTCACCAATGTCATAGGCAGAAGTAAAATCACCTCCCTACTAGTACTCGCTATTCCCTGTTTATACATCCAAGAATTGCATTAGCCCTTTTTGCCGCAGCATCACACTGAGAGCTCATGTTGAGTTGCTTGTCCACTATGACTCCTAAGTCGTGTTCAGAGGCACTGTTCCCCATGGTACAGACCCCCATTCTGTAGGTATGGTCTGTGTTACTTGTTCCTAGATTTATAGCTTTGCAGTGGGCTGTACTAAAATGTGTTTTGTTCGAATGGGCTCAAGTTACCAAGCAATCTAGATCACTCTGTATGAATGCCCTGTCCTCAACATTATTTACCACATATTTCTTTATTCAGAATGTCATGTGGTACTAAGTCAAAAACTTTATAAAAGTCTAGCATTGTACATCTGTGCAGTTACCTTTATCACCCAAACTGTTAATCTCCTCAGAGAATGAAATCAGGTATTTTTTGACGAGTTTCATTTTTCATAAAACCACGGTGACTGGTGTTAATTATATTCTTAGCCTTTAATTCTTTATCAGTCGAATCCTGTATCAGCTTTTTTATTATATTGCCTGGGATTGATGTCAGACAAATCAGCATATAGTTGTTACCCCGTTTCCCTTTTTGAATATTAACACAACATTAGTACTTCTCTAGTCTTCTGGAATTTCCTCGGTATTCCAAGTCTTATTATAAATTAACATCAGCAGGCCAGAGATCTCTTCAGCCAACTCTTTTGAAAAATTTGGATGCAAATAGGGTGACCAGATGTCCCAATTTTATAGGGACAGTCCTGATATCTGGGGCTCTGTCTTATATAGGCTCCTATTACCCCCCCACCCCCCGTCCCGATTTTTCACACTTGCTGGTTGTCACCCTAGATGCAAGTCATTTGGGCCTGCCGACTTATAAATGTTTATACTAGTGGATTTTGTCTAACATAATTCTCTATTACTAATTGCCTGGAAAGCACTTTCACATCCTCATGATGTGAGTATAATAACTTGCTTTCTTCTAAATATAAAAAAATATGTATTTATTGAATTCTGCCTTTTCTGGATCATCAACAGTTTTATCATCTCCATCCAGTAATGGGTCGCATCCAATAATGGGTCAATACCACTGCTGGGATTTCTTTCGTTCCTAATACTTTAAAATCTCATTGTCCCTAGCCCTGCCGACCATGGGTTTGTCCCTGATGATGTTTTCAGCTTCCCTTATCAATTTTGTGCACTTCATAACTTCTGATTTATATTGATTGCTGTCTTTTTCCCCCCTTTGCCATTTGTTATATAGAGAGTTTTTTATTTCTAATTACGTCCTTCACTTTGCCACTGAGTCAGATGGACTTGAGAGCGAAAGGTGGCCTCTTTCCTGATTGTGGAATCATGGCTTTTTGGCCATATAATAAGTGTTGAAGGAGTAACTCATCCTGTTCTCTACTTTGATTCTGTGACAAAGGCTTTGTTAGTTAGCACATTGATCCATATGCATTCAAGATTCTGCACTTTTGGGTTATCGGTAACTATAACACAGGTGATGGTATCGCTAATGTAGAGCACCCACCCCAAAACACCTCTTTTATCTACTCTATCTTGTCTGAACAAGTTATAACCAGTGATTTTAACATTCCTGTTATGAATTGCCCCACCAGGTTTCAGTAAAGCTAGTTCTATCAAATTCCTTCTCATCAGTGAAACTTTCCGATTCTTTTTGTTACCTAGACTCCCAGCATTGGTATATAAGCAGCTGAAAAATAATTTCTCTTTGTATTATTCATCACATCAATTCAATTTGTTCATGAAATTTTCAGTTTGAGTTTGTATCCCATTTATTCCCTGGTATTCAGCATCCTCTTGTCTGCTCCAGCTGGTGTCCTTTTGATCTATTAGTTTTCAGCTTTAGCAAAACAACTGCAACTTTGGTCAGATCTTGGAATTAGCAGTTTCATAGTTAATAGTGCAGATATTTTTTTGTAAATCCTGATCTATTTACCAGGATGTTTTTTTTATCTGGAATCATTGTGTTGCTTTCCTGTTAAGCTTGCTATTAAACTATCCCCCTCTTCCCCCCTCCCCCCCCCACAGAAGCACACACTAAACAATCTAATATAGCTGTACAGTAAACTATGCCCAGTCACATTCAGTATTAATAAATTAATACTGATCAGCCCCCACATCCTTCACCGTTTTCTCATAGATGTGCTACTTCTAAAATTAGCTTTCCTATTAAATAAAGTTATTTCTAGTGGTGCAGCATTCAGGTGTGAGGGGAGACTTGTTTTTATAACTGCTTATAAAGTGTTTGACAACTTTTTGCCCATGGGACTTTGGTAGTTTCAAGGCCAATATTAACTTGACGACTTCATATGAGAGAGATCTAAATAATTAGTGTAAAATATTTAGAACTGGTTGGGAACTAACTTTAATTGTATGAAAACTATTTTTTTCCTGGGAAAACTTTTGAATTTGCCAAAATTTTCGATTTTCAGTCAGGAAATCTAAATTAAATATTTCCTTTGGCGTGATTTGATCTTATTTGAAATATTTTTGTTTTTTTAACTGATCCAAAACATTTTAAATCCTTTTAAAAACAAAAAACATAACAAACCAAACAAAAATCAACCTATGTGAATTGCAGTTCTGGCTCTCATTCTCTCCTTTGAGCTGGGGCTCCTAGGAAGGCTACATATGTCATTAGGCAAGCACTGATTTCTGCCTGAGTTGCAAGATCTGTCGCAGGAGTTACATGACTCTAGGTACATTATGATCATTGTTAATATGTCAGTACAAGTGCACGTGTTCCAAGCCTTATGTTCATCCACGTGGGCTGTGCCATTCTAAAATTCCATCACTGTATAAGCAAAGACAGACATTGTTTTGGACACTTTTTTCCATGGAATTATAAGCTTGTGACAAGTTGTAACATGCACCCTATACTTGGGTCAATGCTCCTATCAAGAAACCAGACAGAGGTTGGTGTCATGATCCTAACAAAGGCTCAGATGGGAACTTCCTAAAATTAGTTTTGAGCATGCCTTGAGTAGAACCTACAGAGCTCAGCTACCAACTTCTTTCACTGGAGTCATGCATACCACGTAATAAAATCTTTAAATATTTGGATCCTTGTGTCCCTGGAGCTTTAGATTCTTGGCTCCAGTTCTGAAGCAAAGGTCATGCGGTATGGTTTCACTTCTCTAGCTGGGACCTCTCAACTGCCATAAAGTCAGTAGCACCTTCTTAACAAATTTCCCTCCTACCCTTGCTATGGAGCCTGTCTGCTTGGTGCAAAAGACAGAATAGAGCTCACCTAGTGGCAACTTTCATCTGATGTATGGCCTTACAGGGGTCGTAGTCCCCTGTGGGTAAATTAGAGTAGTCATGCTGGGGAAGGCAGGGAGAGCTTGAATATCTACAAGTAAGCAGGTCCATGATGGATGGGGGACACTTATTCCTGCATCAAATATAACTTGGCACAGGGGAGAATCTGTCCTTTATTCTCCAAAAGTGAAGATGTTTCAAATGATAGCAGTCAAGGAGAGGAAGTGACTTATCTGCGGTTGCTGTTCATTGAAGACATAAGTTGTCATAGATCACTACTTCCTCCCCAAACCACTTTGTCATAATTTTAAAATACGTGTATGTACGAGTTTCTAACTTGCTCAAAAGGAACTGGTGATCGAGCCACTAGGATCATTTAAGGCAGGAGCAAACACTACTCCTGAAGGAATACTGCATCAAAAAATTAAAAATTCTGCACATAATATTTTAAAATTCTGCATATTTTATTTGTCAAAATAACACAATATAATCACACCATTTTCAGTTATTTACTGACAAGTATTTTGAAATAAATTACCAAAATAATTTAAAACTGTGTGACTATAATGTTGTGTTACGGTGTTATTTTGACAAATAAAATATGTAGAAATTTGCAGAATTTTTAATTTTTTGGCACAGAATTTTTAATTTTAGGTGCAGAATTTCCTCAAGAGTACCAGGGTTCTGTGTGGTGCAATCTGGATGTGGGCAGCTCAGTTGGGGCGGGGGGGAATCTGAATGCATAGGGGCTCGTTGAGGGGGTGGGGTTCTGGATGCAGGGAAGTCCAAATGAAGATGATTAGGGCTCAGCGGGGGGGGGGGCAGGGTGTTGGGAAATTGGGGCTTGGTGGGGTGGGGGGTAGGAAAATTTCTGGTCTCTACAGTTATCTGTTAACCACAAAGGGAAAAAATAAACTAGCCACCAGGTCAGATCCTAATGCTCCTGTAATCAGTTCTCAGCCATTTTATCTCTCTCACAAATGACTTGATGCACTGTTGCAGGCTCAGCAGTCATATTTGTAAAACTTGGTACATTTAAACCAGTATTAAACATAGGAATATGTAGTAATGAGAGTTTGATCTGAAAATATTCAGAGGCTCTAATGCAGGACAGAAGGGAACAGTGCCCCTATATAATTACAAAATCTTTGAACTGTGACAATTTGTAGTGAACACCAGAATTCAGATCAGCTAATTGTTTTGCTTTACATTGTTCCACATTTTTTAAAATTATCTATTTCAGAGCAATTCATGATGTTAAAGCCACAGACATGGGATTGAGCAAAGTGAGATTCAAGGCAGAAGTAGACTTTGATGGACGGGTTGTGACTCGTTCTTACCTGGAAAAGCAAGACATTGAACAGCTGCTACAAGTATGTTTAATAAAGCAATATTGTTACATCCAGCATTTTTTTCTTACCCATTATCAAGCATATTAAAAGAAAAATTTGCAAGTAGATGGGATATATTGTTTTGCATTTATATAGCTCCTCATCCTGAAGAATCCCAGATGGCCTTACATATTTAACACCCTGATACAAAGTATACACAGAGATCATACCATTAGCCTCCACCTCTGGGCTTAAATGCAGCAGTAGTGTATAGCAACACTACGAAACCTTCTTAGTACAAGAAGTGTAAAAAAAAAAAAACCAAAAAAACCAACAAAACAAAAAAACACGTATCCAGGTCAAATTACAAGGCTAATTTTAAATAATCAGGATATTGCCCAACATTCACAAGTTGTTGTTCTGTCTAGATTTGCCTGTATAATTCCCAGCTCCTTACTCTGAAAAGCTTTTTCTAAAAACCACCCTGATTCAGAGGAAGACCAGGAAGATGGAGCTAGGCAAGCTCACCCTGTGACAATGCCAATACCACTTCTGCAACACTTTGGGATTTTCTCTGGAAATCTGTTCTCCAAAAACTGATCATTCTAGGTCTCGCAAACTAAGCAGGCTCAGATCAGAACCAGAGGTGGCATTGTTTCAGGTCTGGTTTATGATCGTACAGCACATTATTTCTCTCCTTGCACTTGATTTTTAAAAACTAACGTACGTTTTTAGAGATGTTACAGGAAACGTTAAGAAGACTATTTAAGTCAAGTTAGCTTTGTATCCAAGGAGTACTGTTGATCTTATAGTGTGCTATGTCTATATTTGTGTCTTAAATATACTTCAGCCTTATCGCCTATGACTGTGATATTACAAGTTAAGAAGCATCTAGCCAGCTCTGTCCTTGGATATGAGACAGCCAAGAAAAACTCATGTTAGTATTGGGATACCATCTATAGGTTTTTATACATCTGTTAGCTTGGGTTTTATTATTTGGTGAAAAATTCCTTTCTTTATAGAAGAGGTCTGCCTAGTAATTCTGTAGAGAGTGTTACATCCTGTTTTCCTTAACCTCTTTTCTTCTGTTTGGTGCACTGTTGGCATCTCCTAGCCTCAGTTCACAGCTGGTTTACTTGGCTCTTTCTGGGGGCCAAGGATGAGTATTTCCTGCAGGCTGCATAGTGAATCTTTAGGTATTACTACATTTACTTTGCCACCTGTGATGCGATACATCATACAGCTACCACTAAAGTTACGCATTTTTAAATCAGCAGGTCTGGATAACTTGCATCCAAGAGTTTTAAAAGTGCTGGCCGAGGAGCTTGCTGGGACCATTAATATGAATTTTCAATAAGTCTTGGAACACCGTGGAAGTTCCTGAAGACTAGAAGAAATGTGCCAATATTTAAAAGGGGTAAATGGGACAACCAGGCTAATTATAGTCCTGTCAGTCTGACATTGATCCCAAGCAAAATTATGGAACAGCTGATATGGGACTTAATTAATCAAGAATGAAAGGAGGTTAATATAATTAATGTCAATCAACATGGGTTTATGGAAAACAGATCCACTCAAACTAACTTGTTACTTCTTTGAGTAAGATTACAAGTTTGGTTGATAAAGGTAGGTGTTGATATAATTTATTTAGACTTCTGTTAGCAGTTGACTTGGCATTTTGATTAAAAAAACTTGAACAATAAAAAATTAACATGGCACGTATTAAAAGTTTAAAAAAACTGTCTGATAGGTCTCAGTGTAATTGTAAATGGGGAACTATCTTCAAGTGGGTATGTTTCTAGTGGACTACTTCAGGAATTGGTTCTTTGCCCTGTGCTGTTTAACATTTTTATCAATGACATGGAAGAAAATAAAATCATCACTGCCAAAGTTTGCAGATGACCCTAGGTTGGGGGATTGGTAAATAACAGAGGATGGGTCACTAATACGGAATGATCTGGATTGCTTGATAAGCTGTGTGCAAGCAAATAAATATACCTTTTAATACACCCAAATGTGAACTTCGGAACAAAGAATGTAGGTCATACTTACAGGATGGGAGACACTATTCTGGGAAGCAGTGACTGAAAAAGACTTGGAGTCATGGTGGATAATCAGCTGAATGTGAGCTCCCAGTGCAATGCTGTGGCCAAAAGGGCTAATGCAGGGGTGGGCAAACTACAGCCCGTGGGCCTCATCCAGTGTGCCAGCAGATTTAATCCTGCCCTTGAGCTCCCGCTGGGCAGTGCTTACTACAGGCAGCTCCCGGAAACGGCGGCATGTCCCCTCTCTGGCTCCTACATTTAGGGGCAGCTAGGAGGCTCAGCGTGCCACCCTTGCCCCAAGTGCCGCCCCCGCAGCTCCCATTGGCCGGGAACTACAGCTAATGGGAGCTGCAGGGGCGGCACCTGCGCATGGGACAGTGCGGTGAGCTGCCTGGCCGTGCGTCCGTGTGGGGGGGGACATGCTGCTGCTTCCGGGAGCTGCCTGTGGTAAGCGCTGCCCAGAGCCTGCACTCCTGAGCGCCTTCTGCCCTCCAAACCCCAGCCCTGATCCCCCTCCCCCTTCCAAACCCCTTGGTCCCAGCCTGGAGCACCCTTCTGCATCCCAAACCCCTCATCCCCAGCTCCAAGCCAGAGCCTGCACCCCCCAGCCAGAGCCCTCACTGCCCCAGCCTGGAGCCCCCTCCTGCACGCTGAACGCCTCATTTTTTGGCTCCACCCCAGAGCCCAAACCCCCAGCCAGAGCCTGAATCCCCTCCCACATCCCAACCACAATTTTGCGAGCCTGCCGTACAATTTCCATACCCAGATGTGACCCACGGGCCAAAAAGTTTTCCCACCCCTGGGCTAATGTAATCCTTGGATGTATAAAAAGGGAAATATACAATAAGAGTAAGGAGGTTATATTACTGCTATATTTGGCACTGGTGTGACCACTACTGGAATGTGTGGCAAGTTTTGGTGGGCATAATTCAAGAAGGGAGGTTGATAAATTGAAGAGGGTTCAGAGAAGTCACAAGAATGATTAAAGGATTAGAAAACCTGGTTTCTGTGTTTGAACTCCTAGAGCAGTCTGTCTATTTTAGCTTAACAGAGAAATGGCTAAGGGGTGTCTTGATCACAGTTTAGAAATACCTATATGGAGAATGAGCTCTTCAGTCTAGCAGACAAGAGTATGGCAAGTTCCAATGGCTGGAACTTGAAGCTAGGCAAATTCAGACTGGAAATAAAGTATAAATTTTTAACAGTGAGGGTAAATAACCATTAGAACAACTTACCAAGAATTGTGGTGGATTCTCCATCAGTGTCCATTTTAAAATCAAGAACGGTTGTTTTTCTAAGACATGCTGTAATTCAAATAGGGAAGATGTTGGGTAAGTTCTGTAACCTGTGTTATGCAAAAGATCAAACTATATGGTTATGGTGGTCCATTCTGGCCTTATGTTTCTGAGAGAGAATGAGAGGAGAGAACAAGAAGAGAGAAGCTGCTCTGCCCTGTTAGGAGAAAACGGAGAGGTTTACCAGCTTTTTGAAGAGATGACTTTTTTTGGAAAGACAAAGTGCAGTTCTCTAAACCTAGTTTGTGAATAAAGGAAAAAGTGAAAATGTGTATGTACATAATGCAGGTTTATTGCCAGCCCATCTTCCTCCCCATCTGTTTTACATCCTTCATGTCCTTCGTCCTCACTGCCCTGAAAAGTCAGGAATGATAAAGAAGCCCAGTCTTTTCCAGTTCTTTGGCAAATGGTTGCCCATTAGGAAACACGAAAATGTTGAAAAATTGATGGTTGCTTGTTTTATGTTTTGTTTTGGTTTTTACCTTCCCCTCCAAACTCTCAAATTTCATTTCTTACTAGGAAATTCAGCAGGTGAAAACTCTTGAGGAATTAGAAGCCTTCATGCTTAAACATGGAGAGAATATCATTGACACACTGGGAGCTGAAGTAGACCGGCTTGAAAAGGAGCTAAAGGTAATATTCAGTTGGTAAAAATTATTAGTCAGTCTGAATGCTCCTATTTTGCTGATGTTTAGGGCTTTGTTGTACCTTTAAGAAAAGCAGGGACAAACTTCAGTTAAGTTTCATTGAACAAATCTGACCTTGAAAACAAGTATTTATCATGCCCTGGGTCTGCTTGACATGTGTGGATTGCATGGTGGTTTGTTTTGTCTCTGTCCAAGGCACTTGCCATTCTAAGATCATTACTACTTATTGATTACAATTCCCATGGAATATTACCTGTTTGCGTTTTCTGAAAAATGGCACTGTTGTCTCAAAATGTCAAGTCATTTATAGGCCCTTGAACTCCCCATCGGCTGTAATGAGAAGCAACTTTTAAATGGTTTTTAACCATACACTTAATGTTGTATCAAAAGTGATGTCATTGCATATGAAGGGGGCGCCAATTACTTTACGTCTTATTTTTTGTTTTGCTCTTGGCAAAACAGAATATCTGTCACTGCGACTACTGCTCTACCATGTGACACAACTTCAATAGACACACAAACAAGCATCCATCCTTTTTTCAGTTTAGGATTTAAAGATATCTTTCAATTGGAACAGCAAAGGTGTATCATCACTGTTACATTGTGGCTACTAAAACCTTACCTGAGAAGTTATGGTGGGTAGGTGTGGCATGCTTTTATTTTCATTTAGCTTGTGGTCTGTCCATTATACCAAACCATAACTTTATAAATGGATAGATTCATCACAAGGCCTCTTTAACACTTTTTGCCTTTGTGATTTCAAATTCTAGAGTGGTGTTATTGGGCTGGACAGAGATCTAGTCAGACAGTTGTGTTGTGACTCTGGTTTTGTATCAATAGTTTATGTGCTGATGTGTGATCACCTAGTTTTAAGCAGATGCTGGGAATTCCTGAAAGTATATGTGGATTGGAGAGGTCTGGGAAGTAGTAGATGTTCAACATTCAGTTCTGTTTTTGGAGTCTGGTTTTCTTGCCTTACATTCTGTTACATCTCACAATCTGGGAAAATGCTAGGGCTTGGAAGAGCAGAGTTGTCTGTTCCTCCTAAGATGAAAAGGTGGACAGGGTATCTGTCTCATGTTCTTTCTGGCTGAGCAGCAGAAGGAATAATATGTACAAATAAATCATATTAGTCTGCATGAAATAAATGGGAAAACTGTTTATATTACAAATTTATGAAAAGCCCCAAAGGAAACTTTTTAATACAGAACATATCCATTCCATACATTTCCTTGGTGGGTACTATAAGGCTATGATTTTTTAAAAATGTTTTTCCTTTCTGCTAAAGAATTTATTTTTCTGCTTTTGGAGTAGTTAAGCATTTCCTTTGTCTGAAGATGTGAGGCGTTTGGGCAGACAAATATTTCCACAGGCATAGGTAAATTCCATGGTATTTTCCAAGGGGAGCACACGGAGCCATGATCATAACCATAGTGTGCCAGATAAATGTTGTGCCTTTGTGATTGCCTTTTCCCTTCATCAGAAGGTGCTTTTCAAGAGCGTGTTCTAGCATGTGTAGGATTTTTGAGAAACATTAAGTAATTTTAATTTTATCTCCCCAGAGTGATGCTATTGAAAATCAAGATCAATGTTTTGACTATAGTTGGATTTGCTTGCCAGCCCTTAGTGATTTTTGAACAGCAAGCTCAAGAATAGTAATTTTCAAAACATGAATCCTATTTTCAGTGTATATAGGGATTTCAATAATTGTGTTGCTATTGAAAAAGCTTTACCTAATTTAAAGTCACCTGTAGAAATGTTGGTGAAACATGTCACTTGAAGCAAACATCACCTGTTGTGCAAACCACATATTTAATAGTATAGACCAGTTCTTTTCATGCACTTTTGGCATTCAGGAAAGTGCCTCTTCTGTGTAGAATGTAATTTTTTTTTCATTTGGACATTTTTACCTTTAAAACCAATTACTTTTTAAAAATTACATTAATTTTAATTACATTTTAAATTAAGTTGAAACCAATTACCTTTTTTAAATCATGAGCTGCTTCATACTTTTGAAAGCATTAGAACTTATTTAGCTATGAAGTTGTCACCATTCTAGTACACGCTGATAAATGTTCCTTGGTGGACAAATTCTTTAGAGCTGCCTAAAGCATGGATTAAATGTATTAGTTAGTCTTCATTTTAAAACAATTGCTATGTTACCATGAGTAGGGATTTGTTGTTTGTTGCCAACATCGTGGCAGGTCTTGTCATCAGCATTGTCGTGGTACATTTGATTGTCTATGCTTATTAATAAAATTTGTTTTTTTGTTTCAGCAACGCAATCCTGATGTTCGACATGTAGATTTGGAAATATTGTAGACTTGACAGAAGAAATCCTTGGAGTACTCTCTTTTGGAAACAAGTTTGTACAGAGATGGAACAGCTATTGAAACTGCAGTCGCCTCAATACCATACCTCATTTACTTCATGCTGTAGGCTTCCTGAACTGTTGTTACTGACTCGGTTTCCAGAACAGCTTTAGATTCAAAGTCAACAACTTTGTTTGGAAGATCAGTTCAACAAAAGCTTCTTAGCATAATTTCTACATGAGACTGTTAGAGGTGAATTTATTTGGGACTTGGAACTTAGATCTTTTAGTTTCTATAAGGCAAATGTTAATGCCTGAAAATACACAGAAGATAGTTTCCCTATTTCAGTTTTTTGTCAACTTACACGTCAATTTGCACTCATTTAACTACTTCCTTCTAGAAGCCATTGGAGTATTTGCAAGATACAGATGTTTAATGCTAGAACAGGCTTGGTTTCATTTGCCACTTTGAACCAGTTGTTATATTCTAGCTATATGGTCTTTTTTTTTTCCCCACCCTCTAAGATCAATCCCTCCAAGAAGAACTGCCCTTTTCTCGAGTTTCATGATTTGGAAACATGCTTCTGCCAGTGCTGCAATTATTGACATAACCTCAGAGGATCATATCAGTCTCTTGAATGCAGTTGGCTTTGAGCTTGGCCTAGAGTATGTTGAGTTACTGTGCAGGATGTAGAAACCTCAACACGCTTTTTTTTTGTAGGTGATCTTGGCCATGGCTTGTGTGTAGGTTTTCTCTTGTCAGACTTTTTCCCACCCATATGCCTTTTTGTTGCTTTAACTTGCTAACATTGGAGGATATAAATTTATTTGGTAGTTTTCTGATATTTTTCATTTGGCTTTTTATCCTTTTAAGAGGCAATATTCTGCAAATGATCTTTGCTAGCAAAAACAAGAGGTGGTGTAGCAGTTTTAACATATTCAAGAAATATTTATACTTAAACAGATGTGAAGATGATATTAATTTATTTACACAGGCACTACTTGTATGAATCTGAATTGTAGATTGCTTTTTCTCCCCCCCCCTTTCAGAAAAACCCCTTTGTGTGGGAGAAGTAAAACAATTATGCTGAAATGTGTGTCATGGCTGTCAGTAATCCCAAAACTGAGTGCATAGAATTGATGTGTTTGAAATGCAGGATTCTAGTGTTTTATAAAATGGGTTTCTAGAATAAGGCTTTCTGCAATAGGTATCCAAGTCATAGCAGACTCTGTGAGAAATAATCTTTTAATAAAGGCTTAGTGAGTACAAATCATGCAAATCTAGTAATTGAAATATTAATGGAATAATTAGCGATAAATCTTTCTCCAAGAAAAATCCTTTATGCACTTTAAAACGTTTCAGTAACATGAAAATTGCTCATGGGAGAGAGGTGGCAATAAGAGCATCCTGATGAATCTGTTGGTGGGTAATCTAGTGACTGACATACTGAGGGCAGAAATGTTGATAGGGAACACAAGTCATCAAAATCAATTTAAGATTAAATCATATGCATTGCAGCAAATGATAATGGTGGAAACCAAAATGTCAGGATTTGATTAAATGCTTTGTAATAGTATTTTTTTTTAAATGTCATTTGCCAGTGAATTATGAGAATTTAAAATAGCATGCCTTTTGACAATTGCAAAACACTGCATGCTGTGC
The DNA here is from genome assembly GCF_965152275.1 of Natator depressus. Classification (NCBI taxonomy): domain Eukaryota; kingdom Metazoa; phylum Chordata; order Testudines; family Cheloniidae; genus Natator; species Natator depressus. Next base: position 95,220,726 of record NC_134237.1, on the reverse strand, counting down.
ATTTTAAATAAAATGACATTCCAAAGTTTAGTTTTTGGAGATGAGGCTTTATGTACTGTAATGTGGGTAATGGATGACTTCGTTACATAGTTGGGAATGAAGGGTCTGTTAGTACCCTTGCCTATAAATCCTGTTCCTTCTCTTCTCATTGGTCATTTGTTTATAGCCTGTTAGTGCTTAACCTAAGGGAAGACTTGATTTTTGTCTCCCACTGCAGTGCTAATTAGATTTGTAGTATATACTTAAGACTGAACATTAGAAATGTGTTTAATAAAAAGTGATATTTTTAAAGTTAATTTCACATATTTGTAAAATGTTACAAATGTGTGGGTAGTTTCCCAAATAACTAATGAGGGACACTTTAGCACATTCTGAATGGTTTACTTGAGTCTTTTTCTCAAGTCTGCTTCTTCATATCCCAGCATGCACTCTGCTGATGACATAATCATCCAGGAAGAGCACTGGAACTTGCCTTTGATTAAGGCAAATCCTATTTATCTCCTCTTCTTTCTCTCTCCCCCCCTCCCTCCCATAAAGCACTATAAAGTACTGTTACTGAAGAAAAACAAAAATTTTAATATCCTGGAAGGGAGGGCAAGAATCTGAACATTGCCTCTGGCCATTACTCTTCAGTGGTGTATGTGACATTACAAGTGCCATGTATGCCGGACCATCATGAATGGGAGTCAGTAATCTATAAGGGGAGTTTGTATATTGTGTTTCTGAAACATCCCCAAAGGTTAATAAATATTAGAAATGTACTGAAATGCTCCCTTATCTAGTTTATAGAGAAACTTAAGCACATAATCTTAAAGTGCATACTACTCTGAAAAGTGTTTGTGTAAAAAAGGGTACTTGCTCAATAATAGCTGCTCCCTGCATGTATTCTGATTCATATCTGCCTACTTCACTGACAAAAATAAGATTGTACTGCTTTTTATTGTCTTTGCAGTGCTATGAGAAAGTGAGCTGGACTCTGTTGCTTCTGTCATCAACAAGATTTACTAAATTCCAATTGGGTACATCTTTGCAACCCCATTGGAGGCTGTAGGTTTGCACAGGCATCATTAAGAACTTAATTTTATTTGCAAAGCCACTTTCATTGGTGGCGATGCATGAGGAAAGACCCCAGTTTGATTCTGAGAGCCCAGCATGGGTTTTCATGGCTTGCATTTGATTAAAACGTCTTCTACACTGAGCACGACTTATAACAGAAATTGGCATAATAAACCTGGTACCCCAGTTTTAGTCACTTTGAGAAGGGAATTGCACTTTAAAGTGGTAGCAATTTAAAATATATTAAATTATAATACATTTAATTAAATTATAATATAAAAAACTTAACAGATTGCTGTTAAATGTTTTTAGTGAAAACTGTTACCCAGATTTAAGCTACAGTACTTTCATGGTCTAAAGAACGGGTTGAACTGAGTCCAGGATTTGGTTTAGCCTTGTTAAGGTATTCTGATCGGAAGCTTTTTGGGATAGTCCTTTTTGGTAGTAGGATATTTTGGATTAAAGTAAACTTGCAAAGTACTAAGGAATTGGGTGTTTTCTTCATGAACCATAGATGTGACACCTTAACTTGTCACTTATTATCTCTGATTTGAAAGACTGATAAAATCAGTGGAGTAAGGAATCAGATAAAATTTAAAATATTTATTCTAGGATTTTTTCAGTACATTTTCCTCTGTCTCTTAAAGCCATGGAATATATTTATTTTTATAGATTCTGTTGGCCGTACAGCCTTTATTTTGCTAAACAGGATTCAGACAACTCTATCCATTTATTTTGTGGGAAATACATTCTCATTAGTTGCATGATATTTCATAATTCAATCTGGATAACATTAAAGAAATGCTGATTGACACAAAAGATATATTTTGAGGAAAGAGTCTAACCACTGCAACTACTGAGGGCTCACAGGTTTAAGGTCTCATTAGATTCCTTGTTTTTTTTTTTCTTGGACTTCTATGCAAATTTCCTGAATACTTTGTCTTCTGACGCTGGACATGAGATCGTATGCTTTCCCCTTCAGATGGGACCTTCACTATGGTTATCTGTAGTTGTAATCTCAAGGCTAGGGACTAGTCCAAAGCAGCTCTACTTGGGGCTAATCTTGAAGGCCATCCAGAAACTTCAGCTGGTGCAGTCTGTGTGGAGTGCTTGACAGTTAAGCAGGGCAGACTGGCAGGAGTGTATTGTACTTGTGCACTGAACTTCAGATTGATTCCCAGTTCACAATGGAATTTAATTCAAGATGCTGGTTGCTATCTATAAAGCCCTGAAGAGTATAAGCCTCAGTTGTCTGGTACTGTTCCACCTGGGGCCCTCAGAGGCTCAGCATAAGCTCTTCAGCTTTTTCTGTTGCAAGGGTACAGGTCACAGGACCCCGACGTTCTCAGTGGTGTGTCCTCTTTAATACTCACACATGCTAGAAAAGTATGTGGACTACATCCACATTTGGAATGTGACTTAGATTAGTTTTCTGCTGACTGAAGGTCTGGAATCTCCTGACATTTTATCCTACTAGCAAGTTTGAGAGAATATGATAAATCTAACCTTTTTGAAGTGTGTTTGAAGAAGAGGAATGAAGACTTACCAAGATAAGCGGTAACGTGAAAAAATATGGAAACAAAGAAAAAATGGGAAGTGGAAAAAATTATCAAATTGATCATATAGACAATGAGATAAGAAATCAGGTAAATATTAGTTTGAATGGAAAAATAGACCATAAGAAATTATCTAACAAGGATACAGAATGCAGTGTAGTTAATATCTGGATGCTAAGCAAAAGAGAGACTGTTCTGAAACATTTCTTTAAAATAATGATTGGGAGAAACAGATACTTTTTTCAGACTCACTGGAAAGATTTATATGGTGAAAACTGTCTTAGGTGACCAATCTAAGGGACTGACCATTTGTTTCTTGACTGAGGTGACCAGATGAAGGTGGCACAGATTATTATTTCAAAAGTTTGAGGTAGAGTAGTATAAGACAAGAAATTGTCTAAGGTGGTCTATCATACAGATTTAATTATTTAGCAGCCAGGGATGGAAAATTCTGGGCCCTACTGCTAAGTATGATGGAGTAATCTCAGTGTGTAAATATCCCTCTCTCAAAGCTGTTGGCAAGCTGTTTAAGAGGTAGCGGACAGCGAGTTGTAGGAAGGGATATTAGTATTGGCACTGCACTGAGGAAACTTGATTTATTTTTCAACAAGATTGATTCAGAGCACACTCAACTATGGGCGCAAACACTGAATGAAAACACTGGTATTATGTGATTTGGCCACCTAAATCATGTAACTCAGTCCAATAAAAGGAATTTGGAATGAACTGAAGGAAGTTTTTAAAAAAGGACACCTTACAGCAACAAAACAACTGAAGCACCATCTTGTGGACACATTAAAAGCAGTTATCTCCCATTAGCAAGAAAAAAATAGCATTCCAAAGATCACTGCATTATATTGTGAACACACCAATATTTAAATGAACGACTGGAAGAAATTCCAATCCTTAACTTTTCAGGTTGTCTAAACTTCTGTGGACAAAGTGAAGTGCCCAGTTACATTTTGCAAATCCCTTTAAACCATTAATTGTACTAAGTGTCATGTTCAAGGATTTGACATTTATTTAAACAACATGGAGAGGAAAAACCTAGGTGAGGGGGAAAATCTTGTTCGTAGCAAGTACAGCAGCAGTTTTCCAGGCTATACTCTGTGCACTTTTGAGGGCAGATTCTCTCTCTAACACTGCTCAAAACCACCAAAAACCATTCAGGGAGAGGCTCTTATTCCCTGTTTAAAGTTTTGTACTGATAAAGCATATGGACAAAATTCTGTATTTCTAGTATTTAACAAAATTGTTATGAGGAAGTAGGGCTAGGGAAAGAGAGTCTACTGATTAAATTAGTGAGACAGTTCCATGCTCTCATCTGACCTAAGACAAAGTTGATTTTCTAACCCAAATTTAAAGTGGATTTATTAAAGAAAGATTTATTTTAGGATAATTTCAAATCTTAGAGCAGAAGAAAACACGCTTTCCTAGTGTGGGAGAAAATAAATGTGGCAACTATAGTTTGAAAGGAGATTATGCAAAAATTTGGTTTATTGAAGTAGAAATGTGCTATACTGAACATAAATTCATTTCTGTTTAATCATGACCAACACTGCAACAACTCTGAAAGCCATCACTTTAGACCTCTTCACTTATGTGTCTGGAAGAGATCTTTCTATTGAGAACCCCAAAATCAGTGTCTTATGTTTCTCCATGTAACCACATCAATCTTTCAAACAAATGCATGTTCCCACTATTCTGAAGCTTTCTTGTGATGCTTTTTATTTTGCCGTATTTCAGTTACTTTAAGTCTGAGAATCATGCTGACTGACAGGCATAGGCATCATATTAATAAATATTTATCTCTGCATATGTATTTTATTTTGCACACTTAACATTGGCACATATTGTATCTTGTAAAAATCAATGGAATCTGTAATTATTCTTCAGTAAAAATGTTAAATAAATCACAAAGAAAAGTAGTACTTGTGGCACCTTAGAGACTAACAAATTTATTTGAGCATAAGCTTTCATGAGCTACAGCTCACTTCATCAGCTCACGAAAGCTTATGCTCAAATAAATTTGTTAGTCTCTAAGGTGCCACAAGTCCTCCTCTTCTTTTTGCGAATACAGCCTAACACAGCTGCTACTCTGAAATAAATCACAGATGACAAAGATATGTTCTGCTTTAATTTGAGCAGAGCAATTTACATTTACTTTTCTAAGATAAAACAGACGAGAACATTAGCTTTAGGCAGGTTTGGACAGTTTTGCTGGCCATTCTGAGTACAGAGTAGCATTTTGCATATTACAGTAATTTGAGGATTCAGAATGAATGAATGAATGGTTGGACACAACCTCTTCTAGAAATAACTGGAATCTCTAGGAACAGCCACACTATCTATATATTTTATATGTTGTCATTTGAAAAATAGTTTTAAAAAGTGGTCCGTGACCTCAGTCTCACAATAATTTGGCAGCTTTTTGCTCACAGAAAGTAAATTCTTCAATTCTGACCATAGAATCATAGAATATCAGGGTTGGAAGGGACCTCAGGAGGTCATCTAGTCCAACCCCCTGCTCAAAGCAGGACCAATCCCCAACTAAATCATCCCAGCCAGGGCTTTGTCAAGCCTGACCTTAAAAATACCACTCTCTCAATCCTGGCCCTCTCCCTCCCCTAATGCAATGAGGTGCCTCCCACAAAGCAGAGCATTCAGACTCCCTGCATGGGCCAAATCCATGCTGGTTCCTCCTTGACATGAACTCCCAGTGTGAATCATCTCTATATCCTGGTTCCGGATCTGAGGGTTAGGTCAAAAACAGCTAGTAGGGGAGACAGGTTGCATTTGGGTATACAAACAAGTGAATGTGGGTTCCTAGAGGCTGAGCTCAATTGTCTTCATACAATAATCCTTATCTGACATGTGGCTGGAAACTAATTCCCCAGCACAGCTGTCCCAAGCCCCAGGAAAAAGCTAGGTATCATCCACCTGGAAATCACATAGCTGAGTAAAGATTAATAAACCCTGTTCATCAGACAAATATCTTTTTTCAATCTGTTACATTGGCAGTCATGAGAAATTTATTGATTTTCCTTAAAATGCTTTTTATTCTTTAATTCTGCCTTTGAGGAACAAAGGTGTCTTGGGCAGCCCAGAATTTAATACTTCCCCTCCCTTGGTAACAGGATGAGCAAGAGGACGGTTTTTGTTTAATCCCTTTCTCTCTGCTACCTTGTATGAAGAGACTGACTGGAGGGGCATCAAGCTGTTGGAAAAACAATTATTGAAGTGCCATGGCAGGAGAATGGGACCTTCAGAAGAGGCTGGGCTAGGAAGCCAAGGAAAGAGGCCTAGAGTGCATTTGGAGCATGGAGAGAGTTACCACCCTAATGTTTCATTTCAATACTTACCATATTGGGGAAAATGTCAGCATGAGCAGGTGTAATATTGAGACCTAACCGACTTGTACAAACCCATTGACAGTTAGTTGGAGAAAAGTCAAGACGCAAACTGATGAACGGTCCAGCTAGAAGCTGAGAAGGATCAAAGAGGTTTTTAACCCCATTATCTGCTAGTGAACAGGGGAGTCTGAGAGGAGAAGGAGATCCTCCTGTTGAACGAACAAGGTGTGAGTACTAATCTTGGGGCGAGTGAGTATGCTTGGCTGTTTGTGTTTCTCTCTCTTTCAGGTTTTCAGTTACTGTGTCAGTTGAGATTGTGTCTGGGGACTGCTTGAACCTTTGTTCCCTGAATCATCTTTGATCAACCTCGATCAGCCTTGTGATCACCCTCCCCCTGTGTGATTAACGAGGGGGTAGGGCTGACCTAGGAGGGAAGGCCTTAAAAGCCAGGGGCTAAGTGACCAAGGGGAGCTAGCGAACAGGGCAGCTTGAGAGGGGATTTGTGGGAGGGAATCAATATTATCGCCTTGGTTAGGAAGGGCCGCCTCGCCAGTGCCAATGCTGCTCCTGTCTCCTCCACCTGCGCCTATATCCAGACAGACAACCTGGATGCCTGTACCCAGATCCTAGTGTGGATTTGCAGAGACTGTGGCCTGCATTTCCCACTCTCAAAGCCAGGCTGGGGGGACCATCCAGTATGAAAGGTGCCTGCTGGTGGAATCTCTCAGGAAGCAGGTGGGGGAGCTACAGGAGGAGGTGGCTAGGCTGAGGAGCATCTGTGTCCACGAGGAATTCCTTGAGTGTATTCATATGGAGACATCCAAGGCTGAGGATGCTATCCAGCTAGAGAGGACTGCTGTCATGGCACCAGAGGAGGAAGATATGGCTCTGTCACAGGGAGGACACTGGCTGCTGGTTACTTCTGGCAGCAGGCAGTGCTCCACCCCTACTCCCAACCCACCCACCATGGTAATGGAAAACGGATATGCTGCCCTGGCAATGAGAGATGAGGAATCACCCCCACAGGTGGAGGAGGAGAAGCCATGTACCCCCAAGGCTGGGAGCATTGCAGCCACCACTCCCAGGAGGAGACGTAGGGTAGTGGTGGTTGGTGACTCTTCTGAGGGGGATGGAGGCACCCATCTGTCGCCCTGACATGGCATCCCGGGAGGTATGCTGCCTCAAATCAGTATCTTAGATATCTGTATACTAATGGGAAAAGTATCAGGAAAAGCTTGAAATGCTAGCAAGTAAACACAACTATGACATAGTTGGCATCACAGAGACTTGGTAGGATAATATGCATGACTGGAATATTAGTATAGAAGGGTACATATTGCTCAGGAAGGACAGGCAGGGGAAAAAAGGGAGGTGGTGTTGCCTTATATATTAAAAATGTATACACTTGGACTGAGGTTGAGATGGAAGTAGACAGACTTGTTGCAAGTCACTGGGTAAGGATAAAAGGGGTAAAAAAAATGTGATGTCATGATAGGGGTCTACTACAGACCACCTAACCAGGAAGAAGAGGTGGATTAGGCTTTTTTTTAAAACTACTAACAATCATCCAAAGCGCAGGACTTGGTGGTGATGGGGGACTTCAACTACTCAGACATCTACTGGGAAAACAACACGGGAGGTGTCAAGGTTCCTCCCCGACTCTGAACGCTAGGGTACAGATGTGGGGACCTGCATGAAAACCTCCTAAGCTTATCTTTACCAGCTTAGGTCAAAAAGTTCCCCAAGGTACAAAATATTCCACCCTTTGTCCTTGGATTGGCCGCTACCACCACCAAACAAATACTGGTTACTGGGGAAGAGCTGTTTGGAAACGTCTTTCCCCCCAAAATACTTCCCAAAACCTTGCACCCCACTTCCTGGACAAGGTTTGGTAAAAAGCCTCACCAATTTGCCTAGGTGACCACAGACCCAGACCCTTGGATCTTAAGAACAATGAACAATCCTCCCAACACTTGCACCCCCCCCCCCCCCGGTCCTGGGAAATGTTGGATAAAAAGCCTCACCAATTTGCATAGGTGACCACAGACCCAAACCCTTGGATATGAGAACAATGAAAAAACATTCAGTTTTCTTACAAGAAGACTTTTAATAGAAATAGGAGTAAATAGAAGTAAAGAAATCCCCTCTGTAAAATCAGGATAGTAGATACCTTACAAGGTAATTAGATTCAAAACATAGAAAATCCCTCTAGGCAAAACCTTAAGTTACAAAAAAGATACACAGACAGAAATAGTTATTCTATTCAGCACAATTCTTTTCTCAGTCATTTAAAGAAATCAATCTAACACGTACCTAGCTAGATGACTTACTAAAAGTTCTAAGACTCCATTCCTGGTCTATCCCTGGCAAAGGCAGCATATAGACAGACACACAGACCCTTTGTTTCTCTCCCTCCTCCCAGCTTTTGAAAGTATCTTGTCTCCTCATTGGTCATTTTGGTCAGGTGCCAGCGAGGTTACCTTTAGCTTCTTAACCCTTTACAGGTGAGAGGAGTTTTCCTCTGGCCAGGAGGGATTTTAAAGGGGTTTACCCTTCCCTTTTTATTTATGGCAGGAGGGCACAGATTATCCAACAAGTTCTTTGAATGTATTGGAGACCATTTTTATTTCAGAAGGTGGAGAGAGCTACTAGGGGAGAGGCTGTTCTAGATTTGATTTTGACAAATAGGGAGGAACTGGTTGAGAATTTAGAAGTGGAAGGCAGCTTGGGTGAAAGTGATCATGAAATGGTAGAGTTCATGATTCTAAGGAATGGTAGGAGGGAGAACAGCAAAATAAAGACAATGGATTTCAAGAAGGCAGACCTTAGCAAACTCAGGGAGTTGGAAGGTAAGAGTGGGTGGGTGAAATTCTGTGGCCTGCGTTGTGCAGGAGGTCAGACTAGATGATCATAATGGTCCCTTCTGACCTTAGTATCTATGAATCCAATGGGAAGCAAATCTAAGAGGAAAAACAATAGAAGACAGTTGGCAGTTTTTGAGAGACATATTATTAAGGGCACAAGAGCAAACTATCCCACTGCGTAGGAAAGATAGGACATATGGCAAGAGACCTCCCTGGCTTAACCAGGAGATCTTCAATGATCTACAACTCAAAAAAGAATCCTACAAAAAGTAGAAACTAGGTCAAATTACAAAGGATGAATATAAACAAATAACATAAGTATGTAGGAACAAAATTAGGCCAAGGCACAAAACGAGATCAAACTAGCTAGAGACATAAAGGGTAACAAGAAAATATTCTAAAAATATATTTGAAGCAAGAGGAAGACTAAGGACAGAGTAGGCCCATTACTCAATGAGGGGAGGAAAAAAATAGAAAATGTGGAAATGGTAGAGGTGCTTAATGACATCTTTGTTTGTTCTTTCATCAAGAAGTTTGGTGGTGTTTGGACATTGTGACAAAGCTCTGTCCTTGCCTCCGTGCGTCCTGCATTTCCTGGCAGATTTCGCTAGCCTCAGAGGCTCAGTGTGACCCTCCACATAACCCTTCTCTCACTAGGGACAAGGGTCACAATCTACTGAGCCATTTTCATCATAAGGCAGCGAGGGAGGTGAGGAGAAGCTATCCTTCCTTGCACAGTCTCTGTTGTCTCCCAGTCTCAGTGATTAATCAGGGGGCAAAGGCAGGGGGGAAGCCCAGGCCCACCCTCTACTCCAGGCTCCAGCCCAGGGACCCTAATAGCATCAGCTATGGTAGCTGATCTTTTAGAAACATGACCTGTACAATTCCCTGGGCTACTTCCCCCACAGCAGCCCTCACTTCCTCAAGCTCCACTTCACCCTTACCTCAGGGCTTCCTTCCTTGTGCCTGATACCATGTGTACTACTCAGTCTCTCTAACAGCTCCTGACATGCACACCCACCAGACTAACTGGGAAGCTTTTAACTAGTTTCAGCCAGCCCCTGATTGGCTTCAGGTGTCCCAATCAACCTAGCGTTCTCCCTGCCTTCTGGAAAGTTCTTAATTGGCCCCAGGTGTCTTAATTGACCTGGAGCAGCTGCCATTTCACTTATCCTGGTACTAGGGATTTGTTTAGCCTGGAGCTAATATATCTATCTCCCACAACTTTTCTATGTCTAACATGGTGAATACCAGTGAAAATGAGGTAGGCTCAAAGGTTAAAATAGGGAAAGAACAAGTTAAAAATTAGTTAGACAAGTTAGATGTCTTCAAATCACCAGGGCCTGATGAAATGCATCCTAGAATACTCAAGGTGCTGACTGAGGAGATATCTGAGCCATTAACGATTATGTTTGAAAAGTCATGGAAGATGGGAGAGATTCCAGAAGACTGGAAAAGGGAAAATATAGTGCCAATCTATAAAAGGGGAAACAAGGACAACCTGGGGAATTACAGACCAATCAGTTTAACTTCTGTACCTGGAAAGATAATGGAGCAAATAATTAAGCAATCAGTTTGCAAACTTCTAGAAGATAATAAGGTGATAAGTAACAGTCAGCATGGATTTGTCAAGAACAAATCCTGTCAAACCAACCTGACAGCTTTCATTGACAAAGTTACAAGCCTTGTGGATAGGGGTGTGTGAAGCTGTATGGAATCTGGGTGACACTTGAGGATATTATAAATATCAATATTGTACAATTGTAATGTTATGCCAGATAGGCCATGTAAGGTATCTGCAAAAATGTTATAATTTGCCAGATGTGATAATCTCATTTATGTGTTTGTATCACTTTTGTATTATGAGTTATAGCTATGTATGCATGTCTGTATTTCAAACTGGTGCTATGCTCCTGGGTGACACCCCAAGGCAGTTTGGCATCAGCACTGCCTAGCCTGCTTGATGGCCCATTAAGGACCATCAGCTATACAACTGACCAATTAAGACCACCTTCTGACTCAGTAAGGCAGGCAGGGGCATGCCTATGACAAAACTCTAAGGCTTTCAATCCAAGCACAGGCCGCATGGCCAAAGAAGATGTAGCTGCCTTCTTATAGTCCATTTTGTCTTCAATCCTGCTTCTTACCTCTGGAGGAACTTTGCTACAAACTGAAGCTCTGAACAAAGGACTGAATGACCCATCCAAGCTGTGGATGTATTCCAGAGGGATTAGACAAATACCTATCAGGAATGGTCTAGATAATACTTAGTCCTGTCACGAGTGCGGGGGACTGTACTAGATGACCTCTTGAGGTCCCTTCCAGTCCTATGATTCTCTGATTCTATCAGAATTTCAGTTGGGGAAGTTAAAAGAACCCTTGTTTTAATTAAGTGTACTTATAAATTGCTATTCTGGAAAAAATAAGCAGTTTATTTAATTTAGAAATGTATTGCTTTAAACAATTCCTCTCCCCATCCTGCCATCAACTACATAGTACTAACTTCATGCAGATGTCTGAGATCATTCCAGACAGAAACAGCACCCAAAGAAGTCCATTTGGGTTTTTTTATTAGAGCCCTGGGGAGAGAGGAGAACAGAAGCATGTATGAAGTGACGTGTCTGCTGGTTCTGCAGTATGTGCATGCTTGTAGTATAAATAGGAGAGAGTGCTCATTCCGCAAAATTGGGACGGATTTTTTTTATTTAAATTTTTTTGCCTCTGTCTTGGAAATATATTTTTTTCTAAGTGGGGAGAAGTAAATAGCTTAATCAGGGGCTTTGAGTGCTTTGCTTTTTATAGGGTCTTTTGTGCAAGGAAAAGATGCTACTTAATGGCACTGATGGTGATGTGACTACTTGCTTTTGAAGGCTGAATTTTCTTACTGTTTTTTATAATGCTTATAATAAAAGAGGCTCATTTTTTCCCCCAAATACTTTTTTTCCTCCTCCTTCAGGTAGACCTTAGATATTGTCTTCTGGGAGTCCTTTTTATGTTGAAATTAAGTTGTGGATATTATCTATTATTTTTCTATTAGTGTCATTTTAATACAACCTAATGCACAAAACTTCTACCTAGGTACTTACCTGGTGCCCATCAGGGTAATATCGGAGAATTTCCAGTATTTACAAATAGAAATAACACTTTTGCTCCCTACTTTTGATCCCAGCCTGTAAGATAAATACATGGTTTGTGTGGGGCGGGAGGAGAGAGAAGAAATTATTGAGGGAAAGCTAAATTGAATGGAAGTAGATGCAAAGTTCATTTCTTCAGGTTCCATACCATCTCCTTCACTGAGGTACCAGCATGCCTTCTTCAAGTGCATTAAGCAATGTGACTAGCGGTAACACACGTGGATCTGAATGCAGTGAGGCCTGTGGTCATTCTTATTTCTTGCATGAGTGAATTCTATAGTTCAGGTCCAGCTCCTATGAAAGATCTGTCTCCTGCACTTGCAAGCCTCCCCGTGTTGTTCAATGGTTCTGTTGCTCCAGTGGGATGCAACTGTTGCAGGAGAACATTTGCAGAGGGACTGGTGGTCTCTTGAACACCGAGGGCCAGTTCCATGGAAAGTTATTTTAGGACACATTTCCAGCTGTCAGTCATGGAAAAAAAATAAAGGAGTCATTGTACATGAATAAAGTGTTTCTATAAAAAAAAACCAAGCCCCTTATTACACTAGGTGCAAGCCATAACAAAATCAGAATCTGTAACTGTTCCCTGCTCTGTTTCACTGCTCCCTCCCCCCCCCGCCCCCCCCCCCCGAGTCATGGGTGACTGCACTTTTAATGAAGTTTATTGAAGGCTCACATCAGGAGCAGAGGTGGGCCTTCCCCATAGCATTACGGGAAGCTGTTTACAAACGGGGCAGTGGAGAACGTTTTCACTCCCAAACTGTGGAATCTCTCATGGTGCCCCAATCCCCTATCAGCCACTTAAACTACTTGCCAACAGTAAAGGCACATTAGCGGCCGCATGGTTTGGTGATCTGGAATGTGGGGTGGGTCTACATGCTATTTTTTTCTTGTAAGAGCACTTTTAATTTGAACTTCCCCCTTTCCCCCTAGGTGACCCTATTTGATATCAGTCTCCTGAGGGTAACAGAGGCAGAAAGGAAGGAGATGCTGCAAGCATCTGGGTATAGACCTGGTCCTTATGTTGCTATGCTGTGTACCGCAATGATACAGCAGAATTAATTCAGGAGTTGTGTGGGAAAGTGTCCTACCATGGTGGAAGAAATAAGACTGCCCTGCCCAGAAACCTTCTGCAAAGGATTGCAGAGTAACTCCATGAAAGTTGGCTAGTGATATCCATGGAGGATTCCCGGGCTCTCCCAGTCCACATAAACAGTCTTTTCCGGGGGACACCCTCTGTGTAGCTGGAGCGGCCTCTTGTAAGCAGAAAACCTTGCTTTTTCTTTGCAGTAAACATGCAATATCACCGAATATGTGTGCCCACTAAAGTTTAACTAGACTGTGACTGTAATTGTATACTCACCAGAGGTGCCTTCCCCAGCATCACGGTCGGCCACTGTGTTGTCCTGCGACCCACAGTGCTCTAGGGTTAAGAATATTTCTGGGCTCTCGGGGAGAATGGATCCACCATTCTCTTCCTCCTCCTCCTCCTCTTCCTCATCCACCATATCGTCGACCTTGTTGTCCCTAGACTGAAACACCTGTGAGGTGTCCACGTTGCTGGTGGGGGTGCTGGTAGGGTCACCCCCAAGAATTGCATGCAGCTCGTTGTAGACCCAGCATGTGTGGGGTTCAGCACCAGAATGACTGTTCACCTCCCTTGCCTTCTGATACACTTGGCAAAGTTTTTATTTTCACACAGCACTGCTGGGTCCCTCGTGTAGCCCTTCTCCCCCATTCCACCAGTGATCTTTGCATAGATGTCAGCATTTCTTCTGCTGGATCAGAGCTCTGCCTGCACAAACTCTTCTCCCCACAAAGCGGTGAGGTCCACCACCTCCTGTGCAGACCAGGCTGGAGTGCGTTTGGGGCGTGTATCTCCATGATCAGCTGTGCTCAAGCTGGCATGCTCCGAAGGCTGGTCAAACAGGAAATGGGAAATCAAAATTCCTGGGCCTTTAACAGGGGAGGGGCTGTTTCCTTTGTACCTGGTGGCAGTCCAGCAGAGTTGAGAATGATCTCCAGAGAGGTCACAGATGAGTGTTGTGGGACACCACCTGGGGGCTAATTAATTCGAATTACACAACACTGCGTCTGCACTACCTTGCAGTTGACTCATGAAAATTGAATTAAGCGCTACGCCTCTCGCAGAGGTGGATTACAGAAGTCGACATTAGAGATGACTTAGGTCGGTGTAAAGGACCCGGTAGTGTAAACTCATATGCATTAACAGGTCGACTTAAGGCAGCTTCCTTCAACCTAACTTTTTAGTGTAGGCCAGGCCTTAGATGGAGCTATGATAGGGCATTGTGATATGTCTGGGTACCACTGAGAGTCCGTTCAGGGAGGAAGGCATTGCAACGTATTCTAATACTGGGAAACAGAAATTTCTCTTATCTAATGGCATGTGCAGTTTCTCTGTAGACATGAACTCTCTTCACTTCCCCTCCACTAGAAAATTTTAAACATGAGTCATCACATTTTCATGTAGGCACTCATGGAAATTTTATCCAACCTCTAACTTCAAAAATAAGGACTATGGCTAGAGAGAGGAAAGGGGGTATGTACATAAAGGAAGTGGGATAAAAATTACACTTACATGTTTTACCAAGGGCCAGTGATAAATCTGCATGTTTGTTCAGTTCTCAGATACTCAATCTCCTGCTTCACACAGTATCTTTTGACCATATCAGTCATTTCAAAACCACTATCGTGTGAATGCATTTTTAGACCTGTCTGCCCATTTAAAGTCCCAAGAGGCAAAAGGAAGCAGTTTTCACTTCTGGCTAACAAAGGTTAGGCAAGTGGGGGAGCCTATGACCAATGGGCTTAGATTGCCTCATTTAACAGTTAACTCATTCCCCATTTGTGTTTTTTTTCTACCTCCTCTGTTCCATTATAAGCTAAATTGTCTGCTCTTTGGGGCATGGACTGTCTTTCCAATAGGTGTTTGTACAGTGCCTGCTACAATAAGGCCTTAGGCGCTAGCATAGTACAAATAATATCCATCTGCCGAAAATAGAAGGATTTGTGATTCAGTCCATATTTTGTTCTTTCTAGATAACAGCTCAAACGTTTAGATGAAGACAAGTAAAACAATGCCTGTATACCAATGCAGGGAGTACGAGGAACAAGAAGGATGAACTGGAAGTCAAGGTACATGAAGAAAATTATGACTTAATTGGCATTACAGAGACTTGGCAGGACAACTCCCATGACTGGAGTACCAGCGCCGAGGGATATAGCTTGTTCCAGAAGGATGGGTATGGGGACAAAGTAGGATGCTCTGCATGGCAAGAATGTATACACCTTCTCCGAAGTTCCAAGAGGCCGTGAGCAGCAGACCTCCTGTGAGTCTCTGGGTGAGGATAATAAGGGAACAGAATAGTAGCGATGTTAGGTTGGAGGTCTATTATAGTCCACCCAATCAAGAAGAGGAAGTGGATGAGGCATGCTACAAACAGGTAACAATATTAGCTAACACAACCGAGCTAAAAGAACAGGAGTGCTTGTGGTACCTCAGAGACTAACCAATTTATTTGAACATAAGCTTTCGTGAGCTACAGCTCACTTCATCGGATGCATTATTAATGGGGGATTTTAACTTCCCTGATATCTGTTGGAAGACTATTACAGACTGCCTAGGGAGGTCATAGAAGCTCCTTTGCTGGAGGTTTAAAAAAGGAGGCTGGATAGCCATCTGTCTTTGATGGTTTAGACTCAACAAATTCTGCCTCTTGGCTGGGGGTTAGACTAGATGATCCTTGCAGTCCCTTCTAACTCTATGGTTCTATGATCTAGGGACTAAGGTCTTGGCTTGGATACCAGCAGCAGAGTCTCATCAGCATAAAGCAGAAATGTATGTTTCTGCTTTCCCCCTTCAATTCTGTGGATGCTGTAATGGCCTCATGTTACTGCAGCAAATGGTTTCACAGCTATATAAAGTAATCACACATACACACACGCAAAAAAAAAACTATGTTAAAAGAAAATTATTAAGGGTGCAAAGTCAAAGTCCAGCACTCACAATTAGGAAATGTCAGGCTTAAGGTTACCTAACTTGTGAGTCCTTGACTTTACAACGTTGATAATGTTAACAGTTTTTTGATGTGTAGAAAAAGCAAAGTGAAGGCAGAAATTCCTTTATGTAGCATCATATTGACACCCACATGGGTCATCAGCAGGGCTGGAACCTTTAGCTCTGCTGCACAGACTCTTTCACTTGAGCCAACGGAGTAACTCACAGCAGTAGTAGGTTGCCATCCTCTGTGGACCAGCACTAGAGGCAGATGAGACACACTTTAGCAGTGGGTTGTACAGATATTTGCTGAAAGCAGAGGGGGAATGGTGAGACTCTGGAATCTTGGATTCCATTCCACGCTCTGGAGGGGAATGTGATCTAATGGGAGCAGACTTTTCTGCTGGTTTTCCCTAAGCCTGTTCTTCCTTCTCCCCCATCACCTCCAACCTATCACTGCCCTCGTTCTGTCTCTTCCTCAGTCCTGGCTCCTGGACCAATCCCAGGCTCCTTGCCTGTCTGGTCCCAGGCTGCTGCTGTTCTCTTCCAAGTCCCAATCTCTTTGTTTAGCCAGTCCTAGTCTCCCCCTCTTAGCTCTTTATCTGAGTCCCAGTGTCCCATCCCATGCCCAGTTTCTCTTCCTCCCCACACAAAGTCCATCTCCTTGCCCAACTGCCCAGCCAATCCAAGTGACCTCCTCACAGTTCCTCATCTGATCTCTCTCTCTCTTATATTGTCCCCCTTACTGGCTCCCTGTCCTTCGCTCCCTCTCTGGGCTCCTTGTCCTCTCTGTCCTACCCCAATCCCATCTCTGCCTCCCTGTTCCAGACTCTCTGCCCAGCCAGTCCTACTTATTCCCCTGCCCCCCAGTTCCTTCTCAGTTGTCTTCCACCTCTCCCTCACGGATTCCTAGCCCCAGGCTTGTCTACGCAGCGTGGCAATGGGCACTAGAGGGGTATGATTTCTAAAGCACACCAACGTGTTGCACACTACCTGGCTCATGTCGACTCTGCTAGCGCACGCCAAAAATTCCCCAGTGTGCATTAGCGTAGTGTGGTCTCCTTGTCCACCAGTTCTAGTCTGTGGCACAAAGCTCCTCATCCAATCTGTTTCCTCCCCGACCAAATAGCTTCCAGTCCCATTTTCTCTCCCCCGCCCACAGTCCCACTCTTACCAGACTACTTGTCCCAATCTACTCTTTTCTCTCTCCTCGTTCAGCTACTGTCCTCCCTGTATTCAACTCACAGGGCTTCCTCCTCCACACACTGCCTGGATGCCAGCAGGGCGTCACTGAGAGCACAGGAAGGACAGGCTCCCTGTTGCAGGGGCCAGCCTCACCCCAGCCTGAGCCATCATTCCAGAGAAAATCTTTGAGCCCCTCTAGCTCTGGTGTGGAGGGAGCATGCTCAGTTGCTCTGTGGTAATAGTGCAGGTAGAATCTATGAGCGGATGGCGTATGCCCAATCACTTTATGTGGATGGCACATGCACAGTCCAGTCACCCTTAGGAGCTCTGAAGGGATGGTGCATGCATGTGCAGTCTGGTCAACATTAGGAAATCAGAGAGGCTTGAGCATGGCAGGGGAGGGCAAAATCTGGAGATTTAGCTGCTAAAAATTGAAGATGTCTCTATTGAGCATGTCTGAACTGGCTTACAACTTGGCCAAAAGCCTTATAACTGCCAAATTTGGTGAGACTTTCATGGGAACAGCAAAAAATACATCTCCGATACAAATTCCCTGCCAGATTTCAAGTGCTTGCTCCAAAGCATGGGGGTGCTAGAGCTGTTCAAAGAAAAGGTTGCCAGATTTTTTTTTAATATGGGCAAAATAATGTATTTCCCCTAATGTCATTCTCTGAAATGGCTGAACTGTGTTAGCTGAACATTTCCAAACAAATTCAGCCTGAAGTAGGCACTTGGCATGGAAAATTTCAGCCCATGCTGTTAAAGCTTGGCAAAGTCATAAGAAACTAAAAATGTGGCACTACAATGGGAAGTTGTTTGGCAATCTTACTCATAAGCCGCGTGCCCAGCCTTGTCTATAATGGCGCAGGTCTCTTTCCCTTCCCCAGTTCAATAGAAGTGTTTGGAGATGTGACCATTTGTTGTCATCAAGACTGTAACTCCCTTACAGAAAGTAACTTAGGCTGTGATTTTCAAAGGCACATAAGGAGTGACACACCCAATTTCCACTGAACATAAATGCAATTTGGGCTCCTTCTTTTGAAAATCACAGCCTTAATCGAAGAACCAGTTTGCAGTCAGGTTCTCTCTCTACGTTTTCTTCCAACATACAGCGGTGAATAAATGTAAAATGTTTTATGTCATGGTGAATTTTGGCTTTATATTGTACTTGCCTTTGTACTGTTTTCTTATTTAATTGTATTTATTTGTGCTCCCCCACCATGCTTCAAACTATAAAAACACTTAATCAAAAAGACAGCAACACAGCCCTTCATCTACTAATATATTAATATTTAGACCAAATAGTGAATACAGTTGTTTTGACTCAATGACATGTTCAGAAAACCCAGCAAACCATTAATTGACAAATTTTTATTGTGCATTGTTATGCAACAGAACAAATGAAACTAGAAGTACATAATAATAAAACGAATATTCAAATTAGGGATAACACCTGAAATAGCAAACTCTAGTAACAAATGTTTTTTATAATTAAAAATATTGACTTTAAAAAATTGTCTCACATTTTAAAGTTTTTAAAAGAAATGTGTGTTGCCACATAGAAAACAATTCACACATCCTATAGAAATTGTCACAAAAACTTACTAGTCTATATTACACTATGCACTTTGTTGTACGGTATCTGGTATTAGGCTATCCCTAACTTGTATTTACTCTACACAGTACAATCATCAATAGAAAGTATTCATAGAATGAACTACACCTTAACAATAAAAATATTAGGATTAATGGGTTTTTAATCACAGTTTCTCCACAATTATTTGTCATAGAAAATAGAGCAAAGGCAGATTGGCACTAATGGGTATGCAGTACTGCTACACAAAGTTTCAGAGAGGGTAGACACATAAAGGACAGCAAGATTAAAGAATATATAACACAAAGGATCTATCTTCCAGAACAATTTTAGGACTATTTTCTGAGTGAGGCGACATAACTTCCTTCTGTTCTAATTTTTCCATGTAAATATAGCACTGTAAATTAATACAATACTTTTCAAAACACAGTGCTTTAACATGAATATATAGTTGTGCAATGGCTTATATGCTGTTACTTCTGATCCCTAGTGTTCCCCAGAATTTATTCCTAGTTTCTTGCAGATGTGTTCTCAGTAATACACATGGATTTACAATGCAATGAGAATACATGCCTTGGACTGGTTAGAATAAGTAGCTGTGAAAGGTTATAAATGAAGTGAGTTTGGCCAAGGGGACCATAGTTCATCATAAACCCTGGACCGATTTTGTAATTTGAAACTTTAAAAAATAAAACAAACATCTAAATTCTGTCCTCTGCACATCTGTGACTCCTGTTTGCTTCAGTGGTAGGTGCACACATGCAGCTGAGGGCAGAATTTTGGCATATATAGGTCTGATCCTGAAAACTCATTTACATAGATAAATGGTCTTTACATACATAAATAGATCAGGCCACAGTTTGGTTTTTTGCACAACAGGAGAGGGCAGTATTGTGAAGTTATACCAGCATTTTAGGGCAGAAGACTGAATATCCTTTACACTAAAAATAAAGCTAGGCTTACTGGTTGCTTTACCAAAATCCCTACATTATTATTTGAGAGCGGCCTGCTAATGAAGTGATATTTTTCTCTGTTATTCAAAGTGAAATGTTTTCATTTTTAATTTCATACAATTCAACATTAGAAAGAAGCCATCATAATGTTTACAAAAATACAACATGATACATAATGTCAACAAATTTACAGTACAATGCTGACTCAGGCTGTAAATATTCATTTACAGTATAATGCTGACATGTTTTACAGTTCTGGTAAGTGACACCACATTAAAGACGTACCTGCGAGACTTGCGCTGTCTGACCAACGTCCTATTTTCTACTAATCTTTTTTTTTTAAAGTATAAGTTCAATAGTGAAAAGCTGCAACAGAATATTTGTACTGTGGAAGGACACGCATGCTGAGCTTCTTCCAAAGGAGACCATCTTGTGCCATTGATCTATCAGCAGAACCTTCTCTTGACTAGAGTAAGGGATTCTGTTTAAAAACCGATGGCATGGTTACACCAAATGCAATTAAATTACTACTTAGTTTTTAGAAATTAAATTTGTTATTCTAAGTCAAATGAAGATTTAAAAAACCCTTTAAAAACATTAGAAAAAATAAAATTAAGAGGTATTGGATGTTGATGGGCCTAAAGCCTATATTGTATTAGACTGTATCTACAAAGGTATGTACAGAAGACTGTTTCCTGAAACACCATCCAGGTACAGCCTGTTAGTAGCTTCAAGGACAGCATGATCTTGCTCTATAGATGCACTGTGCTGATGATGTGCTTCTTCTGACTGTCCATCAGGAGGGGCACTACATACAGCAGAAACCATTCACAATGGCAGACAAAGAGGAGACAGATAAGAGGAGGAAATTATTGCATGGGGAATTAGTATTTGAGCGGGTGCCTCACTACTTCACCCTTGGTCCAGCAGGAGTTATATAGGAGCACCTTGGATCAGAGAGACCCCTGGTGGCTGTTATGGAGAGTGTTGCGTCTAGCTTTCCCCATCCAGTAGTCACCCGTATGGTGGGGAGAAGTGAAGAAATTAGTTGGTAGATCCTCTATAGGCCCACACCCCCTGGTGAGGGATGGGGTGGAAAATATTTAGGAAAACAGGCAAAGATGAGGTAGAGATAAAGGCAATCAGAGATGGAGAAGATTCATCCACGTAGAAAGAGTTCAATACGTCTGTCAAACAGGAAGTGCTGTCTCAGGAAAAAGCTGATTCAAGAATCCAGGAGTGATGGGGAAGGCCTGACTCACCTAAAGCAGGAGGACTTAAAAATGCTGAAAATGAGAGGGGAGGATGTTGTTTCTTTGGCGTTAAATGTTTCTAGAGTGCATCAGTTTTTCAAAACTTTCCTACAGTGACAATGTACCCTAATCCTGCTACTGAAAATCTCCAGTAAATTGAGTTTTTTACCTTGGCATCTGCTTCCAATATTGTATTCCATTGTGAATCAGCTTCATTTCTAGCACAAATATCTGTTTACAACTCTCAATCAGTTCTGGAGCCCACGCTTAAGTGCCCAATTGCCAAAAGGATAAATTGGACTTTTATTATAGAATCCCTCCCTCCATGCACCATTGAGTATCTGAGTATTAGGACCAGCTCATTCCTTGAAACAGATCAGGCAATGAGCATAAAACACAAACAATAGCACAAACAAATGCAAATGTAAACCTTTAAAGCCATAAAATACTGCAGCAAAATAAACTCTCCTGAAATGGAAATTCATGGTATAGCAAACTCATTTTTAGGAAAACTGCAGTGATTAGCTCAATACTTTAGATAAACATAGTATCTATCACTTATACACAGAAATTTTTAATGGTTTAGAAAAACCTGTTACTGTTTTGATACCTCCTAACTTAAGGATTCTGTTGCCAATGAGCACTGCCATTTTAGCACGGAAGTTTAATTTCCTGGTATTGCTGGACAAAGGAAGTAGTGTTCAGGACTTGAGTACATAACATGAAATGGAATATTCCACATTTTAAGGTAACTTTTATAATTTTTCTATACTACTTTCTAGTAAAAAATAGAATACTACTTCCTTTGTCACAAGCCTGTGGGTTTGATTCTAAATCCCTTACTCAGGCAAAACTAATAGTAGTCAGGAATTTTGCCAGAGTTCAGTTCTGCCCAGGAATTCAGAACTGGACCCAGTATCAGCCAGCAGACAAGACAGTGACTTTTTGTTTCTTTAGTCATTTGATACCTTTTTAAAAAATTAACTTTTCTTTAGAACTAGATGAATGGAATTGCAGTTTTCCTTTGAAGGTTCTATGAAAGGCTTGCAATTTATACACAGCAAGGAATCCCATAGGCAGGCCTTGAAATGAATCATTCTCTGTTAAGTGGAGCACTAGGACAGGCTGGAAAACCTGGAATGTTTGCAGTATGAGTTCAAACATGCTTTGGATTCTTAAATGACTTCAAGGAAAGTATTTCTAGTAAAGTATCTTCTAATTAACTGGTTGCTATTGTAGTATGGATTTCCTTCATTGACATCAATCTCCAGAGCCATCTTGGATACCCCTATTGAAGATTTCTTCTTGTGAACCTTGATGGTCTATCCCTTCATAATATGAGTTACCATTATGAAGGAAAGTCCCCACTGCACGTCCTTGACGAGCATGTCCTACTGCATCACTGAAAACCTTGTTTATCTGTTCTTCAGATGGCATCCACCAATCAGGGTTGGAAGTACAATGCATCCTAATGAACTCTGTGGAAAACAGACAGTGATAAGAAACAGCTTATCTTTGTAGCATACATTGTTATTGCCCAACTAGCAAGCGCTTATAGCAAGTAATAAACAGAGCATTATTATGATGACTTAAACAGGAATAAAACCTTATAGGAAATGCCATGATAATGCCAATTGAACCTATTTTATTTCTAGGCACACTTATTTCACCATATGCAATTGTGTGTGTGTGTGTGTGTGTGTGTGTGTGTGTGTGTGTGTGTAGGTGTAGTTACAGAGCAATTTCTGCTTGCTGAAATAAAACAATAAATTTCATAGATTTTTATGATATTGAACGTGCAATGCATGTAAAGGTTGGTATGAAATAGGAAATGCATTTTATCTGAAACCTGTAATCCTTATACACTTCAATTTTATCGTGCTTACATTCATGAGTCTTTATGGTCTTCCTCTGCTACCTAGTTTAATATATGCAGATTTCAGCAATTTATAACTTAATGTTTCAAACACTATTTCAGATTGGTATCCTTTTTCCTTTTTGGGCTGTCTTAATTTTAAGTTCTAAACTTATGTTGTGTGTTTCTGGATATGGTGTCGGTGTTCTAGAGACTATACTGGCCATTGAAATAGCTAAATGAGACAGCAGGGACTAACTTGCCCTTTCACAGCCTAGCACTGGGTTTATCCATGCATGAGAAACCAAGTTGTGCCATGTTTAAGCTGGCTATTTAAATGGGTAATGCTTATGTCGAATGGCTATGTTTGTGTCACATTCTTATTGTCAAAACTACTATTCTTCTTTCACTTTTTTGTATGTGTGAAGTATTTGATCATTAGAATTACAGAAGTGGTTTTGACAGGTTTTTAACTCTTAATGCTAGTCAGATCTCAAAACCAGAGTACATAGATTTTAAAATGACAAAATATAATTTTAAAAGTGGAAGCACTTTATTTAGTGGATGTACTACATCTTAGTCAGCGGTAGACTTTTATTTATTCTCCACAATTATTTTTTCCTCTAAGCAGCAGAATATTTCTCATTTTACTTTCTAATACTGACAAGCTATTGATACAACAGGTGGTATAAGTTAATTTCATTACTGTCACAACATCCTGAGACCAGGGAATGCTGTTATCATGAGTTGCAAGCTGATCTTTTGGAAAATTGGGACATATGATTTTTGCATAGCTATTCCAGCAATGTGCCTTCAAAAGTGGAATCTATTTGTGTTTTAAATTCCTCTTCCTGTAAATCTGTGCAAGCAATACTGTCCCTGCAGTCTAGTTATGATTGCATGAGGTTTCATAAACTGGGATGTTGCTCAAGATAATGGTTACTTGTGTAGAAACATTGCTACAGTTTAGGCCTGCTGGGCTTTTTTAAAACTTAAAGATGATTCCAGAGATCTTTCAATAGAAGAAATAAATCTTTAAAACTTTTATAGATGTTAATGTAAGCTTTCAGTAGTTACCACTTACAAAAGGGACAACCTTTTTAAGGAAAAATATTATTTTTTTCCACTCTTGCTCTCCAAAGTGTTCATCTAATCTATTTCAGTAGGACTACAAGCAGATCTGTCCATTTTCTTCCCCCCAAACCCTTATTAATCTCTTTCAAGAAACAGCATCTACACTGGACTTCGACAGAAGAGACTATCAAGGGATGTGCCATGTAACTTCAGAAGGCTACACTCCCCTGTGCTACAGAATTATGGGCTCAGACTGAATGAAAACATATCTTTCTCTTTGGGTGGGTGGAGGAAGAATGACAAACAAGTAATAGTTATAGAATACTACCACTTTTGTTTAGGAATAATCATTTCTTTACCCCCCCCCCCAAAAGAAACCCTTCAATTCCTCAAGCACTCTTCTGAGCTCTCACAGGTCCTCCCCTTGTGCTGTCAGTAAGGCAGGTTAGAAATGGCTCTCTGAAATCAGTCCCTCTGGCTGCAGACAGATAAGTAGTTCTCACTTCCTGCCATGACCCCTGAGGACAGTCCAACATTATGCAATGCCAAGGATCACCAATACTACCTTCCTTTTCAATGGGTAGGGGCTAGAGAGGCTCAATTGGATCCCTGGCGCTGCAGAATGTGGCACTGCCCGTACACTGCCTGTCCCACCCATGGGCATACTAATTTATAAATCTCTACCGAGCAGTTTAACAGGCAAAATGGACCCCAGACATTTTGACCTCCTGTGCAAGATTCTAAATTATTTATGGAAATGCTACTTTTTCCACAGAGGACTAAAGGGTACACACATCTATAGCACATGCCTAGTGGTTCAAAAATGATAAAGTTCCAGAGGGCGAAGTCTTGCCCATTGGCTGCCTTGGGATTGGAGAGAGTGCAGTGACAGAAGGGGTGGCCATTAGGTGTATGTGAGATGCCTTTTAAAGCCAATAGGTATAACTGAAGGTGGCACCACGGATGCCCCATTGTCTCCTGGTCCTGTCCCTGCTCAAAATCTGGCTTGGCAACTGAGGAAGGATAGAGTGGTGGTAGGGTTTGTATTATATTTCTGCTCCTGTATAAATTACAATTGAATTTAAGAAATCTTAGTAAAGCCTGATGCACTTCTGTTCAACTTTTAAGTCCTTAGCTTCCAGAGAACTTGACACCTTGAGTCCAGCTCCAAACCTCTCTGCAGCACGCTGCATACACTGAAATGCATTGTCCCCACTTCTTTTAAGCTCTGATAATTCATTTTATGTTGCTTTAACATCTGGTGAATCTTTTGTGTAGCAGAAAATACCATGCCTCAGTCTGAGTTTATGTAAAAATAATACTTTAAATGTATTATGTGATTACGTAAGTATATTACAATTAAAAGTCTGCTCTGCCAGGCCTTGTTAGTTACTTCTAATCTAAATGGATAGAAGTTCAGTTCAGGTTACAGAAATGTAACCATTTCTGCTGCTGGTGTTTTCCCTGTATTTTCCTTTTCATTGCTTACTAATAACTTCATAGGTTTTATGTTGTCAATCGCTTCGGAATGACTTTTTGCACATGTAGTGCTATGAAAGTTAGGCTAATTTAAAAGAATGAAATAGATATTATATTTGTGAAATGGACACACTAAGACTAATGCCAAGGGCTTTTTTTAAACCAAGCTAGTTAAAAAGTTTTATGTGCATCATTACAAACGCTGACAACAAGCCTTAATAAAATATCAGAAAAACAAAATAGGAATTGCCATAGCAGATCAGAGCAGTGGTCCAACTTGTTAGCAACAAACCCCACAGTGAACAATTATGAAATAACCTGCCACAAGAGGAATTTCCCCCTAACCCCTCTGAGTTAATGTTGGCTTACATCCTGAAGAATGATCCCTTATAAAATGTATACACATATATTGTATAAAAAATCTAATTTACATGTGGATGTTCTCTTTATCCATATAAAATGTCCAGTCCTGTTTTGAATGCTACTAAGCTTTTGGCTTAAATGGTATATTGAGGCATTGAGTTCCATGGTTAATTATGTATTCTGAATGTCCCCCTGTTCTTGTGTTATAAGAGGATAAATAGGAGTATTTGATTTACCTTCTCTACACCTTATCATGTAGCCTCTTATTTGACCCCTCTCTAAATTAAACAACCCCAGTCTCTTCAATTTCTCCTCTCATGGAAGTTTTTCCATGTCTCTAACCACTTTTGTCATCTGTCTCGAAAACCCTCTCTATTTCTGCTGCAGTAAGCTGAAAGCTTATATTTAGCCAGAGCCAATGTGGTGAAATGAGATCACATATGGTGGACACTGAGCGAAAAGATGCAGTACCTCTGAGACATGTTACTTTTACTGGATCCAGAGGACGTCTTTCAGGACCTGTCTCTCCTGACTGCACTGACCTTTTCCTTTTTCCAAGGCCGCATGAGTACTTAAGCTCATCAGTTGTGAAAACAAATCTGATGAGATATCGAAGTAGGCGCCTTCCATCTTTCTTTGAAGAATTTACAGCCTCATCCCACTGTTTACTAGTGATGTAGACAGGATAGTTGTTCAGCAACTGCTTGCTTCCCTGGAAAAGTTAAATATTTCTATTATTTATTTTACAAGGCAAATAAGTAAAGACTATGTCAGTTGCAAAGAAAAATGCTTTTAACTAGCTGAGATGCTGACAATGAGATACCTACAGAAGTGAACAATTGCTCATACTGAGAATGGGGACTTTTAAAATTACATTTGCATTTTCTATAACAAGACCCAGTGAGGTATGATGAATGCTTTTTGAGAGAGTGCTATTTATATCTTGAACTTTAACAGGTAAGCTAAAAAGTGTGAAGCTCCAATGATTGGGGATACATTTAAATATAACCTTTCCTTCTTAATCTATTAAAATGTGCAAAAATGTCTTTGAAGAGTGTGATCAAACAGGTCTCTTTATGGCAGCCGACAGTTCACTACTTCAGAAGTGACTTTTTACAGTCTATTTTTATAATAAATGTATTACTTTTTGTTGAACACACCTAAAACCTGACATCAGTTGTGTTACTGTGAAAAATATAAAGAAAATAAATAAACCTGAACTGTAAAAAACTAAAAGCTTCATTACTATTAATGAATGCCACATTAACTCAAAATATAGCTTTACACAAATGCCACTATGTCAACTGGAAACAAATCTGACTTTTAGTCTTCATAATTTATGTGCGCTTTAAAATTCCAATTCTAAATAGATGCAGAGGGACTAATTATGGGAATTTCTGTGACCCATACAACATTTATAAGCCAACTTTGGTCAATTGCACCTAACCAAATTTACTTTAGTTCTTGTTGCCTGTAAAATTCTACAGCATAGGACAAATTAATTAACCCAAGATCTCAGTTTTAATGTACTTGTTCAAAAGTAATTAAGCTATTTAAAAAACAATTTCCTAGAGACTCATTCACTTTTATTGCTACATACATTTATTGCAACTTATAAATCTAGCACAGTTTCACCAAATTAGGCCTGCTTCATAAAAGCATTGTTAGAGTAAACACTTTCAATGAGAGTTCATTAAGAAAATGAGTTCAGTGAAATACTGTCTTTTGAATTAGTGGAATCTGGGGCACTCTACTGCAGGTGTCACTTGTGGCCCCTCTCTCCTAATGCAACACTATTTGTTTACAAACAGCTAGTGCACAATGTGAATTTAAGAAAAAATAGTATAAAATTCCCTCCCCTCTCCCCAGCATCACCCACATGTTTATAAAGCCTACTGGGAGATGGTTTGGGGGGTATGTGCCTCAGACACCCATTACTTTTCATTTTTTATAAGTTTGGTAAATCTGTGAAAACTCAGCAAAAGCTCAGAGGGGTCCTGGTGTATGGCCGATCCACACAAATCATAGCTCGGGGTGAGTGTGCAAAGGTAGTTGAAAACTAACCTTGGCATTTTATTAATCCTATTGCTACATGTGATGGGGTGGATTAGGCCCAGAGGCCCCCTGCTGGAGGCCTCAGGGCCCTACCACACCCCATTCCAGAAAGGAACTGTAGAGAAGTCCTCCAGTCTGCCTAGAGTGGCTGTGGGGGAAGCAGTCAATCAGAGAGGCTGCAGGGAAGAAGCCAATCAGGGTCCAGCAGGCTAGTATAAAAAGAGCTGCTGGGGCAGATTAAGGTTAGTTGCTGCCTAGAGCTGGAGGAGTGTGAATGGTATTCCTGGCTGGCTGAAGGAGCTACAGGACCTCTGACAGAGCAATTGCTGGCAGGAGAGCAAGACGGAACTCTTGGGTGGCTGCTGGGACTGAGTACAAGACTTCAGCACTATGGGGTTTGTGTTTGTTTTCACAGACAGACTGTGTGTGACTCAGCTAGAGGGCTGAGTTGCTGAAGACCTACTACAATTGTAGAGAAAAAGAGTGCAGGCACATGCACTCAGCCAGGGGCTGCTCTCGAGAGGTGGGTGCTGCCCTGTTACACTACCTCTAGTCAGGGCCCTCTGCACCATGTTGCAGCAGCCTGCATTAACTTATGCCATCTGCAAATTGCTCTGAGGGGCTGATATCCTAGTCAAGGAGCTCTGTGGTGCAAGGGCATCCTGGCCACAACCTCTGTTCCCAAGCCTCACTCCCTCTCCTCTGCTCTGCTGGCAGTAGGGAGGGGGAATGGTCTAAGAGTCACTGTGCTAGCTCTGTGTAACTAGAGGATCACCCTTACTCTGAGATGATCCTCCCTGGGCCAAATCCACCACTGAATGGCCACAGGAGTATCTGACCCACTGTTTTTATCAGTAACTTGCTTGTAATCTTTCATGTATAAAGCTAGTTATCCTCCATTTCTAGGCTATTGGAATTTCCTTGTTAAACTATTAGGTGTATATAAAAAATTCTGATAAACTAGAAAGAAAATAAACATTTGGTGTTTGTACTAGCAAAATATACAAACTCAAAGTATAACCTCTGAACCAGAGCAGTGCCAGTTAGGACTGTGGTCTTGTCATCTCTCTCAAGCTAAGCAAGATCTGGCCTGGATAGTAATTGGATCTCGTCCCACTATGTTCATTGTGGATTAAGCACTTTGCTGAATTGGGGCCTCACTAGGCAGCAAGTTGCCCTAAAAAGTTAGCGTGGAGTGGAAAGCATTGCGCTGATAGAAGTGCAGTCTTTTCAATGCAATGTAAAAAGGCCCTGATTGCACATGGTCCTCTAAGAGTTCATGACACTGTACTTGACTTAATTCCAGCTATCCCTACCTATATCCCCTCCCCCCCCCTGAAAATACAGTCTGTTAGGATATTTTTCTTCATTGCCTGTCTAAAGAGACTGTAGTATTGAGGTGCTCTCTTAAACAGTTGCTATATTCTAATCCAGACATAGCTATGTTAATTCCTGTGTATTTAAAACCCTTTGGGGCAAAAGACTCTTGATAAATGTAAGATGCATTTTGGTGCATCTGACAGTAGTTAAAACAAACTAACTAAAAAACAACATCCTAAAGAAATATAACAAGCATATCCTGGAGGAAAGATTCAGAGTACAAATGAATTCATGCTTATACCTATACATGAGTAATCTTTTATTCATAAGTTTAAACTCTTCATATTTTTTTAATTCAATCAAAAATCCTCTCCCATCATAACACATTATCTCCAATGGATAGTTACAGAACAACCAGTTTTTACAATGGCTTCAAAACTCTGGTTAAGCAAAAAAAGGAGAGAGAAAGGAAAATGAGAGCTTGCAATTCTTACTGTGAATGATCTCTGATAAATGCAGCTTTCAATAAAATCAAACCACTTGGAATAAAATAAGGTGAGAAGCAAAGTGACACACAGTCTTGGGGGCAGATCCTCAGATAGTGAAATCTGCTATAGCTCCACTTAAGTCAGTTTGGACCAGCTGAGCATCCACTCCTTGCACTGTATCTTCCATGTATATGGGAGAAATCAAAGTCTGAATGGCAGAAGCTCAGAATAACTACGTATCTTCCCTCTAAGTTGCATGGGTGGTGGATAGTCGGTGGAGGTACTTGAAAATATTTACAGGAAGAGAGAGCTGTCAACTTCAGATCTGGACATTCTAAAAAGGCTTACATACCAAAAGCCATCTTCCCCAGACATGTTCTTTCTAGGTCTGGGTTGCAGCATTTTGGGGGAAATATTAGGGAAAATCTAGAGCTGATACACAAGCCATACTTATTCTTTCGATAAGTGGAGGTTTTAGTCTCCAGGGTTTTCAATACAGTACCTTTCAACACCAAAACCTTATTTTAACTCCCACCCCCCCCAAACTTAGTGACAAGCATTTATAATGTCCATCCTTTTGTTTTGAATCTATCAGAAACACTAGAGACACTCTAGAGAACAAAGTCTGTAATTGGGATTGTTTGAGATATGATCCCAAAGTGGGATTGTTTGAGATATGAAGGAAGTCTGATAACCACCTTTCAATTTCAACCATCTTAAGTCTGACTTTAATGGAGATATCTCTGCCTGAGGAAAGATCAGAGAAAACCAATCCATTATGTTACAAGTGTAGTGTGTATGGGGGGAAGGGTACATCGCTGGATGGAGCAGGTTTGGATTAAATTAGTAGTGGCACTATTCCATCATTCTTAGGGTTATGTAAATCCAAAAACTTGTTGCATGTTGGAAATGAGTTTAATGCTAGATTTTATATATATTTTTACTAGTAAACATAATCTTCCAGTACCTACTGATTTATTGACCTATACATTTCTTTTGAATGAAATTTCAAACGGAAGTATATATATCTCATGTTCATCGTATACTACCTCTGTTGGATGGTCTGTTGGCTGTGGTATCATAAGTTGGTTGTGATGCTGAAGTACAGTCTTCAAATAATCTAAAACAGTCTGGCAGGGCACTGCATGAAACAAATTGCAATTACTGTATATTAGCTGTCTAGCACAAAATAAAACAGCAAGCTTAAGTCAAGCAGTGGTCTCTCTCCGTTGTGAATGCCTATAAGATTTATTTACAATTGGAAATGTCTGTCCTTTTGGCTTGTGCAGCCATTTCATTCAACAAATATATAACAGCTGATGTATTTTTGTGTGTGTTGAGGTATCTGAGGATTCTTTTCTATTTTCTGCCCACTACTTTTCAAAGGCTTTCAATTTAAAGAATATAACGCTTACAAGTCTGAATTAGGTCAGCAGTAATGACCATGGGGAAAAAAAACTCTGCACCCTGTAAACAGCCCAAACCACATCAGGGAGAAAACATTTCTTGGACTTAAATCATACATTCAGTATTAACATGTAAACATGCCAGAATATGTCTGAAACTGCAGACTCATTACAGTATGCACATTTAATAATACATAAACATTGGGTTTTTTCTTTCCTAAATTTGTCACAAAACCAGGCATTATGGAAACAGTCTGATCTCTCTTCCCTCCCCCCACCAAACACACTCATCCATTTCAGTTGTGGTATCACCATCCTAATCTCTTCTCCAGAGGTGATGGGTTAATTAGGTCTGATTCAATTATGGATCTCTCTTAAGCAGATTCTGCCACATCCCTGATTAACTCTGAAGTATTTTTGAGATACAATGCTTTATTCCTGACCTTGAATCATTGTAGGAGAATTAAACTAATAGCATTATGCTTGACTTCTGTAACACTAAATACATACAAAATGGTATGTATTTAATCAGTTTTGTCGGGATTGTTCTTATAACAGTGGTAAAATACTTAAGTCTTTGTAGCTTTGGCTAACAGTCCAAAGCAAGATTTTCAGAAGTTACTAGTGATTTTGTATGGCTCTATTTTTTGGTTGTCCAACGTGAGACAAGTGTGCTCAGCGCTTTCTTGAAATCAGGTCCTTTCAAAGTGTCACAAGCCAGACACCCCAGAACTGAAGCTCTGATGTCATTGTTCATTCCTGAAAATCTTGGCCCCAGTTTGATGTCTCTGTGGGCTCTGGCCTTCTGAAGGAAGACATAATTGTACTTTGTGCTGGGTTTCTTAGAGCTCCCGCACACTTACTCGAGCTTCAATTTGTCTTACCTACCCCATATTTTCTTATAAAGTTATGTAATATAGCGGCAATTTAGAAAGCTAGCTTTCTATCGGCTCAATTTGACTTCACTACTCTCTGTTAGCACACCAACATAGTACCTCAGAAGGGAGTGTGGTGACTACAGAGCAATATTGTTGAAGTAACTGAACAAGAAAAGGTGGATGATTATTTATGAGGAAATTTCTACTGGTCCATTCTTGCTAGTTACCAAGATCTTTGTAAGAAATTAAAGTAACTACATGACACTTAGTTGACATGCAAATAATTTTATGAAATTCTTTCAACTTTGATAATATGCTGAATGCCCCCACCGTAGCTAGGCTCCAAAGGGCTTTTGAGAATATTAATTTAACAAATGTGCTGAAGGACCTTTTCAGTCTGGCTACTGGAGTGTAGCATATTGATGAAGCTGAGAAAAAATTGTTACAAAAACACAGTAGTTCATCTTTAAATGCACTCTAAATAGTCCACTCATCACCTCAGAACTGAACAAGGAAGTCTGATGTTAACTTGAGAGAATTAGGAGGCTGTGGATAGCTGGAGGACAAAGTGGTAGAGAAGGTTTATTTTTGTGTATGTGAAGGCTAGTTGCAGGGGAAGGGAAAATGACACGGGGTGACTGTTTTTTAAAAAGGTGGTTGGGTTGCTTGGAGGGATGAGGTGGTTTCTGGGGATCTCTCCTTACATTACTTGTGAATTCCCAACACAACCTGCTTGACAAGGGAAAAGGGAGGTTCAGCAACCTCCCTATCTGACTGGGATGAAGCACTGACTCTATGGCAATTGGAGATGTGTGAGTTAGACACACTGTTTGGGTGTGAGTTTGATGGGCACTGTAAGGGAAGCCCCCTCTATGGGATTTTATTTTTACCTAGGTGAGGCTTCCAAGTTTAATGTGGTGATCTTTTGGGACTGGTTTGTTTATATTGTTAGAAAGGGTCTGGTGTTTCCTTTTAGGGAAGGAGGGAGGAAGAGAGATGGTGATTTATGGAGCATTTGCACTCTGCCCGTGGAGTTCCTACACCCCTGAGATGGCTGTGGCTGAGGTGGTTGTGCATTGCTGCCAGAGGTTGGGTAAGGAAAAAGGGAGGACTCGTGTTCTCCAATCCCTGTGGGAAGGGCCTGAGGAGCTGAGACAGGAGGAATCCTTTCTTTAGACCAGCGTTTCTCAAATGCGGCCACCGTGGCTGCATGTGGCCACTGGGGGCTTTTCTTGCAACCACAGCCTCCTGGACTGTGATTGATGGAGTAAAGTAGCGGCACCTCCCCTTCCCTGTTGCTCCTGGATGCACCGCCTTGGTGTTGGTTGCTGGGGCCACCAGCAGGGGTTGGGCCCTGCCCCTCTCTGGAGACACCAGGGGCACAACACTGGAGAAGCAGGCAGTCCGTGAGTTCCCCACCTTCCCGGGGTGGTGGGGCTCAGGCTTTGGGCTTCAGCCCTGGGGTGGCAGGGTGGAAGGCTCTGGCCGTGGGGCTTTGGGCTCCATCCCTAGGCCCCGTCCCCTGGCCATGGGGCTTCAGGCTCCAGCCCCCTGCTGCTTCCCTGGCCCCTGCTGCCTCCCCCAACCTCCTATCCGGGGCTTAATTTGTCCCTAGGCTTGCCAGGGCTGAGTATGTCTGCTGTGAAAAGTGATACTTGTATGTTTGTTAATATCACTTTTCACAACAGACTTACACACATCAAAATCATTGTAATTTATTCATTGCTAGCTAGTATGTGCATATTTATTTGTTTTTTCCTAAAGCTAATTAAGTATTTTGGGAAAAAGTGAGAGCAGCCACCAACTCTTGCTGGTGGCTACTGAGGCCACCAAAAAACTTGTTCTGAGAACCCCTGTTCTAGACAATAGCAAAGTGGATTACATTTCTCTATCCTAAAGGCCTTGTTTGGGGTCTTATCTTAGGACAGGCTTCAGTTGATGGGGACTTACTCCTTCAGCTCATACCATTCCATGCAAACTAAATGGCTAATAAAGTCACCATCATCCATGATGTAATCCTGTATAAGGCCTGAAATCCTGGCCGGACAATGTAGCAAGGCCTGGATGGTTTTAAAAAAAGTGCTTTCCAAATGGACATTTTGGCTTAGCATGAGTTGAGAGGATAAGGGAGATACTGTATCTGTGCTACTTCCATCTGACTGCAAGCAGAAAATGTCTCACTCCAAAAATATTTATTTTGTATCTGTTCATTTCATTAGATTCTCAGGACAGGGTTAAATTGGGAACAGCTGTGCAGAGCTGCCCTGCTGAGTTCCTAGACAAGATGAACAAATTATCTAGACTGTTGCTGAAATCACTGAGAATAACTGTCCTGGGCAACTTTAATATCCATAAAGATGACAACTCTCTGGCACTCAGATGCTCTGGTGATGGGGTCAGTGTAAATATCTAGATAGAGCTCTTCAACATTGACTGGAAATCTCATGTGACTTGTCTGTTGGGCCTATGATTCTCACAGGAGGTGAAATCAAGCAGGAAGAGGTCAATTATTGCTGATTGCTAGTATTTTATAAAGGAAAAGGTAGATGCTACCTGGATCCAGCTGAATAACTGTTCAGAGCCCCTACTCAAATGACAGTCTCTTGCTACTGAAGATCTTGATAAATATTGCCCAATTTTATTTTGCAAGCTTACTGAGGAGGTGGTGTTGACAAAGCCAGTGTGGCATTTGGAAGTCATGGAAATTCTTGATCTTATACATTAGGATTCCGGATTGGATGGAGAATGGAGACTGAATTTATTTCTCTGGCTTATCTCCTGTTAGCAAAGGGAAAGGATCAGGTGGTCCTGTTGAATCTCTTTAGAGCTGTTAGCAGCATTTGATACCATTGAGTGAATTTATGTAGAACCAATGTGGGACCCTAGCAAGGTGGATGGGATCTCATTTGAGTTTCCATTTCTATTTATTGGAGGGAGGGAGGGAGGGTGTGTGTGTGTGGTGTGTGTGTGTGTGTGTGCGCGCACGCGCATGCATGTGCAGTGCTGGATTGCACATCTCTTCTGAGGGATCTCTCCTGAAGTTATTCAGGGTTGTATTTATGCCTCTTATTTAGTGTGTGTATGTATGTAAGGCTATGGGGGCAGCCAATGAACCCGTTTGGACTGTGGTGTCATTGGTAGGCTGATAATATGCAGTTCTAGATCTTTTTAATTAAACTCAGCTGATGCTATGCTGGTGCTTTCCCATTACCTGCCAGAAATATGAAAGCAAGTGGTTGAAGCTCATGTTTATAAACACACACAAATTCTTCATTTTTCATAAAGGTGGAACTGCTTTTGGTCCCAAATTGGATGTTAATATTGTTAAAATGGTTGGGGCATATTATAACTACTAAAACCATCCTAGATCTTGCTGGTACTGTGGGACAAACAGCCTTTCACTTCCCCGACTTCTCAACTGCCAGATGGTACTCCCAAAGCCAAGGTTCCTTGCTTAGTTATGCTGGTTCAGAAAGCAAAGCCCAAAGGTTAACAAAGCTCTAAAAAGCACAGTAGCGCAATGGGAACACCAAAATTCAAAGCTTTAGTTTTCCATCTGCAGTTCAATTTTAAGTTATCTGGGCATTCTTTTAGGACTCTAATGGTATGCCGTTAACCACTCCCTTTGCTGAAAGTGGAGCCATTTTCTCTAAACTCCCCACACCAAGAGTTACTTTACTAAGGCTTGGGGTTTCCAACTGAGTGTAAAGAATCACTTAAATCAGTCTAATTAAAAATAATTAGATCTCTAGGAGTTAAAAAGGTCATAACCTAAAGATATGATCTTTTGCAGGTTTAAGAAACTATCCACTATGAATGATGGATTAACAGCAGGGACCCCTACTTACTATACCCAATGGGAGAGAAGCTACCATAGAAGCTACAGTTGGTTGCCATGATTTAACATCTGCAGTGAATATGTGGGCTGGGATGAATTCCCATTTAAAGGAGCCACGGGGCAGGGGTGGGGGGTCTGCCAGCTTCTGCGATGTTGTAATTCTAATTTTCTTGCTCATTAGGAAGATGAAAGATCAACTGTCTTTATTTACCAGCTTGATGTAATGTGCAATGTCAATGATATGGAGGAAGTCCTAAAGGTGGCAACGCAACCCAGAAAAATAAACTCTCTGGTAAATATCTGACTTCTTCCTGACTATGGGCCAGACCTAGTAGAAGAGCAGAAGGATTTTTGAAGAAACTAAATGTAAATTGAGAGAACTGGGTGATACATATATTTTTAGTATCTTCAGCAAAACTCCCAGGATGACCGAGAAGTAGACAAGCTTTGTGGAAACAGGATATGCAAAAGGTGATGTTGGAACTTCACTGTTTATTGATCAAAGTAATAAGACTTTGCTGCTACTCCTAAGGAACTAGCTGTATTAGTTTTTCTTATGTTGCACAAAATGTTTGACACTGCTTATGATGGTTTTGACTATGTTGTTTTCACATTTTTAAAGAGTAGTTGGCTGGCCCATTGACCACAGGATGAGAGTAATTGGAAAAAAAAATCTACGCTAAAAAGATTTTGTGCACACACGCACATATACGCATCACCGATGCCTATTGGTGAAGATTTGTTTCAGCTACAATGAGTATTACAGTGCTGAACATTTAACTGGTGTTCCTCTGCCACTTATGTTCAAATGATATATGGCATTATTGCCATTTTATGCCTCCCATCATATGGTACTGTCTATCTTTTTAAATACTGCAGACACAAAATCAACAGTACCTTCATTTAGATCTTATTCCCAAAAGAGATTTCTCTATTCCATCTTTGGATTCGAATGTATTTTGCAAGTGACTGGTGTCCTTGTTTGCTGGACCTAGAGAGAGTCTTCATTTTAAGTTCATTTTAGGGTATGTCTGAATTGGGACTTGACTGTCAAAAAGATGTAATGAACAATGTTTATAACCCCCCTATTTAGAAAGTACATGGTAGTACAGATTTTTGGTCCTATAAACTGAGTTGCTTTTCACCCTGATATATTTGGACAAATACTCTGAATAACATGGATTGTATTATTTTTGTCCAAAAACACATTTCACTAAAAACTTGAATTCACAGAATAATGCAGATCTTGGAGCTGAGATTCAAAGGGGTCTGGGGTAGACAGGAAAGAGCCCATGAAGCAGAGAGAAGCTGAAAGATGGCTGGAGCTGCATGTGTCAGCTTGTGAAGAAAAGTGATGGGGTGCAGTGAGGTGGAGAAAAGGTGATGAGAGGACCCAGAGGTTACAGCAGTAGAGGAAAAAAGCTGTGTATCTGCCAGGAATTTGTGGTTTTCATGTTTGTTTTCAAAACTGCTGACAATTTGGTATTTTTGCAATTTGATGGATGAATGAATAAGAAAACAGCACACATTTTACTGAGAACAGCATGTAGAAAGTTTAATACAGAGTAGGGGAATCGACATCAACAGGAAAGGGGCAGAAGATCAGACTAATTGACCTACAGTGGCAGTCAAAAGCCCTATGCTACCAGAGAGACCCAGGAGAACTGGTGGCAAAGCGTCCCCTAACTTGAAATGTCCATGTCCTACTGTTGCTTTCTAGGTGGCCCCTGTATCTGAAAACCCCTTCTTGCTCTTGTTGTCGCTCTTGTCCTCTCTTCTTCTTTCTCCCTACTGACTGGTTGTCCCCTCCCCTTAGCCTTTACATCTCCGTTTAGACTATAAGATCTTCAGGGCAGGGGCACTCTCTCTAAACCTCCTTACACATTTATATTGCTAATGAATAATAAGGAACCTTGAGCTGATAAAGATGACTAGGTAGAGAGGGGAAGTAGCTACTATAAGTTTAACTAGAAGATTAGGAATTATACCTCAAATTTACTTTTTGTGGGGGCAATTCTCCAAAGGGACTTTATTCTAGCAAGGTTGATCCATCACTTTTTTTTTTTTTTTTTTTTTTACAAATTTTGCTCTGATTTCCATGGCTTGCAACAAAAACTCTCCCACAGCAACTTTCCATAGAATTTACCATGCAAACAAAGGTTAATAAGGCCCACAGCAGCAGAAGTTACTGTAGCATGTATAGTAATAGGAGTATATGGTGCAAGAACTTGTGTATTTGGAACAGATTGTTTTGGTAAAGTAAAACAACCATGAAGTTGCGTAGCAAAGCTGAGAGCAGCTATACCCCACAAAGTCAAAGGGTATTCTGACACACTAGTCCTTGCAAAACACTCATTAATTTAAATCAAGGTTTGCTTAGTAAAATGACTTCACGCTTTGAAGCTGGAAAGCTGATCAGGAGTGGAGA
Organism: Natator depressus; assembly: GCF_965152275.1. Lineage (NCBI taxonomy): Eukaryota > Metazoa > Chordata > Testudines > Cheloniidae > Natator > Natator depressus. Next base: position 95,182,576 of record NC_134237.1, on the reverse strand, counting down.
GATCAGATTAAAATGTTCAAAGCGTCAACAGAAACTGAGACAGTGGTTCAAAGGGAACATCAAGGCTTTAAAAAAAAAAACAGCAATGAAAAAACTTATTTTTCATATCTTCTGTGGCTGCCCAATCTACCCTGCTCACCCTCTGGCTTTCGTGCACAACTTCTCTTGTTAGTCCCCAACCTTTTTAAATTTCTTCATCCACTCCCCCATGAAGAAATAACTGGAACATTTTCTGTGGCTATCACTGTGTTGCCTCCCGAAAACTCTCTGCCCATAAATTGCCTTGTATCACTTTCACACATGCACACGCTGAGTGGTATGCCCCAGGTCACACAGCAACCAAAGCCAGGAAGAGAACCCTGATCTCTTGACTCCCAGACCTCTTCTTTAACCACTTAGTAATGCCACCTCCCTTTTGGTCACAGTGAGAATGGAAGCAGTGTGTGGATTATTATTAAAGCTGTGAGGCATTCACAATTTGTGAAACTCTATGTAAGAACTGAATCGCTGGGGCACTTAATCGTGCCTCAGATCCAGGTTGTACATGGATCTATTCTAGTCTGACCTCCTGCATAACATAGGCCACAGGACTTCCCTGAATTAATTCCTGACTCAAATCCAGTAGCTGTGATTGGACTAGAGCACATCTTTTAGATAAAGCATCCAATTTTGCTTTAAAACTTGCCAATGATCCATCACAACTCTTGGTACATTGTTCTTGTAGTTACTCTCTGTTAATGTCTTATTTTTCAGTCCTGAATTTGCCTAACTTCAACTTCCACCCATTGGATTGTGTTATGCCTTTACTAGATTAAGTACCTACATGGGAACAAATATTTGATAATAGGCTCTTCAGAGCTTCACAAATAAGTTGTCCATTTTACTATTGTAATCGTCTCAGTTTTAGCCATATACATGAGTAAATCTTACCTACACGTAGTACCTTGCCCCATTCTGTATGCCCTCAACTACTTGGTGAACAAACAGCATGTTTCATAACATGCTTTCAGGCAGTCTACCTACGACTGACTCTCTTGGGCACACTACAAGGTGAAAGGATGCCACTAGACTGGGGACCTCTGAAACGACAATGTAGGACCTTAGTGGGTGGAGGAGAGGAGTTGGTGGCAGAAAGTCTTAATTTTTTCCCATCTGTATATAAATGTTCCAGGTATAGTTTTTCCTCTGTAAAAATTCTACCAAAGTAACCACTTCATTGCTTTTGTATATCTCCAGAAAACCCGCCCCCACCCCTGTTTTTTGTCAGCAGTGCAAATGGTGTTTTGCATAGCTCTTGTTAACAATGTGCTGCCGCATCCATTTTCACAATGCAAACTCTCCTTGATGCTACATGGGGGGGTGGGGTGGGGTGGAGGTTGCATACCAAAAAGTAGAAAATACTCACTATCTGAAAGAAAGGGAGAGAATTGTTCTGAGACCACTATAGAAGAGGAGAAGGAGCAGATTGTTGCATTTATCTTTTATTTATAATGTTGCCACCAGGAGTGTCATAGTCCATTTTGAGGACAGACCATAAATTTCCCATTCAAGCCTACTTCAAAAAAATGTATTCTATTGGTCTGTCTTCGGAGGCTAACAGAACCAGTTCGGTTCCATACAGCATTGAAGGAAAAAAGTATGCAGTCGGTAAAGCACTCTTTTAGTGATCTGATAGGACATTATAATGGCCTCTGTCCTGACATAGTGTCCCCTTAAACCATCTCTTCATCTGCATTACTCTAACAGGTCACCATGGTACACAGACAGCCTGCAACAGATGAAACAGTAAAGAAAAAATTTGGAGCACTGGTGGGGGCGGAGGGTTGTTACAGTATGATACTGCCACAAAGAATTATTGAATCTTGTGATGAAGTTTCCTTGGTTCCCTAATAAACCCTGCAAAGTCTTGATTCGCCCCCCAAAAAACTTCTGCCGATCAGAGTCGTCTGCTCAGTTACACAGACGAGTGTCTCATGCTGTGAATTTGCTAACTAGTCTGTGGATAAGATCACACTGATTCAGACTAGTCAGTCAGCCTCTGTGCTGGCAGAACCACACTGGAGTGAAGTCAGAATGTGGGACAACAAATGAGACATCCTCTCTATTTGATCTTTAAGCAGACTCATTCCTTGGCGCTTTTGGAACTTTTGAGGCACTTTGGCCTACAATGTGGACTCATGTCCTCCATGGTAGCAAAGCAACTGTAGCAGTACCCAAAGTCCTTAGATTTCACTGACTCTTGTCATTTTGATTTTAGGCCTATGTATGTTATGCAGACAGTGCTGGTTTTATCTGTTGATCTTCTGTTGATTAAATGCTAATGATCTATCCATGCACATATATTCTAGATTTTTTTTCAGTAGCCTTTGATAGATCATAGATAAGGTGTTTCTGATATGCCTACCATCTCTGGTAGGACTATAAAGAACTACATTTGAGTGACTCTAATTACTTTTTAAAATAAGAAAAGCAAGCCAGATGACTCAGGTAACTATAGGCAAGTTAGCCTGACACCAATCCAGGACAAAATAATGGAAAATTTAAATGAGATTTAATTAAGAACTAAGGATAGGAAAAAATTAAAGCCAGCCAACATGGTTTTATGGAAAATAGGTGTTGTCAAAACAAATCTGATTTCAACCTTTGATAAGATTACATGTTTTTGGTTGATAAAGGTAACTTTGTCAATGTAATATGCTTCGATATTTGTAGAGAATTTGACTTAGTACCATACAACATTCCAATTAAAAATAGTCTTTATAAAATATCTGAGCACACAAGAAATGGATTAAGAACTGATAAGTGACAGATCTCAAAAAGTAGTTATCAATGAGGAATCCTCATCGAAGGGCATGTTTCTAATGACTTCTGCAGGAATCAATACGAGGCCTGACACTATTCAATATTTTCTTCAATAACTTGGAAGTAAATATAAAAACAAGGCTGATAACATTTGTGGATGACATCATTATTTACCACTCTGCCAAATTTTTATGAGGGCAGGGCAGTCACGCAGTGATCTGGATCACTTAATAACTTGGTCCCATTCAAACAAAATGTGTTTTTTAATACAGTCAAATGCAAAGTTATATCTAGGAACAAGGAATGCAGATCACATCTGCAGAATGGGGGAGAGGGGGCCTGTATATTGGAAAGCAATGACTCTCAAAAGGATTTAGGGGTCATGGTAGACAAGCAACAACATGAGCGCTGAGTGCAATGCTGTGGCAAAAAGGGCTAATGCAATTCTTGGTGGTATAGACAGGGGAGTAGGGAGGTTATTTTACTGTGTGTGTGTGACACTGGAATACTGTGTCCAGTTCTGGTGTCAACATTTTAAAAAGGATGTTGAAAAATGGAGAGGGTGCAGACAAGAGCCACAGAAATATTTTGAGGGCTGAAGAAACTGCCTTTCAGTGAGAGATTTAAAGTGATCCATCTGTTTAGCTTCTCAAAAAGAAGAGTGAGAGGTGGAGAGGAGAGTTTGATGCTCGGGGAAGAAAATCCTGGGTACTGAAGGGCATAGCAATAACTAATGTCTGGCAGCGGAAGCCACGCAAATTCAAGTAAATTAGGCACATTTTTTAAACAGGTGAGGGTGATTAACCTACAACAAACTATCAATGGAGGTGGTAGATTCTGTCTCTTGACGTCTTTGGATCCGGACGAGATGCCTCTCTGTAAGATATGCTTTAGCCAAATGCAAGTTATGCTTTAGTCAAAGACAAGAATTTATTAGGCTCAATACTGAGGTAACTGAATGAAATGTAATAGCCTCTGTGATACACAGGAGATCAGACTAGATGATCTGATCTTTTTCTAGCCTTAAACTCTATGAATCTCTGACCTTACAGGTAGTATTGTGAGCTCTGCAGTGAGGATTCTCTCATGTTGGGTACCTCAGAGTTCAATCTTGTCATCCCTCCTACCCAATGTGGCATATGAAGCTGTTAGTGGATATTGAGAGGCAGTGTAAGCTGCATTGCCTTTGGAATTTCTCCTGTACTACTGTTTCTGGCTCATCCAACCTGGAGAGTGTAGCTCAGGGGTGGCCAACCTGAGCCTGAGAAGGAGCCAGAATTTACCAGTGTGCATTGCCAAAGAGCCACAGTAACACATCAGCAGCCCCCCGTCAGCTTCTCTTCCCACCCCCAGTGTCTCCTACCTGCCAGCAGCACTGCCAATCAGCACCTAACCCTCCATCCCTGCACCTCCCGCCCACCGCGATCGGCTGTTTTGTGGTATGCAGGAGGGTGGGGGGAGCAAGGGTGCAGCAGACTCAGGAGAAGGAGCCAGGGCTTCCCCTTGGGGGAAGGAGTGGAGTGGGGCTGGGGCCTGGGGCAGAGCCAGGGGCTGAGCAGTGAGCACCCTGTAGCACATTGGAAAGTTGGTGCCTGTAGCTCCAGCCCCGGAGTTGGTGCTTATGCAAGAAGCCGCATATTAACCTCTGAAGAGTTGCATGTGGCTCTGGAGCCACAGGTTGGCCACCCCTGATGTAGCTGATGAGATTTGCCAGTAACTAGCTGCAACGCTGAGCCAGTGAGGGTTAAGCAACCAGCAGGCTGGGTGACCTGGAAGCAACACTTACGGATATATTAGAACAACACTGAAATGGTAACTATCTGCAAGGAATGGCCCTGTTTATCAAAATCATGTTAAATAGACTAGGGATCCTTAATATGTATGCCTGTATTGTTAGAGAATCAAATTAAGTATGTTTTGTTAAACTTCTAACAAGATATAGGTAAACACAGACAATGTGATCTAATTACCTTGTAGATGCTAAAATTCTGTTCCTGTCTCACAGTGCTTGATTACTGTATTCTATTGATTCAGAAATCAAAAGAGGATATCCTTTAGATGGGACTTAAGTGTTAATAATATTATTGTCCTTCATTTCTCTTTGAACCTCATAATTCCACATAGTAAACCTCCTGTGACCTGTTTGAATGGTTAATTGTCTTACGCTAAAGAATACAAATAGTTAGCAGTGTATGCCTAGGAAACAGAGATTCGCTTCAAAGCAACAATATGCATTATCCATTCTTCATCTAAGGAAGGCCTGTTAGGACCATTGCTGTCGAGAGGCTTTTATCCATTGGCCTTAAAGTACAAAAGAAGCTTCAGGCCTGATCCTTTTCATCCCAGATCTGCTTAAACTTTGACAGAGAAAGTCCAAGTCTCAAGCCTGAGGTCTCCAGGTTTACTCTGGATCCATCCTGGAATTCTCATGGAAGAATTTGAACAAACTCTACACATGGACTGTCTATTGGACTTTATGCTTTTAAATTCACTCCAGAAGGACTTTTTACAAATCTGCAGCCTCACCATCTCTGCTATGAAACTGACCTAAGAACTTTACTCAGATCTGCATGTATATTGATCTTTTAACCATAGCAACTCTCTCTTCTTTTGATTAATACATTTTAGATTTAGTTAATAAGGATTTGCTGTAATAGTGTATTTGGGTGAGATCTGAAATATTCATTGACCTGGTGAGCAGTGTGTCCGGTCCCTTGGGATTGGTAAAATTTTAAGTACGGTGAATAGGGTTAATAATCTCTCATTATATTAGATTTGGCTGTCTTAAGGGGAGATAAAGGCTGTATTGCTTAAAGGGAACTGTATTTTGGCTTTCTTGATAACAAGTGTGGTATTACAGAAGCTGTTTTGTTGCTGGGTTGGTGAATCTAATTATAGAATAGACCACCAGTTTTTGGAATTGTCTGCCCTATTCCTTGCAGTTTGTCTTGAGTAGGCATTCTCAGTGTGGCCCCTCCAGGCAGTATGGTCACACTTGCTGAGAGCTCACTGACCGAGGATCAACCAGATAAGACACAACATTGGCAGCTGAGGGGAAGACCAAGAGGAGCAGTGAAAGCTATGTAAGGTGCTTTGATCACTTTTTTGGTTCAGATTTGTAACTTGGGGTCTTTTGGATCTTCATCAGGATGTTCAAACAACTGGGGGCCAAAGGTACTTTTTTTTTATTTGTGCTTGGCTAGCAGGTTGTGATATTTTTTTCTTCAGGTGCAGCCCGCTACAGTATCCATGCCTTTCTCATGTCTCTGGTGGATTACTGTTATGCACTCTATATGGGGCTACACCTGAAGAACTTTCAAAACCTTTAGCAAATGCAGAATGTTGCAATTCACTAGTTTTATGTGTGTCCAAAAAGGAGCATGTTACATGTGTCCTTTAGTCTTCACTAGCTTCCTATCTGTTTCTGGTACTACTCAAGGTTTTGGTTTTTAACCTATATTTAAGGTCTAATGGGCTTGGATTCAAGACACTATATTCTTATGTGATACCACAGCTCAAACGCCTCAGCTGATCTCAAATGCTAATAGCCCCAAGGTTTAAAAAAGCGTGGAGAGCGTCATCAGTGAGGGATTTTCTATTGTGGAACGTATATTGGCCTCTTTCTCCCTGCTTTGGTCTGACAGAGTTCAACTTTCAAGGCATATTGCAAAGACACTCTCTTTTCCCATGCTCTTCCTGGAGATGTGTGGGAAGAGTTGGGGGGGAATGTTTTTAAGTTTGATGGCTTGGGTGTGTTTTTAGGAGGATAAAGATCAACTTAAATTTTGTATCCACTTTGTTGAAAAGATGGACATGTGTGACCTTTGAATATGTCCTCTTAAGAAAAGAGGAAAATAGGTTTGCAAATTATAATCGCCATTTAAATAACAGCAGAGGCCAGCAATATGAAAGCATGTATTTTAAAGTACCACGACAACCTACTTACAATGACTTAAATACCCCCAAACTAAGCAAATTCAGAGTTATGATTACATTCTATCTAGAACTCACAATGTGTCAAATGTCCATATGAACTGCCAGACTTAATCAGCAGATAATATAGTATATGATGCAAAATTAAGTGTAATAGCTGGCACAACTGTGGAAGTTACGGTTGGAGCCTTAACACGAGTTCCTCTCTTTTGGTAAGTGCTAATGAAACCCCCAATATACCCCTTTAAAAACTAGTTTTAATACTATAATCTCGGTACAGTATATTACATAAAGTAAATTTGATAACATAAATAAAATAGTACATGGCCTGGGAATATTTACCTGGAATGCTTTCCAGTTTTCTCCGGAGTTCCTCATTTTCTTGTTGTAGTGAAATTACCTCCTGCTCTAGCTCTTGACATCGGGGACAGTATCCCTCCTCCTCCTCCTCCTCATCCTCTTCCTCCTCTGGAAGTGTAGATGATGATGGGTGACCATGGGACTCAGAGGTTGCTGGGGATGTCCATCCACCTAAAGTGTGTACTGGAGAGGCTGAAAGTGGATCCACATCTGCCAAATGGCCAAAATCATTTACTGATGAGGTGTTCTGGGATGCAAAGCTCCCAGAAAGCAAATAGTTTTGAAGGGAATCAGTAAAAACCCTCAGAAAGGCTGAGGTTTGTTGTTTCTTTTGAATATACTGCATTTCTACGTCTAAATTGTCTGACGTCTGACTATGGACCATTTTCCCCAGCTGACACTGCTCTTGTCTTTCACTATAGCTTGTGCTTTCCTGCTTTACACAAGAAATCATGGACTGAGAGTGATTGTTGTCCAGTAGTTTTCCACCACAATTTAAAAGATTAAGAACCCGGCTGCATTGTTGGGCAAAGGCATCCAGAATCATACGACTCTCTGAAACAGAAGAAAAGATGAATCACAGCAAACTCAAGCAAAAGATGTCAGACAGTACTAGCTAGTCTCTCTCTCACGCGCACACACACACACGCACTAATGATTTAGAGCAGTTTACATTGTATTTTTGAACATATTAAAATTGTTTCCCACGCTAATACTTTGGTAACATTTGCGATTTTAAAATCATCCTTACTTTGCTTCTATTCTGAGAGTACCCTGGTGACCTTGCTGTTAATCAGGAGTGCATTGGGCTGATAATCCCTCTGAAAGAGTACTGCACTAAGCAGTGACTAAGACAAGAAAATGGGGAAGAAAACACATTTCATACAATTTGTTACAGGTGTAAGGCCAAATAAATATTTGTCTTGTAGCAAAACAAGCTGTGAGACAGGGGTGAAAGTAAGATAAGACTTACCAGTATGGGGGCCTGGCTCCGCCCCCCCCTCAGAAAAGGCGGGGCTGGGGGTCAGTCTCCCCAAGCCAGCCCTTCCATGCTGCCCAGCCTGCGCCGCCTGCGGCTCTGGCAGTGATTAAAAGGACCTGGGACTACAGCCGCTGCTGTGGTAGCAGCAGTGGCCAGGAGCCCCACGTCCTTTTAAATTGCCACGCCCCGGGGCAGCTGCCCCTTTTGCCCCTCTTGTCGGTAGCTTTGGCCGGGGAGTGGGGGGCGATGTTAAAGCACTTCTGTGGCAGCACTTTAATGTCAGCTGTGTACAGGCCGGTACCGGCAGCCACTCCTTATTGGTATGCTGTACCAGCTCACTTCCACCTCTGCCGTTAGATTAGATACTTACTTAATTTTTGTGCTCTATGCTCCCCACTTCCCACCAAACCTTCCAAGCATGAGTTGTTCCTTGCTGTGTTTAGTTTTGTGCTTAGACCTTGCATCTCCTCCTCCCACTCTAGACTCTGAATATGTCCAGATTCCACTGATTCAAGCGTGAGCACTTGACTCATTCCTGAATCTAGAGATGTTAGTTTCCCTTAAATACTGCGATGTGTGTCTGTGTTTTTGGGAGTCCAGCTTGACACCTTGAAAATAGCCTGATTTTCAGAAAGTGATGAACACAGCAGGCCCCTTGAAAATCAAGCACCTTTAAGGTATCTCAAGGTAGGCACCTAACATCCTTAGCTGCTTTTAAAAATCTTGGTCATAATTTTTAAAGAAGGTGACAGGGCCCAACACCACACAGTTAGCATGAAAAAACAGACTCCCCCACATGCTTTCAAGAGCTGGTGCATCTCTTAGCTCCACAAGGCTGTTTATTCGCGGAAAAATCTACTTGCTCCTCATGAGCTTAGTACAACTCCCCCTGAAGAGCATTTGAAATGACATGGGTTAAGATTCTCTCCACCATTCTGACCCCTTTACACAAGGTAAAAGGGACAAACCAGCGTAAGTCTTTAAAATTCCTGGATCCAGCTGAGGGAGAAATCTCCTGGCACAGGAACGAGGATGACAGCTATAGGCTGGCTTCTGAGGACCCACAAACAAGCTCCTGTATAGGCTGTGCACCAGAGGCAGGGCTAGACTAAAACATATATAGTAGCTTTCTCCTACCACCCTTTCTTTATTTTAAAAAGGTAGGAAAACCTCCCACCCCCAGCAGCTAGCAAAACCAACATTACAAAAGTGCTATTACATACAGGAACACCTGCCCTCTTAAGTCATGGAAGGCACCATGCACTCAGCCTTGTACCCCAGTAGCAACACTACATAATACCTATATAGGTTTCAGAGTAGCAGCCATGTTAGTCTGTATTCGCAAAAAGAAAAGGAGTACTTGTGGCACCTTAGAGACTAACCAATTTATCTGAGCATAAGCTTTGGTGAGCTACAGCTCACTTCATTGGATATACATCACCTATATACTTCAGTGTAATCTCACATTCAGTGTTGTTTACTATCTCTATTAAAACCTTAAGTACTGCTGTCTTTAACCCTTAGAATGATGAACCAGAAACCATATGGTATAGCCCACCAGATACAATGTAAACAAATACCTAGATAAATTCCAGAAATGATAGTGATACTGGAGCTTTCTAAATATAACTCTTTTATTTTATGTCAGGCAGAATGTAAGCACTAACAGTCTCAAGGTGTCTCATTTCTTCACTTCCCTTAGCAAAAAAGAAAAAAAAAATCAAAGGATAATATTGATTGGAATTTTGCAATCCTAATACACAGCAATTTTTCATTCATTTTAATCCTATAATCCGATTCCAGACCTGAAGTTGTATTTACTGTTTGCATTTTAATCACCATGGTCCCAATTGATGAAGCAGTTACTCACTCTTTATGCATCCTTGTTGCAAGGGGACAAAATATGAAAACAACTGAAATGGGATTAAACACTGTACAATTTTTTTTCTAAAAGATAGGAAAATATATATTTTGACGTTTCAAATTAAATGTTGGAATACCGTATTGTACATTAAAATCAGTAAAGATCAAATCTACAATATACTCCAACAAATATTTTTATAAAATTATAGTGCATTTGCCATACTCAATATGACAATTGCTCAAAGTGTAAAGGAAATAAGAGTATTGGCTTAATTTTGAATTTAGTATCTGATCTAGTACAACTTCACCAAATATGGAAAAATATTTAAAATTTTCATCCATTCTTAATATTATAAAAATGAAAGTTTAGAAGAGAATAATGAGTTTTCATTCTAGTATTTTATGATGGAAAAAACACACAGGTCTGCCCATTTAGCACATATTGCAGCAATCAGTATTTTAGCTTTTGCAGACTGCAGTTAGAAATGAAAGCACTGTGCAAAGTTTATCATCACTTAGAAATGGATAAGTTTGTTTTTTTCATATGAACGCTATTGAATAACACCGATCCGTGATTCTTAATTGATATAATGTGAAATATATATATGTTTCCCAAGAAGTGTTCTGCTGAAATGATTGCACAGAATTAAAATTGGATCAATAGTTATCCTAGTATTACTTTAGCTCTACCTTAAGCCTCACTAACCCTGTAATTCTATTACACCAGATTCTCCCAGTCTTTACTCTTGCAAAGCTCCCTTTGACTTCAACAGGAGTTTTGTCCACAGTGAGGATTTGCCAGATCAGGCCCATAAAATACTAATAGATCATGATCAGACAATTAAAAGAATGACAGTTCCGAGCTGAACTATTTCACTTACGAGTGAGGTGTCTGAAACTCAACAAGACCAGACAGTTCCTTAGACACATAAGCAGAACTACTATCTAGATGAGAAGGTGGATGTAATATCTGCTTCCTCTACACCAGAAGTTCCCAAACTTCATTGGTTCATATACCACCTTAAAATTTTTTGTGAAGTGAGTTGGTGGAATATCACTGTCGTCACATCCCAAATTGTGTTATGTTTACCCCAGTGGTAACTTCTGGGGTTTTTCTTCAGTGTAGAGGATGGATGGTCTTAGGATCAAAATACTGAACTGTGACTAAGCAGATCTGGATTTAGTTCCTAGCTCTGCCACAGACCTCCTATGTGACCTTGGCCAAGTTGCTTAGGGTAAGATTTTTCAAAGCTATGGGGGATTTGGATGCCCAATTCCCATTTGGTTCCTATTAACTTCTAATGGTTTTGGAGGGCCAAAACCCTTAGTGATTTTGAAATTGCCAACCTTAGTGCTTCGGTTCTCTCATGTACAAAATGGGGATAATGAATATTTTTCTCTTTGTTGGGTACTTAGATTGTAAGATCCCTGCGACAGGGACGGTCGCTTGCAATGTGTTTGTACAATGTTGAGCACAATAAGGATTTAATGGAGATTGGGTTTCTAATAAATACTAAGCTATTCTTAGATTCTCAGGTAGCAGCAGTGTGACTTTTTTCTACCTATATCTGGCTAGGAGTTCACGGTCTTCTCAGATAGAGACCTTGCCACAGTTACCTATGCCTGTCTCTCTGACCCAGGGCCTTTGTTACCTCCCAGTTGGATTTGCTGAAAAATGACCTACAAAGCGTCTACTAAAACACAGCTAGTAAAGAGTGCAGCAATCTGCTTGCGTAATAGTGGTCTACGTATTGAGCATAGAATATCTATGAATCAGTCAAAAGCCAGGATGATGCAGCTGTAGAGAGGAGGTTTGTACGATGATCAGAACCCAAGCCATGTAGGGATATATAGATTAAGATCATCACTTTTAACTTCACCTAAAAACTAACTGGGATGTTCTAGGTAATAATCCTAAATTTTGAACACTAGGTTACTGACAGTATAGTAGTCTCACAGTGACAATTGACTCTGCAATTCACTTCGTCTATTGGTCCAACAAAACACTTATACCTTGCAGTGTGCCCTGAAATTCAGTAAATCTATTCACTCAGGAAAGGCCTGAGTAAGTGGGGTGGCGATGATGATGATCTTGTTAGAGTAAGTGTGCCCAAGGATTATTAATACAAATTTTTGGCTTGATTTTGACAGTTTATGAGGAGAAAACATGATTTTGGCAATTAACTGATCTTTAACTATTCATGGTAAATAGGCCCAATGGCCTGTGATGGAATGTTAGATGGGTATCTGGCTGGTGAATCTTGCCCACATGCTCAGGGTTCAACTGATTGCCATATTTGGGATCGGGAAGGAATTTTCCTCCAGAGCAGATTGGAAGGGGCCCTGTGGGTTTTTCGCCTTCCTCTGCAGCATGGGGCATGTGTCACTTGCTGGAGGATTCTCTGCACCTTGAAGTCTTTAAACCATGATTTGAGGACTTCAATAGCTCAGACATAGGTGAGAGGTTTATTGCAGGAGTGGGTGGGCGAGATTCGGTGGCCTGCATTGTGCAGGAGTTCAGACTAGATGATCATAATGGTCCCTTCAGACCTGAATATCAGAGTCTATCTATGAGTCTGAGTTGTGACTAAGACTGGATAAAGGCAACCCAAGACTCTAGATATACCCCAATACAGGGCCCCACCTCTGTGCAGTGGTCTGGTGACTGGGGGTGGAAGGGATCCTCTACTTCCCAAGAGAGGCAAGAATGGCAGCAAAGGGCCATTCTCTTACCCTGGGAGCAGCAGCAGGGCTTCCCTCTCCTTGGGGCCAGTAGGTGAGAGTGGAACCCCTCACCCCTTGGAATCTGCAGCTTGGCCTCCCCAGTACTCATCCGGCAGCCAGAGTGTATTAAACGAGGCCCACTGCACTCTTCTCCTGATGCACAGGTCAAGTCTACCAGGAAAATGAGTATTTACATGTCAGCCACCTCTCTGTAAACGCACACCTTTTTTTACTAGTGTAGCCAGGATGGTGCTGGCAGTCATCTGCCAGGATGGTGCTGGCAGTCCCTACTCTCAGCAGTAGAGCTTGGACTTAACACTACATAGAGATGTGTGGACCAGCTTACATCTTAGCCTGAAACAATAGCTCTGTCTGCAAACTCAGGCAGACATCACTGCATTGGTTATACTCTGTTCATGTTTTCAAGATTTTCTTCAGAGCCATAAGAACTATAGACATTTTTAAATGAAAGCTGAACTTCTAATATAATTTCTCTCCAGGATGCAGGGTCCTAAACATAGGCCTACAAGGCCTGTGCCTTAATCTGGCCCCACTTGTGACCACCACTCCCTTTGTACTGGGTTCTTCTTGCTTAGCTCATAAAGTGTACAACTATGGAGGCTGTGTTCTGCACGCCTGTGTGGCTAGCTGCATGAAAGGTATGGCGTGGATGAGCAGGCAATGAGGCAAGAGCTCAACAGTGCTGAACTCTGCAAACAGCATTCTTATTCTGTGGGGGTGGGGTGTGTGGAATTGAAGTCAATGGCAAAATTTAGGAGCAGACCCTAAATACTTGTATGATTCAATAATATAGCAGAAAGTCCAAACTTCTGCTTCTCAAAGGATATGACTTCTGCGCAGAACATTCTGTTGTAAATAAGCCCTTGTACATTTATTTACCAAACAGTTATACATATCTTCTAGAGTATTCCACTTCTGTAGAGAAATCATAAGTATCATGTTTGTTAGTAGCTGCTTGACTGTGTTCCATAAGACAGTGAAATAATACTGTTAAATTTAAATTCTCTACTTCTTCCTCTATAAAACTATGATCTAGTGGCATGGGTTATGGAGTTTGTTCAAAGTGGTTTATTCTCAGACTATATATAGAGGATTAACCTTGTTTGCTACTTCCCTAAAATCTCTACAAATTTTAGCATATTACCAATGTGTTAGTTAAACTGGAGAGAAAATAGGCATTAAAACATAGCCATATAGTCTATTAACTAGACTATCCTGCTGTTTAGTAAAGAAATGTCCTCACATTTGTTACAAAGGCAAACATCAACATACCAAATCAGGATCCAATTTTTTAAAATAAATCAATGATGTGTCAAAAATTACCAGATGAGTGAATATACCCAATGTTATCAAAACCAGATGGTGCTTCCTAATCTTCCTCCTGTTCAGTCACACCCTGAATATTTTCTGGACCATCAGTATATAAAATAGGATGCTGCTATGTGTGATGCCAAACAAAAGCAATCATGCCTGCCAAGCACATACTATAACAGGCAGCATTTCAGCTCTGCTAGACAGAAAGTAATTAGAATGCTTTTAATGTCCAAAAGAATGATGCTGATAGGCTGCCACAGATGTGTAGATTTATGAATATTTATATGGTGGTTTATAGCTGACACTTTTATCAGTTGAAGAAGATAAAATATCTGCCTGACTCAGAAGCCTGACAGTCAGGTTAATAAAATCTCATTAAAGAGAATGACCTATGCAATTATATAGGATTTATTGTAATTCATTTTTGATTGTACTCTGCTTAAAGATGCAATTTCCCATTTCCTGATGCCAAATTTAGGTTGCATATCAAGATCTATGTAGGTTTTAACTCCAAACCACCACTAGAAGAAAGATATGCATTGACATCTTAGTATGTTACGCCTTTAGAGAAAAATTATTTTGATCTCCTGTTCCTCTCTACAGTGTGTGAAGATACTGCAAAGAAGCAAGAAGTCTATTTTTCTTTTTCTTAAATTATAGCCTCTTAACCACTCTATTATCTGCTTTCTATGACAAAAAGCCCAAGACCATTCTCCTTCCCTGATTTGCAAATTTCATTGACTCAAGTCACTGATGTCTTGGGAACCTGGAAGCTTTCTGCCTTGTGGTGTCTCTGTACATTGATGTGCAGAGGCAGAAATCTGAGGTGAGCACTTCTCTGAGACATCAAGATTAGCTTTTGAAAAAGCCCTCCCAGAAAAGGCATCAACAATCTTTGATGCAGCTTTTTCTGAGTGGGTTTCCTTCCGGGAACTAATCCCTGTGATGGCAAAAGGTTTAGGCAAGGCGTGAAAGGTTTGCTTCGCGGTCTTGAAATCAACAAGGGGAAAGAGGGAACCGCCCCTGCTTCCTAGCAGAGAGCGAAGGCTCGCTCTCCTTTCTGGGCAGGTTTCATGTGTGTTAGGTACCACCCTTAACTTCCCAAGGGGTGTGCAGGAACTTTAGTTATCAAGCGTGAGATAATTATGCCTCTGGCACCACATCCTCCCCATGCTGGCAGCACAGCCCCTCCGCTTGCTGGGGGGAGGCTGAGCCCTTTTCCCACAGGGGAGCAGCCGCCCCAAGTGGTGGGGGTAAAGCCTCATTTTGCAGGGTCTCTTCCCCCGCCCCCCCTTAGGTGCGCTCCCGACCCCCCTGGACGGGGGCGGCCCCCGTGTAGCCCCAGGCTGCAGGGTGACTGTCCCCCGGGAGGGAGCCCCCCCGCCGCCGCCGCCGCCTTCCCCCGGCGCTCGGCAGCCCGGCCGCCCGCCCCTCGGAAAGTGCCGCACGAAGTTGCCGAGAAGAGTTGGTACCTGCGCTCAGCTCCAGGCTGCTGCTGATGCCGCCCTCGCCGCTGGCCGCGGCCCCCGGCTGGCCGTGGCAGTAGCGGGCCGAGGAGGAGGAGGCTGCCTGGGGCCCCAGCGGCGCGGCGGGAGTCCTGGGGTGGCCCTGCGAGGCGGCTCGGGCGGGCCCGCCGGGGTAGGAGCCGGGCGCCGGCGGGTAGTGGTGCGGCTCGCTGCTGCTGGAGGCGGCGGGCGGGAAGGGCTGCCCCGCCGGCCGGAGGTGGGGGAGCTCCACCATGGTGGGTCTCTCGTAGCGCTTGGGCAGGGCTGGTCTCTTGCTGGGGAAGGTCTTGAGGACGCTGTAGGGGCTCCTCTGCCGGTAGAGCCTGGGGAGGCTCGGCCCCTCCTCTGCCGCCTGCATCTCCTCCTCCATCATCATCAGCATCCCGCCGCTCCGGCGGCGGCTCCCCGGCCCCCTTCCCGCCGGGGCTGCGTCTGCCGCCGCCGCCGCCGCCTGTCTCTGTGGCACGGCGGAGCCCGGTGCGCTGGGGTGCCGGGGTGATTGACAGGCGGCCGCGCCAATGCCTGGAGGGAGACGGGAGGCAAAGAGCAAGTGTTTAGGGTAATCGCTGCTAATGATAAGGGGGTAGGGGGGCGGGACTTGGCGCGGCCGCGAAGCCGGCGGCCGCCCCCTGCCTAGCCGCGGGGCGGGCTGCGCCCAGGCAGGTGGGCAAGGGCCGCGGGCGGGAGGCGCCTCCGCCGCGCCGGACCAGCCGCTTCCCAGCCCGGCCCCTGGCACAGCCCTGCGCGGGGCGGGCTGCAGCGCCTCTGGCTGTGCGGCGAGGCGAGCCGCAGAGCAGGAAGGAGAAGCGCCCCGGGGAGGGAGGTCACCGATTCCGCTGTGCCGCTGGGAGGATGCTGCCGCTCGCCCCGCCTCTGGCTCCCCTGCCGTGTAAACGGAACTTTGAGGAGATCCGAAGGGAGGGGCCCCGCAAGTTTGGCAAAGCTCGGCAGCGGCTGTGATTGTGGCTGCTGCTGCCCGGCTCCCGCTGCCTCTCCCGACGCTGAGCTCCGCTCCCTTCCCCTCTCTCCGTGCTGCTGGCGGCGTGTGGCTCAGGTTTGCACGCACAGGCACCTTGCAGGCTACCTCTGTGTCTAATTGCCATTCACCCCCCATCCCTCGCGCAGGCTGCCATCGCAGCCCGTGTTCCCATTTATTAGAGTTGAAATAAATAACGCCATAAATAAAAGTATTGGGGAGTTCAGGGACTGTCAGAGCTGATTAGGGCACAGAGGACATTTTCTTTCTTATTATGCAAAAGCATTTCATGGCGAAATAAAAGCGGTTTCACTGTAACTCATGCATGTCAGATTTCTAGGAATCCGAGTGATTAATTACATTTAACATTATTTGCAACACCCCTCTGTGTCTGCTTTTTGCAAACTGCTCAAAGGAGCCGGACACGTGGATGACTACCATCTCCTCTCAGCCCCAAACCGTTAGAGGGACAGTTAAGAAAGAACGATTTACCGGTGAAAGACAGGAAGAGAATGAGATGCAAGAGATAGACGTTTCTGAGAAATGGTGGGGATCTGGTTGAGAGGAGAGGCAGCTGAAATTGAATGATCTGTTGGAGAAAAATGAACGATAACAAACCGCTCATTCTTTCATGCGAGGCAATTTCATCTTTTGCATTAACATTTCCCTTCTTCTGTCCCACTCCTCTCCGGCTTCTGCTGCTCCAATTTCTCAGGATAACAAAAAACCCACTGTTTTTTTAGAGTAAAATTACAGAGCACTTTACTTAGATTTAAGGGAGGGATCAGTTCCCTATCATCACGTGGCTTTTGCTGCTACTTATTGTGGTCATCGCTCCCCCATTTCAGCCCTATTTATTTATTTATTTTATTTATATTGTTCTCAGTGAAATGAGAAATAATCCTCCTTACTGAAGTAATTAAAGCCTAAAATCTTAAGCCAATCTCATTTCTAAAAGTAGAGTAAACTTCTTAAAGCTGGACTTTTTATAGAGATAATAGGTTTTTTGACTAGCAGAATGACTCCATTCTTTGGGGCAGCCAGAAATGTCTAAATAAGGCTGCAGTTACAGTTGTTGCTGTTTTATTGCGTCAAAGTCAATCATATTTTGTTGTTTTCTGATAGACTGTGTTTTTGACCAAGTGTTTTTTATTTTTTTTATTTTTAATTCATTTTAGTATAATAGAAATAAAGCAATAGGAATAAAGTTTTCTAAGAATACTGATCTTCCACTTGGAAATGAAATGTTTTGATATCAAACTTCACCATTTCCATGCTGAAGCAAGATTAAAGGAGGGGCATGAACATGATCATTTGATAGAAAAATCTATAATCCGTGTGGTTAGCATCCTCTCTCCTCCCCTTTGCCTTGTCCCTTCTGACTGGCCTAATGCAGCCCTGATTTAAACACAAATCTTGAAAGCTGACAGTCTAGTACATTTGGGCTCTGATCCAATACTAATTGAAGTTAGTTGGGCCTTCTAATGACTTTAATAGGAGATGGTCTTGATCTGCTGAGCCACAGACCTTCAAAAAGGATGTTGATACATTGGAGAGGGTTCAGAGAAGAGCCATGTGAATGATTAAAAGGTTAGAAAACATGCCCTATAGTGAGAGACTCAAAGAGCTCAATCTGTTTAGCTTAACAAAGACAAACTGAAGGGGTGACTTGATTAGTCTATAAATATCTACATGGGGAACAAATATTTGATAATGGGCTCTTCAATCTGGCAGAAAAAGGTCTAACACAATCCAATGGCTGGAAGTTGAAGCTAGACAAATTCAGTCTGGAAACAAGGTGTAACTTTTTAACAGTGAGGGTAGTTAACCATTGGAATAATTTACCAACAGTCATGGTGGATTCTCCATCACTGGCCATTTTAAAATCAAGATTGGATGTTTTTCTAGAAGATCTTCAGTAGGGACTTTCTGGGGGAAGTTCTAGGACCTGTGTTATACAGCAGGTCAGATTAGATGATCACAATGGTCCCTTCTGGCCTTGGAATCTAGGATTGCTGCCAACCTCTCCTCCCACACCACCAGGAAGGTTTCTGAGTCACCACAATTCTCCTGGGTGCCCAGCCGCTGTCTCTTTGCGTTACACAGCTCCCTTTCCATGTCTGGAGCTTTTAATATTTAAGGAGTATTTCAATGTCCAATGGGTATTTTCGTGCTCCTCTTCACCCCTCATGGCCTTTCTTGCACAGACTGCTGTGTGAAATTACAGGGTCACTGAAGTGGTCTGGTGTTGCCTACCAGTACACAGTGGTAACAAACTCTCACATGTGAGCTTTTTAATGTACAGTTTCTTTTTTCCCCAAGATGTGCTTGTTTAGTTCATGGGTTTATTATTATTAATTATTATGACATTAACTTTACCAACTGGAATTTTTTCCAGTTGATATGGTGTTGGTGAAATGTGCTGGACTGTGAGCCTTAGGGAATGAAGTGCTTGCTCTCTTTAGCCCAGAACAGGTATAGCACTAGTAACTTCAGTTCAAGTTTCCCCACATTCATGAACATGCCTCAGCTCTGATCTGGAGAGAGCACTTCTAGATGGAAGAATTTTCCATGTTCATTCATCTTCAGTGTCCATTTGAGTCTCGGCTTTTCTGTTAAATTTAATAAAGAGGTGACAATTCATGCCAGTTGTGATTCTATTGATCTCATTTTATAGATTAATACTAATTTGCACCCATGTAAGGCCATTACAATAATTAAAATATACAATATCATATGAACTCAATAGCGAGGTTCAAATAAACACAGGCAGCCAACAGAGATGATGGAACAGTAGTGTTATGTGCTGTATTTATCTGTCTTTGGGTTTCCTGTAGTGCCCATCATGGTAGGATCAAAGTGCTTCCTCTGTACATCAGAAATGCATGCTGAGGTCCTTCCTGGTCTTCATGGAGCCTTCTGTTTTGTATCCCTTCTCTCATATAGGATATTCTTTTGGGGGTATACATCTGTATGTTTTGTTGTCATTATTTTATCCCTTTCCCTCTGGTTATGGTGCAAAAGCTGCTCAAAGAGGAGGATGGATGTAGGACCTTAAGTGTGGTTTACTTTGGATTAGTCTAACCTCACAAAGCTCCTTCCACAGCGGAAGCCCCTGGAGTGACCTCCAGCTATCACAATCTTTGCCCAGAGCTTTGTGAACTGCATGGGTCCAGAGGAACACAGTTAACTTGGTAGGTCATATAGGAGATATGGTCACTGATATAGCTGCACTGACCCAACTTTGAAGTTTAGGACCAAAGAGCTGAACTGACAACAGAAGCAGACTGGGTGTCACTGGAGGGATCAGAGTACAAGGGTGATGTGCTTGTATCAGTCTATCAAGGATGTGGGTTGCTGCATTCTATGCAGGCTAATGCTGGAGCCTCCCACTCTTGTAATAAACCCTAACCTCTGGTTGAGTTACTGAAGTCTTCAAATCACAAGTTAAAGACTTCAAGTTACAGAGAATCTACCATTTACACTAGTTTAAACCTGCAAGTGATCCATGCCCCATGTTGCAGAGGAAGGTGAAACCCCCCAGGGTCTCTGCCAGTGTGACCTGGGGCAAAAATTCCTTCCCAACTCCAAATATGGTGATCAGTTAGACCTTGAGCATGTAGGTAAGACCCACCAGCCAAGGACCTGGGAAAGAATTCTCTGTAGTAACTCAGCGCTCTCCCCATCTAGTGTCCCATCACTGGCTATTGAAAATATTTGCTGCTAGCAGTTGCAGATCATGTAGTCTTTGGATTATTATTATTTATTATTTAATATTTATGTTGTATATCTGCATCACAGCCCCATTTTCTAAGACACTGTGTGAATACATTTGAAGACATGGTTCTTGCCCTGATGCTCTTACAACATAAGAAATGATGAGTGCTCTTCAGGAGAAACAGAACGGACACAACCAACTAATTTCACATACGTCTCCAAGCAGCCTTCATACAATAATGACTTTCTGTCACTGTCATTTGGAGCAGACCCAGAAGTGAAAGGTTATGTATTCCATTACCAAACCATTGAAGCATGCTTTCCGCTATTTACTAACGGTGAGGATTTGGAATAGGTAACAGGAGTGATATTTTGAATGCGGGTATATGGAGGCCCTCATTACAGCAGCTTCTAATTAAGAAAAAGAGAAAAGATGGAAAGAAAGATTCCAGGAAAAGAAACACCAACACTGCAATGTATACCTTCCTCCTCGAAAATACTGTGAGGAGCATATTTGTCAGCAGATAGAAAAATACCCACTTTAGACATGGGCTATCAATCATCAACTACCCCTTCTTTAAAGGTGTTTAAAAGCACAGTACTCAAAGAGCAAGTCTGATTCATCTCCACCTTCTGAAGCCAGGGCTAAATCTCTCTCCTCCTACTTAAAGGAGCTGTTCTAATGCTAAGCAAGATTTGGGTCCCAAATGCCAATGCTGCTCCACACATTTGGAGCCCTGATGAGCAGAGATTGGCAACTCTTCCTTGTAATCGAAACCACTCTGCAAGCAGAGTAGCCAAAATTTGCTTCACTAAATATTTAACTGTAGCTAGTTAATTTAAGTTCAGCTCAGTTGCTCATGTTTATGAATAAAGAAACAAAATAGTGAAGCTCAAAAGGAAAAGATGACTGGGATTCAATATTTCAGCAGCTGTTGACAGGTAAATGTTATTTGAAGTGTGGGCATTCAAAACCAAAGGCCTGTGTTTATAAAAATGAGCCTAACAAGGAAATGAGATTGACACAGCAATTCTCTGTTTTTGTTGTCCCCTGAGGTTAGAGATTATGCAGTGCATGGTTCTGTTTTTAGCCTCTTTGTTGATTCAAACTGTGAGAGACTACACTGTGCATATTTGTCAAAGTTACACTCTGATCAAGTGACTCAGGAGTTTTTTGAGGAAGAACATGAACTGCTGTTCTCAGTTAAACCTTGAGCCGCGTTGTGTGTCAGAGACCGATCAGCCAAACTAAGTCACTGCTTTTCCTGGGTTCCACCTGGAAATGTTAGGTAGTAATGGAAATATATTATCTTGGTTATATTTTATTTTGAGACTGTGACCGTGGTACCGTGAGGTGCCACACTGAGAATGCTTCCTCAGGGCAAACTGCAAGGAATAGGGCAGACAAACCCCCAAACTGGTGGTTTATTCTATAATTAGATTCACCAAACCACTAACCAAACAGCTTCTGTAATACCACACTGGTTACCAAAAAGTCAAAATGCAGTCCCATTTAAGCAATCCAGACAGCCAAGCTGAATATAGTGAGAGATTACTAAAAATCTTATTTGCCATATATAAAATTCTACCAATCTCAAGGGACTGGACACACTGGCCACCAGATCAATCAATATTTCAGATCTCCCCCAAATACATGCTTATTAACTAAATACTTATTAATTACATTTAAGATTTATTAATCAAAAGAAAGAAGAGAGTTGCTATGGTTAAAAGATCAATATACATACAGATATGAGTAAAGTTCTTACGTCAGTTTCATAGCAGAGATGATGAGGCTGCTGAAGTAAAAAGTCCTTCTAGAGTCAATTTAAAAGGGTATAGTCCAATAGGCAGCCAATGTGCAGAGTTGGTTCAAGTTCTTCCATGAGTATTCAGTGGATCCAGAGTAAACCCGGAGACCTCAGTCTTGAGACTTAGACTTTCCCTGTCAAAGTTTAAACAGATCTGTGATAAAAAAGGATCAGGCCCAGGGCTTCCTTTACAGCTGAAGCAAAGGGGGTGCTGACAGGTAATTCCACCAGGAGGGCTTTGATGAAAGTAAGCGGACAGTTTGAGCTCTATTCAATGGGTCCTTTCTTAGACGATACATTCAAGCCGTCCAAATTACTAAAACAGTTCACTATGTAGAATTACAAGGTTCAAAGAGAAATGAGGACAACAGAATACAGTAGTGAAGCATTATGAGACAGAAACAGAAGCTTAGCATCTACAAGCTAATTAGATCACATTATTAAACTTCTAACAAGATATAGGTAAACATGGACAAAATATATTTAGTATCTACCCTTTGATTCTCTAACAATACAGGCATACATATTAAAATTTCTAGTCTACTTAACATGAATTTGATAACTATCTATGAGGAATGGCCCTTTTTATCATATCATACTCTTCTAATATGTCCTTAAGGGTTGTTTTCAGGTCACTCAGCCTCCTGGTTGCTTAACCCTCATTGGCTCAGCGTTAGAGAGACCTATTGGAATAATTCTTAATGACTGATTGGCTTCAAAATATTTTGTTTGTTTCTAATTAGTGTAAGATTGCTGAGGGGATTGGAGGCGTAAAGAAGTAAATATTTCCATGCTATATGTGTGCCTTAACAAAACTGTAACTCACTGAATACTTGGGTTGAGTAAATAAAAGGAGGGAAGAATAATGGAGGGGAAGTATCATATATATTAAAAAGGGTCATATTGTGTAAAATGAAAAGTACAGTGCTCTCTGAGGACTGGAAGATGGATAAATGAATTATTTAAAAATAGTCAAGTGAGATACAGGAAAAAGTGATGGCTTTGACACCAAATGTGGGGAAAATATTAATATTTTAAGGAATCAAATTGCGAACACATGGAAAAGCTCATTTTAATTAAAGACAGCTAACTTAAAGCAGGTTGGAAAAAGGAGAAAATAGTATCTCATGCTCAGCTCTTTGAATTTTTGATAGTTTATATCATGGAAAAATAACAGGGATACAAGTAGGATAATATACTCAGATCTTCAGTGAGCATTTAAAAAGTATCACTATCAGGGTTTAAGTGGCTCTGTGAGTTAATACTCTAGCTTTATCTGTGGAAGCTTAGGTTCGCCTGTTGATTAGACCACAGGTTTGGTCATGAAAACCAGAGTTATTACCTTCATTATCAGAGATGAATAAAAGGGGTTCAGTTCTAGAACAGGAAAAAATGGTCATGGTGCATTAAAACTTGCTAAAGAGTAGAGAACAAAAGTTTAAAACTATATAGATGTTTTGATATTTTGCAGTGAAGTGTTACATTAAACTTAGATCCTATACATAACAGTACTTGTGCAGAACTAGTCAGATTTCGTCAAGCAAACTGTGCAAGCTAATTGCAGTTAAGACCCAGGAGGAAGGGAGAAAAAAAATTGCTTCCCTAAACTCATTTAGGGGAAGAATTTGAATGGTGCCTCAAACTCTACAATAGATAGATGATCATCCATCCACTCCACATTCAGAAAATGGAACCTCAATGTAATTAACAATGAAATGAAAGAACTAGGTCTGATACATGCCTGGAGAGACACCAATGCCAAAAGCACAGGAATGGTAGCTGCTTCTTTATTTTAGATGCACTTTACTCCAGAATAGACCTCTTTCTCAGCCTTAAATAAGACCAACTAGATGTTCAAGAACGTAACATCTTGCCTTTGTTTCCCATAGATCACTCTTCCATTTTCCTTTCACTGCAACCAACCATTGAACCATACACTAAATCATGACAATTTAACAGCTTATTCTTAGATGTACTTTTCACAGAGATGAAATAAAAGACTTCCTGTATATTAATAACCCTGTAGAAGTAGCATGGGTAATCCTGTGGGAAACCTAAAACTATCCTCAGGGGCACAATAATTGCCTTCACTTCAGAAAAGAAAAAGCAATAGACAAAAACCAGTTAAATCTCTGAAGGCCATAGTTGTACACTGAGAAGTACAGCACAAAATGATCCAGTCAGGAGAGGCGCTAAAAATCTCTAGCACACACGAGAACTGAACAATACATTAAAATAAAAAACATAAACTGACAGTACAAAAATGTGAAACCACATGGGAATAGGGCAAGAAGACAACTGTGGGTCCAAATGAGGAACAAATGCTGTTACCCTGCAAATATTGACATCCTGCAAACTGAGGCCTATAAACATGGCCATAACAAGTTTCACAAGATTAAACAAAGATGTAAAATCTTGTTTGTTCATTGGTGAGCACATAGATAGTCTTCTCGCAGAAGAGTCTGAGCCCTCTGGACAGGGGTGAATTTAATCCAGGGGAAATACAACTATTATGATGAAACAATACTATTAATAATTATATACTATGCATTTTATTATCATTTTATTTAATTAAATATAAATAACATGACAGAAAAACTGTAATATGTGTCTTTATGGATGTCTCAGGATTCTAACAATATCATAAACATTCAGGCTTCCCTCTTGTGGTTACTATACTATCATTGGAACCTCTTGATGTTGCTGGAATTATCCAGTGTCTTAATGACTTTTCTATTATATTCTGTTTCTTTGCTAAATGGCAGTTGGTTTAAGCTTTAAAATGGAGGGACAGGTCCTTGTTCACTGAAGTCAGTGGAGCTGACAATTTCTTTGCCCCAGAGTATCTTTAATTTTAAAAGGAAATCATACATTATTTTTCACCTTTGAGATGACAGAAGAAATCTGCTATCCTTGGTCCAGAGTCTGCAACTCTTATTTGGAGCAAAAGGTATTAGAATCTGGGTCACTTATATTGGTGTAAATCAGGAGTAATATTTAAAGGTGGTCCATCAAAACACTTTTTCAAACAAATGTCTTTTCAAGTAAACTTATGTCCCCCTAAAAATTAATTTTCATAAAAAATTGTTTAAGATTAATTTTCCTTTTTTTGATTGAAAACTCCAAAATTTTGACAAAAAACTAAGTTATCATAATTTTGGGGTGGGATCAGATCGATTAACAATGTTTTCAGTCGAATTATTCCTGATTTATACCCATTTAACAGAGAGCAGAATTTTTTCTAAAATCTTTAAGATGATGTTGGGCAAATTATGATGAGATATTTCAGGACAAATGTTTGCATCCCTTCTCCCAGTTTGAGAAACTTTGACCTAGACAAAATAGTAATTGTCAGTAAATGGGTAAGAAGTGTTAGTAAATATATATGGCTAGAACAAGTTTATATATATTCCACAAATTTATTTGCTTAATTTTTCCATTTTTCATTGAATAATTAATTCATCAGATCAGTTTTTCTAGTATTCAGTCAGATCTCTAGCTGGTCAAACACTATTAGCCACCTACACTATTTGATTCTTTTTGCCATTTTATTATCAAATAATTTATTAGAAGAATACATTTTGGGGGGATTTGATCAGCCATTGTGTACCGGATAGACAGAGATGATATCTGTAATGGTAGCCACTGAAGTTAGTGGATATTGACTTCTGTTATGTATCAGGGATATTATAATCCTGACCCATGTCAGGTGGCTTTGACCAGGAAATAAAGACCAGTCTCTTACCAGCACTCTGTTGTGTTACACCTTAACAACAATACTCATATAATACATTGCATTCACTATTTAATTATTATTTATTGATTTATTTAGATTAATTAAGAGAAGCACTTATCCCACATGCTAGTGCCTCTGAGTCTCTGTCCTGCACCTAACCCATCTCTGCCAGGAGCACTTCTAACACTTCAAAGCTCTAAGCAGCTGCAAATACGACCCCTACTTTACATTAGGCTGAGGCACAGAGTGGACAATATTCAGTTCTACAGAAGCCAGCATTGAGGTAAATGATCTCATAGCTCCTCACAGCTAGGAAAGGGATTCAAGAAATATACCACTGGAAAACAGAGACTCCTGCTTTCTACTTATTATTATTAGTCATATTATCATAGTGCCTAGGAGCCCTACTCATTGGCCAGGACCCCAATGTGCTCGGTACTATACTAATACTGAACAAAAAGACAGTCCCTACCCTAAAGAACCTACACTTTAACTATAAGACAAAAGACAACAGATGGATACGCACAGATAGATGGGGTTGGGGTACAAGGAATCAGTGAGACACTATTGGTCAGCACAACAGCCAGCAGTTTCAGCACACCAGCAGCTTAACTGCTGTCAAGTGTTTTTGTAGGAATCATGACAAAGGAGAGTTTTGAGGAGGGTTTTGCAAGAGGATAGGTTAGTTTTGTGGATGTTTTTGGGGAGTATCTCCAAGCATGAGGAGCAGCATGGCAGAAAACACAAAGATGCTTGTTTGAAAATGTAACAAGTTGTACTTTATTTACATGCTGGAAAGCTTATGTTTGGAAAAGTTATTTTAGGTCATTTTTTAGAAATAATTTCTCTGCTGTTGGGGCCTGAAAGGTTGAATTTGCAGTAACCAAGGCTGCCTGGATTTATAAGCAGAGGGTTGCAAAAATCAGTACACATAAATGTTTTTAAAACTCTTTAAAATATTTCTTAAATAGTGTCTCTGTAAAATATATAGCATATAGAGAATATACAATGGGGTGATGTTGTATAAAGGTTTCACTGGAACTGATATGAGATGACCTGCATAACCAACTTATGCCTTCAGCATTCAAGAGTAAGGCAGTTCATGCTACAGTATAATCTTTGTACTACAGTGTAATTTATTCCCTATTTAAATATATATCTTGTATATCTATCCTATATGCATATGTAATAGACTATATGATGTTCTGTACAAAAATTATATTAAGAAAACATTAAATTTAGCTAGCTAAGCATTTAAGTCAGGAAATAACAAAATTAAGGCTGTACATGCAACATTAACTCTACCCCCTCATGCATATGCCTTATGTTAAAGTCTATAATTACATTATAAAATATAATTTTTCAGATTATACAGTGCAATATATAGGGTTTTTTATATAGTTTGGTAAGATTCATTTTGCAAGGTGTACAATTAATTAGGCAGGTCCTAGGAGGATTAATAACTACATATGTACATTGTTTATACAAACAACTTTCATGAACTCAGTCCTACATACCCAGGAGGAGAAAATCCTGTAAATTAATAACAGTAAATATTTTCCATACAATGACTCCCCACTAAAACAGCAGGAAAACATTTCATGATTCTTCCCCCTTTTATTCCCACAAACACCATCTAGCCATAAAGAAAGAGAATGTGTTTGTGATCACCTGGAATTTGCTTGTACCCACCTAATTGAGATCTCATACCGAAAACTTTTACTTACAAGAGTAATCTTTATGCACATAAGTAATCCCAATGATAGTAAACTCTTAATAATTTGCAGGATTGCCCGCTAAAGCCTTGTAAATTGCTCCATATAGAGATGTCTGTGCCCAGGCAGAGCCCTAGTGCAGGTTTTATAGACAAACTTTTAATGAGAAGATAGTGTATTATTTGGGAAACAGCATGTGACTAAGTAGTTAAGGATTGTATCATAAAACATACATGCAAGGGGGCAAACTTAAGGGTCTACATGCAACCTTAATGTCATTGTTTCTGAATTTTTGAGTACATAGGACAAAATTAATGTTCTCTTAGCATAGCTTTTGTAGGGAATTTTTCAGATAGATAGTTTGTGCACAGTGGGTATAAAATATGTGATGGTGATAACCATGTGATAAATTTCAATCCTAATACATTTAATTTACCTTGCACATATTATTTTACTGCCTCACCTGCACTCTGCCCGCTAATACATTTTAGCTGGGATACCTTTTATCTCATACTAATGAGGAACTTCAAAGAATTGCCACTAAAACTAACTAAACTGTTAGAGGAATGTTGTTCCTTTCCCCAAAATCTGGAATATGCCTTCAAAATTACAGTGGCCCAAAGTCTAGGACAGACAGTGTCCAGTGCTGTTCCAGTGACAGTTTTAAGGTGTGATATTTCATTATTCATTAGGGCTAAGAACCACTGTTTTATACTGTTAGACATCAAGAAATCTCTTTCCCATGGCATAAGGATTTGTTGAAAGCCTTGACAGATAGTTAGATAATGGACCCTTATAATTAAGATATGTACGAAAAAAGGTACTTTAGGTAAATTGCATAAAATATAGTACTGATCATTTTTATCTGGCTTTGAGGCCTGTACAGTTGGACTCTTGGTAGTAATGATATTTGGCTTTACAGATAGCAGGATACAAAAGTAGCACTAATCTTTTATTAAATAAATCTCTAAAATAACTTTAGAAACAATTTTCTGTAAAATATGTAGCGCATGCAGAAAATGTGATGGGCTGTAGCTGTATAAAGGTTTGATTGGCACTCCTTTGGGATGCCCTACATAACTCTCGTGATTTCACCACCCATGAGAACTGTGGCCAAATCAAACTCATAAAATCTTTATACCAGCATTTATTCTACATTTTTGCTCTTTCTGTCTGTAATATCTAAAGAGCACAATTGGGTGAGGTACCATATCAAAGTCAATCTGTTTTTATCGCCTAAAGAGTAACGGCACATTCTTTTTTCACATTTCAGAAGAAGACCCTCTTTCCAGTACCTGATGTTTGCAAACTCCAAGTTGTACTTGTCGTATGTGAGGTTTCCAATGATGTTTAATAAAGGAAGAGAAGGGGAGATGAAAGAGGAGGGACAACCTTGTGATTAGGAGACATGACTGGGAATCAGGAGACCAGTGTTCAATCTTGACTTCCTGTGTGACATTGGGAAGGTGTAAAACACTAGCTTTCTGATGTGGCAGTGTTTGACCCCCACTTTGCACTGGTATAAAGGACTAGACCATGTGCGCAGCATTGGAGAAATAGGCTCAGTCCATCTCAGTTCCCCACTAGTAAAGTGGGGATAATCGTTCCTTTCTCCCACCCTGTGCCTGTCTGGTTTATTTAGATTGTAAGCTCTTTTGGACAGGGATTGTACGTTGCATAGTACAATGAGACCCTGATCTTGGCTGGGCCAGAGAGAGGGATCCAGATGACATTGCCACCCTTACCAGCCCCAGCTGAATCCCAAACACCACCTGAGATGAAACAGCATCCAACTTTAACAACAGCAGCAGCAGCAACTCCTTCAGCCCATCTCAACTAATCTCTCTTTTACCCAAATGGACAGTTATTACCATCGTTGATACCATGTAAGAGATGGTCAAATAGGGGGGGGTTTCCTTTGAAAACTATCTCCAGCTAATGGGAAAGGGAACAAAGGATGTTGTTAATATGAAAGCTGTATTTAATACCTTACATTTCAAATTCTTTAACCATTTCCCCTTCTTTATCTTTAAAAACGTTAAAAGGATTTTTGATGGTGTGTTTGCCATGGTGCTAAGCAGGCTGAGGTCTCTGTATACCAATCTCCGTACCTTATTTAACACTATTTAATATTGGACAGTGACTGGGTTATGTTAAAGGCTTTTGCCCCTATTTTCCATTTAAATTAATACAACAGTATTACTGTGATACTAATAGTAATAATAATGAATAATAAATTAAGATTAATTATGCAGATCATCTGTTTTTCATTACTTACAAAGGCGTTTTCAGACTTTAGAATGGGCCTTACAATATACATCCTCTCTCTCCTTCTGACTCATGGACATGAAATATTATTTATAAAAAAATCTATAAATAAATTATAGTACTTTTTACTTAAAGTATTTATGACATTTAGTATTTTTCTGATACAAGGAAATGTATTCACTAGTATCAGAGACACAAATATAGTTGGATACGTCTGAAACCTGCTGTCGGTCACTTTGGACTTTTACTGAAACTAAGTAGATCTAATTCTAACCAGCAACTACCCCAAGATTCCAAACTGCGATCCATTAATGCACTCATCAGTGAAATTCTGAATCAGATTCCGTGGCCTGCTCATAAACACTAAGAGTAAAATGCAAGTTTAAAATACTCAATGCCATCTTCTCTTCTAAAGCCCCTTTCATTGCAATCCATAAGTAAAAAAATAAATAACCAAACTCTTTACTGAACTAGACAGCTTGTAGAAAGCCAATATCTCTTCAGCTTAGATGTAAGAAGAAAAATTGTATCTAACTCTTGGATCAAAGAAGCAAAGAAGTTCCCAATCCAAGGGCCCAAAACTGAATTCCAAGAAGATGAATGAAGCCTATTTTTGTTTGAATCTTCTGCCTTTTATTTTACTGTATTTCAGTATCTATTAAGTAGGGGTGGCTGGCTTCCTATCAAGGAAAGAGAGACTCCAAAATCTTGAACCTGTATCTAGATAAACTAGAAACTTTGCATTGCTAGATCTTAGAAACTGAACTGGTATTTTAGGAGGCAGAAGTTCACAGATATACATTTGTACAGACCGATAAAAACCATTAAAATGTTTACAAAGCAGTTTTCCCCTCTAACATTAAATTTTATGGGAAGAAATCAGTTGAAAGACCTGATTGTAAAAACCCTAACAGCAGGATTTTACATGAGCTGAAAACTACAAAATCTGCAATTCCATGCAGCAAAGACGTATTAATTTATGATTTCTATAGCATCAGATGTATACATTTAGCAAATATAAGAAGACATGGTTCTTGCCTTATGGAGCAACCTTAGGTTAGACGATGTACAGGAAAAGTTGAGATGCAACACTGAGCCTCAAGAATTGGTATTGTTGGGGGCTAGCATGTGTTTTGTAGATTACAATTTTTATTTCAAAAAGGAAGTGATTGGGAGAGGATGGCTATAGTAATTCAGTCGCAGTAATGCAGCTCGAAGGTATAATTACCACATCAAAAAGAGTGAAGATGGGCCAAATGCTAGTGCTACTTCTAAGAAAATAAAAGGAAGTTTTTGTAACAGCATTAATATGACATTCACAGAAAGAACCAGAAAAAGGACAATGCTCACACACTGATAGCAGCAGTCAGAGTCAAAACTGATATCCAGAAAGGC
The DNA here is from genome assembly GCF_965152275.1 of Natator depressus. Classification (NCBI taxonomy): domain Eukaryota; kingdom Metazoa; phylum Chordata; order Testudines; family Cheloniidae; genus Natator; species Natator depressus. Next base: position 95,151,454 of record NC_134237.1, on the reverse strand, counting down.
TGTAATACTTCATATCTGAGAAGTCAACCCCCATAAATTCTGTCTTAGAAATAGTCACTGTTAGAATATGATCTGACATCCAGTTATGGCCTGTAGCAGGAAAGAAATGCTTCTCTTACTGAGCACTTACACACAGCATTTTCTGTTGTTTGATACACTTTACAAACATTAATTATTCTTTACATCACACATGCAAGGCAGGCATTATCCCCCTTTTAGAGTTGGGGAAATGGAGGCAAACACATTAATTGCTTGCTTTTCAAAAGTACTGGGTATCTTGCAGTGCCCTTTGACTGCAGTGGGCTTTGAAGGTGCTCAGCACTTCTGAAAAATCAGGATTTACATGATTTGTGCAAGACCACACAGCAAAGCAGTGGCAGAGACAGGACTGCAATTTAGGATCAGCTGACTCCTGATACGGTACTCACTCCTTCAGACCATGCCGCCTTCCAATAGCACTGAGACAGTCTCAGCTTTAGTAACACAGATAGAAAGAGCAGCTGATTATCATCAGCATGGTAATGACACCTCAAGCCACAATGACAAGTAATTGAAACAACAGAGGTATTATAGGTACTTAAAAGCAGAGATCTTAAAATATACAGAAACCTGCACAGATAAATGGAATGTGTTACTAATAAATTTGCAATTATCTATTTGACCCAAGATACAGTCATTCCTGACAGTTCCATAATATCCACTTCCTGCTCTTAACATGGTAGCTCCTCACCCAAGAGGGGGCTTAAATAATAACAATTAGTAATTCATACTTATGGTAATTTTCACCTGTAAATCCTAACCAGGGTGAAGATGGCCAATTCCACACAGGTAGGACAACAGTCACATTCATTAAGGACCTAACAGCAGGTCGGACCGAATGCCAAAACCCGATACCCATGAGGCATCAATCACCAAATAAATAAATACTATTTATAGCTGTTGTTGGCCAGTAATGTATTTTTTATACTGGCCTAAAAATACTGGCCTAAACATGAAAAGACTGTTAAATGGTGTGTTCTTCATGGTTATGTTAGCCTCTGTAGATGTTAAGGAGTCCTTTGTTATAAGCTCTCAGGGGAACATGAAAACCATCTCCAGTGTAATTCACCTGAGCTAACTTCTAACGGGGCTTGTTTCTCAGTTATCTTTATTATATGAGCTAATATTTTATTTTTTTCAGTAGGCCTTATGGCTTATTAATGATACTTTACCTATCAACCATTCTGTATTTTCTACATTACTTTACCTTCACTTTTAGGATGTTTTTAGTATTTATATTCATATTCTTTGTACTATGTGTTTTGGGCATATATTTTATACATTCAGGATCTATAGTACTTAACAGGAAGTTTTGCAAAATCATAGAATCACACTGTAATGATATACAAAGAGATTAAGACCATTTAAGTACTTGGCTACTAGATGGTAGATGAAGGTCACAATAATTAAATGCAAGGTAGAACTGTAAACAAAATGATAAAAACAGGCAAATGCATGAAGTAGCTTCTGTCAGGGGTTATTCTCATTTGTCATGTAAATGTTGCCTGTAATAATGTATTTACCAAAACCAAAGTTTGCAATTTTGCACCTAATACTTCTCCATTTGTACAGCTTTCATCTAACATTATATTCATTGTATTTGGAGGAATCAAAGAAATGGGAGAAGTCATAAAAAATAGTCTCCCTAAACCACTTGTTGACCTGATTTTATTACTTATTTACAGTAGCATCCACTATATTTTAGGTGCTTATATTTCCAATAATGGAGTCTTAGAATCCCGGAGCTGCAGTTCACGGCATTGTGAAAGAACCTGTAATATCTGTCCTGAGGATGGCAGTATGCAGAGAATGGAGAACTGAACACAGGGTAGAGTCACAAGGGGGACTTAGGTACCTAATTGCCACTTTAAAGCCCTAAATCAAAAAATTAGATTCTCAAAAGCCCTGCTCAGCTGCCACCTAATCCTGTTGACACCTAAATTCCCTAGATACCTAAGTTTCTACAAGCAAAGTACCCTAGGTCAGTGTTTCTCAACCTTTTAGATACCAGGGACCGGCTTGCTGCCTTCCTAAACTGTGTCAGGGAGATCTCAGGGACTGGTGCTGGTCCACGGAGAAACACTGCCCTTGGTGACTCACTTTCTGCTGGTGGGCTTACACACAGCCATCTCGGGCTTGCACCAGTGAACCGTGCAGGACCTAAATAACCTCTAAACCCCGGCAGGATTCACAAATCAGGTGTTCCTCTGCCTGTCTTGCCTGAAGGGCTCAGTGTGGTAGATGTAGTCAGAGGTTGCCTTAACGTACTTCTACTGGATCAGGCCCCACACAAAGCATAGCTGGAGAAGGCACTGCCACCATTCTAGACACCCTTTTATCCAATAGCCTAGTGGTCAGGGCACTCACCCAGCGTGTGGGACACCTAGGTTCAAATCGCCACTCTGTCTGAGAAAAGCAGTGACTTTAACTCATGTCACCCGCCTACCAGCTAAGTGCCCTAACCACTAGGATATACAGGTTTTCTCTCTCTCTGGGCCAATGAGCATATACGGATTTATACAAAGTGGAACAGCTTCAACAGGAGAGATTGAGAGAGCCCCATACTGCCTAGCCCAGTGGTTAGGCCACTTATCTGGGAGATGGGTTCATGTTATTGCTCTTTCCTGGCAAAGGGGGGATTTGAGCCTTGGTCTCCACATCCAGGATGAGTGCTTGAACCACTGGGCTATAGGGTCAAAGGCAGAAGTTTAGTTTTTCTTGAGAAAGGGCTGACTTGCTTGGACACCTAACTCCAGCAGAGGGTTCACACTTAACTCCCAGATTGAGGGAGGTGCCTCCTTGTGGCTCAAGTTAGGCACTTAACTCCCTTTTCAGGGTTTAGGCCACACCCTTCTCCAGCATTTCGTCCTGGAACGCTGAGCCTAAGTCCCCCTTGTAAATCCCACCTTCAATGCTGTCTGCTCTGATAATCATTGTACTAAAAAGGTAGTGCCCATTACTAGCTGTTGTCTGCAATGGTGAAGCAGCACCAGTTCTAAGCCACCATAACAGAGGGGTCTCAGACATTTTACTGTTTTGTCAAATACATTTGTTCAGAGAAAGTTTTTGTGATATGGTGGTAAAGACAGCGGAGCCCTGTCCACACTAACCATTGGTGGCATTAGCTGTAATGAGGTTACTAATCTTCCTAGTGCAGACAGGGCCTAAGAGAAGAAGGCAGCAGAGGCCTTAACAAAACTAAACACCTATCTGAACTGGACTAGATAGAGAAAAGAGGGATAAACATCAAATCCTGACTACTCAGAATGAGTTGCTTGAATAATATTATAGAGCGAGAATCATTTGCAGAAATTATTTGGCCAGTGATTTCAGACAATGAGTAAATCTGAGAAAATTATGATCTGTTCACAAATAATTCGCAAACAGAAAAAGATAAACTAATTGAATATGTTTTCTTATGAACAATTTGTCTAGCATTAATAGATATAGGAATGAGCTATATCCCATGACTCATTCAAACAGGCAGTTGAGATAATTAGAAGGAGGAAGCATTATTGTTCTAATTCTGTATTCCCCAAATTCCCAGTGAGGTCTGTGCAGGATTGGATCATTAATAAGAGACAGAGGATTTCATTCTCATAGTTCTCCTGATAGCCCGTCACTTTCCACACAGCAAGATCCCAGACTTGACTGCCTCTCATAGATTGTACGGGAATTTCTGAGACACATTATGGCTGTATTATATATGTGTAAGGATAATAGAATTATCGATATAAAAATCTGATCTTTCCATCTCTGTAATTTGTTCCTGTGTTTACATATTGTTGTATTGCCAATTATACCCTCTTACATATGAATTGTAAATTCAAAATTAGAGAGCGAATGATGTCTCAAACCCCAGTTTGCTGAATAGAAAAAAACAAAATTGCTGCCAGAAATAATTCAAGATGCTTCAGAGTTCTGTAGTGCTATCATTATACGATCAGCAAAAATCAGTACTGAAAATGAGGGAAGACGTGAGAGAGGAGATATCATTGGAGTGTGGGGGTCCCATTTGAAATAAGTTATCGTTTGAAAATATGCTCACTGATCTCCAAAATGGTGTCAGGAGCAGAGACAGTGAGTGAACGTATATATAGATGATCTGTGTCCTATGCTTCATTCAATCAGGCAATCAAGATAATTAGAGAGTACGGGAAAGATTGATTAATGGCCGAGACAGACATTGAGTTGACCTTTTCTTTATTACTACAGCAGTGAATTTAACTAGTCTCCATTTAGTGGCATTTAAAATAGAGAAGTGAGCTGTTATAGATATACTAAGTGTGTAACTAACAATGGATGATCTGAGACCCCTCTATTCTGGTAGTTGTGAGTCACCACCTTGTAGTGCCACACCATGTTATATACCTGTGAATAGATTGCTTCATGAACCCATTCTCCATCACCAGGGTCAAATGGATTGCCATTTTTGGGGGGTCAGAAAGGAAATTCTCCAGGTCAGATTGGCAGGGAATTTAGGGTTTTTTTTCACCTTCGTCTGCAGAATGGATCCCCAGCTGGGATAACCTGCGCATATCTCACCTAATAAAATATCTTCCATTGCCTGGGCATCAATCACTGATGACCCCTTAGTCTCTCCTGTTCTCTACCTGACACATGCACCTGTTTAGTCCTGAGGACTGAAATGCTTTAGTCTAATTGAAGTAATTGGACTCAATATAGAGATACCTGGGTGAAATGTAATGCCTGTGATATACAGGAAGTCAGACTACATGAGTGAGTGGTCCCTTTGGGCCTTAAACTCTATGAAATCCTCAGGTAGTGTAAACTGGCTTATCTTCACTGACTGGCTTCAATGAAACGACACTGAATTACAACAGCAGCGGAGCTAAACCAGTTATTTTATTTTACTGAATAACTGGTTTGTGCTTTAATTTACGGTTTCAAATTTAGCCCCAGCTCTGCATGGACAGACCCCTGTGCCAGCACAGACATCTGTTGAAATCAATGAGGCTCCATTGGGGTGCAGTGAGGTCACAGGAGGTAACTTGCAGCATTGTCATCGTATTGAATTCCAACTGGGAGTAATTCTAGAGCTTCTGTGGAATAATTATTGGCCCAGTTCAATCAAAATGTATTTGAAGCAGCAAGGTAGGTGGTTTTATTAGCTCCTCAGACACATGGGGCCTGATCCACTGGCTTCAAAGGGCGCTCAATCAGTTCCACGAGTATTAGTTTCAAACTCAGTGCTAACCATTATATGTGCAGATGCAATTCGATGGTATTGGCCTCTGGGACATATCCCAGAGTGCTCCAGTGTGACCGCTCTGGACAGCACTTTGAACTCCGATGCACTAGCCAGGTACACAGGAAAAGCCCTGGGAACTTTTGAATTTCATTTCCTGTTTGGTCAGCGTGGCGAGCTCAGCAGCACAGGTGACCATGCAGTCCCCCCAGAATTGCAAACCAGCTCCAGCATGGACTGAAAGGGAGACACTGGATCTGATTGCTGTATGGGGAGAAGAATCTGTGCAGGCCAAACTCGGATCAAAAAGCAGAAATGTTAATATATATGCCAAAATCGCACAGGGCATGGTGGAGAGAGGCTACAACAGGGACACACAGCAATGCTGCGTGAAAGCTAAGAATCTCAGGCAAGTCTACCAAAAGACAAAGGAGGCAAATGGTCGCTCCAGGTCAGAGCCCCAGACATGCCGCTTCTATGATCAGCAGCATGGCATTCTAGGGGGGAACCCTACCAGTACCTCATCACTGTCTGTGGACACCTGCAAGGGGGGAGTCTCACGCAAGAGGGAGGAGGATTTTGTGGATGAGGAAGAGGAGGAGGAGGAGAATGCGCAGCAGGCAAGCAGTGAAACCGTTCTCCCCGGCAGCCAGGACCTTTTCATCACCCTGGAGCCAATACCCTCCCAAGGCGGGATACCCGACCCTGAATCTGGAGTAGGCAGCTCTGGTGAGTGCACATGTGTAACTACAGTGCAGGGTTTAAAAGCAATGATGTTTAATGTTTGATTTGCCCTGAAGAATTGGGATGCATTCGCGGCCAGTACAGCTACTGGAAAAGTCTGTTAACGTGTCTGGGGATGGAGCGGGAATGCTCCAGGGACATCTCCATGAAGCTCTCCTGGAGGTACTCTGAAAGCCTCTGCAGAAGGTTTCTGGGAAGGGCTGCCTTATTTCGTCCTCAACGGTAGGACACTTTACCACGCCAAGCCAGTCGCAAGTAGTCTGGAATCATTGCAGCACAAAGCATGGCAGTGAATGGTCCTGGGTTTTGGTCACATTCAAGCAACATTCGGTCGTTATCTTTCTGTGTTAGCCTCAGGAGAGAGATATCATTCATGGTCACCTGGTTGAAATGGGAATTTTTGTAAGGGAACAGTAAAAGGACCCCGTTCATGCTGGGTTGTTTGCACTTGGCTAAAAGGGATCATCCCAGAGAATAGCCACGCGGTGGGGGGAGGGGTGAAGGGATCATCCCGGAGAATAGCCATGCGGTGGGGGGAGGGGTGAAGGGATCATCCCGGAGAATAGCCACGTGGCGGGGGGAGGGGTGAAGGGATCATCCCAGAGAATAACCATGCGGGGAGGTGTGTGCTGCACATCCACCCAAAAACCGCAGCGTCTCCTTTTAAATGTGAAACCCAGCCGGCATTGCTTGCTATGGGAAAGGGTGGTGCTGCAGGTTGAAAGCATTCCCACATGTTATGAAGGTGGAAGAAGCCAGTCCCTTGTACCAACAAGCTTCCCATGGCTGCCTGGAAACCGAATTCTGTCGCCCAAACGTGTGTGATGTGTCACCATACCAGCAGGCGCTCAATATAAAAGGCAAAATGAGACCTTGTACCTAAAGCACATGTGCTGTCTGCTGTGAATTGCTAGACTCACTGTGAAAGAGTCTCCCTTTTGTTCTCAGAAATGTATCATCTTAAATCATCTCCCTTTTTATCTCCCCCGAGGTGCAAATGTTTCTATGCACCCCCTATCATCTCCGTCCCTGAGGTTATCGCAGATTAGAAGGCGAAAAAACCGCACTTGCGATGACATGTTTTCTGAGCTCATGCAGTCCTCCTGCACTGATAGGGCACAGCTTAATGCATGGAGGCATTCAGTGGCAGAGGCCAGGAAAGCATTAAGCGAAAGCGAAGAGCAGAGGCAGGAGGCGATGCTGAGGCTAATGGGGGAGCAAACGGAAATGATGAAGCATCTGTTGGAGCTGCAGGAAAGCCAACAAGAGCACAGCCCCCTGCTGCATCCATTGTATAACTGCCTGCCCTCTTCCCCAAATTCCATATCCTCCTCACCCAGACACCCAAGAGCGCCGGGGGACAGAGGGGGAGGCTCCGGGCACCCAGCCACTCCACTCCAGAGGATGGCCCAAGCAACAGAAGGCTGTCATTTAAACAGTTTTGATTTGTAGTGTGGCTACAATAAGCAATGTGGCCTTGTCCTTCCCTCCTCCCGCACCCCACCCCACCCGGGCTACCTTGTCAGTTGTCTCACTTTTGTTTTAATTAATAAAGAAAGAATGCATGGTTTCAAAACAATGGTGACTTTATTTCCTTTGCCAGCTGTGATCGAAGCAGGGAGGGTGGTTGGCTTACAGGGAATTAAAATCAACAAAGGGGGAGGGTTTGCAGCAAGGAGAAACACACAACTGTCACACCGTAGCCTGGCCAGTCATGAAACTGGTTTTCAAAGCCTCCCTGATGCGCAGCGCACTTAGCTGTGCTCTTCTAATCGCCCTGGTGTCTGCCTGCTCCAAATCAGCTGCCAGGCAATTTGCCTCAACCTCCCACCCCGCCATAAACGTCTCCCCTTTACTCCTACAGATATTATAGAGCACACAGCAAGCAGCAATAACAATGGGAATGTTGGTTGCGCTGAGGTCTGACCTGGTCAGCAAACAGCACCAGCGAGCATTTAAACGTCCATAGGCACATTCTACCACCATTTTGCACTTGTTCAGCCTATAGTTGAACTGCTCCTTACTACTGTCCAGGCTTCATGAGCCGTGGGAGCAAGGGGTAGGCTGGGTCCCCAAGGATAACTACTGACATTTCAACATCCCCAACAGTAATTTTCTGGTCTGGGAAGTAAGGCCTTCTTGCAACTGCTCTAATAGCCCTTTCCCCGGCCATCCCACATTGATGTCGATGAAACATCCCTTGGGTTCCACCAGTGCTTGCAGTACCATTGAGAAGTACCCCTTGTGGTTTATATACTGGTTGGCAAGGTGCTCCAGTGCCAAGATAGGGATATGTGTTCAGTCTATTGCCCCACCACAGTTAGGGAACCCCATTGCAGCAACGCCATCCAGTATGACCTGCACATTTCCCAGAGTCACTACCCTTGATAGCAGAACGTCAGTGATTGCATTGGCTACTTGGATCACAGCAGTCCCCACAGTAGAGTTGCCCATTCCAAGTTGATTCCCGACTGACTGGTAGCGGTCAGGCATTGCAAGCTTTCACAGGGCTATCGCCACTCGCTTCTCAACTGTCAGGGCAGCTCTCATCTTGGTATTCCCGCGCTTCAGGGCAGGGGAAAGCAACTCACAAAGTTCAAGGAAAGTGGCCTCAGCATGTGACACTGACTGCCAACTACCATGGGTTTTGCATAATCAAAAGCTATATCCTCTCACCCTATTCTGTATCCTTAAAAAAATGCAGTAATGCTTTTTTAATACTATTTCACTTTCCCAGTACTCTCACCAATCCTTTTCAGATTATATTCTTTCACCTTAAGGTGTCTCAGTTCTTCATAAAGAATCTTTATTTATTCTCCATGCATTGCCATAACAGATGCTCAACTGTTTCTTTAACTTTGCATGTTTCAAACAATCCGTCTTTGTGCATGTTTAGTAGACATAAATTACCATACAGGCCACAGTGACCTGTTAGCACTCTGACTTAGTTACTTTGCTTCTTCTCTCTTAGCTGCAAACTATAACATTATCCTCATCTCTCGGACATATTTCATAGAACCTTAATCCTTTCTTCCCCTCCTTGGTTTATATTTCTAATCATTCCTTCTTAAGTTCTCTCAAACAAACTTTTGAAGTCCTGTGAACTCAGAGTGATTGTTATATAAACCTCATTTTTAAGGCATTTTCTGCTGCCTTATCTGCCATTTCATTGCCAGGTGTCCCACTGTAGGCCAGGATTCATACTATTGCTATAAGTGTACCTAGTTGGACTATCTCTGTAGTTAAGAACAATATTTCATTGATTAAGTTATAACCATTTTCAGAGGTTTCCTTTCTGATTGCCATTATACCTGATGGAGATTCAGAAAGGATAGCCACTGTAGTTGGGTGTACATACCTTATCCAGCTCAGTGCCAACTGTATGCCCACCAATTCAGCCATCATTATAGACCCCCAAACTGGATAGTATCATAGATCTCTTAATTCCAAATTCAGGGGTACAAAAGGCCATAAGTGCTGAGTTTCTAATCTCCTCCCAGGCCCCACCCCCACATCACCCCTTCCCCCAAGGACCCACCCCCACCCTGCTTCTTCCCACCCCTGTCCCACCCTGCTCTGCTCCCTCCCTCTCCTCCTGAGTGCCTTCTGACACTGCAAAACAGCTGATCCACGACAGGCGCTGGGAGGGGAGGGGACGCACTGATATGTGGGGCCTGCCCAAGGACTGGAGGCACTGGGGGGAAGGGGAGGTTCTAGCAGGGGGGCTGCCAGTGGGTGCTCAGCACCCACCATTTTTTTTCCCATGGGTGCTCCAGCCCCAGAGCTTCTTTGGCTATCCCTCGATGCGAGGATGATGTCTGCCAAGGGGATTCATTGGTGAGTTTTTAAGTGGCTGAGGAACCCAATTCTTGCCCTGCAGATTTTCCCACAGAAGTGACAGGTGTAACCCTGGAGGAGACATAGTTGTTGGCTGGACTGCTGTGCCCTTTCTTTCCTCCTTTGTTGCTTCTCTGTCTCATGAACACGTGTGTTCTCCTCAAAGTGAGCTGTGGCTTGCTGTACGGTGTGGTGCCACTGTGTTCTGTTCCGTGCCGAGACCTCCCAGTTTGTTGTGTTGATGCCTCCCTTTTTAAGATGTACTTTCAGTATGTCTTTGAAATGCTGCCACTGCCCTCCACATGCCCTTCTTCCCTGACTTAACTAAGAGAAGAGTACTTGCTTCAGGAGGTGAGTGTCAGGCATACGTACACAGTGCTCAGTCCAGCTGGAGCATCCATGGAGTTGACGACTATGCAAAAGGCTGTTCCCACTCTATCTGTGTCATCATTTTTAGATCCATCAATATAGATTTGGCAATGCAGACCCCATTTGCCATGTATACATTCATAAGTTTTATTTGTCATATTTGATGGGCCTGCTCTTCCCTTTGTTTTATCATATAATTCCAAATCCACAACAGGAGAGAACTGTTCTGCTATAGTTTGATTTCCCATGAATAAAGATTTTAATCCCTTCCAGTCCTTCCTTTTCACTCAAATCTTTTATCCACCTTTGACCCTGTTAGCATGTGGGAGTTTGTGGTGTCCAGTTGCATCTTGTCTACTTAATTCCCAACAGTCTTTGTACATTTGTTTAGTACTCTTATCTTCACCATTTCCATTAACCCAAAAGGTTAAAACTAACAATTTCATCCTTACATTTATAGGCATTTCTCTGGTAGCTACCTGCATCACACACAACAGTTGCATGATGCTCACACCACATGTGATTCACAGAGCTTGGGCTGGGCTGGTTCCAGTTTTTTAAGTGTTGATTTAGAACCTGAATTGAAGGTTTGGCATGCATAATCTGTAAATGGACTTATTAGTGGTCCATAAATCATTATCACATGTTCTTATCTAACCCCAATTGTTCCCAGTAATACTTTTAAGGAGATGTATTTAATCTTGATATTATCTATATCAGTGTTTCTCAAAGACCGGTCTGTGGACTGACACCGGTCCCGAAGATCTCCCTGACACAGTTTAGGAAGGCAGCAAGCCGGTCCCTGGTATCAAATAGATTGAGAAAGACTGATCTATATGACCCTTCCAAGGTAGTTTCTTATCAAACATAACTCCTAAGAATATAAAATTTTGAACTACCTGAATTTTCTCTGCATAGAGATATTGGTTCCATTCCTCCCCAATCTTCCTCTTTGTGAAGATCATTCCCTTTGTTTCAGCAAGTGAGAACTTAAATTGCCAAGTATTTCCCCATTCTGAAATCTCCTGTTGGTTCTTTCCACAGCTATTTTAAGTCTTCCATGTTTGGTCAATATAGCTCAATCAAACTGCAAATGGGAGAATACCTATTCCTGCCCATGTACTCTCTGGGAGATCATTAATCATGATGTTAAACAAAGTAGGGCTGATAACACTGCCCTGTGGAGAGGCCATTAGTAACTTTAAAAATAATCGACAAAGTCATCCCCACCCTGACATGCATGGTTCTATCACTTAAGAAGTCTCTTATCGACAACAACATTCATTCTGATTGTGGCTAGTTATTACAGCAAGCCTTCCCTTCACAGCATGTTATATCCTTTTCCAATGTCCAACAGGACAGCTATCATAAACTTTTTGTTCCTCATGCTGTTTTATATTTCCGTTTCTAATCTTACAATACGATCAGCTGTGCATTGTCCTTGCAAACCACTTTCTACACAGTTTATAATTTCATTTTTTGCACAATACTTTCTCCAACTCTTTCTTTGCCTCTTTAATACGTTTTTGTGCCATCGCTTTATAACTTTTATCGTTCATTAAGTCCTTGCTATTTATTGTACTTTTTTGCTTGTTTATATGCCTTATTTCTTTCCTTAATTGCTGCTTTACAATCTTCAGTCTACCAGGGAGCTGGATTTCTGAGTTTGTGGCAATTCAATATCTTGCATATAGCTAGGTTGGTTGCTACTACAGTTCCTTTTATTATACTATGAAATTCCTCTAAATTATCACTTTTACAGTTGGTACTTAGATATTCACTACACCACACTACAAGAAGGATGTGGAAAAATTGGAAAACATCCAGTGGAGGGCAACAAAAATGATTAGGGCACTGGAACACATGACTTATGAGGAGAGGCTGAGGGAACTGGGATTGTTTAGTCTGTGGAAGAGAAGAATGAGGAGGGATTTGATAGCTGCTTTCAACTACCTGAAAGGGGGTTCCAAAGAGGATGGATCTAGACTGTTCTCAGTGGTAGCAGATAACAGAATGAGGAGTAATGGTCTCAAGTTGCAGTGTGGGAGGTTAGGGTGGATATTAGGAAAAACTTTTTCACTAGGAGGGCGGTGAAACACTGGAATGCGTTACCTAGGGAGGTGGTGGAATCTCCTTCCTTAGAAGCTTTTAAGGTCAGGCTTGACAAAGCCCTGGGGATTGGTCCTGCTTTGAGCAGGGGGTTGGACTAGATGACCTCCTCAGCTCCCTTCCAACCCTGATATTCTATGATTTTATGATTCTATGATTCAACACACTTTCTCTTAAAGAATCCCCAGCTTGCTTTTCTAAGGCTCCAGGTAGGGATTCCTTCAATGTTTACAACATTACCTTGGCCTTGATATATAATTAGCATAGGGAAGTGATCACTTCCCATTCCATCTTCTTTATAGATTTCCCAGCTGCATTTACTTGCTACATTGCTTGTTGTAATTCTCAGATCTAAACATTGAAAGATTCCATTCAACTACCCAGACATCTGTTGGGAAAATAACACAGCAGGGCACAGATTATCCAATAAATTCTTGGAATGTATTGGAGACAATTCTTTTATTTCAGAAGGTGGAGAGAGCTACTAGGGGAGATGCTGTTCTAGATTTGATTTTCACAAATAGGGAAGAACTGGTTGAGAATTTGGAAGTGGAACGCAGCTTGGGTGAAAGTGAACATGAAATGGTGGAGTTCATGAGTCTAAGGAATGGTAGGAGGGAGAACAGCAAAATAAAGACAATGGATTTCAAGAAGGCAGACTTTAGCAAACTCAGAGAGTTGGTAGGTAAGATCCGATGGGAAGCAAGTCTAAGGGAAAAAAACAATAGAAGACAGTTGGCAGTTTTTCAAAGAGACATTATTAAGGGCACAAGAGCAAACTATCCCACTGCGTAGGAAAGATAGGAAGTATGGAAAGAGCCAATCCTGGTTTAACCAAGAAATCTTCAATGATCTAAAAATCAAAAAAGAGTCCTACAAAAAATTGGAAACTAGGTCATATTACAAAGGATGAATATAAACAAATATCACAAGTATGTAGGGACAAAATTAGAAAGTCCAAGGCACAAAATGAGATCAAAATAGCTAGAGACATAAAAGGTAACAAGAAAATATTCTACAAATACATTGGAAGCAAGAGGAAGACCAAGGACAGGGTAGGCCCATTACTCAACGAGGGAGGAAAAATAATAATAGAAAATGTGGAAATGGCAGAGGTGCTTAATGATGTCTTTGTTTCTGTTTTCACCAAGAAAGTTGGCGGTGATTGGATGTCTAACACAGTGAATGCCAATGAAAATGAGGTAGGATCAGAAGAGGCTAAAATAGGGCAAGAACAAGTTAAAAAATACTTGGACAAATTAGATATCTTCAAGTCACCAGGGCCTGATGAAATGCATCCTAGAACACTCAAGGAGCTGACTGAGGAGATATCTGAGCCATTAGCGATTATCTTTGAAACATCATGGAAGACAGGAGAGATTTCAGAGACTGGAAAATGGCAAATATAGTGTCAATCTATAAAAAGGGAAATAAAGACAACCCAGGGAATTACAGACCAGTCAGCTTAACTTCTGTACCTGGAAAGCAAATAATTCTGTACCTGGAGCAAATAATTAAGCAATCAAGTTGCAAACAACTAGAACATAATAAGGTGATAAGTGACAGTCAGCATGGATTTGTCAAGAACAAATCGTGTCAAAACAACCTGATAGCTTTCTTTGACAGGGTAACAAGCCTTGTGGATAGGGGGGAAGCAGTATATCTTGACTTTAGTAAAGCTTTTGATACTGTCTCTTATGACCTTCTCATAAACAAACTAGGGAAATGCAACCTGTATGGAATTACTATAAGGTGCATGCAAAACTGGTTGGAAAATCATTCCCAGAGAGTAATTATCAGTGGTTCACAGTTATGCTGGAAGGGCATAATGAGTGGAGTCCCACAGGGATCAGTTCTGTTCAATATCTTCATCAATGATTTAGATAATAGCATACAGAGTACACTTCTAAAGTTTGCGGATGATACCAAGCTGGGAGGGGTTGCAAGTGCTTGGAGGATAGGATTAAAATTCAAAATGATCTGGACAAATTGGAGAAATGGTCTGAAGTAAATAGAATGAAATTCAATAAGGACAAATGCAAAGTACTCCATTTAGGAAGGAACAATCAGTTGCACACATACAAAATGGGAAATGACTGCCTAGGAAGGAGTACTGCGGAAAGGGATCTGGAGGTCATAGTGGATCACAAGCTAAGTATGAGTCAACAGTGTAATGCTGTTGCAAAAAAAACGAATATCCTTCTGGGATGTATTAGCAGGAGTGTTGTAAGCAAGACACTAAAAGTAATTCTTCCGCTCTACTCCACGCTGATTAGGCCTCAACTGGAGTATTGTATCCAGTTCTGAGCGCCACATTTCAGGAAGGATGTGGACAAATTGGAGAGAGTCCAGAGAAGAGTGACAAAAATGATTAAAGATCTGGAAAACATGACCTATGAGGGAAGATTGAAAACACTGGGTTTGTTTAGTCTGGAAAAGAGAAGACTGAGAGGGGACATCATAACAGTTTTCAAGTATGTAAAAAGTTGTTACAAGGAGGAGGAACAAAAATTGTTTGTCTTAACCTCTGAGGACAGGACAAGAAGCAATGGGCTTAAATTACAGCAAGGGCAGTTTAGGTTGGACATTAGGAAAAACTTCCTTACTGTCAGGGTGGTTAAGCACTGGAATAAATTGCCTAGGGAGGTTGTGGAATCTCCATCATTGGAGATTTTAAAGAGCAGTTTAGACAAACATCTGTCAGGAATGGTCTAGATCAGGGGTGGGCAAACTTTTTGGCCCGAGGGCTACATCTGGGTATAGAAATTGTATGGTGAGCCATGAATGCTCACGCAATTGAGGTTGGGGTGCGGGATGAGGTGAGGGCTCTTGCTGCGGGGGTGGGCTCCAGGGTGGGGCCAGAAATGAGGAGTTTAGGGTGCAGGAGGGGGCTCCAGGCTGGGGCAGGGTGTGTGTGGAGGACGGGAGGGCTCTGGCTGGGGGAGCGGGCTCTGGGGTGGTGCTGGGGATGAGGGGCTTGGGGTGTAGGAGGATGCTCCGGGTTGAGACCGAAGGGTTCGGAGGGCAGGAGGGGGATCAGGGCTCGGGCAGGGGGTTGGGGCACAGGGGGGTGGCTCAGGGGTGCAGGCACCGTGCGGTGCTTACCTCAAGCGGCTCCCGAAAGCAGCGGCATGTCCCCCATCCAACTCCTATGTGGAGGCGCGGCTGGGTGGCTCTTCTGCATTCTGCCCCATCCACAGGCGCTGCCCCTGCAGCTCCCATTGGCCCTGGTTCCTGACCAATGGGAGCTGCGGGGGCAGCACTTGGCGCAGAGGTAGCATGCGGCACGGAGCCCCCTGGCTGCCCCCACGCATAGGAGCCGGAGGGAGGACATGCTGCTGCTTTCGGGAGCCGTGCAGAGCAGCCCCTGACCCTGCTCCCAGGCTGGAGCTCGAGGGCCGGATTAAAACGGCTCATGGGCCAGATCCGGCCCGCGGACTGTAGTTTGCCCACTCCTGGTCTAGATAATACTTAGTCCTGCCACAAGTGCAGGGGACTGGCCTAGATGACCTCTTGAGGTCCCTTCCAGTTCTATGATCCTGTGATATCACATCAAGTTTGTTTTCCATTTTAAAAACAGTTCTTTTTCATTTCTGGCTGTGTGTTATTAAACCATGTGCATTCCAGCAAAAAATCATTAGAACCATGTTGTTTAATCTACATTATTACTTCATTTAAAATCGGATGAATGCAGTCTATCAAGAGATTGCCTATATGCAAATACTCTTCTGCTGCTTTGGCGATAATGTTTATTGTTTCAGTCTTCTTCCCTGTTTGTAAAGTGCAATTAATCATGTCTATCATAAATGCTATAAATTTCTCTTTGCCTACAAGCAATGTATCTTCTATTCCACTTATTTTATCTTTCCTTCCCTGAACTACATGTTGTTGTACCAGCAGCTCTTTTCTCTCACTGGACTTTTCCTCCTTCTCCACTTACCACTGTGAATATCTTTTGGTAGTTCCTGCATAGGCTATTTTATGGCTAGTTTTAATTTTCTGTATGTCTCTAGCTTGTTCTGCCATCACACACGCTTTGTATGCTGCACTGTGCTTATCCCCACCCTTATTGCATTGAGTTCTGATCCTTCTATACAGTTCCCATATGGATGTTCTCCTCCACATTTTCCACACCTCATTTTCCCCTTACAGACAGCTGCCACATGCCCATCTCAAAGGGGCTGAGATATATGGTTTAACCCAGAAGAGTTGATATCCTATTTTAAGCCTATTAGATAGTGTTGCACTTTTAAAATTGGACTCAGGTGGCTGTGGATGGCGTGTGTTCTCCCCCTCTCCTGCTAATCGGTCACTTAACAAACAGGACTTGGCCCTCACCTATATCCCTTTTAATTTCATCTTCAGTCATGCCAAGTGAACCCCATACATTATCTCTTTTGTTTCTGTTCTATATTTAGGTAGCTGGCAAATTACTTTTATTTTCCCTAAAACTGTAGTTGTGAGAAGTTTCTCAGCCTGTTCCTTTATGTGTACATTCTATTAATAAATCTCCCCCCTCCATTCTTTTAGCTCTTAATGTATCCTGATATTTTACCTAATCCATTTGGCTGTTTTCAAGGGATTAACATTTCCTATCTTTACATCTTCAGTTAGGGATTTGACAATTATAAGATGTTGATCTTTAGCCTTTCTCTCTTTTCCATCCCTGTCTGCTCCCTCTTCTTCTGATACAAGCATTTCTATTCACTTTTTCTTCTTCCCAATCCGAAATCATTCCTCATCCCTTGCTCCTTCTCCCTTATCTTCCAATGTAACTTTCAGCCTCTCCCTCTCACCCTGTATTTCCAGCTCTGATCAGTAAAACTGTTTACCCCAACTTCCTTTCTTTATACTAACCACCCACCCCTCTCAGTTGGGCTAAACCTGGCCAACTCTCCAGGTGCAGCCAGGAGGCACAGTTGGTCTCGTAGGCCCACATTAACCCTTTCAGGGCATGTGTGGGGTATACACCGCATCACAGTCACATTAATCCATGACTAAACTCATGAGACCTGATCCTGCACTGGGCTCTGAATGGACAGAGCCTTGTGCCCATGTGGAGCCTCACTGATGTCCTAATCACTGCATGATCAGCGCCGCAGTGAAATGGGGCAACTCAAGTGCATACAATTTCTTATGTATGTACATAGTTGCAGGTTTTTGTAGTTGCCATTGTTGCCATATTTTGTAGATCAATATCTTATTTTATTGGTGGACACCATGCGTACGTGGCACCAAGAAACCTGCTGCTATTTAGTCTGTTGCTCCAATTTAAATCATTTAAAAATAGCTTAATTTAAAAAAGATAAACTGAAACGCAAGTAAAGTAACAAGATAACTGGGTTTTAAGAAAGGCTGTGGGAGTCACTGAACACCAGTTTGCAAGTTTCCATAACATTGTACAGAGTTCCATGATGCAAGTGCAGATTTTTTTGATTGGACCAAGCACAATGTACTTCCGGCTCTGTGCGCCAAGGTGCTGAGCAGTAGTGTGTGGCGCAGAGTATCCATAACTCTCGCTGATGGCAATGGGAATTGAGGACATTCAGCACCTCATGAAGTTACCTAATACCTGGCAGGAGTAAGCTCTGAAAGCTAAATCACATTTCAAAATGTATCTCTTAGTGGGATGTGGTCCCCTCCCCCACCTAAATTTCAAATAACATCACTCCTTAAACTGGGAACAAACATTCTACTTATGGCTAGACTGCATTTATTAGTAATTTTCACATAAATCAACTTATATGAAAATGTATTCATAAGCCGAGCTCTCTCTATAGTGATAAAATGTTTCTGCGTCTGCGGTAGAAAATAGCTTATTATGCAAACAGCATTGCCAGTGTTACATTATGCATGGGATTCACCTGGAGAACATCACAAATGCTTCAACCAAAGGAAAAAAAAAGAGGGGAGAAAATCGGGTGTTCTATTTACTGCACCACTTGCCTATTATAATTCGCTGTAAATGAGCTGATATCTGTACTTTGGAACATCTTTTCTATCTGCTGTCGTAAGGTCACAGAAACAAGAAAAAGAAAAAAAGAACAGAATGGAGGACTATGAAGCCTTCCAAGGGATGGCCTTTAAAATGCCAAGCCAATTTAAAAAAGATGAAATCCAGTTGCCATTTTTGAACGGTATTTAGTTGTATTTACTTAGAAATGACTTGGTTATTTCTCTGAACACCTGATTTAATTCAGAACCCTGAAGGTTTACACTGGACTGTCATTATAAGGTATGGCATTATTAAAAAGCTTGAATAGACCAGATTAGTTCAGAAAAGGTATTGACTTAGATTTAACTTTAAGTTAAAAGAGGCAATTACTCAAACATGCCATGTCTCTGCTTGTGCTGGGATCTGTCTCTCATTCCCGGAGAGAGAGCAGGTTTTACATTTTTGTAGGGTGAAAGGGGTGGAGCTTTAAAGTGAAAGGGCTGGGGAGGAATGCCCTAGTGTAGGGGGATCCTCTGGAAGTGCGCAGCGCCTGAGGTGTTGCTATGCCATGTCCCTTCCAGGAGCGGTTGCTGTGAGCGAGGCAACATAAATTAGAGCAGGCCTACCCCAGTGCAGCCTTAGGATCAGGGTTGCTCAAGATTGGCTTAAAGCCACCCTTGCAGTCAGTATTCCTATGCTGTGCAGAGCAGCCCTTGCCCAGAGCTGAGGACTTGGGCCAAATTAATTCTGAATCTTTCTCATGCTCTCAGACATGGCTTAGGACACAGACAAAGCTCTCCCACAATTCCTGTGTATCCCGGGCTGCTCTTCACCTGTCCTCTATGTTGTTAAGTCCCACACGTTTTCCCTCTCACAGTACTGTTTGGCAGAGGGATTCTTTTGGTTGGACCCTTTTATATGTTCCTCCAGCTAGCAGTGACACTTCTGCTATGGCAGATGCTTTGGCTTCATTCTTAACATGTCCCAGATATTTTCATCTTCTTTTCTGGATAACTTTGGAGATAAGGAACAGCTGAACCTCTGATGAATCCCAACATTTGTTATAAATTCATTCCATCTAAAACCTAGTGTTTTCCTGAGGTATTTGCTTTTGAATGGATTTAGACATCGGTCTATACCAAAATTATTATTTGTTTTTTCTGCTAATAAGCATTTATACAGCATCATAAATGTACATAGTGCTTTGAAACACAGGGCATAAATCCTGAGGGCTGCTCCGTATGTTATCTGGGCTAACGAGCTGACAATAAAAATTACACAAAACAACAGTCTAGGCCCTGGTCTACACTAGGAGTTGAGGTTGAATTTAGCAGCATTAAATCGATTTAACCCTGCACCCGTCCACACGACAAAGCCCTTTTTTCGACTTAAAGGGCTCTTAAAGTCGATTTCCTTACTCCACCCCCGACAAGGGGATTAGCACTGAAATCGGCCTTGCCGGGTTGAATTTGGGGTACTGTGGACACAATTTGATGGTATTGGCCTCCGGGAGCTAGCCCAGAGTGCTCCATTGTGACCGCTCTGGACAGCACTCTCAACTCAGATGCACTGGCCAGGTAGACAGGAAAAGAACCGCGAACTTTTGAATCTCATTTCCTGTTTGGCCAGCGTGGCAAGCTGCAGGTGACCATGCAGAGCTCATCAGCAGAGGTGACCATGATGGAGTCTCAGAATCGCAAAAGAGCTCCAGCATGGACCGAACGGGAGGTACGGGATCTGATCGCTGTATGGGGAGAGGAATCCATGCTATCAGAACTCCGTTCCAGTTTTCGAAATGCCAAATCCTTTGTCAAAATCTCCCAGGGCATGAAGGACAGAGGCCAGAACAGGGACCCGAAGCAGTGCCGCGTGAAACTTAAGGAGCTGAGGCAAGCCTACCAGAAAACCAGAGAGGCAAACGGCCACTCCAGGTCAGAGCCCCAAACATGCTGCTTCTATGATGAGCTGCATGCCATTTTAGGCGGTTCAGCCACCACTACCCCTGCTGTGTTGTTTGACTCCTTCAATGGAGATGGAGGCAACACGGAAGCAGGTTTTGGAGACAAGGAAGATGATGATGATGAAGTTGTAGATAGCTCACAGCAAACAAGTGGAGAAACCGGTTTTCCCCACAGCCAAGAACTGTTTCTCACCCTGGACCTGGAGCCAGTACCCCCCGAACCCACCCAAGGCTGCCTCCCGGACCTGCCAGGTGGAGAAGGGACCTCTGGTGAGTGTACCTTTTAAAATAGTATAAATGGTTTAAAAGCAAGCATGTTTAATCATTAATTTTCCCTGGCATTCGCGGCTCTCCTGGATGTACCCCCAAAACCTTTGCAAAAGGTTTCTGGGGAGGGCAGCCTTATTCCGTCCACCATGGTAGGACACTTTACCACTCCAGGCCAGTAGTACATACTCAGGAATCATTGTAGAACAAAGCATTGCAGTGTATGTTTGCTTGCGTTCAAACAACATCCATTCTTTATCTCTCTGTGTTATCCTCAGGAGAGTGATATCATTCATGGTCACCTGGTTGAAATAGGGTGCTTCTCTTAAGGGGACATTCAGAGGTGCCCGTTCCTGCTGGGCTGTTTGCCTGTGGCTGAACAGAAATGTTCCTTGCTGTTAGCCACGGGGAGGTGGGTGGGGCTAGCTATGTGGTGGGGAGAGGCAAAATGCGACCTTGGAACGAAAGCACATGTGCTATGTATGTAATGTTAACAGCAAGGTTTACCGTGGAAGAGTGCACCCATTGTTCTATAAAACGTGTCTTTTTAAATACCACTGTCCCTTTTTTTTGCTCCACCAACTGCATGTGTTTCAAGGATCACAGGATCTTCTCCTTCCCAGAGGCTAGTGAAGATTAGAAGGCAAAAAAAAAACGCACTTGCGATGAAATGTTCTCTGAGCTCATGCTGTCCTCCCACACTGACAGAGCACAGACAAATGCGTGGAGGCAGACAATGTCAGAGTGCAGGAAAGCACAAAATGACCGGGAGGAGAGGTGGCGGGCTGAAGAGAATAAGTGGCGGGCTGAAGAGAGGGCTGAAGCTGAAAGGTGGTGGCAGCATGATGAGAGGAGTCAGGATTCAATGCTGAGGCTGCTGGAGGATCAAACTAATATGCTCCAGCATATGGTTGAGCTGCAGGAAAGGCAGCTGGAGCACAGACTGCCGCTACAGCCCCTGTGTAACCAACCACCCTCCTCCCCAAGTTCCATAGCCTCCTCACCCAGACACCCAAGAATGCAGTGGGGGGGCCTCCGGCCACCCAGCCACTCCACCCCAGAGGATTGCCCAAGCAACAGAAGGCTGGCATTCAATAAGTTTTAAAGTTTTAAACTTTTAAAGTGCTGTGTGGCCTTGTCCTTCTCTCCTCCACCACCCCTCCCGGTGCTTCTCTCCTCCACCACCTCTCCCAGCCTACCTTGGTAGTTATCCCCCTATTTGTGTGATGAATTAATAAAGAATGCATGAATGTGAAGCAACAATGACTTTATTGCCTCTGCAAGCGGTGATCGAAGGGAGGAGGGGAGGGTGGTTAGCTTACAGGGAAGTAGAGTGAACCAAGGGGCTGGGGAGTTTCATCAAGGAGAAACAAACAGAACTTTCACACCGTAGCCTGGCCAGTCATGAAACTGGTTTTCAAAGCTTCTCTGATGCGCACTGCGCCCTCCTGTGCTCTTCTAACCGCCCTGGTGTCTGGCTGCACGTAACCAGCGGCCAGACGATTTGCCTCAACCTCCCACCCCGCCATAAATGTCTCCTCCTTACTCTCACAGATATTGTGGAGCACACAGCAAGCAGTAATAACAGTGGGAATATTGGGTTTGCTGAGGTCTAACCGAGTCAGTAAACTGCGCCAGCGAGCTTTTAAATGTCCAAATGCACATTCTACCACCATTCTATACTTGCTCAGCCTGTAGTTGAACAGCTCCTGACTACTGTCCAGGCTGCCTGTGTATGGCTTCATGAGCCATGGCATTAAGGGGTAGGCTGGGTCCCCAAGGATAACTATTGGCATTTCAACATCCCCAACGGTTATTTTCTGCTCTGGGAATAAAGTCCCTTCCTGCAGCTTTTGAAACAGACCAGAGTTCCTGAAGATGCGAGGTCATGTACCTTTCCCGGCCATCCCACGTTGATGTTGGTGAAACGTTCCTTGTGATCCACCAGTGCTTGCAGCACTATTGAAAAGTACCCCTTGTGGCTTACGTACTCGCCGGCTTGATGCTCCGGTGCCAAGATAGGGATATGGGTTCTGTCTATGGCCCCATCACAGTTAGGGAATCCCATTGCAGCACAGCCATCCGCTATGACCTGCACATTTCCCAGGGTCACTACCCTTGATATCAGCAGATCTTTGATTGCGTTGGCTACTTGCATCTCAGCAGCCCCACAGTAGATTTGCCCACTCCAAATTGATTCCCGACTGACCGGTAGCTGTCTGGCGTTGCAAGCTTCCACAGGGCTATTGCCACTCGCGTCTCAACTGTGAGGGCTGCTCTCATCTTGGTATTCATGCGCTTCAGGGCAGGGGAAAGCAAGTCACAAAAGGGCATGAAAGTGCCCTTACGCATGCGAAAGTTTTGCAGCCACTGGGAATCATCCCAGACCTGCAACACAATGTGGTCCCACTAGTCTGTGCTTGTTTCCCGGGCCCAGAATCAGTGTTCCACCGCATGAACCTGCCCCATTAGCACCATGATGCCCACATTGCCAGGGCTCGTGCTTTGAAAGAAGTCTGTGTCCATGTCCTCATCACTCTCGTCACTGTGCTGATGTCGCCTACTTGCCTGCTTTCACTTTGCCAGGTTCTGGGGCTGCATATACTGCTGGATAATGCACATGGTGTTTAATGTGCTCCTAATTGCCAAAGTGATCTGAGCAGGCTCCATGCTTGCCGTGGTATGGCATCTGCACAGAAAAAAGGCGCAGAACGATTGTCTGCCATTGCTCTGACGGAGGGAGGGGCGACTGACGACATGGCTTACAGGGTTGGCTTACAGGGAATTAAAATCAACAAAGGGGGTGGGTTTACATCAAGGAGAAACAAAAACAACTGTCACACAGAATGGCCCCCTCAAGGATTGAACTCAAAACGCTGGATTTAGCAGGCCAATGCTGAGCCCACTAAGCTCTCCCTCCCTCTGGTATTTCAGGGAGGACTGAATCTCCATTAAAGTTTTGAAGGTGCCCCTGACAGACCTCAACAAAATAATTGTTGGCCGTTGATTTCATGGAGGGAGGGGGGGAGCAAATGAATACAAAACAAATCTGGTCTATTTCCTGTTTTGATCCACTCAATCTGTCTTCTACATCTCTGGCTGGCAGCAGACAGTGCAGTAGGACTGCAAGCCATCCACATCTCCTGCCTGCTTGGCAGAAGATGGTGCAATAGGACTGCCTGCAGGACTAAAGAGAATGACCTGGTCGAGTCACTCCAAATTTAGTCCCTGCACCCATGTCTGCCCAGGTGCTCCTGACCAACCTTACCGAGGCGGCCAGGAGCACCTCGGACACGATGAGGATGGTTTTCAGGCCTATTGTACCATCTGCTGCCACAAGGCAATGGGTTGCTGCTGCTGTGTAGCAATGCAGTACCGCGTCTGCCAGCACCCAGGAGACATATGGTGACAGTGAGCTGAGCGGGCTCCATGCTAGCCGTGGTATGGCGTCTGTACAGGTAACTCAGGAAAAAAGACGCAAAACGATTGTCTGCTGTTGCTTTCACAGAGGGAGGGAGGGAGGGAGGGCCTGACGACATGTACCCAGAACCACCCACGACAATGTTTTTTGCCCCATCGGGCATTGGGATCTCAACCCAGAATTCCAATGGGCAGCGGAGACTGCGGGGACTGTGGGATAGCTACCCACAGTGCAAGGCTCCGGAAGTCGACGCTAGCCTTGGTACTGTGGAAGTGCTCCGCCGAGTTAATGCACTTAATGCACTTAGAGCATTTTGTGTGGGGACACACACAATCGACTATATAAAAATGATTTCTAAAAAACCGACTTCTATAAATTGACCTAATTTTGTGGTGTAGACATACCCTAGGTGAGGGGATGTGTGGCAATAGTTGATGAAGAGCAGGGGGCAGGGAGGAGGAATTGTTTGAAGAGGTGGATTTTAGGGAGGGATTTGAAAGAGGAGGGAGAGAATGCTTGGCAGGTGTGGTCAGGGAGAGGGCAGCATGATAGAAGGGACAAAGTTGAGAGTCGGAATCAGAGACAAAGGGAGCGTTAAGGTGATAGCATTGTAAGAGTCACAGCTAGTGGCAGAGATAGGTGTGCCCTCCATTTTCCTCACTGTTAAGCTATGACTAGGACTCACTCTTTGCTGCTCTGTGGGGATCTTGCCTGCATGGCTCACTGTCAGTCAATGTGCTTCCGTCTGGGAATCTGTAACCCACAACCCCTGAGGCAAACTTCCTCCCTGCCCTGCATTCTGCAGAAGAGGAAGTGGGTCTGTCGTTAATATTAACCACATTACCCACTCGGAAGTGGTTTAAAATGTTATGCAAACTCCTGTGTATAAAGATTGATTGCTACTGTCTAGATTAGTAATCAGTAATTTTGTTACTGTGGCAGTTCTGATCTGGTGCTGAAGCAAAGTAATGGGAAACTGTTTGCAGATTTATAACTGGGTTAGAGCCCTTACTCTAAGTAAAAGTCCTTGAACATAGAGTTACTGGGCCAAATTCATCCTTGCTGTAACTCTGCGGACTTCCATGGAATTACTCTGAGGCTCATTTGGCACACTTTGTTTGAAGAGGGCTCGAAAGTAGTCATGCAGTTTAACGTCAAGATTTTAACTTCACTGACCATGTCCAAAAGTGCCAGTGTCTTTGTGTGTCACTAATATTCCCTCTGTTCACATGGGGCACATGTATTCTGCATGAACTGCAAGAATTGCCATGTACTGCACATAGCCCAGATATTGTTCACTATACTGAGTAGAAGCCCCTAGCAGCAGGAGTATTCAAGTGACTGTTTTTAGAACACCTACCACTGACTGCTCACCAGCACAAGGAAGAACATCTTAATGCTCAAAGAAGGGTTGCTATTAATTCAACATTTGGACCTGCTCCACCATGGTCTTACATCAGCTAGAATCTGGAGTCTATAGAAAGTTACTTGCTTGTTAGGAAGGGTCACTCCAGTGCCACTGCTCTGGACACTTTCAAGAGAGAAGGTCTGAATGTCTATACACCAATGCCAATAAGAATTACTGGGATAGGGGCCCAAATCTTCAAAGTTATGTAGGTGTTGCCCTGCTCAGTGTTGCAATGTCTAACTCCTAGGTGGCCTGCCACCTAGTGGACTCCTCCGTCTGAGTTATACAACCCAAGCTCTCTATACAATACAAGGAGAGAATCAGGAGTCTAAGAAAGGGCTCTTCAGAAGCCAGTAAGCTGAATGGGGAGACACCTAAGCTACCCAGGAGTGAAATGTGGAGGAGAGAGGCAGAGAAGAGAGAGGGGCTTAGGTGCCTGAGCCATTGACTTGGTATGCCTGGCTTATGGGCAAGAGATAGACCCTTCCACTCAGAATCCTCTGCCAAGCACCCTCTCCTGGAGTCTGGCATCTAAGTGAGTTCAGCTCATAGAACCATAGATTAGGATTGGAAGAGACCTCAGGAGATCATCTAGTCCAACCCCTTCTCAAAGCAGGACCAACGCCAACTAAGTCATCGCGGCCAGGGCTTTGTCAAGCTGGGCCTTAAAAACATTTAAGGATGGAGATTCCACCACCTCCCTAGGTAACGCATTCCAGTGCTTCACCACCCTCCTAGTGAAATAGTTTTTCCTAAAGTGACCTCCCCCACTGCAACTTGAGACCATTGTTCCTTGTTCTGTCGTCTGCCACCACTGAGAACAGCTGAGCTCCATCCTCTTTGGAACCTTCCTTCAGGTAGTTGAACGCTGATATCAAATCCCCCCTCACTCTTCTCTTCTGCAGGCTAAATAACCCCAGTTCCCTCAGCCTCTCCTCGTAAGTCATGTGCCCCAGCCCCCTAATCATTTTTGTTGCCCTCCACTGGACTTTCTCCAATTTGTCCACATCCTTTCTGTAGTGGGGGCCCCAAAACTGGACACAATACTCCAGGTGTGGCCTCACTGGGGTCAAATAGAGGGGAATAATCACTTCCCTCGATCTGATGGCAATGCTCCTACTAATGCAGCCCAATATGCCATTAGCCTTCTTGGCAACAAGGGCACACTGCTGACTCATATCCAGCTTCTCGGCCACTGTAATCAGCAGGTCCTGGGGCGGGGCCTTGGAGGTAAGAGCAGGGGTGGGGGCAGGCCCTTGGGGAGAAGGGGTGGAGCCTCGGGGGGGGATGGAGGAAGAGGAGGGGACCCCACTTTTGGGAAGGCTCTTAAGCCCTGGCTGTCTCCTGCTCATGTGAAACACCTCTTTCACACTTACCCTATGTTTTCCTGTGTCCCCAACAGTCTTTTGTGTGGATGCTGTTCTTTCCTCCTTCACACCTATTGGCGGTCTGCATCCAGCGAGGTCTGATAGGTATCAGGTCTTAGCTGTGCTCAGAGCATGCCTATGGGATCAGGCCCTACTGCCCAGGTAGGCATCCCCCCACCTAGTTTGAGAATCCTACTTTGGGACCTCTGAGGCTTTGCCTTGAGCTGAGCTCCAACCTGCTCATTAACTGTGTGTGTGTGTGTGTGTGTGTGTGTGTGTGTGAGCTCCAGGGTATAGGTGGCTTTGTGAATGCTGACTGACAGAAATATAGGCACTAGGATACTTAGGTGCCTACTACAGGGTTAAATGACAGTTGAGCAGCAGCTCTGAAAATATCAGTGGTGCCTAAACGGTGGACGTAGGTGCTTAAAGAGGCAGAGAGATATCTAAACACTTTTGAGGATATGGTTCACATTGTTCTGTTTGATCCCCTTATGAATGCTTGCCCTTGTTTCTCTACTCCTCCTGGGGAAAATTCTGGTTTCCATTGAAGAATGAAGCCCAAACAGGCTTGGAAATGGTTTAAATCAAGGCTGTACACATTTACAGTAGCGGAGAATGTGGTCCATAATATTTAAACCAGACTGTGGCAATTAGTAATAGAGGTGAAGTATGAATCCTAGTGCTTGAATTAATGGCTAGAATGCGCACTGTAACCAAGGAGACAAAGAGCAAGAAAGAACTGAGTATGTATAAGATGGTGTAAGCCTGTGATCAGCCCGTAAGAGTTCAATTGCACTCTGAGCTACGTGCTCATATCCAAGAATGCTGTGTTCAGAATCCAGCTCCCATTTGTGAGGTTCTGTCCTGTCAAAGGTGTACAATGGTAATTCTGAGCAGTGCCCTTACCAGCTGACTCTCTGGTGAGAACTAGAAATCTCAAAGGAGTAAACAGTCATAGCTCTTATTCTACTATGCGGGAGAGTAAGGACCTGCCACTTACTTGGTCCTATACAGTTTGTGACTCCGGATCCAAGATTTGGCTCCCTTGTGCATATGCATTATGATGCTGTGTCTTTAATTACATGATCATATACTTTTTTACAGTATTTCTTCCCCGTAAGACTTTGTCTCATTCAGTGCACAGGATAGATGCTGCTCACTGAATAGGAAGCTGTTCAGTATTTCTTAAGTCAATGTATGGCCCTATGTCTTATTTACAGCAAACCATCCAAGCCCTGAACTGACTACAGAATTATGAATTTCCCCATAGGCTTTTCTATGGAACTTATCACTATAGTATCTGAGTGCTTCACAAATATTGTGAATTTATCTTCACAGCACAACTCTGAGATAAGATAGTATTCTATTATCCCCAGTTCACAGATGGGAAATGGAAGCACAGACAGATTAGGCCAAAATTGTCAAAAGTGTCCAATCAATTTAGGTGCCAAACTTGAGACATCTAGATTTTTCAGAGTACTTAGCATTTTTGTAGCACTTCATATGTTCAAAGCACATCTCTAATTGGCTTCATTTGCAGCTGTGAATGCTCATCACTTCTGCAAATTGGAAACTGGTGTCTCAAGTATGCAGAAAACAAGAAACACACAATTAGTGACCACCTGTGACAAGTTTGGTTTAAGTGACTAGCCCAGCATCACATAGGAACTCTGTGGCAGAGGCAGGGATAGAAACCAGTTCTCCAAGGGAAAATTCAATTTCCTTTACCATAAGGCCATCTTTTCTCTTCCTGAAATCCTCTGCCTCTTTCATTATACACCCTTCCAACTTCTGCAACATAGGAGGCAGGGGTCCTCAGACAAGAGCCTCATTTACTATAGGTTTCAGATGAACAGCCCTGTTAGTCTGTATTCGCAAAAAGAAAAGGAGTACTTGTGGCACCTTAGAGACTAACCAATTTATCTGAGCATAAGCATCCGATGAAGTGAGCTGTAGCTCACGAAAGCTTATGCTCAAATAAATTGGTTAGTCTCTAAGGTGCCAGAAGTACTCCTTTTCTTTCATTTACTACACACTCCTGACTAATTCTCTGAGCACCATCCATTTGGTGCACCAAATGAGGCAGGGGTCATTTTGAAAAAATAGTATGTGATTATGTAATTAAAGACTGTATCTGTGACCATGGTCACTGGAGAGGCTATACTGAGAGGAAACTGCAAAGACTAGGGTGAAAGATGCCCAAAACGGGAGATTTATTCTATAATTAGATTTTACCAAGTCAGTAACCAAACTGCTTCTATAATATCTTACTGATTACCAAGACACTAAAATACAGTTCTCTTTAAGCAATCCAGCCTTTGGCTCCCACCAAAACATCCAAGTCTAACATAGTGAGGGCCACTTAAAACCTTATTCACCATATATAAAGTTCTACCAATCCCAAGAGACTGGACACATTACCTGCCAGGTCAATGAATATTTCATATCTTACCCAAATTCACACTTACCGCCAATCCTACTAATCTACGTTTTTTTTTTTAAATAAAAAGAATAAAGAAAGAGTTGCTACAGTTGAAGATCATTATACATACAGATATGAATACAGTTCTTAGGTCAGTTTCATAGCAGAGATAGTGAAGCTGCTGATTTGTAAAAATCCTTCTGGAATTAGTTCAATAGGTTATAGTTCATAAGGCAGTCAATGTGCAGAGCTTGTTCAAATTCTTCCATGAGAAATTTCAGGGTGGATCCAGAGTAACCTGGACACCTCAGTGGGCTTAGACTTTCCCTGTCAAAGTTTATGCAGATCTGAGATAAAACAGGATCAGCCCAAGCACGTTGTGGTCCCAGCAGGGCCTCCTTGGCTGAAGAATAGGCAGTGGTGAGCTGGAGCCGGTTCGCACTGGTTCACACGAACCGGCTGTTAAATTTTGAAGCCGGTTTAGAACTGGTTGTTAAAGGGGTTGCTGTCTGCTGGGGAGGCTCCCCTGTGAATTTTTACTCACCCAGCGGCACTACGAGCCTTTGGCACTTCGGCGGCGGGTCCTTCACTCGCTCCAGGCCTTCGGTGGCACTTCGGCAGCGGGTCCTTCACTCGCTCCAGGCCTTTGGCGGCGGGTCCTTCAGTGCCACCAAAGACCCGGAGCGACTGAAGGACGTGCCGCCGAAGTGCTGCCGAAGGCTCGGAGCGACTGAAGGAACCGGTTCTTCAGCTTCTCGCAGCTCATCACTGAGAATAGGTAATGTATATTGTTGCTTTGAAGCCAATCTGTTTCCTAGGCATACACCGGTAATTTAGTTGCATTCATTAGCATAAAGCAATTAACCATCAAACCGTTCACAGGTAGTTTACTATAAACTTCAAAGAGAAATGAAAACAATAATATTATTTCACCACAAGTTTTATCTACATGTTAATATCCGCGTTTGATCTCTGAATCAATAGAATATAGTAATGAAACATTATAAACAGGAACAGAAGTTTAGCCTCTACAAGCTAATTAGATCACATTCTTAAACTTCTAACAAGATATAGGTAAACACAGACAAATACAATTAGTATCTATTTTAATTCTCTATCATTACAGGCCTACACTTCAAGGGCTCTAGTCTATTTAACATGGCTTTGATAACTCTCTATAAGGAATGGCCCTGTTTACTGTTTCAATACTCTTCTAATATGTCTTTAAGGGTTGTTTTCAGGTCACGCAGCCCACTGGTTGCTTAACCCTCACTGGCTCAGTGTCACAGTATCATAATCAGAACTGAGTGAATAACTGGTTTTTTGGTTCAGTGGCTGAAAATATCTGGAAAAAATTGTTTTGAATTGAATTTTTTTTTAAATGTTCTCACCAAAATGAAAAACTAAAAAAAATTAGTTCAGGCAAAAACAAACAAACAAAAAAATGTTTCAAATGTCAAATTGAAACAACATTTTTGAAATGACAATTTTGAAACTGTTCATTTTGAGGTTTCCAAAATTTTTGTTTTCAGTTTTTGGGGGCTGAAACTATACACTGAATTTGTCCCAAATTCACTAGCTGTTTCAGTGCCCTGAAAAATCCTTTTTTTGGAGAATTTACTATTTGCTGGGGAAAAAATTGCCCAGCTTTAATAATAAGAATAAATAATACATTTCTTTAAAAATAACTATGTTAAAAAAACATTAAGGTTGTGAAGTCAAGTGCTCAAATGTTAGAAAATGCCAAAATTGTAATTTCCTGGGTTTAAAAATCAAACAAACTGAACCCTCGCTCCCTTCTCCCTCAGTAATTCAATTATGTCGAACCATATTCAACCCCACATGGGTCATCAGCAGAGTTGGAATATTTAGGTCTATAACACAGACTTCTGCCTCATGAACTAAGGCGTAACTGTAGCAATAAGAGGTTATTGTCTATGTAGACCTGCCACAAGAGAGTGATGAGACACACACTTTGTCAGTGAGTTTGACAGATATTTGCTGACAGCAGAGGAATGGTGAGACTCAGTAATCCCAGGCCCACTTCCAGGTTCTGAGCAGTCCGTGGCAAGGGTGTTGAAGGCCCAGTTCAAAGATTATATCCACCCTGCTGCAAAAAGCCACCCAACAACAAGAAAATACCACTGCCACAAATGCAATCACCACAAAGTACTTTCACAAAGGGACCTTCCTAGCTTTCTCTGAAGCAATCTCATTAATTAGTTCAGCCCAATCTATCTGCCTCGCTTCCTATTTCTGTACAGAAATAACTGCCAGATTGTTTAACCTTTCTTGCCCCATGGCCATTCTTAGGTCATGATTAATTCTAGCTTGCTGAAACTGCTTTCATTAGCAGCCACAGCTACAGAAACAGCACTGCAAATTTTTTTCTGTTTTTCTGTGTTAGGGAAGCTCGCATCTAAAGACCTTTTGTGAAGGTGGCTAAAGAGATCAGTGGGTGACTTTGTTTCTGAGTCCTCCCTAAAGATTGGCTTGCAAAAACTGTCAAAGAGCTCAACCTCATTCTCAAAACTCTCAGAGTTTCAATCCTTAGCTGCTTCCTAAGTTTCAGATGTGCCTCGTTAGGTTCTTTGCTGCTGAGACTTTTCAGGTTCTCACCCATCAAAAAACAAACCTTTCTTCAACTCTGTCATATTTACTGCCAGAGACGGGGATATGGGCAATCAGGCCTAGAGATTACAGCAACAGTCAGTAGCCAGGATTAGGATCCAAGATCAGAGCCGGAGTCAGAAGTCAGGAATTGGAACCTAGGATCAGATCTTGGTTACTTGGAGTGAGGCAAGACAGGGGCATGGCTGGGTCCAGGGCAGGAGCAGGGCTGGGAACAAGCAGATGCAGGAGCTAATGCAGCTATGGGAGAATGCTTTAAGCAGCCACCAAACTGCTGCTGCTGCTGGGCTTACGCACTAGTCTGCTGACTCTTCCAACCAATCAGGTGGTGTCGCCTAACAGGCAGCCTGCTACAGGCCAGCTGCACTCATTAAGTTGCTCAGAGATTGGCTCTGCTGCAGGCCTGGATTCCTGAGACTTACACATCCGACTAGCCAACTGTGTTAATATTATATCTAAGATGGGGTTGCAAACCTCTCATTCGAAGAGTTTTTTGGGATCTGATGACCTTTCATCCTTTGCAAGTGCACTTTCTATTACTTTCCTCCCTCAAGATCATTTCTCTTTGAACTGTGTGGATCATCCTAACATTTCAGCTTGTGAAGCAGCAGCTTCCTTATATGCAATGAACCCGGAGGACCATAATTCCGATAAAGCATGTTGAAGGCCACCAAGTAAGCTGTGAGCCATTTGAATGTCATGATCTGGACTCTGCAATTTTTGCTCACAATGTTAATTGTCGCTAGGATAGTATACCACATTTTGGCCAAAACATGAAACTAAAACTCTGAAAGGTTAGTTTGCAAGCTATCCGCTTCCAACTTAATTTCTGGTGTAAGATTATGTGAAGTCTTGAATTAATCTAAAGCATCAAGAAGCATCAGCCTGATTTAGCAGTGGATGGATTGCCTCTACCCTTGCTGCCCATCTTGTTGTGCTTTGGGATTTTAATGTAATGCTAATGTGTTTTTTTAAACAGGTCCCAATGACTAGTAGTAGCAGAAAACAGGATACACTGTCTTCGAACAATTCTGAAAAATAGAACTAGGGAAACAACCATTTCAGCAGCTTCTCCAATAAGATTCAGTAATTGGGCAGCAAAGGGAATGAAGCATGTGTGCTGATTTATTTACTGAATTTGAGCTTGAACACCTTTGTATGCTGCAGCCAAGTTAGTTCCATTGTTATAGCGTTACCTTTTGCAATCAGCCATAGCTAAACCATCTCTTTTTCAGCTTCTGTAACATAGCATCCATAATACCTTCCCTGTTTTGGTATGGATATCAATGAAATCTACAAAGCTCTTAACAACCTTCATTCCATCTTTTGAAACCTCAACATACCTTAACACCTGAGCCATTTGTTCCATTTGGGAGAGGTCTAGAGTGCCATCAAACATAATAAAGAAGTATTTAGCTTTCTTAACCTTGTCAAAGATAGTGTGCCATACTTTTCTTGCGATCCTACCAATAAATACATTTTGAATTTGGTTTGATCAGTACATTACCTTTGTGGTACTGGCCTTAATAGCTTTCACATGATTTTGCAACATACTATCATAGCTAGAAGACAATTCAAGTAAACCCCCAAAATTACCATTATAAGGACTGTCTAATTTCTCATCTGAACTACACAGAGCTAAACACCTTTCATCTAAGTACAACAAAATACCCAGGAGACATACCAAAATATTGTGCTAGGTGTCTTTCTGCATTTAATAGCAAGTCTGCATTCCTTTGTCAGTTGTGCAACCCTTTCCCAAGTTCCACCTAGCAAAAGATTGCCTCCATGTGCTCTTTTGAACATTTGTGTTGGCATAATTGCATGCTAAAGTGGAAAAAGTTTGTGAATCCAGTTTCATGGTTTTTAAAGGAAGATGAGGAATTTGTCTGGAAGAGCTAACAAACAAAACAGAACAAGGAGGTTAGATTTGAAGTGTACATCAACCAAGATCACTGGTGTAACTCCGCATTACGAGTTTTGACAAAGAAGCATGATTTTAATACTTCTTGTGTTTGCTAGGTGAAATGTCTTGCTCTAAATTAACAGTGGGACTGTTTTCTACCAAAAACACCTACAAGAATCTGTCACTTGTGGACAAGTAGCTGGATCTGCCTTGTCAAAGTCAAAACCCCATACTTTCAGTAACTGAACCACTTTTAGTATCCTCATCCATAACAGCTGCACTAGCAAGCAACGGGCCATTTTCTGTCCTGGACTCAGAGACTCCAGGACCCAACAATTCGGTGACAAGCTCTGTGCTGCAGTCACAGACTCCAGCACTCAACAAGTTTGACAAACCCAAATCGACATCTTCAGTAGCTAAGGACGGCTCATAAGTGCAAGTAGTACACTGGGCTGTTCACCAGGAACACAGCTGAACTTTGCACATTTCAAGAAACCGCTTGTACGTCTCTGATCTTCTTTTTCACAGGCCTGCTGCAGCTTGCACTTTTGAGCACTGCTCATTCACGGCAAAAAAATCATAGTTGACAATAAGAATTCACCCACCATGCTCTTCACAAATTAATTGCTGGTTTGGAATGACTGAGGTGGTGGGCAAAAGAGCTAACTAATATCTTTGTGAGATTCTGAGAGAAATCAGGTGAAAGATCATAATATCTCTGTGAAACTTAGAGCTACATCAGGTGAAACTAATGAGCCAGAGCTCAGGTGTGCAGATAAAGAACATAAGAATGGCCATACTGGATCAGATCAAAGGTCTGTCTAGCCCAGTACCCTGTCTTCCAACAGTGGCCAATGCCAGGTGCCCCAGAGGGAATGAACAGAACAGGTAATCATCAAGTGATCCATCCCCTGTCGCTCATTCCCAGCTTCTGGCAGACAGAGGCTAGGGAGACCATCCCTTCCCATCCTGGCTAATAGCCATTGATGGACCTAGCCTCCATGAATTTATCTAATTCTTTTTGGAACCCTGTTATAGTCTTCACCTTCGCAACATTCTCTGGCAAAGAGTTCCACAGGTTGACTGTGTGTTGTGTGAAAAAATACTTCCTTTTGTTTGTTTTATACCTGCTGCCTATTAATTTCATTTGGTGACCCCTAGTTCTTGTGTTATGAGAAGGAGTAAATAAAACTTCCTTATTTCCTTTCTCCACACCAGACATGATTTTATAGACCTCAATCATATACCCCCTTAGTTATCTCTTTTCCAAGCTGAAAAGTCCCAGTCTTATTAATCTCTCCTCATACAGCAGCCATTCCATACCCCTAATCATTTTTGTTGCCCTTTTCTGAACCTTTTCCAAGTCCAATATATCTTTATTGAGATGGGGTGACCACATCTGCACACAGTTCTCAGTGGTAGCAGATGACAGAACAAGGAGTAATGGTCTCAAGTTGCAGTGGGGGAGATTTAGGTTGGATATTAGGAAAAACTTTTTCACTATGAGGGTGGTGAAACACTGGAATGCGTTACCTAGGGAGGTGGTGGAATCTCCTTCCCTAGAAGTTTTTAAGGTCAGGCTTGACAAAGCCCTGCCTGGGATGATTTAGTCGGGGATCGGTCCTGCTTTGAGCAGGGGGTTGGACTAGATGACCTCCTGAGGTCCCTTCCAACCCTGATATTCTATGATTTTATGATTCTATGATTCAAAATGTGGGCATACCATGGATTTATATAGAGGCAATATGATATTTGACACCTCAATCTGGGACAGTTCCTCAGATTCTCACCTAAAAGGAATGACTCAGGTTTGGGAATCAAGTGATGGACACAGTTACAGAGAAGGCTTGGGGCCCACACAGAAGAAAAGAGGGAGAAGTTTAAAAAAAACAAAAAAATGGGCCCCAGGCCCAGCACTCCCAGTCTGACCTCACTTGCCTCCCCCATCCCCACCCAGCTCCTCACAACTCTGCATCTGAGTCAGGCTGTTTCTTCCTTCTTTTTTTTATGCTGCTTGGACACCATTAGGGGGAGTATTGAGTGCACTGGAGATCATTTTCCTGCTCGCAATCTCAGGCTCCAGAAATGGGCCCCACCAGCCAGGAAGAGCCATTCCAGGAAAATCCTTGCACAGCCCCAGGCCGAAACATGTTCAGTGACTTCCGGGGGTGAAGCATGTTCAATATAGATGGAATATTTGGAGGATTCTGCTGTGAAACTCTAACAAACCACTACAATAATGTGCAAACAGTGATTTTTCAGAGGCTTATAAATCAGCAAAATTTGGGTGGATTTTTGGCCCCTGGACGACTCCTCCCTGCCACTGAAATTTCAAGACCCTGCTCCAAAGGATGCAGGCATTACAGCATTTCAACAAAATGGTTGTAAGAATTTTTAACATTGGCAAAACAATGTATTTTTCTCGACTCTCATTCTTGGAAACAGCTGAACCATTTTTGTTGAAACTTTAAAATAATTACATGGAGGCACACATCTGACATGGCAAATTTCAGACCAAGCAGTTAAAACTTGACAAAGCTTTGACCAGCTGAAAACAAGCTCTTTTAATGGAAAGCATTAGGTAACCTTAATTATAAGTATTGCCAACAAGGCCACCTGTAATTATTTGTACCTCGGAAAAGGAAAGTATATGGTTGCTCTGCTTTGTTACAATAAGATTTCATAAATATAACCGCAAGTAATGAAATAGTATTGAGGCAGAAGTGAAATCATAGGTTCATATAATAGCAAACTTAAAGACTTTATTACTGTGATAAATACTGAACCTTTAAAGTATTATTGGCTTTTTATTGCCATCACTTATATGGTACAAATCTCTGATTTTTACTTCCTGTACTTTAAACTAGTGAGTTGAGGTATACAGCTATTTCCTTCAGTGTGAGAAAAATAAGTACAATATTGTACATTTTCCAATGTGGACATACTCACAAGGGTGATATTGCCCAGACAGAGCAACTTACTTGTACAATATTCTCCTATCATAGATATGAGGGTCTGGAAGGGACCTTAAGAGGTCATCGAGTCCATCCTCCCCACCCTGAGGCAGGACCAAGTATACCTAGACCATTCCTGACAGATGTTTGCTTAACCTGTTTCTAAAAAACCTCCAGTGATGGGGATTCCACAGCCTCATTCGATAACCTATTCCAGTACTTAACAATCCTAGTTAATTTTTTTTCTTAATATCTAACCAAAATCTCCCTTGTTGTGATTAAGCCCTTTCCTTCTTGTCCGACCTGCAGTGGAAATGGAGAACAATTGATCACGGTCCTCCTTATAGCAGCCCTTGAGATATCTGAAGACTGCTATCAGTTCCCCACTCAGGTTTTTTTTCTCAAGACTAAACATATCCAGTTTTTTCAATCTTTCTTCAGAGATCAGGTTTTCTAAACCTTTTATCATTTTTGTTGCTCTACTCTGGATTCTCTCCAATTGTCTACATCTTTCTTAAAGTGTGGCACCCAGAACTGGACACAACATTCTAACTTGGTGCACTGGGGGTGCAGTGCAACTTGTCTCTCAAACTTGCCCCCTGCCATGTGAGTGCAGGGCATGAAATGGGAATGAGTGGAGCCACTGGGCGGCTGGGATCAGGAGGAGCTGCCCTAGCCTGACATGGCAGTGAAGCATTGAACCAGAGGGGCACCAGGGAGTGGCCAGGAAGGTCCTAGGGGCGGGGTATAAGAGGCTGGGTGGTAAGTTGTTGGTGGGCTATGGGGTGAGTAGGGATGGTTGGGGACTAGTGAGAGATGCTGGGGGGCAGTGGGGTGAGTTGTGGAGGCTGTGGGAGGTCTGGGGGATGTTGGGAGACCATGTGGTAGGTTGGGGGCTGTGATGTTGAGGGTAAACAAAATTTTAGATTTTGGAATTGAGAAGGTGGCCCCCAACTTATTCTTGCACCAGGCCTCTCTGGAGCCTTGCTATGCCACTGCTGTCAAAAAGGGAAATTGGGTTGCTTTGTCATGATTGGTTCTTGGTAAATCCATGTTGCCTATTCCTTATCACCCTCTTGAAGGTTCTTACAAATTGATTATTTAATAATTTGTTCCAGTATCTTTGCAGGTACCGAAGTTAGGCTGACTTGGTCTATATTTCCCTGCATCCTCTTTGTTCTCCTTCCGAAAGGCATTTGCTATGTTTGTCCTTCTCCAGTCCTCCTCTGGGACCTCACCTATTCTCTGAGTTCTCAAAGATAATCACTAATGGCTCTGAGATTGCTTCAGATATTTCCTTAAGTACCCTAGGGTGAATTTCTTCAGGCCTTGCGGACTTGAATACATCTAACTTAGCCCTGGTCTACACTATGGAGTTAGGCCGAATTTAGCCGCTTTAGGTCGATTTTAAAATGAATGCATCTACACAACCAACCACGTTCATCGACCTAAAGGGCTCTTAAAATCGACTTCTGTACTCCTCCCCGGTGAGGGGAGTAGCGCTAAAATCGACCTTGTTGGGTCGAATTTGGGGTAGTGCAGACGCAATTCGACGGTATTGGCCTCCGGGAGCTATCCCAGAGTGATCCAATGTGATCGCTCTGGACAGCACTTTGAACGCCGATGCACTAGCCAGGTACACAGGAAAAGCCCTGGGAAATTTTGAATTTCATTTCCTGTTTGGTCAGCGTGGTGAGCTCAGCAACACAGGCGACCATGCAGTCCCCCCAGAATCACAAACCAGCTCCAGCATGGACCGAAAGGGAGACACTGGATCTGATTGCTGTATGGGGAGAAGAATCTGTGCAGGCCAAACTCGGATCAAAAAGCAGAAATGTTAATATATATGCCAAAATTGCACAGGGCATGGTGGAGAGAGGCTACAACAGGGACACACAGCAATGCTGCGTGAAAGCTAAGAATCTCAGGCAAGTCTACCAAAAGACAAAGGAGGCAAATGGTCGCTCCAGGTCAGAGCCCCAGACATGCCACTTCTATGATCAGCTGCGTGGCATTCTAGGGGGGAACCCTACCAGGACCCCACCACTGTCTGTGGACACCTGCAAGGGGGGAGTCTCACGCAAGAGGGAGGAGGATTTTGTGAATGAGGAAGAGGAGGAAGAGGAGGAGAATGCACAGCAGGCAAGCGGTGAAACCGTTCTCCCCGGCAGCCAGGACCTTTTCATAACCCTGGAGCCAATACCCTCCCAAGGCGGGATACCCGACCCTGAATCTGGAGAAGGCAGCTCTGGTGAGTGCACATTTGTAACTACAGTACAGGGTTTAAAAGCAATGATGTTTAATGTTTGATTTGCCCTGAAGAATTGGGATGCATTCGCGGCCAGTACAGCTACTGGAAAAGTCTGTTAACGTGTCTGGGGATGGAGCGGGAATCCTCCAGGGACATCTCCATGAAGCTCTCCTGGAGGTACTCTGAAAGCCTTTGCAGAAGGTTTCTGGGGAGGGCTGCCTTATTTCGTCCTCCATGGTAGGACACTTTACCACGCCAAGCCAGTAGCAAGTAGTCTGGAATCACTGCAGCACAAAGCATGGCAGCGAATGGTCCTGGGTTTGGGTCGCATTCAAACAACATTCGGTATTTATCTTTCTGTGTTAGCCTCAGGAGAGTGATATCATTCATGGTCACCTGGTTGAAACAGGGGAATTTTTGTAAGGGAACAGTAAAAGGACCCCGTTCGTGCTGGGTTGTTTGCACTTGGCTAAAAGGGATCATCCCGGAGAATAGCCACGTGGTGGGGGGAGGAGTGAAGGGATCATCCCGGAGAATAGCCACGCGGGGAGGTGTGTGCTGCACATCCACCCGAAAACCGCAGCGTCTCCTTTTAAATGTGAAACCCAGCCGGCATTGCTTGCTATGGGAAAGGGTGGCGCTGCAGGTTGAAAGCATTCCCACATGTTATGAAGGTGGAAGAAGCCAGTCCCTTGTACCAACAGGCTTCCCATGGCTGCCTGGAAACCGAATTCTGTCGCCCAGACGTGTGTGATGTGTCACCATACCGGCAGGTGCTCAATATAAAAGGCAAAATGCGACCTTGTACCTAAAGCACATGTGCTGTCTGCTGTGAATTTGCTTGATTCATTCTGAAAGAGTCTCCCTTTGTTCTCAGATATGTATCATCTTAAATTTTACTCTCCCTTTTTATCTCCCCCCGAGTGCAAATGTTTCTATGCTCCCCCTATCATCTCCGTCCCTGAGGTTATCGCAGATTAGAAGGTGAAAAAACCGCACTAGCGATGACATGTTTTCTGAGCTCATGCAGTGGTCCTGCACTGATAGGGCACAGCTTAATGCATGGAGGCATTCAGTAGCAGAGGCCAGGAAAGCATTAAGTGAGCGTGAAGAGCAGAGGCAGGAAGCGATGCTGAGGCTAATGGGGGAGCAAACAGACATGGTGAAGCATCTGCTGGAGCTGCAGGAAAGCCAAAAAGAGCACAGACCCTACCCAGCCACTCCACTCCACGCAACAGAAGGCTGTCATTTAAACAGTTTTGATTTGTAGTGTGGCTACAATAAGCAATGTAGCCTTGTCCTTCCCTCCTCCCGCACCCCACCCCACCCGGGCTACCTTGTCAGTTATCTCACTTTTGTTTTAATTAATAAAGAAAGAATGCATGGTTTCAAAACAATAGTTACTTTATTTCCTTTGCCAGCTGTGATCGAAGCAGGGAGGGTGGTTGGCTTACAGGGAATTAAAATCAACAAGGAGGGCAGGTTTGCAGGAAGGAGAAACATATACAACGGTCACACTGTAGCCTGGCCAGTCATGAAACTGGTTTTCAAAGTCTCTCTGATGCACAACGTGCCTAGCTCTGCTCTTTTAATCGCCCTAGTGTCTGCCTGCTCAAAAAAAGCCACCAGGCCATTTGCCTCAACCTCCCACCCCGCCATAAACGTCTCCCCCTTACTCCCACAGATATTATAGAGCACACAGCAAGAAGCAATAACAATGGGAATGTTGGTTGCGCTGAGGTCTAACCTAGTCAGCAAACAGCGCCAGCAAGGTTTTAAACATCCAAAGGCACATCCTACCACCATTCTGCACTTGCTCAGCCTATAGTGGAACTGCTCCTTACTACTGTCCAGGCTGCCTGTGTACAGCTTCATGAGCCATGGGAGCAAGGGGTAGGCTGGGTCCCCAAGGATAACTATTGGCATTTCAACATCCCCAAGGGTAATTTTTTGGTCTGGGAAGTAAATCCCTTCTTGCAACTGCTCAAACAACCCTGAGTTCCTAAAGATTCAAGCATCATGAACCTTTCCTGGCCATCCCACGTTGATGTTGGTGAAACGTCCCTTGTGTTTCACCAGTGCTTGCAGCACCATTGAGAAGTACCCCTTGTGGTTTATATACTGGTTGGCAAGGTGCTCCAGTGCCAAGATAGGGATATGTGTTCAGTCTATTGCCCCACCACAGTTAGGGAACCCCATTGCAGCAACGCCATCCAGTATGACCTGCACATTTCCCAGAGTCACTACCCTTGATAGCAGAACGTCAGTGATTGCATTGGTACTTGGATCACAGCAGTCCCCACAGTAGATTTGCCCACTCCAAATTGATTCCCGACTGACCGGTAGCAGTCAGGCATTGCAAGCTTCCACAGGGCTATCGCTACTCGCTTCTCAACTGTCAGGGCAGGTCTCATCTTGGTATTCCTGTGCTTCAGGGCAGGGGAAAGCAACTCACAAAGTTCAAGGAAAGTGGCCTTATACATGCAAAAGTTTCGCAGCCACTGTGAATCATCCCAGACCTGCAACACTATGCGATCTCACCAGTCTGTGCTTGTTTGCCGGACCCAGAATCGGCGTTCCACTGTATCAACCAGCCCCACTGCCGCCATGATGTCCCAATTGCCACAGCCTGTGCTTTCAGGAATGTCTGTATCCATGTCCTCATCACAATCGTCCTCGTGCTGGTGTCTCTTAGCCCGGTTCTGCACATACTCCAGGATAATGCGTGAGGTATTTACAATGCTCACAACAGCAGCGGTGAGCTGAGCGGGCTCCATGCTTGCCGTGGTATGGTGCCTACATGGGTAACCCAGGAAAAAAGTCATGAAACGATTGTCTGCCATTGCTTTCATGGAGGGAGGGGCGACTGATGACATGTACCCAAAACCACCCGCGACAATGTTTTTGTCCCATCAGGCACGGGAGCTTAACCCAGAATTCCAATGGGCAGCGGAGACTGCGGGAACTGTGGGATAGCTACCTACAGTGAACCGCTCCATAAGTCGTCATTGAGGACACCCTCCGCCGACTTAATGTGCGGACACATTAAGTGGGGACATACACAATCAACTGTATAAAATCAATTTCTAAAAGTCAACTTCTATAAAATCGACCTAATTTCATGGTGTAGACATTATTGAAATATTCTTTAACATGTTCTTTCCCTATTCTGGCTTGTGTTTCTTTACCATTGTTGATCATATTAATTGTGTTAAGCGTATGGTCATAAATAACCTTTTCAGTGAAGACTGAAACAAAATAGGTATGAAACACACAAGGCTTCTTGGTGGTATTCATTATTAGGTCTCCTTCCCCACTAAGGAATAGACCTATGCTTTTCTTCATCTTTCTCTTGCTCCTAAAGTAGAACCTCTCTGTGCCTTTTATGTCCCTTGCTAGGTGTAACTCATTTTGTGCCTTAGCCTTTCTGATTTTATCCCTACATGCTTGTGCTATTCTTTTGTATTCATCCTTTGCAATTTGTCCATGTTTCCACTTTTTGTTGATTTCCTTTTTAATTTTCAGGTCATTAAGGAGCTCCTGATGGAGCCAGGCACGGGTGGCACTGGCGGGTGAAGCTTCCCCGGGGAGGCTAGCTCCCTGTTCCACTTCTTCCACCCACAGTTCCATCCACACTCAACACCTGCGCTGCCCCAGTCCTCACCCCCTCACCACGTGCATCCCTCCTCTCCTTCCAGCTTGGCCCCCCTGCTGCTGCTCACTGCATGCGTCCCTCCTCTCCTCCCCCACTTGGCCCCCCCCGCAGCCGCTCGCTGCATGTGTCCCTCCTCCCCTGCTTCCCCACTCAGCCCCCCCACCGCTGCTCACCACATGCATCCCTCCTCTCCTCCCCCCACTCCCTGCTCGGACCCCCTCCTCTCCTCCACACCCCTGTTTCCCCAGGGCCCCTGCCACTCATGCTCTCCACCCCTTCCCTGATCTGAGTGCTCCCCCTGCCCATCGTGGAACTTGAACAAGTAAAAAAACTTGGGGGGAGTATTTGCTGCCCCCAGCCACCTCTAATTGCTGCTGGCCTAAGCCAGGCAGTGGCGGCCCGAGAACATGAGCTTTTATATGCACCATGCAGGTTCCTGAGTGGCTGAGGAGGTGGTATCTGCTACTCAGCTTCCTGGGTTCATCAGTAATCTCCCTGGGGGGTCCAAGAGACCTGAGAAGCTGAGTAGCAGATACCACCTCCTCAGCCACCTGGGAACCTGCATGGCACATAATAAATAAACAAAAGCTTCTAGCAGAAGCGGACTCCCATCAGGGAGGGGAAGAGTCAGGGCCATCACGTCCGGTGGCAGGGTCGGTGGTGGTTGCGCCAGTGTTGGCTTAGCTTTCCTGGCCTATTATACCCACTGCCCATGCTTACTGGCCTCTTACTATTCTTTCTGTCTTTCCTTCACAGTGGGATAGTTTGCTGCTCTGCCTCTGATATGGTCTCTTTGAGAAACTACCTGCTCTTTTGAACTACTTCTTCCCATGGGAACTTACCTATCAGTTCTCTGAATTTGTTAAAGTCTGCTTTTTTTGAAGTCTATTGTCCTTTTTCTGCTGCCCAACTATATTCAACCATGTCTATTGTAATGGCAGATACTACAGCCAGAATGGTGGAGAAGATCAAGGCAAACCCAAGTCTACACAGACCTCTTCAAGCATCCAAGAGACTGCTTGTCATCAAGGCACCGGTTGTGGGCCCACTTGCCCTACCCAGATTTCTCTGTGATCTTGATGTGGCATGAAGAACAGTCTGCAGCTGATGTTAGAAACCCATTTCCTACAACTGACCCAATCGTGTGTATACCTGGCTTTGATTTGCTGTGCTGCTCACAGGCCTTTCTGAACCAATTTTGAATGGGACAGGGTCAATGTGCATTCAGCCTTCACACCTGGGGCCAATGAGAGGATCCAACATATGATGAGGCCAAAGACAGACAGTGTCTCACATCATTGACCACTGCCATCTGACCAGATTTGACGGTGGTCTGAGGGCTCCGCACTTCGCTGATGAGGCTGCCGCAAACTGTCTCCTCAAACTCCACATCTGATAAGAAGATTCTGCTGCCCTGGTCCCTTTTCCTTAGAATCATGAAATCTATCATTTCATTGTCACTTTCACCCCATTCCCTTCCATCTTCGCATTCACAGCCAATTCCTCCCTGTTAATCAGAATCAAGTCTAAAATAACTTTGTCACTGGCTACCTCCTCCATATTCTGAAACAAGTGGTCCCCAGCACATTCCAATAACTTATAGGACACTTTGTATGTTGCTGTATTGCTTTTCCCACAGCTGTCTGGGTAGTTAAAGTCCCCAGTTACTACTGTGTTTTGGATAGTTCTTCTATTGGTTCTAGAAATCCATCATCTATCTCTTCCTCTTGAATTGGTGGTCTGTAGTAGACCCTTGCCATGATGTCACCCTTGTTTCCCCCCCTATTTCCTCAAGTGAATGGTTATTACTGTTATTTACTCTTTATATTACAGTAGTACCCAAAGGATCCAGTCAGAAGCAGGACCTCGTTGTGCTAAGTACCGTGGAACCCTTGCAAACACAGTCTCTGCCCAGTGATCTTACAAGTGAAGAAAAAGAATGGATGTCAAAAATCAAGGCCCATGAATATTGTTGCTGAAAGCTGCTGGGTTTATGCTGCCATACTTCTCACTACAATCTTAAATAATCTTCTCTGGGGCCTTGATCCTGAACCCACTGAGATCAAGGGAAGTTTTGTCATGAACTTCAATGAATACAGGTTCAGGTCCATACTCTCAGTGATGATAAACATTAGACAGTTCTAGAAATCTCTGCAGATTGTAGTGATTGTAAATTTCTGGATC
Organism: Natator depressus; assembly: GCF_965152275.1. Taxonomy (NCBI): domain Eukaryota; kingdom Metazoa; phylum Chordata; order Testudines; family Cheloniidae; genus Natator; species Natator depressus. Next base: position 95,106,783 of record NC_134237.1, on the reverse strand, counting down.
AAATATATTATTTTGTTCCTTTCAAATTTCAAATGAACATATGTTCCCAAACATATGTTTATGTCGTGAATGGTAACAAGAAAAGAGTATGTTGCATATGGAATAGGTGGCTACAGCTGAGAAGAACAAAGAATGAATTAAATGACATTTAACCACTACTACCCCTGATCCATATGAGCAGATCACTCGTGCTTGATGTAATAATGAGAAGTCCTCTCATCCTGTGCAGGTTCCTTTTATTCTAACAAGGAGAGAGGATTAAATCTATGTATTCACACAGGCAAAGCAAAAATATGTTATTCCTATTAATATTTATAAATATCTACCTATCACATAAGCTGTGAGTAAATTTACAAATAGAAAACATAATTAATATGAAGAAAAGTACTATTTTCAATAGGTGGCATTGATAGACAAGCTTTCAGCATTCTAGCACTGACCCCAGCACCAATTATAACATAATAGATAAGAGCACTGAAGAGCATCACCTTCAGCTTATACCAAAAAGGGACTCTTCTCATATACACTCACCTTTAGATGAGTGCTTAAGTGAACAGTTGAGCCTCGCGTCTGGCCCTGAACGGCAACGTACTTGGATTCTGTTGGACCAACAAGAAGTTGTAGAGATCTCTGAGTATATGGTACCTCCATTTTCCCTCAGTGCAAATCTAGGGACTATCAACAGGAGCACCTTTACTGATCACCACTGTTGGGGTGGTATTTAAGGAGAAAAGTGTTGAAATTTAAGTTTCAGTGGGATGAATTCACATGTATGGCTTTTTAAGGTAACAAGTACAACAATTAGCCAATACTAAAGGAATACACAATGCTTCTGCAGTTGCCAGCAGTCCCAATTTATCTGGAACTGTCTCAAGTTTGGGGAATTTGTCCTGGGCGCTTTCAGATATAAAGGAAGGGATAAGAGGGATTAGGGCATGTACAATGGGGGATGGTAGAGGGAGAACAAATGGGGGCAATTATGGGTGCTCGGGAGGGAATACAAGCTGGTGCTATATGAGGAACACAGAGGAGTACAAGGGAGTTGCAAGAGATGGGAGGGAGATGAGAAAGAATTGAAATAGTCAAGGGACTGATAATCTAGGGGTCTGGAAGCCCCGGTGCCCTTCATCCACCTGGGCATTCTGTTGTAGAAGAGGCTACTTACTGAAGTAAGTTTTGTTTTCTGAATATATTGCCTCCACAGATCCCCTCTGTAAACTGTTGGATTAATTTAGACGGAATAAATGGGCAAAGGTGTTAACATAAGCCAGTCACTGTCCAACATTAGACAGTGTTAAACAAGTTTCGAGGTTTGGTATACAGAGATCTCAGCCTGCTGAGTACCATAGCAAACATATCATTACAAATCCTTTAAAACTTTTATGAAATGTACAGAAAAGAAGGAAAACCATTTGAAAACCAAGGAAAACCATTTAAAATATTTAATAAGGCTGTCATTTTAACAATATTCCCTTTCCCTGTAGCTGGAGAGAGTTTTAGAAGGAAAAAGCCCTGTTGTCTGGCAGTCTCGTAGATGGTGATAAAGATGGTAATAGTTTTCCTTTTGGGGAAAAGAGAAGAAGATAGCTGAGATGCTGGAGCTGCTGCTGTTGTTTTTAAAGTCAGTTTTAGAAGGGAAAGTCCCCTTGTTTGACAGTCTCTTAAATGGTATCTAAGATAGTAACAACTGTCATCCTAGGTACTCTTCAGGGTTCAGCTGGAGCCAGTAGAGGGAGTGATGTCATCTGGGCCCCTCTCTCCAGTCTGGTCTGGTCAGGACATCTCTCAGAATTAGGACGAAGGTCCAGGGTGCCAGGAGATGGTGAGGGTTGGCAGCCATAATAGTGAAGTTTGCTCCACTCAGGTTCCATCTGTTCTTCCGTCTGTTCTTTCCAAAGTCTCTTTCTTTAAGGACCTACATAGGGGATGGTGGGTGGAATAGCCAATCTGCTCATTATTTTGTCCGTCAATTAGTTCTAATTTGCAAAACACCAATTTTGGTTCATTAATTTCTGGTTCCTCATCTTCTGTTTTTACCAAGTATGATTTCAACGTAGTCCTTGAATCATGTCAACTTGGCCTTTTTGTTTAGACTAATTTACAAACCTTGCGGGGGCCATTTAGGGATCTGGGGCAAAAATTGAGGATCGGTCCTGCTTTGAGCAGGGGGTTGGACTAGATGACCTCCTGAGGTCCCTTCCAACCCTAATATTCTATGATTCTATGATTCTAATTGTCTGGTTTTCTTGAACCTGTTTAACACTTATTTTTTAAAACAACTTGTTACTTTTCACAGTTAGTTCTTATTCACATTTGTTATATAGGGGTTATTGTGACATCATATAAACTTTTACGTACTTTTTACAGTAGCACTCCCAATTAGGGTAAATTTGTAGGCCCGGTTATCACAACGTAATTCACATGCCTTGCCTCATTTCAAGCCATTGTGTGACTACAAGTGCATGCCCCTCTGTTTCACCATTTTAGAACTGAGGGTGTAAAAGCCCAACTCTGTAATGGTCCCTCAGTCCGTCTCAGACTCAGTTAAGACACCCTTTAAAGTGGAGGGGCCAGTATGGATCTGAAGAAGCAATAAATTGAGAGGACAAAAGTTATTTCACTAAGTAACTTCTTTTTCTCTTTCATGTCACCACCTCTACAGATTGCCAGAGGGACAGACTAGCTACCAGTGAAAAATCCTCTGAAGACAGGTTAGCAATATTACTAATTGAAAATGACTGACACACTGCTGTTGTGATTGCAGGATCCAGACAGAGCTGGACACAGTCATGAGGTAATAATGCTTTGTAAATGTATCCACTGAGTTCTAGGTAGCAGACTTGCAGTTTTCAGCAATCCCGGCATTTGACAAATAGATGCTTCAGAAACTGCTACTCTCTCTGCATCTAGCAGAAAGGGCTTTAAATCTTTTCTGGTAAGCACAATGAACATAGCCTGTGTTAATACAGCATTTGTTCATTTATATCACTTCTGGACTTCAGTAGGCTGGTTTTTAGCTTTTCACAAAAAGCCACAAACAAGGTTGTGGATTTCTGAGAAGCATTTATCTGGTTACAGAAATAACTGATCAATCCTCTAACATCCAAGGTGCATAATATACTCACTGTAGAGACTGCAGGTCTTGAACCCTGGTCCACAGAGCTTGCTGGTACTAGTAAGCACCAACCTCCACCCATTGACCTGCTAACTGTTGTCAAAATAGGACCTGAACTGTGACGGAGGACGCCAGTCCTGTAATGCAATTGGCAGAATGCTGGGCATTCTGATTGGTTTACAGCTTCTATATAAACCTAGCACAGGAAGAGGAAGGTGTCTGTGCAACTGGATTTTATTTTCTTGGGACTATGTCCCTTGCTCCTCTGTCCTGTTGCTAATCTCCTGGTAAACTGACCCTGCCTGCCTTCTGACATCTGACTCTTGGTTTGCCCTCTGGCCTTTCTTGGACTCTGACCTTCTGGTATTGGACTGGGCCTTACTTCTGCTTAGATTGCTAAGTGGTCCCAGTCATGAATGACACTAACCCAGAAATGAGTGAAAATGAGTTAGCAGGCATGCAAAGAGGGGCAAAAGAGTCCCATGAACTACCTCCCCTTCTACCAAACTTGTGGCAGTTCCCTTACTGTTGGGTCAGAGTGCCACAGATTGAGAAAGGAGATGGTTACTCCCTGTGGCATCACCTCACTGCAAATCTGCAGAGACTCTGTAGAGTAAGACGATGCTGACCATGTCCTTCCCCTCTGTGCACCAAAACCCTGCTGAGCAGAGTGCTGGGATAGGCTCTGGGAGGGAGGCTATGGCAGCGCAATTGCTGTGAGGAAAGGAAGCTCTGGGGGTAGTGTAGAGGGACTGAGCCTGTGTGCTAATTCCCCAGCTCTCTATAGATGTGCCAGGACCCACAGTTTCAGTGTAAGAGTCAGGCCACCTTTCCTTTCTGTTGGGGGAAGGGAACTTTAAGTGTGATAAGGAAAGATCTAGTTGAGGCGTAGTGGTTGATGACAAAAGCACAATAGTTGGGAAGCAGGAGGTGACATCCGAGGTTGGAAGGGGTCCCTTTGAGAGGGTTGTTTTGCTCACAGGTGAGATGAGTGAGCCCTTTGGGGCTGGCAGCTGTAAGACCAGGGAGGTGATTGCTGGGCTGTAGGTGGATGAAGGTTGAATGAGGTACACAGGACAATGGGATAATATCTCCTTTGAAACTTCAAAATGGAGAACATAAGTGTGCTGTCTCAGATACAAGGTGGGTCTAATACAGTAATAGTTCACTATGGTCACTGCAGAGCAAGATGATTGTGTTACTAGGTAGGTGCCATTAGCTATTGTTAAGGTGATTGATCACTTCCATCATTATTTTATGCAAGGAGTTTCACAATCAGAGCTAGTTATGGTGCATTATGGAGCCACTGCCTGCTTAAATGTTGAAATCAAAAGGGAGAAATTGTTAGATGATTACAAAAATTGCAAGATTGAACTTATTGAACATGGCCAAGGCAAAAAATTGTAATAGACGTACTATCTAGATACCTTAAGTTGGGAAAAATACTTTAAAAGTCTGCATTCAGCATGAGGTGAGGGAAACAATCAAGTAAACTCTTCCATTTAGTTTTTCCAATATAGAAAGATCCTCTAGTCTTCAGAATCTGTGGTATCTTTCTATCTAGGTTTTTGTATACCTCCATTGCTGACTGCAAGTTGCTCTGAGTTTTCAGGGCATAAACTTCTGAATGAGTTTTTTTTCTGTAAATGTTTTCAAAACTTAGATTGAGAACTAAATCTCTCAGATGCAATCATGCAAAGGCATATAGGCCCAGATTCGTAAAGGTATTTAGACATTGCTCTGCTAAGCATTGCAAAGCCTAAGCGAGACAACAGAGTCCCATTTTCAAAAGTCCCATAGCATTTGGGAGCACTTAATGATGAATAGTTGGCTGTCTAAGTCACTTTGGCCCAGACCCTCAAAAACACTTAGGCACCTAAGTCCTATTTATTTAGGTGCCTAAATACTTTTGGGGATCTAGGCCTTAGGCCTTGTGACACTGTCTGAAGCAATACTAAATATCTTAAACATCTGGACCATAGTCTCCTCTGGCTGTTCCATAAGGGCATCAGAATGAGTCTCCTAGTAAGGACTGACTGCAGCTACCCCTGCATGGGTGCACGGGAGGACAGCCCCCATGTACACACATGCAGAAGACAGCCAGAATGTTGGGGCTTTTCTCTCTGATTGAAAGGGGGAGCAGTATGTCCAGGTGAGGACATGACCATGGTCCCAGCCCCCAGTACTTTTACTAGCAACTGGGAATCAAGACTGGGAGAGAGATTTCAAACAGCTGGTTACCTCCCCTGCACAGAGGAGAAGACAAACCCTGAATTCTTTGAACTTGCACACACTATACTTGCAAATTAGATTTGTACTGATAGCTTTTGTTTCCTATCCTTTTCCCTTACCTAGTTTAATATGCGTAGCTATAAATGGAGAAAATGTGCCTCTGTGCTGGCTTTGCAAAGATAATCTTGAAGGGTATAATGAATGTACATATTGATGAAGCAATTTGTTTTTATTGACTTCTTGCTATGTCTTCCTGAATTCCTCATACGTAGAATAGGCTGTAACTATTTTGTTATGAAGAGTGCTGCAAAATGTATTTTTCCCTGACAAGTTCTAAAGGGGCTTGGATGGCTTATACACAAAAGTGCAGTACCTATGGTATCGATTCATTGTAATTGATATAAGTATGATCAAGGGTCTAAAGAATGATGCTGAGATAGATGTCAAATGTAGGGGCAGCAGAATTCTTTTATAGGGCGCCAGAGCTGTTAAGGGGAGGTGATATCCCTATCTCAGCCTAGTATGCATAGTTTGACTGAGGGTATTATAAGAAAAGTTGAAAGATAAGGTGATAAAATTGCATTTCTGCCAATGAGTGGAGGGAGTGTTTTCATACAACCAGTGTCTTACAGAATACAGCTGAACAAAATATTGCTGGACTCTGGTAATAGCTGTCTGATATGTCGTTTATAGTAAGTAGAAGGGGGATGATGTGCTTTTAACATTTTGCCATAGGTTATGTATAAAGTACCATAGGTGTACCAAGCACTATATTGAAACAGAGGTCAAGAGCCCTGTCCTGAGGCATCCAATTTCCTCTAAAACCTTCCAAATACTAAAATTTACTCCAAACCCCTCCAAATTCTCAAAGTGGAAATTATTATAGGACTCACTTTCTTTCTCTTCTTTGGAATCCAGGACCAGTCTTTAGCATCACACACACAATTAATAATTTCAAATCCTTTTTACTGAATAACACTCTACAGTCAACTGTTACAGCACAGCAGTTACAATGCACTCTAGCTAGACTATCATCACTAGCAAAAGATTTGTTTTCATTTAAAATGAAAAATAAACACAGGACCCAAGCCCTAAAATATATATATTTATACCTTACAAATACAGGGATTGGGACTTCTGACAATTAGAGATCTTCTACTTTCAAGTAGGCTCATCCTGGGTATTATATCGATTGACACTTAAAATATTTAGTATTACATAGCCAGTTGTTTCAGCATCCATTTGAACATATCTGCAAGTTCAAATAAGGGAAAAAAAAACTCTGACACCTACTGCATTTGTGGGCTCATAACGGGTCTTTGGTTTAATGATGTGATATACCTCATAAAGATATCTGGCCTCCTGTCTATGGTTTCTCCTTTATGGTGTTTTCCCAGTCCCAATCCCACTGACTTCTGTAAAATTACAGCAAACTGTATTGAGATCCAACCCACAATTCAGTCTGGGTTACCCCTGGCAGCTTTCTTCTCCCAGCTGGGCTGGGTCTGACGAGTGCTCTACCAGTCACAGTGCAGGGTGAGCAACAAGAGTAAGGCAACAGCCTTTTAGGCAAGTAGCAAACTTTCCTATTCCCTTAACTATAACCCATTTCTATATAAAAATGCTTATTTTCCTTCTTGGCACTAAGGACTTTACAGATACCTTAACCTATAACTGCTGCAGACCAATAAGGTCCAACAATGCTGTGAAATTACAGGAAACTGTATTGAGACCCACCCTACAGATTCATTCTGGTTACTCCTGGCAGCTCTATCTTCTTGTAAGGCTGGGCTGGATCTGACTGGTGCTCAACATGGCTGCCAGTTCTGAACCCCCGCCAGCACTCACTACTGATTAGTTGAGAGCTAAAGGGATAGGTGTACCGCATATATGCAAGAATATCTACTCTTTATGAAGCCTCCCACATCAGCTTCAACGTCCTGCACTCCCGCTAGTGTGCTGAAATAGCAACTACTACTTTGCAGTCCCTCAAGACTCTATACTGCCACCTTGTCTGGGAATGTTTCCATATCACACTCAGAGCATGTAGAAACAGCAGGTATAATTGCAGCAATAAGGTTTTTGTTTTGTTTTTTGTCGAAACACCATGAAAGAAGAAAAAGGAGGGGTTTACACCAACAAATGCAGGACTCCTGCTCAGGTGCCACCTCTTGACACTTGCCTTGCCAACTTGCCTTGCCTGTAATATTACTTTTGGGGGGAAAGTTATGACATCTCTTGTACCACCTTAAGTCATCTAACTCTCTTGACCCCTTTCATTCCGGCTTGGGCACAAAGACTACATTAGTCTCAAAGGATGAAAATGTCCACCTAATGATGGGCAAAGGTCAGGTGTCCAAGCTAATTCTTTCAGATCTCTCAAAAGCCTTTGATATAAATGATCATGAGATTGTTGACCTGCCTATGAGGTAGATGTTTGCTTCTGAGCTGTTTCATTCTTTCCTCCCAGAGAAATCCTAAAAGGTTAGATGTTGGGCAATTGTTCAACTGGCCCTAGTGCACTTTCTTGAGGTGGCTTGCAGGATTCTAGTCTTTCAACAGTCATATTCAACATCAATGTGAAGAAACAAGGAGAGGTTGAGCTGCTCTGGCCTGAGGCCATTAGTATATATTTTTTCATTTACATGTTTGTTTTCTTTTTTTTTTATGAACCCTATTACTATACTAAAAGGATTTCGTTTCACAGCAGTCCTGTGAGGTAAGAACAAATTAATGTACAAATTTACACATGGTAAAACTTAGGCTCACAGAGGTCGTGATTTTGCCCAAGGTGTCACAAGCCCAGGAATAAAATCCAGATCTCCTGATTCTCAATCTGGTGCCTTAACCACAAGACCACGCATGACTTCTCATGCAAATATAGATGTCATGCAGCTGTACACCTCGTTTTTAATGAAACCCAGACAGTCGCTTGGTTGAGATTAGGGCTCGGTTACAAGTGAGTGTATTCCTGTTTGATCCTTGGATCCCATGCAGCCTCTGTGTCTGCAAGCACCTTTTTATGCTGTTTAACTAGATGAATATAGTAAGTTTATTGTTAATATGGATCTTGTAAATTTCCTTGGGAGCTCCCAACTGGATTATTCCAATGCACCTTACATGGTACTGTAATAAACTTGAAGGCCACGCAGTTGCTTCAACTAATGCAGGTTGTGTGTGTCAATTTACTTAGCAGTGTCAGTTACAAGGAACATATATGGGTTCTCCAGAGGTTGCAGTATGTGCCCTGTCACTTCCATTCATGGTGTTGATTTTGGTTTGTAAAGCTTACATGGTTTGAATCCTAGCATCCTGAGACTGCATCTCTCTTTGGGTACCTATGCAACAGGGGAGATCAGCTCGGGTGCTTTGGCTAATACTCAAGATTTGAATCTGGGGTGCTGGAGGGAGGGCCTTCTCAGTTGGAGAGACCTTAGCTTTGGAATTTACTTCCCCGTTGGTCCACTAAGGCCAAATCGTCAGAAGTGCCTGTCACCCCGCAGCCCCCATTGTGATGCTTATGTCATAATGCTCATGTCAAGAGTCTTCAAAAGCTCATGGCACGCAATGTGCAGAGCTCATTTGAAAATCTGGTGACTTCAGACCTTCAGGACACTATGGCATACTCACTTATGTATTCCAGCTGTGCTTGAGGGAGTGGTGGAGCGAGGGTAGCGATGAATTTAGGGACAGTATGAGGCTGCCTTATTAATAATTGTATTTAACTAGGGCTGTGTGGGAACTGGAAATTGTTTTATGGGAAATTCCACAATTTCAACATTGGTGCTTTGATTTGGAACAAAACCAAGGAACTTTGAAATTCCTTGTGAAACAAAATTTCCAAAAAAGTTTTAGGTCAAAGAAAACATTTTGTTTCAATTTTGACATTTAATTTTTTTCTTTATCAGAATGCATTTTTCAACTTTTTCTGAAATAAAATGTTATCGAAATTGACATGTTCTTGTGGGACGTTTTCAATTTCAGCAAAACAGCATTTTCTGATTGAATGCATTTCCATCAGAAAACTTTCAGCCAGATCTATATTTAACTTTTTCACATGCTCTTCCAACTTGTTGGCTAAGCACATTTCATGATCTTAAATAAATATATCTAATGATGGCAAAGGAAAATATGGTTGGGAAGGATAGCATTCAGTCACAATGGACCTTGCAAACTCAAAGTACTAACCATGATCTGTGCACCACTGCTGTGTCATGTTGGAATACAATAACTCCATTGGCAATGCTGCCAGCCTTATTTTTACACAGTACTGTTGTACTTTAGGCTTTCATAAATGTAAGCTAACAATACTGTAAAAAAACGCTATAGAAAGGCCAGCAGAGTGAGGCTGATTCAGAAGAAAAACTGACATGGATTATTGAGATATGAAAGTGTGATGGAGTGAGGAGAATGTCTGTCTTTCACTCTCTCCCACCAAGTCTGTTGAGATCAGCTGGGTAGTCCTTGCTTGCAATCCCAAGGACCCATGTGCTTTAGACAGCGGACAGAAGCTTCCTGTGTTCTGCCTCCTCCATGGAACTCCTTTCATGGGGATGGCTACATGAATCCTTCTGTGGCAGTTCTCAAAACTCATAAGCTATTTTGATCTTTTATTCATGACCATTAGAAATGGCTTCCTACTTTCATTTTATCCCTCTACACAGACTGAAAAGGGATAGAGATTTAGCATTGGTGTATGGCTGTAGTTGGGACACTGGAACACTTAAGAAAGGGAAAAAAAAGTGGTCTGGGTAACTATAGGCCTGTTAGTTTGACATCTGTAGTATGCAGGGTCTTGGAAAAAATTTTGAAGGAGAAAGTAGTTAAGGACATTGAAGTCAATGGTAAATGGGACAAAATACAACATGGTTTTACAAAAGGTAGATCGTGCCAGACCAACCTGATCTCCTTCTTTGAGAAAGTAACAGATTTTTTAGACAAAGGAAACACAGTGGATCTAATTTACCTAGATTTCAGTAAGGCATTTGATACCGTGCCACATGGGGAATTATTAGTTAAATTGGAAAAGATGGGGATCAATATGAAAATTGAAAGGTGGATAAGGAATTGGTTAAAGGGGAGACTACAATGGATCCTACTGACAGGTGAACTGTCAGGCTGAAGGGAAATTACCAGTGGAGTTCCTCAAGGATCGGTTTTGGGACCAATCTTATTTAATCTTTTTGTTACTGACCTCGGCACAAAAAGTGGGCGTGTGCTAATAAAGTTTGCGGATGATACAAAGTTGGGAGGTATTGCCAATTTAGAGAAGGACAGGGATATCATACAGGAGGATCTGGATGACCTTGTAAACTGGAGTAATAGTAATAGGATGAAATTTAATAGTGAGAAGTGTAAGGTCATGCATTTAGGGATTAATAACAAGAATTTTAGTTATAAGCTGGGGACGTATCAATTAGAAGTAACGGAGGAGGAGAAGGACCTTGGAGTATTGGTTGATCATAGGATGACTATGAGCCACCAATGTGATATGGCCGTGAAAAAAGCTAATGTGGTCTTGAGATGCATCAGGCGAGGTATTTCCAGTAGAGATAAGGAGGTTTTAGTACCATTATACAAGGCACTGGTGAGACCTCACCTGGAATACTGTGTGCAGTTCTGGTCTCCCATGTTTAAGAAGGATGAATTCAAACTGGAACAGGTACAGAGAAGGGCTACTAGGATGATCCGAGGAAAGGAAAACTTGTCTTATGAAAGGAGACTCAAGGAGCTTGGCTTGTTTAGCCTAACTAAAAGAAGATTGAGGGGAGATATGATTGCTTTCTATAAATATATCAGAGGGATAAATACCGAAGAGGGAGAGGAATTATTTAAGCTCAGTACCAATGTGGACACAAGAACAAATGGATATAAACTGGCCACCGGGAAGTTTAGACTTGAAATTAGACGAAGGTTTCTAACCATCAGAGGAGTGAAGTTTTGGAATAGCCTTCCAAGGGAAGCAGTGGGGGCAAAAGATCTATCTGGCTTTAAGATTAAACTCAATAAGTTTATGGAGGAGATGGTATGATGGGATAACATGGTTTTGGTAATTAAATATTCATGGTAAATAGGCCTAATGGCCTGTGATGAGTTGTTAGATGGGGTGGGATCTGAGTTACCCAGGAAAGAATTTTCTGTAGTATCTGGCTGGTGAATCTTGCCTATATGCTCAGGGTTTAGCTGATCGCCATATTTGGGGTCGGGAAGGAATTTTCCTCCAGGGCAGATTGGAAGAGCCCCGGGAGGTTTTTCCCCTTCCTCTGTAGCATGGGGCATGGGTCACTTGCTGGAGGATTCTCTGCTGCCTGAAGTCTTTAAACCACGATTTGAGGACTTCAATAGCTCAGACATAGGTGAGAGGTTTTTCGCAGGAATGGGTGAGTGAAATTCTGTGGCCTGCGTTGTGCAGGAGGTCAGACTAGATGATCATAATGGTCCCTTCTGACCTTAGTATCTATGAATCTATTAGAAATGGCTTCCTACTTTCATTTTATCCCTCTACACAGCCTGGAAAGGGATAGAGATTTAGCATTGGTGTATGGCTGTAGTTGGGACACTGGGCCCAGGTTTCTTTTAATAAATTATTTCTTTTGTTTGTTTCATAGATTTCCCTGATGCTTTTTTGGACACAATTTATTATAATTAATACATTTTCATAAATATTTACATTATTTAATAAACCAGAGTAAATAGTGAAAGTTTTAAAACAAACATCTGCCGATATATGAAGGAAGAAAAAGTGAATGTCATATGGTACAGTAAATGCCCTATAAAGGAAGGGAAAGAAGGAAGAAGACTGTTATAAGACAATCCCTGAATGAACTCGGGGAGGGAAAGAGAGGGAACACCCAGAGATGCAATACCCTGTCCTCTTCCACCAGCATACATCTTTTTGAATGGTTAGCTTCTCTCCGGTTATCTGCTCAGCTTTCCCCTATTCAGGCAGTTTGTCAGTAAGTAAAGGATGTATCTTTGGGTACGGTTAGAATATCCAGATTTAAAGTTTGTGTTGAGAAAAGTGTGGGAAATGAGTACTCAATAATATTTTATTAAACACTTGGAGGTTGATTGTTCATTTACTGAGAGACAGACAAAGCTCCTTTTGAGGAGGGTTACTGGTTCCTCTTCTTTTCTGCAAGTGAGTTGGGATCTTCAATGGCTGTGCAAATGATATAATGTTCCTTTTGCAGCTCATCATCCAGATGACACTTCAGACATTCCTGACATCAGTCAAATCACATCAGGGTGTTGTGGAGAAAACATACCCATGACTATTTCCTAAAAATATGTGAACTTGTAACCTTTTGGCTCATGAACAAGTATATTATGTCTTGTGAAGCTTGATAGATAAACATAAAGGATCAAATACATCCTTGGTGTAACTTCAATGGAATTGCATCAGGGATGCATTTGTTCCACTCTGCTGAGCATCAAACTCAAGTTGATCAAGATCTTTCCTGTTTTACAAGATTGTTTTAATGTTAGGGAGATTCGAATTACCACAAATATTTTCAAAATGTACCCATATCAGAACATATGACATTTAAAGGTGATCAGATCCTTAGAAAGATAATCTCTTTGGATTTGTTTCATTTTAGGAAGAAGCAGATCAGTGCACAGAAATTACATACTGATGGGAAGCACATCTTGTTTTCAATTACAAGTCCAACAAGGATAATCATATTTTAACTTTGCTTTTGACTATTCAATGGATCTTAGATAAAATAAGGAAAATTGTGATTGTAGCAGAATTGGAAACTTTGATCATATTGCCCCTTGCATTGACAGGCATGTTAGAAATGCAGATGAATAGATACATAGATAAGAAAGATAAGATAAAGCCAAGTGGAATTCTGCTAACTTTGAGTCATACTGCTAAATAAGTTAACTTCCAAGATCTCTTGAAGACTAGTGCTGCTAGAATCATGACAGTTGGAACAGTTTACATAATACTGATGTTGTAAGGCCAGATAAAGTAAAGACTGCAGCATTGAATTTGTGTCTTTTGCTTAGTTATGCTTTTAATTTTAATTAGCTCCTCGAAAGAGCGAGGCACTTGAAGAATTTGACATGTTTGGCAAACTCCAGCAAAAGTTGATATAATACTGATCCTGTGAGATGATATGTTTTAATTCCTTTTAAAACTAAATTCAGAGTGAACAGAAGCCATGTTGCAGATCCAAAATGGCAGCTCTGGTGTGCTGGTGATTTGTGACTCCTGTAAGCAGTTTCAGCTATGTTTTCATGTGATGTCCTACACATTCAAAGTGCCTGAGACATTAAGTCTGCAAGTGGCCAAAACAAATTATTGAAGTTTTCTTGTTTGCATGAAAATCCCTACGAAGATGATATAAACAAAGGTCCGGGATTCATTTATACCTAGGCAATGTGTGCTCTGATTTTGTTGAGACTGACCAAGTCTCAGGAAGATGTCTATTTGGCAAGAAAAATACAAGGTTTTAATCTAACTTTTAATCAAAATATCCTGGAGTAGGCCTGTCTTAGAACTAACGTTAGATGATGGTGCTTAGCCTCCGAAGACGCTGCTTATCACACCCATTCTAAACACTTAAATTGCGGTTGCTGTCTTTGTTACCTGTTGGTACTAGCAAGTTCTTACAGCATACATACATCTTCAAAGAGCTTTACATGCACTAACTCCTCAATTCAGACAACATGTCTGAAGGGAAGTAAATATTGTTAGCTTTATTATCTCCATTTTACAGATCAGGAAATCACAAGGGCTAAGGGAGAGATTTGAAAATGTGCCCAAGGGATTTCGAGTACACTGGCTTTCAGTGGGACTTGTGCTTCTAACTTCCTCCAGACATGTCTGAAAACCTTGGCCCCAGCAAAACCCTCAGCAGTTCAATGACCTGCTCAGGCTCTATTGCAGTACCTGGTTACATGGAGCCTGAGAGGGGAGGATTTACCTCACTCATGGAGCCAACTTCCTCGCACAGCACTTGTGGCCACCCAAATCCCTCCCCCTTCTCAGACAGGTTTGGGTCACTGACTCCACTGAGGTTGGCTGTTATAAAAGGCAGTGGGGCACTTTGGGCTGACATTAGTGGAAGCCCTAGACATGCACAGTGCCTCTCTTGATTTACCAGCAGGGGTTGGGTTCTTCCCTGGATGACAGACAGCTGGAGAGAGGCTGAAGGGTCTATACAGTCCAAAGATGTTCCCTAGGTGACAGCTCTAAAGTAAGTTAGATAGCCAGGGAGCTGTAATGGGGTCCACTGGGGCAAAGTTCTCTCTACCCCACCAACTCCATGCATGGGGAGCTGTAAAGAGTTTTCCAGTGATCCCTATCCCTGTGTGCTAAACAAGTGTGGGTCACTTCTGATCTCTTTCTGCTGAAACAAAGTAGGAGTTACTCCTAGGACTAGAGGAATTCTTGCAGCCCAAGCAGGGGTGAGCAAGCATTGGGAGATTTATTCTGTATGCCTGCTTTAGGAGTAGTGGAGTGCTTATTTACAGGAATTCATTGCCTTGTGCCCCGAGTTGCTCCATAACACCCAACCATAAGAGTGTGCAGGTTTTCTCCCCTCACTGTGCACCGGGGATAATTTGTATGGTGAAATGTCCTGTTATTTTTGGTATACTTTTGTTTCTCTCACAGATAGATAATCAGATATACTTCTGATGGTCTATGTTTAATTTATTTGCAGAGTTATTGTAGCTGTGTTGGTCCAAGGATATGAGAGAGACAAAGGTAGGTGAGGTAATACAGAAGTCCATCCAATAACAGATATCACCTCACCTACCTTGTCTCCCTCTGTATTAATTTATAACAGATACGGTGCTCTCTATAATAACCCTAGTCTGAACAGAAACACCTAACTGCATATGACAGGCATATGCCAAAAAGATGAAGCTCCTTTATATTTCCCAAAATAGAAACACATTGTATTCCTAATATGGAATATTTAACCTTCATGGAAATGGTTGTTTTCAAAAGTCTGTAAAAATGAAATACCTCTAGAGGGCACTATCAGATTCCAGTTGAAATGAATTCACATCCAAGTACTGTAACAATGCTACACAGACAGAGAAGGTGCAGTACCAGTTTTTAAAAAATAGCAATTCTGTTTTCAATAAATGCTCTTGGTTCACATATTTAAAATATGGACTTAAAGCCCTCAACATTTTGCAGGTGCAACGTAGCTTAATTCAGTTCATATTTGCTAATAAAATGTATTTGAATAAATATCACATTCCAGAAGAAAGCAGGAAAAAGGTATTTGTATTCAATTGCGTTGTTATAGGCAGATGTTGCCTTTACACCTACATGATGCCCTCCAGATGTATGGACAACTCTTGTTGATATCAAGGCCACTGCATGGAGAGAGGACAGTATGTGGTTCTTAGTAATATTTTCAGAACAGGTATTTTTATACATTTTTCATTTAAACCTTACAGGAAGTAAAACAAACAAACAAAAACCAAAAACATTAAAACAACAACAAAGTTTTGGGTAGATGACAGTGAGCTCATACTGGTATCCATCCCTGTACTATGAGAACCTGGATACATTAGATAGATAGTCCCATTATTTTAAGTAGAACTAGTTAAAAAACTCTATGTTTTGCATCATTTGGGACCCAAGCACACTCATTTTTAAACGACAGGTTTCAGAGTAGCAGCCGTGTTAGTCTGTGTTCGCAAAAAGAAAAGGAGTACTTGTGGCACCTTAGAGACTAACCAATTTATTTGAGCATAAGCTTTCGTGAGCTACAGCTCACTTCATCGGATGCATGCACCCGATGAAGTGATCTGTAGCTCACAAAAGCTTATGCTCAAATAAATTGGTTAGTCTCTAAGGTGCCACTAGTACTCCTTTTCATTTTTAAATAACGTCAACAGAAACCAGGTGTGCTCAATTTCTCAAGGAGTGCCAAGTACCTCCCTGGATCAGTCCTAAATACAGTACTGTACAACCCTAATTATTTAAGTGTCATGGGGCAATTGAATAAATTTAAAATATAGGTTTCAGAATCAAAGGAATTTTCAGTGTAATTAACTGAACTATTAATTGGGACATATGATCTTGTTTTGATATCCCGGGAGTTTTGGATAACTGAGATTTGGATAACAGGAGCTGTTTGGTATATGATTCTGGTACTCTTCCATTGCTGTCAATACTCTACTGTGGCTTGCTCAAGTATTTTACTCTGCTTCACTTACTGTATGGAGTCCACAATGAGTAATTATTCATGCTCCTTCCTACCATGCGATTTCCTTTCCTTTTCCTATCTTGATCATCAGAGTGTGTCAAACTAATAAGTAATAACCTTGTTGCACTAAAAAGTACAGTAATTTTAATTTAGTCAGGCTACAAACGATGCCGCCAAACCTGATATACATATATTTGACACATCCCAATGTTTTCATGAAATCTGCCAGTGTATTTTTTTCAGAGCACAACTTGTATTTGTGTGCACAAATTGGCAGAGGAGACTGTGTTTTAGTGAGCTGCGAGTTTCAATTGCTTTAGCAAATTCTAATGATTTGCACTTGCTGTTTGTTCTAAAAATAAGCACATATATCCTCCTAATAAAATTTGCATGCAAATTTGGCTCATTCATCTCAACACGAGAGTCTAAGTCATTCACTTAAAATGTTCATTTTGTAGTGTATGCAAATTTGCATATAGAATTCTGAAAAAAAAATACAGGAGTAACCTTATATTCTTGTCACTTCTGACATTGTTAATCAATGATTTACATCTTAACTTTACATTGATTAAACCTCTTTTAGAATGATATGCCACATCTATGGTACACATTTATGCAGGAATTTCTATACACACAGAAAGCTCTTTAAAACTCTTTGAGGGAAGGATGGTCTTGTAGTTAAGGCACATGAATAGGGGCCAGGTAGCTGAGGGGCTATACTTACCTTGCCCACAGGCTTCCTGTGTAACCTTGCTACACAACATGCTTGTGTCTCAGCTTCCTGTCTGTAAAATAAAGATACTACTACTCACCTACCTTCAAGGCTATCAATGTTTCTAAAGCAGTTTGGGATCCCTAGATGGAAGATGCTAATGAGTACTCTTATATTAAAATAGTATTAATGAAGGTACAACTCAGTGTAACAAACACAGCGAGTTCTTTCTAGTTTTTGTCTTAATTTTAAAATGTGAATCTAGTCTCAAAAGCCACCATGCAGAAATGGCATCTTGTAAACTCATACCACTTCTTCTGCCTTCTTTTGCAGGATTGGGCCCTGTAGACAGGAGTAATGTCTCCTTTCTTGTTTAGTTTGACAAATACTGCACTAGGATTTCTGAAAGCACATACCTTTGTGAGAATCTGTTACTTAATTGACTGCAGATGTTGTCATAAACACTAAAGAATGTTGTAGCTTATACTGTCTTTGTAAAAAGAAACTGTCCTGGGTGACATATCTCAAGGTCTCAGTTCAAACCTTTTTAACAGTGTGTTGTAAAAATGGTCAGAACTGTATAATCCAGGCCAATTTCTCTCTGAGTATAAATCGGCGTTCTACCCTTGATTTCAACAGAGCTGCACGGATTTAAACAAGCAGAGGATCTGGTCCAAAATGTAAATTACCAACCCTGTGAGATGCAGTATATATAAGCAGATGTTAAAACTACAGTCAAGGCCAATCCCAGCTAGATGCTATTCTTTTAGGTTGTTTTACCATGCCCATCACTGTGGTATCTATCTGGGTGCTTGTGCTTCAATGCTATCCAGTACAAGCATATGATTGTAACATTTATGAATTTAAAGATTAAAATTCAAAATGATCTGGACAAACTGGAGAATTGGTCTGAAGTAAATAGGATGAAATTCAATAAGAACAAATGAAAAGTACTTCACTCTGGAAGGAACAATCAGTAGAACACATACAAAATGGGAAATGACTGCCTAGGAAGGAGTACTGGAGAAAGGGATCTGGGGGTCATAGTGAACCACAAGCTAAATATGAGTCAATGGTGTAACACTGTTGCAAAAAAACCGAACATAATTCTGGGGTGTATTAGCAGGAGAGTTGTAAGCAAGACTTGAAAAGTAATTCTTCTGCTCTACTCCGCGCTGACTAGTCATCAACTAGAATATTGTATCCAGTTCTGGGCACCACATTTCATGAAGGATGTGGACAAATTGGAGAGAGTCCAGAGAAGAGCAACAAAAATAATTAAAGGTCTAGAAAACATGACCTATGAGGGAAGATTGAAAAAAATTGGATTTGTTTAGTCTGGAAAAGAGAAGACTGAGAGGGGACACGATAACAGTTTTCAAGTACATAAAAGGTTGTTACAAGAAGGAGGGAGAAGAATTGTTGTTCTTAACATCTGAGGATAGGACAAGAAGCAATGGGCTTAAATTGCAGCAAGGCCAGTTTAGGTTGGACATTAGGAAAAAATTCCCAATTGTCAGGGTGGTTGAGCATTGGAATAAATTTCCTAGGGAGGTTGTGGAATCTCCATCACTGGAGATTTTTAAGAGGAGGTTAGACAAACACCTGTCAGGAATGGTCTAGATAATGCTTAGTCCTGCCAGGAGTGCAGGGGACTGGACTAGATGACCTCTCGAGGTCCCTTCAAGTCCTATGATTCTATGATTTCACAAATAGGTAATTTATAGTTTGGACCAGATCTCCAGCTGCTGTAAATCAGTGTGGCTACTCTGAAGTCAATGGAGCAATGTTGATTCACACTAGCACAGGTCATACACTCTGCGCTGTGATTTTCTTTCTAAAAACAGTGTGCAACCACAGCCTCTATCTAGTAAAACTTACCCCGTCATACAGAAAATTAATTCTAATGACCTACCAAGATAGATCTGCTGAACCCCCTTCTCCTAGGATCCTTAACTTAATGAGGTTTAAGTTGCTGCTGAGAGATAGGGTCTAGGAAGGTGATAGAATAAACATATCATATTGCTCAGAGGTTAAGGAAGGGGAGCATAGCAATGTATTATCAGACCATGAACTCAAAATTCATGAGTCAAGACCCAAAAATTCATGAGATTGGTTTAGAAATGGTGACATTTTTATTTGACTTCTGGTTTTTAAGCCTTTAGAAGTCATGTGCCAAGGTTTTCACCACAACCATGAGGGCACAACTTGGGTGACAGCCTAGGGTGCCGTGATCAAAAGGCAAGGAGCTGGGCAAGCCTGGGCTGTAAGGCAGAGGAAGGGACCTCAGGGCAATGGGGGAAAGGAGAGAGGCAGTGGGGCCTGAGGGTGATAGGGGGTGGATGGGTGGAAAGCCTGGGGAGGCAGTGGAGTCCAGGAGCGCCAAAATGCAAGTTCCCCCAGGGTGCCATTTTCTCGAAAGCTGGCCCTGTATAAGGCTGGAAACGTACCTTTATTTCAATGAAAGTCGAGAGTCTTGTGTAATCACATGATTCCAGGAGCTGTAGCATTAAGAAAACCATCAAATATCATAAGTCTTACAATACAATGCGAGCACTTGTCCTCTGCTAAATACAGAGGGAGCACGCCGCCTCCTCTTTCTTCCATGGTCTGGGCACTCCACCTTCCCCCAGGGGCTGGCTGGTTGAAGCACAACTCCCCGTCACATCACATGCGTTGGCTGGGAATTGATGCTGAAATGACTCCTCCTTGTCCTGAGGGGGCTGATGTGGCTCACAAGCCTGGCAGAAAAGCCCCTAGGGAGCAGAGCTGGAAAGAGTCATGGGTAGCAGCAGGATACAAGGTGGGGAGAGCTCATTCTCTCTCCCCACCTTCATTCCAGTCAGCACCCACTTCCCAGCACCCCCATCCTCACCCCTATCATCACTCACAACTGCTTTCTTTGCCCTCCCTGGATCTAGGATCCCTGAGCGGGTATGTGTGCAAAGGGAGCATCCTACCATCTGCCTCTTGGGAGCATGAAGGGAGCCCAGGCCTCCACTAGAGGAGCAACTGAAGAAGACCGCCCGCCCCCAACAGAGCCCTAGACCAGGCAGCAGCCCTAGTGAGTGGGGAGCTCCCCTGCTCCATCTGATTTCCGTCAACCACTGAGATTGCTAAACTCAAGTAAATAATTGCATAGGTCTCTACTGCTGAGCAATAAACTTTCTGCCTTGCTGTGTAAAGCCATCTGATCTTTTTCACATGTGGTGTCCGTCACCATAATATGTAAGTGCTGAATGGGAAAGGAAAAGGCAGCGGGGGGATCACTGTTAAACAGAATAAATAATAATAATTAATCATGAGGAAAAAGAAATCCCAAGGAAAGAAAAATGTGCTGGGATAGAAGCATGTTGTTTGAGGTGAAATATACCAAAAGAGTGACTGGAATTTTGAACACTAAGGAACAGCACAGAATAAAAATACAGTTTGCTGCTGCTGATGATGATCTGAATGGGCCTCTGAGGACTCCTCTCCCCTCGCATCTTCCTTTCCTTTGCACTGCCGGGACCAGGACCGGCTCCAGGCACCAGCGAAGGAAGCAGGTGCATGGGGTGGCCAACAGGAAAGGGCAGCTCCGTTCGTCATCGGGGTGGCACGTCCGGGTCTTCGGTGGCAATTCGGCGGCGGGTCCTTTGTTCCCTCCCTTCTACTTCGGGGGCTGCCCAATCGGGTTTTTTTTCTTTTTTTTTTCCTTCGCCACTTGGGGCGGCAAAAAAGCTGGAGCCGGCCCTGGCCTGGACTCTATTTTTTGCCACTTAAATGACAGCAGATAGAAAGAAGCTCATGTATCTCCCATGCAACAATGTGGCACAGAGGAGGGATTCTTACAGAAGAGATGGCACTGGCAATATTGTGCAAATTGTGATGTGATCATTAGTGTTGCTTTTGTTGTTAATTACTTTTATAGTGCCCAGAAGTGTGCTGAGTGCTTTTTAGGAGAAGCCTAAAGGCCAGGAGCCAGAGCCTCAAGTGGTGTAATTCAGTATAATGCCCTTAAAGTAATGGTGCTATTATGATTTACACCAGCTGAGAATCTGATAAGGTCCCTGTTCCAATGAGTTTACAGTCTTGCTCATGTGCTTAACTTGACTTCAGTGGGACTGCTCACATGCTTAAAGTTAAGCATGTGAGTAAGTTTTTGAAAGATTGGGGCATAGTTTTAGATGTGATGGGAAAAATGGTGGTTGTGTGGGGAAAATAGGATGACGAAAATGGGGAGCAAGGACTAGAGTTGTACTAATAAGATGATATAGATCTTAGTTTAGGCATGTGCCTGTCTTGTTCCATTAAAATAGTGTATTTTAAAAACTAATTATCATCGCTGACTCACATCTTGTGGATATCGGGGAAATAATGAGTCTTTAAGGAGGGATGTGAAAGAGGAAAGAAATAGAAGCTGCGAACACTATTGTGGGTTGTCTGTTTAATATTCAAATAAAATTTAATATTATATGTGTACAGTTCCTAGCACAAGGAGACCTGATCCTTAATTGGGTCCTTTGGAACTACTGTAATATAATTAATAATATAAATAAAGTCATTTCTTTGCAATCAGGGAGATCTTGCAGCACAGAATATAGAACTTTTCTCCTTTCTTTAAATGGAAAAATAGCGATGGAAAGGAAATGTGAACTTCACATAGGGGTTTGTTTGTTTTTTTTTGGCCTTAAAATGGTGTTAGTTTCCACCACCTGCTTATGAAATAGGTAAAATTTCCTTTACTAAAGGATCTTTGTTTTAAGCCTTCACTTGTATAATAACTGTCATAACTAAAAGGCAAACTTTCAGTGGTAGGTTTGTGCTGTTGTCCCCCACTGAATGTGTAAGTGTGGTTACTGGCTATATGAACTTCAGTGACCCTTTGAACTTTTCATAATGAGTCTAACTGGATTTGATATGTTTGCTGTCTTATGCATAGACGCTAGCAGTTTCTTTCTGATAGTAAATATTTTTCATCTGATTCAACCTCAAATTATTATTTGTGGCTTTAAAAGTAATTTGGCCACAAATAAGGACTGCAGACCAGTTGGCTCTAGCCAGCATTTGTTTCACATAAATCACGGCTTGCTTTAGGTTAAATTCTATTTGGAATGGAAAATTAATTTGTTTAGTTGTGCTGGGCTGAAGGCATTTAATTGGACCATATTGTCACTTTTCTTTGGTAACATAAACAAGCTCACAGACTGTTCAGCCAATACCAGTAAATGTAATCGGTCAAATAGGCTCACTCAGCCATAACTCAAAAGGTAAAAGTCTGATAACTTAGTCAAAGCTTCACCTTTCATGAGCTATCAGTTCATATATCACCCTTAACATAAAAAGGGCCTCATTCCCAGAGCATTAGCCCCAAAGGCTTTTCCTTGGGTTAAATTCTTAAAAAAGCATATGTGCACAGGACATAAACCTCAGAAACTTTACACCAGCACATAATATCTTACTAAATTGGACCTCAAGAATAATTCATCAGGACTGCTTAAGTTTATGTGAAATTGTACTGCTCATTCATGAAAGTAATACCTTTCAGATCAATGCTTTAATATTAAATCCAACCAAAAGTATCATCACGCGTCTGCTCTCAGCAACAGTAAAATTAAGTAAGGTTTAACTATGCTATTTTATATTATTTTGTTAATTGAACCTCTACTGCTATCCTCTATAGTTACTTATAAGCCATTTGTTTATAAATATCAGCCGCATTTGTTTGAGCCCGCTCCCACTCTAATATTCTAGCTTGACACGTATTTCTTATTGAAAGGTTCCATGCTAATTTTTTAATCAGGTAATATTTTTTTTTTTATTTTGAGATCTATAATGTGTTTGTGTTTCACAGCAACACCACAAATAGTTATATGGAGCAACAGACAGATTTTATTAGTGGGTAAACATGAGAGTGCTTCCTGCTTGCTTAAAATAGGAAATAACCATGGTATTGGGGATACCACTTTTGATAACTATGGGTAAGTGATGGTAAATAATGCAAGCTGCTGTACATTGTTATAGGAACTCCCAGACCTGGGCTGACCAACCTTTGCCCAAGGGAGGCTCAAATTGCCAGTGTGCTAGTCTCTTGAGGCCTGCACCTATGTGATACAAAATATAAAGGATAGCAGCTAATTATTATTATTCTTTATTGGTACTGTGGTGGCTAGCAGCTCCAGGACCCATCGTGCTAACTGTACAAACAAATATTCTTATACTTAGATCCACCAAGCCAATCACAAAACAGCTTCTGTAATACCTTACTTGTTGCCAAAAGTACAGTTCCCGTTAGGCAATCCAGCTTTTGGCTCCTACCCAGATAGCCAAGTCAAATCTAGTGAGGATTACTTAAAATCTTTTCCCCCATCTGTAAAGTTCTACCAATCCCAAGAGATCGGACACATTACCCACCAAATCAATGGATATCTCAGATCTTACCCAAATACACACTTACAGCCAATTCTTATTAACTAATCTAAGATTTATTTTAAAAAAAGAACAAAAAGAGTTACTGTGGTTAAAAGATCATTATATGTACAAATATGAATAAAGTTCTTAGGCAGTTTCATAGTAGAGATGGTGAGGATGCTGATTTATAAAAGTCCTTCCAGCATCAATTCATTAGGTTATAGTCCAATAGGCAATCCATGTGTCAAATTCTTCTATGCAAATGTGCAGAGATATTCCAGCGTCGGCTTGGAGACCTCAGTCTTGTGGCTTGAACTTCCCCTGGAAAAGTTGAAGCAGAGTTGAGATAAAAAAGGATCAGGCTCTAGAGTTCTTTTATACCTGAAGCTCAGCTGATAAGCCTCTTGGTAGCAAGTGATCACAGCAGGCATTCCTTGGATGAAGAATAGTTAATGCACATTGCTGCTTTGAACGAAATTCCTTTTTCCTAGCATACATCGGTAACTAGCTGCATTCGTTAGCATAAGGTAATTAACCATTCAAGCAGTTCAAAGAGAGTCTACTACAAACTTCAAAGAGAAATATAGACAATGATATTATTACACCACAAGATTCATCTAAATGTTAACATTCCCTTCTGATCTCTGAATCTAGAGAATATAGTAACAGACAGGAACAGAAGTTTATCATCTACAAGCTAATGAGATCACATTGTTAAGCTTCTAACAGATATAGGTAAACATAGACAAAAACAATTAGTATTTACTTCCAATTTTTTGACAATATAGGTTTACATTTCAAATAATTTAGTCTACTTAATGTGACTTTGGTATCTACCTACAAGGAATGGCCCTGTTTACCATTTCAATACTTCTCTAATATGTTCTTAAAGCTTCATTTTGGGTCACTTAGCCTTCTGGTTGCTTAATCCTCTCTGGCTCAGTGTCACACAGGCATATAAGCAAACAGATTCTTGGTGCTGTCTTTCTTCAAACTTTATGAGCATAAACTATTGAAAAATTAGGAGTAAGTAATAGGCTTTTTTAAAAAAACCTTCACATTAGTTTCTTTCCTATTGCAGATTTCCTCTCCTACTTTCATATTCTAGTCATGCTCACCTTTACTCTCAACATAGCTGATAAATGATCAAAAAAAAAATGGAAAGATTATGACATCAGGGAGTTGCTCATCTGAGTTTAATGGTACTTATTTTTACAAATATTGATTTAAAATTGTTATCTAAGAGCTGCAGAAGTGCATTTCCATGCTCTGTTTTGCACCAAAAACATCTACACTTCCTATGGGATACAATTGCCTTCAATTTATATAAGCTTTTGCTTGCAACAAATATGAGCTTCTCCTGCCAGGTTCTTTATACGAGGTTCACTTACAGTCTGCACACATTTACTGGAATGTGGCAAAAACAATTTGTAATAGGTCTGTCTCCTGGTGTCATTTTGAGATAAGGAAGATGAGATGGAATTGTGACTTGACGTGAATGATAATGATCCAAATTGATGTCCATATTTACCACCCATTTGCTAATTGCTATGTGATAAGATCAATTTAATTTGATTTTATGTCAAGGCAATATGATGGGGCTCATATCATAGCATGCTCTGAAAGGTGCTATGAATGATCTAATATGGGTCTATATGAAGAATATTTGTTGAACTGATTATTAGTTTGTTTCCCAGATTATTCAAATTATAACTGTGTATAATACTAAAAATATGGAAATAATCATTCCCTCGATTAAAATACGCTAGGATTGGCATAAAATCATATATTGTATATTTGGGGCCAGATTCCCCAATTGGCCTCATTCAAGGGTGAAGGGTAGAAGGAGACTTCTCCCGCCCCTTTGTGCAAGGAGCAGGGATAGTTAACTACAGGCTTCCATCGTGGGATCAAATTGTCCCAAAGGAGGGAGGAGAGGAAGAGGGCTATGGCTCTCTCGCGGGTTTGCACTGCCCTGCTGAGGTTAAATGCCACAGGTTAGCCCATAAAATGCAAAACAACATCAAAATTATCCTTCTTGGAGGCAGCTTCCTCTTTATACTTAATGGAATGTTTGGGCATCTCAAACAGCAACACTATCAACTGTGCCAAAGAAGCACATTTATTCCTACTGGAGTTCCACGGCTGATGCACTTGGGAGTGTAGCGCTGTTCCCCATTTTCAGCAGGCGCGTGGCTATTTTACAATGTGAGGGGAATAAATATTTTTCTTCTTGTTAGAGCCTATGCTGTAGTAGCCACAGTGGAAATCTAGGAATGTTTTTCTAGTTTATATTTGTAAGTGATCTATAGGGCTTTTACTCCCAAAGGAGGCTGAGTAAAGAAATTTAGTAGGGGCTTCAAGAACAGCCATGTTTCACTGAGGCTGGTAGACATCTCTCTCGATGTACTGTAGCCCAGTGACAGAGATGTTAATACAGCCAACATGTACACATTCAGAGCACACTTTTAGACCATCTGTATAACACTAATCCCTCTGTTTCTGTTTTATTTCCTCCAGAATATCTCGCCTGCTTTAAGTATTCTGTCCCATAGCAATTTTCTGCTGGAGCTACTCTGTCACTATCTGCTATATTGTTTCTCAAGAAATAAATGCCCAGA
Source organism: Natator depressus (assembly GCF_965152275.1). Lineage (NCBI taxonomy): Eukaryota > Metazoa > Chordata > Testudines > Cheloniidae > Natator > Natator depressus. The sequence continues at coordinate 95,080,530 of NC_134237.1, read as the reverse complement.
AAATGTTGTGGTCTAGACTAAAAGTCATTTAGACATCTTTTCCACATTCAGCCAAACATGACTAATGGACAGTTAAGCTGTAATCACATAAATTCCCTTCTTTCCTGTTCACAAAAGTTCAAACTCATGGTGAAGAAGTCAGTGGAATTCAGCTATTCTCCTTGGGGACGTAGGTTGCCATTAGTCTAGCCTCTAACAGGGTACATTTAAAAAACATTTTTGTCCCATTTTCGGTTTAACACATCACGTTGTAACTGGGTATTAGAGCCGCCTCACATGTGCCACATGTGCCACATCACATGTGCCACAATGACAATAAAGGGCTTTATCTACGTTTCTCTTATTAGCTGATCTAATCTCTTTTGGTGTTTTGACCAAGACTTATTGCTGTGGTATCTGAACACCTTGGAGTCTAAACCTATGACCCGAGCCAGTGTAAGGTTTTGAAAATAATGGTGTACTCCGTTCCCGACTGCCTGAGAAGCAGAAGCTGCACCTTGGGCAATTACAACAAAACACACTTCATTTCAAAAGCCCATTGAGGTTTTAGAGTAACAACAGTGTATTCACCTACCATATTTACAAACCTCAGTTCCTAAAGCAGGGAAAGGAATAGTCAAGGTTATCATCAATTTTACACTGCCCACATCATAAAGACGTACAACCAGCAGAAAGCAAAACAAATAGTATCAAAATCTCCCTGCCCTTCTGTGGGACTGTTCTTAATGTTTCCTCTGAATACTGTGTGAGTGCCTCAGTTTCCCCTAGGCATTTCTTAAGTCTCTAGGTGGTGGGATAAGGGTATGTGATCGTTATAGAGCCCTAGAGGACCAGTGTGATGGTGTCTGCATAGTGAATGGCTGACACCCTGTCTCCTGGCAACTGATGGCCTGGGCCCCTCCTCTGTAAAGGTGCTAACTGAAGGTGCTGGGAACAAAGAGATCAGGTGGCCTTCTGGCCTGGGAAAGGGACAAAGGCGAGAGGAGGGGCTGGAGAGTTTCAGTTTGGAGCTGGCTGGGGAAATGGAGGGAGGCCAGATGGGGCTCTGAACTCCCTGCCCCCCAAGATGGACCTGACTGAGGGGTCCTGTTCTCTGTACCTAAAAGCTCTGTTTTAGACCATGTTCCTGTCATCTAATAAACCTTCTATTTTACTGGCTGGCTGAGAGTCACGTCTGACTGCGGAATTGGGGTGCGGGCCCACTGGTTTCCCCAGGAGCCCTGCCTGTGTGGACTTGCGGTGGGAAGCGCACAGTATGAGAAGGGGATGCTGAATGCTCCAAGGTCAGCCCCAGGAAGGTCGAAGCTGTGTAAGCTTCTTGCCCTGAAGACGGTCTGCTCAGAGAAAGGAGGCTCCCCCAGAGTCCTGACTGGCTTCATATGGAGTAGTTCCAGGGCATCGCCCGGTGACTACATGACACCTTCTAATTCCCCAAAGCAACACCCATCCTAGACACATTAGCTGTCCCCAAATGCCAGTGCAAAAGAATGTCTTTTTTCTAGATGCCCTGAAGATAGTATGAATTGAGTTGAGGAGTATTCACCTGCATACAATGCCCTGCAAGCAACTCCCTCTCTTAGGGCCTAATCCAAAGCCTACTGAAGTCAATGAGAATCTTTCCACTGACTTCAATCAGTTTTGGATCAGTCCCTTATATATCAGGGCAGTTCCAGCCTGATCACTTCTGCTAATCTCAGCTATGGAATATGGCATGTGGAGGGATGCAGTCTTGTCATTAGGATGGTCCTAAACCTTTTTTTGCTTTATGTTTGAAAAACCAACATCTTGTGGCTTGTCAACACTGTGGAACAATGCGCATCAGTAGGATGTGAATTCTAATGTACACCAACGTGTTGTGTACTAACTGGCCTGCATAGACCCTGCCAGTGTGCACTAGAATTGCCCTCGTCCACTTTAACTTCAGTGCTCACCAGGAGGGTCCACAAGAGCCAGTTTATGTGCAATGCGTTGGCGTGTGTTAGAATTCACACCCCACAGGTGCTCATTTCCACGCTGGACAGACAAGCCCTAAGACTTCACCTGGAAACCAGTGGGCAACTTGGGCTGATCAAGGAATACCAGTCCTCACAAACGAGCTGCAATATTCTTCACTAACTTCAGTTCTGAATGGATTTAAGGTGCAGATCGCATTGCAGTACTCCAATCGTGAGCTGACAGATAATGAATAGTAGGAAGGTTTGCATCCAAAAGAAAAGATTGCAGCTTTCTGGCCCGATGCAGATGGAAATAAACAGTCTAGGTCACTGCTAGTATTTGATTGTCTAAAAGCAGCTGCATATCGAACCAGACCCCTAACTTGCAAACAGCGGTAACACGCAGTAGATGAGTATCTTTTCTTGGAGAGAGCTGCTGCCTCTGTCTCACCATAAGTCCAGGGCTGGGTCTTGATGACTTCTTTAGGTCTCTTCCAGCTCTACATGCCTATGATTCTATAATCATGTCAGTTTTGTCTACACCAAATCTCAGGCAAATTGCTCTGACTCGTGCGTAAATTTCTCCCAGTCACAGGGAAAGACACTGGATCTCACACTCTGAAATGGACAAGGCAGAGATATAAAGTGTTATCAGAAAACTGAAAACACTTCCACTCAGAGTTTGTGGCACAAAGTTCTCCCAGCGTATCCAGTACCTCAGGAATGCCTGCAAAGTCTCCAACACCAGATTTGTTCTGGATGAAAAATAGCCTGGTCAATCAAGACAGTCTTCTCTTGGTTGCTGATATGCGCCCGTCCTGATGTGAGGAAATGGCTGGCTACTTTGCAGCTAAAATCTATCCGATTCAGTGCAACCTATGTGCATCACAGGAGGCAAGGCTATATATGGAGGGGATGAATGCAATGCCTTCTCTGCTTGAAACTGGCTGAATTCAAACAGAGAAGACCTTCCATCTACAGAGTTGGAATTTAAATCTAGAAAGTGGAGTCCCCAGCAGTGCTTGATTGGAATATTAGAGTGAACTGGAATGAGGATTCAAGTAACATCAGACAGGATCTGTGGGATGCCTGGAGGCAGACCAGAGCATCGTTGATTGACTTCTTGCCAGCTGTCTTCCTGCTGAGGTGGGTGCAGCCAGCTGTGTCACTTGCAAGGAAGAGTGGGAGAAAGACAGGAGTCCATCTGGGTAGTTAGGTGGGAGATCATACTGGGAAAAGGGCTGGGCTATGGGCCAAAATTTGTCTGGGGAGGGAGCTGATGTCTTGGTGGATTTAACCCTTTTCACCTTAATCCAACTCTGACGCCCAGAAAAATTGGTTAGATGAGAAGAAGCAAGAGTATGAAGTATATAAAAGTAAACAGAAGAACTTCAAAATCAATGTGGTATTTAAAGATACAGAGCAGCAGAGATATGAGCTTTGCAGGCTAGACTGAGGGTGAAAATTTCAAAATGGTCTAAGTGATTTAGGGGCCTAAATGCCCAAGTCATTTTTTAGAATAGTATTTAGGCTCCTAAAGTCATTTTGAAAATTTGAAAATTTCCCCCCTAACCCTTTAAGGCGTGTCCCTGAGTGGAGTGAGGTGAAACTACCCTTGGCCAAGGGGATTGCAGGGAGAGATTGTGCCTTAGGGAGTCACACTAAACTTCCTCGTATATGTGGAGAGGAGTAAGGAGGCATGGGTTGTGCAGGCTGCTTCCCCCATTGCATCCATCCTGCTAATCAGGACCATAAGGAGGGGCTGAGGCCATTAGGTTGCTTTTAATTCACTTCTAGTGTGACTCAGCGGAAACATGCAGATACTGGAACTAAAATAGATGCTTTCAGGACTCCCAGTGGCAGATGAAGCTAGCTAGGAGAGAAATAAATTGATATCTGTTGGAAAATATCTGACCAAAATCAGATAAGCTATCCTTGATAGATCAGTGTTGCTCTGAAGTAGTTTTAATGATTCCTTTTTATTTGATCAATGGTATTGAAATCCATACTTAAATAAGGACAACGAAAACAGTTAAGTTGTTAGTTTCAGAATTAAGCAGATATTTTATTATTAGCCTAACAATGGCTATCTTAACCCTTAAAATATCCAGAAAAATAGAACGGAAATGATCTATATATTTGCCTGAGTCAGATAAGTAACAAGATGGTACCCTGACAGAATTTCAGAACTCTGTGGACACAATTGCATGCACAAATATATGTGCACATTTATTTGCTTAAATTACATATCTGACAGGCCATTTTCTTGTATAATATTTGTGACTGAATGCACAGGCATAGCAATCATATGTGCTGACTAGGCGATCAAACACCTATGCATTTGTGTTTGCATTTTTACATGCAGAGTTCTAAACGTCTAGAGTGCTAAAGGTCTCATTTTACCTTTCATCTGGGCAACTGATGTCAAAGTGAACTCCAAATGTGGAACGGGGTAGAAAATGGCTGTAAATTTTAGACACACAAGGAAAGTGAGCTACAGGCATTCAATCCTGATAATATTTTATGGTGAAAAGAGTTTTGAGGATTGCTACGGTACCTTTTAAATTTGGTCGGAATATGGCCATTCTGATTGAAATGTATAAGCAAAGGAGAAATGGTGGGTAGTGTCTGAAATAAATGATTAAGTTATTGCATGCATAGTAGGATTATCAATAATGTCATTTTATGAACATTCTCAATGGACACTATGTCTCCTATGTTCCTGGTATGAGATGGAATTTTCTTTGCCAATGTTAACAATGAATGGTGTATAATCAATATTTTATTGTAGGTATTGATGTCCTTCTCTACTAATCTTATTAACAAAGAACTTAAGGAAAGTAACCCATTTATTAGCTTATACTGTACTAGATACTGAGAAGGAAAACCAATTCAGATTATCTACGATTTTCAAAAGATGAGCAGTCTTGCCTTGATCTGTCTGATTTAGTGACTTTAGAGAAGTAGAAAAGATTTAGCCCTTTTCAAAGCAGCAGCAGAATAAGATTGGCAATAAAGAGCCTTATTTGACAATGAACAAATAATTTTGCAGCCCTGTACAGCATTTAAAGAGACTGCCCCTGGGCTTTCAACTACTCTGTTGTTATTTATGTTGCAGTAGTGCCTAGATCTAATATGGAACTGTGGGAGGTACCTGGAGAACCAAATATAGTAAATGTAGTGAAATCCCAATAACTTCAGTGGGGATGGCATGCAGTTAGGATCCTCTCGGGAGCACATCCTTGTGGTGCCAGACCTTATGGCTGACCAAGGAGAACATGGAGAGATAGTCCTGAGCAAGACCTAAGAGCTCTTATTGTGGATTCCCATCAATGGGAAAAATATGCCTTCAGCAGAAAGAGGTGGGGGCAAACTGTGAGAGTTGCCAAGGACCTCCATGGTCTAGGGAGCCAGGGAATAGTAGTCACCAGAGACCACAGACAGGGATCTAGGCCCTATACAACCAAGTATAGCATAATCAGACACTGGCCCAGGTAGCTCACAATGCAGGATTTTGGCAAGATTCTACAGGTGGATAAATATCCAAATAGAAGTTGGATGATTAACAAAAAAATGGTAAAGGCAGGTATATTTAAGTAATCTCAGTGATCAAAATAGCCATAGATAGATGCTAGCCTAGCCAGTGCCACAATCTAAATCTCTGTTTCACCAAAGTACTCTCTGTTTAGAAGCCCAATGCTGTGTTTAAACATCTACATTCGTTTTTTCGAGATTGTTGTTTTAATTAGTTCACTGTTGATTGCTTGTAATTTATCATTGCTTCACCACTTTGATTTTTCACTCAGTTGAAGGCTCACTTATATGGAATTTATTATTATTATTATTTTATTTATTAATTTATTTGTAATATGGTGATGTCTGGCATCCTAAACCAAGACTGGGACCTTGTGTTGTGCACTGTCTAAACGTAGAGTAAAGAATAGTTTGCTGTGAAGAGCTTGCAGTCTAAACAGAGAAGAGAGACGAGATTAGGGGAAGGACTAGAACATGCCAGCAAAGTGAACCAAAGGATGGGCCGTGTAAGTCTAGTTAGTGCCACCACTTTTTGGAAAAAATTTGGGTGGGGTTTTGTTTGGGGGAGATTAGCTAACCAGAAATACTAAGGAAGGCAGAAGGGAGGAGTCAAGGGACATAGGGGTAGGGCTCAGAGGGAGGGGAGTGTGGAGTGACGGTGAAGGGAACAGGTGGTGAGACAGGGATTGGGAGGGAGTTGGAGCAAACAGCCAATCAGCAGAGGGGGAAGATTTTTTTTAAAGTGAAAGCTGTAGAAAGAAGTGGGTGCTGCCGCTTCTGGTCTGTGGGTCACTCTTCCAAGCACTCCTCCCACTGCTCCAGGAAGGGTGAGGCTACATGAGCCATCTTCACAGGGCACCATGGATGTCTCACCTGCATAGTTCTGGGTCTAGAGGCACTGGTATGGGAGGGGTAACCCTGATGGAGTCTCATCTCCAGCCTCTCTCCCATGGCAGCTGGTTGTCCCCTGGCTCCTGCCAGCAGTCTCCAAGTAGCTTCTCTCTCAGTTCCTTTCTTCCCCGAGACCTTATATGGCAGGGGGAGGAGGAGGACAGACTTTTAGGTGTGTTCTTACTCATCATATTCTACCTAGGATTTTGTGTGTGGTGCCTTCTTAGGGCTCGCAGTGGCTGCCTCTCTGAAATGCCCTTTCTCCAGAGCATCCCCATCTGCAGCTGCCGCTGAGTAATAAAGCAGGAGAAGTTAAAACAGCCCTTGTCCTTCAACCCTCAGTGATGTGAGTATGAGTAAACAGTAGGACTGTTCACATAAGTCAAGTTTCAGTATCAGATCTCTCAGTCCCATTTTACAGGTGAGTATAGTGAGGCACAAATACCTCACAGGTCACACATTTATTAATGTGTCTTTGCGAACCTCAAGTGGAAGAAATTATATAAATATGAAGAATTTTTTTCTTAAAAAGGGACTACTCATGGTAGTAAAATTAAGCACATGAATAAATTTTTGGAGGATTGGCATCTTAATTACTTAATTTGCATAAGTAAATTGACCTTATTACTAGGGCTAATTGAATTATTCTTTACAAATAAATTATCAGACAAGTATAGCCCTGTTTTCTTGGTCACAAACCATTCACAGATCAATCCAAATGTCTGTAAGTGTATTCATTCCTTGTAAATATTTGCCAGATAGAAGGGAAATTGTTGATCCACCTTCACAAAATGAAGGTTACGTACCTGTAACTGGAGTTCTTGGAAATGGATTCTGAGCATTCCCGTTCATTGGCTGCACTAGAGTGGGATTGTGCAGAAGACATTTGAAGGAGAACTGTTCATTTTAACTATTATCTACTCCTTATTCAGAGTGTGTGACTGCTCCCCTAAATTGCTGGGGATTACTTCTTTCCCCGATTGGACTGAAATTTTAAAAATAAGAGATTAAGCAATGATGAGCAGGAAATAGCTAAATAACAATGAATGTGCCTTCGCTCATGCCTGAATACCCTTGTTTGCCTGTGAATATGGTTGTTTGGATGAAGAACAGCCATTCCACAAACATATGTGCAAATGTTCACAAATATTGACTAAAAAGGGATATGAAAATGGTTGAAATGAAGAGCTTTGGCATTTGAACCAATGTTCACAGACCGTTCTTGCAGCATTCAGCCGGGTTTACTTTTAGTTTGCATTCAGTAGCTTTGTTATAAAGAAAACAAAAAAATCTGCACTGGGGACAATAGAGTGTTGTAGGTTTCAGAGTAGCAGCCGTGTTAGTCTATATTCGCAAAAAGAAAAGGAGTACTTGTGGCACCTTAGAGACTAACAAATTTATTTGCTGTAGCTCACGAAAGCTTATGCTCAAATAAATTTGTTAGTCTCTAAGGTGCCACAAGTATTCCTGTTCTTTTAGGGTGTTGTAGTAATTTAGCCACAACTCTGCAGTGTGGGATGCTGAGAGAGGGTAATAAAAGATTGAACAACACTAAAAAATTAACCAGTGCTCAAATGATCAAAGGAGCGGCAGCCTCGAAGCCTGACCAGAAGCATTCAGCGGCTGTCGTAAATGCTGTGAAATTCAGGGTTGACCATAGGATTCAAGGCCAGCTTCAGAACTTTAAGGTAAAAACAGCTGAGCTGCTTCTGTTTTGAACTCCCCTTTCTCTTTGTATGTCTTTTGTTTGTTTCAGAAATGCTAATTAATGCTCATTAATAAGCCTCTTCAAAAGAACAAAAGCCTGGGAGAGGGAAGAAGAATGAGAAAGTGGGACAGGAGAACTGACTATTCACAAGGAGAGAAGTGTCCTGGAAGGGTTGAGAAGGGAAGGAAAGCACAATTATTTTTTCTTACCCGTCTCCAGTCCCTTGGACAAACCCACGTCAGATAAAAATCTTTCTTTCTTTTTTTCAGTTCTGTGGCCTGTGTGAATGACTGGGGGGTGTCAGAACTGGTTGGTTTGTTTTTAACTTTTCATAGAACTCTTTACAGCAATAAAGTAAAACTTTTAAACAGAGCCAATGGGGAAGAGACTTTACTTATGTTAGCACTTGATGGATAGGTATCCATATCATGGTACCATCTCAGTAAATGGCAGTTGCTATTAGGAGACTAAATGAGTGTGGAGACTGATTCACCATGTCATCCCCTGAGATGGTCTTTCTAGGTCACATCTGAGGCTCATTGTTGGAAAAGAGTGGGGGAAGCCTGCACTGCTGCTGGTGTTGTACCAGCAAGGCCGATCTTATGGTGGGTGACATGGGTGACCGCCCAGGGCGCCGTGGTTGGAGAGAGGAGGGGCTGCTGTGGTCTAGAGATTGCAGAAGGGCCGTGCCCACCTAGGAGGTAGGAGGAGGGGATAAAGGGGGCTGTGGAGTGTGAGTCAGGCGCTCACATGCATCCCCCCCATTCCACTTGCTGCTGCTCTGCTTGTGAGCGGCCGCCCACTGCTCAGGGAGCAGTACTTAAAGAAAGTTTGCCCAGGGCATCATTTTGCCTAAGGCCATCCCTGTGTACCAGTTCTATTGATAAATGGAGCAAATCACTAGCCTCGGCTGCCAGACTGGCACTTTTCACGAGCACTAAATCCACTTAAAAGTCAAAAGGAAAAAATAAAAAATCTTGATTCCAAAAACCAACAGTGAAAACTCTTTCAATAAAGGGTCACGGTTAAAAGCAGCCACCGGTGAGCCACCCTCAATTTTATTGTACGAAAATCTCCCAGAAGAGATTAATGTTCTCTTTTAACCCACCCTCCTCATCACAGCACTGAAATCTATTTCTCGCCTCAGTGGCTGGATTAGAGGGCATGCTCTTCTCTCTCTCTAAATGTAGCTATACTGCAGCAATCCCCAAACACATCTGCTATATAGGAAGTGACCCTGAGGTGCTATAGGTTTCTATGGAACCTCATTGTAAGCCTAGGTTGATGTCTCAGAGTAGATCATTCAAAATAAAAGCAGGTGAAAAAGTTAAGAGAAAGACATTTACATTGCTAAATCAATGCCTTCTACCCCTCAGGTTGTAACTAAATTGAGGGTGCAATTTTGCTTATGAACAGGATCGTTAATAAAGTGCAATAGATTAAATGTATCATGGTGAGAGTAGAAATCTTAAGAAAAGTGAGATGGAGCATTCATCTGTCCAAACAGGGGAAGGAGAATGAAGAGATTAAGAAAATACAGTTAAAAAGGTCTCGAGGAGGAAGATGCTAAATTACAGATGACACTGTGGGATGATGATAAAACCATTCTCCACCCCAGAGAACTGTCTTGTGAAGGAAATGTTAATTATTATTTATTTGTACTAGGGGCCTTAGTCAGGAATCAGAACCCCATTGTGCTAGGCACTGTACATACATATACAACGATAGTCCCTGCCCCCAAAGAATTTACCATCAAAGTAAATCCATTTCTTTACTTTGAAAAGAGGGGCAGTATCCCTATTGGGCCTCCTCCTGCAAATTGTGTCAGGATTAGGCCCTTCATCTTCAAACTGGAACAGGTGCAGAGAAGGGCTGCTAGGATGATTGGAGGAATGGGAAACCTACCTTACGAGAGGAGATTCAAGGAGCTTGGCTTGTTTAGCCTAACCAAATGAAGGCTGAGAGGAGATATGATTACTCTTTATAAATACATCAGAGGGATAAATACCAGGGAGCGAGAGAAGTTATTTAAGTGCTAGTGTTGACACAAGAACAAATGAATATAAACTGGCCATCAGTTTAAATAACAAGTTTAGGCTTGAAATTAGATGAAGGTTTCTAACCATCAGAGGAGTGAGGTTTTGACACAGCCTTCCAAGGGGAGCAGCGGGGGGCAAAAAACCTAACTGGCTTCAAGCCTGAGCTTGATAAATTTATGGAGGGGAAGTTTGATGAGATTGGCCCATCTGCGACTGCTAGTAGCAAAAATCTCCAACGGCCAGAGATGGGGCACTAGAGGGGGAGGGCTCTGAGTTACTACAGAGAATTCTTTCCTGGGTATCTGGCTGATGGGTCTTGCCAACATGCTCAGGGTTCAAATGAGTGCCATATTTGGGGTCAGAATGGCAGAGACACTGGGGGTATTTCATCTTCCTCTGAAGCATGGGTCATGGTCACTTCCTGGTTTAAACTAGAGTAATTGGTGGATTCTCTGTAACTTGGAGTCTTTAAATCATGATTTGAGGGCTTCAGTAACTCAGCCAGAGGTTATGGGTCTGTTTTGGTAGAGGATGGGCGAGGTTCTGTGGCCTGCAGTGTGCAGGAGGTCAGACTAGATGATCACGATTGTCCCTTCTGGCCTTAAAGTCTATGAGACCAAATGTTGTTTGATAAGAAGGCCAGATTGAATCAGAGAACTCAAGTCAGTGAAAGTGTCTTCCAATTCAAGCAAGGTTTCTGTTAGCCCCCAAATATGCACACTGTGTTGAACAATAAAATATTTGGTAAAAGCTGCCTTGGTAGTTAAAAACTAGATAATAGACAGAGGCTGCAGAACACAGTTGGAACTTGGATTACAAGTTTATATTGCAAAATGAGACTTTGATAATAATGAATCTGAGAATTTTGATTTTTACTGGGCTAATGATTGTGACTGACAGAAGAGCCACTAAACAGTGGCTAAGGGATATTTGATAGAGTGGAAGGAACATGGTGCTATGAAAGCTGTGATGGGTACTGCATCTGCAGTTAAGAATGCCCAATGATTGGATAATATAAGGAGATGATACTGCCTAAGATTAAGACCACCACCATCTGATGTGGGCCATTTAGGGATCTGGGGCAAAAACTGGGGATTGGTCCTGCTTTGAGCAGGGGGTTGGACTAGATGACCTCCTGAGGTCCCTTCCAACCCTGATATTCTATGATTCTATGATATGAAAATGTGCAGATTGCAACCTGACACATAGTTTGTGATCTTTTCAGGGCAGGGACTGTCTTTGTTATTTGCCTGCACAGAACTTAACACACTGGGCCCAGATACTTAAATGGGGTTCCTAGGTGCTACTGTAATAAAATAGTAATAATAAAATATGCTTGACCAAGTAGTATATGGAAGTGAACACATCGAAGATGAAGTGGATGCAGAATTAGTGTTGTGGGGCAGGAATCATCACTGTAAATGGGAAAGTAATCGAGGAGGCTGACAAATATATTTACCAAGGTCAGCAGCTGATAGAGACAACTCATTCGAAGGGGAATACAGTAGGAGAAGAAAGGTGGGGTGGGTAAGTTTCAACAAAATAAAGATATCTGATAATGTGAACTGCCCATGAAGGAAGGGAAAGAACTGTTTAACTCCACTGTTCTGCGAGCAATGATATACAGAGGGAAAGCTGGTCAATGACCAAAGCGGAGGAAGTGCTCTCACCCAGAGAGCAATGGAAAGGCGAATGTGTAAGTTATTGCTTCATGATCACATACCAAATGAGGAGATCAGAAGGCGTACAGAAGTGAACGATGTAGTGTGGAGATGGGCAGATAATGTAGTCCGCAGACAAGACAATAGGCGAACAACCCACATCAGTGACTGGAGCCCCAGAGACCACAAGCGACGGCTGGGCAAACCAAAAATGTACTGGGCCAATCCCATGACAAAACTATTTGGCCAGAAATGGAAAGAACGTGCTCTCAACAAAATGGAATGGTGTGTTGTTGACTTGCATTCGTGGAGGGACAGATGAGGACAAACCAGACAAAGGTGACAAGTAGTATATGAAATTCAAAATACACACAATGGTATGTACCAAGAAAAAGACAAATTCTGAATTCAACTCAACTCCGTTAACAGATGGAAGATAAGACACAATAAAACAATCAAAGATCCTGGTAGTTTTAGAGAAAAAGAAAAGAAAAAAAAACACTCCTAGAAATATGAAATAAACAGTAACCCTTGAAAAATTTAAGCTAAATACTTTTTAGTTTTAGTATCTCAGCATTTTAAATGGTAGGATTTGTAGTAAGTCCATTAATCAAGAAGGTAGAAAAAGAAAATCTTCATCTAGATCCAGGAAAGCATCACAGCTATCACATCAATTCTAAAATCGTAATATAAATTGAAGCCAGCTATCTGGATTTGGGAAGTGTTTAGATTACCCAGCCAGAGCTAGAAACCAAAAATCCGAACTACATAGACAACTGTTGATCATTAATTAGAACTGAAGTGCTGGGGAAATGGCTAGGATATGAGCCAAAAGCATACAGTGAGATGTCCAAAATAGGTTCATAATAATTTATCACTAATTTGAGTTGAGATAAATTCAATCCAAGAAACCAAACATTGATAACACAATGAACATAGCCTGTGATGAAAAATTTAGCACCACCTCTGAAAGAAAGACTAACAGAAGTTCAGGATTCAACTGCATTTAAGACGTTGTTGTGACTGGAGCTCTAGTGTTGAGATATTATTATTATTTATTTTATTTATTATGTTAGTTAACATTTATATTGTAGTAGAGCCTAAACATGACAACCAGGTTGGTCCCATTGTGCTAAGCATTGTTCAGGCATATAATAAATGACAGTCCATGCCCCAAAGAGCTTTCCTGTCTAAACGACAGGACACAATAAGTAGATGAGACAAACAAGCTGGTGGAGGTGCTAGGGGTAGGGGCAACAGGGTAACCATCATAAAAGGATGTGCCCCATGCATAGCTGTTCAAGACAGCAATGATCACAGCCTGCCACCTGCCTAGCCATGATCAGGCTGAACTTTACTGAATGCACTTGGGAAGAGTTGAGTTGGGAGGAAGGAGTTGGCGGGAAGCAGAGTGATGGTTTTTCAGATTGTCACTGGGAGTTTTTAACCACTTATAAGGGTAACATGGGAGAAAGCACAAAAGTGATTCTTTGGAGAAGCGGAGACGTGGGAAATCAAAGCTGGCACCATTGGCAGAGTGAAGGTGGCAGTCAAACTTCCGATAAAAGAATAGGTTGAATAGGAAGGGTGAGGCTAAACTGTTGAGGGCCTCATAAATTAGTACAAGAAGATTGTGTTTGACACAATGGAAGAGGGAGAGCCATGGGGGGCGGACTTGAAGAGGAAGATGACATAATCAGAGCAGTGAGCCAAGAAGATGATCTTAACAGCTGTGTTTTGATTGGACTTTAGTGGAGCAGGATTATAAACCTCAAGGCCAGAGAGGAGATTATGGCAGTCAAAGCGTGAGATAATCTTGGAGAAGAGTTTTGGCAGTGTGTGCAGAAAGAAAAGGTCAGATCTCGGACATGTTGTGCGGGAAGAATCAGCAAGATCTTGACATAGCCTGGATGTGTGGGTCAAAGGAGGGGGCTGAGTCAAAGATAAAGCCAAGATTTTGGGTTTGAGAAGCAGGGAGGACAGTGGTGTTGACCACTGTTGGTATGGACCCTTTGTGGGGAAAGATCAGGAGGTTGGTTTTGACCATGTTGGTGTTAGTTGATAGCTGGCCGTTCAGGAGATGTCAGAAAGATAAGCTGAAATTTTAGTTTGAATGGAGTGAGATAGCTCCAAGTCAGAGAGGCAGATTTTTGAGTCATCAGCAGAAAGATGGTATTCAGAACCATCATTGCAATGTAATCAGCCAGAGACTGAGGAAGACAGAGGTGGAGAGAGAAGAGAAGAAGGCTGAGAAGACAGCCCTGTGAGACCCCCACCAATAGAGGTAGAGACGAGGAGGGGGATTTCTTTGGGATTTGATTTATTTTTAATTTTTGGCAAAGGCAGATTGAGCCCAGAATAGGTTCTTGGTTGGATATATTTATTAGAAATAAAAACAAATAAAAACATTCTCAATGTTTTTATCGAAAATAACACGAGAGTAGGCTGGAGATAGAGCCCTAGACTGAAGAATGAGTGATGACTATGGTGTATGTCAAAGGGTTTTCTGAAGCAAGAGCTTCCACAAGCAGCTAGCAACAGTGTCATGCTTTCACAGTGTGATTAGCTGAGAAAACTTTGTTCTGTTGATGTAATGCTTGCAATTTGGGGTAGGTCTACACCGGAGGTGGGCAAACTACGGCCTGCAGGCCATGTCCGGCCCGCGGAACCCTCCTGCCCGGCCCCTGAGCCCCTGGCCCGGGAGGCTCGCTCCAGGCCCCTCCCCTGCTGTTCCCCATCCCCGCAGCTTCAGCTCACTGTGCCGCCAGCATAATGCTCTGGGTGGCGGGGCTGCGAGCTCCTGGGGCAGTGCAGCTGCAGAGCCCGGCCTGACCCAATGCTCTGTGCTGCGCGGTAAGGGGGCAGGGAGCAGGGTGGGTTGGATAGAGGGCAGGGGAGTTCGGGGGGTTGTTCAGAGGGCGGGGGTGTGGATAGGGGTTGCGGCGGTCAGAGGGCGGGGAACAGGGGGGTTGGATGGGATGGCGGGGGGCAGTCAGGGGACAGGGAGAAGGGGTGGATGGATGGGGCAGGGGTTCCGGGGGGGCCGTCAGGGAACAGGGGGGTTGGATGGGGCAGAAGTTTGGGGGGGGCTGTCAGGGGGTGGATGGGAGGGGCGGGCCACACACCCCTCCCCAACCAGCCCTCCATACAATTTTTGAAACCCGATGCGGCCCTCAGGCCAAAAAGTTTGCCCACCCCGTGGTCTACGCTGCACATAAGTTCCATCCCCCCTGCAGCGACTCTCAGAGCCCGGGTCAACTGACTGGGGCTTGTGGGGCTAAAAAGAGTTGTGTAGCTATTCCCAGTGAGACTGGAGCCCAGTCTCTGAGACCCACTCCCCTCGCCAGGTTTCAGAGCCTGAGCACCAGCTTGAGTGGGAACACCTAGACTGCTAATTTTAGTCCCAAAGCGGGAGCCCCAGGAGCCTGAGTCAATTTACCTGGGCTCTGAGACTCGCTGCCATGGGTTTTGTTTTGCAGTGTAGATGTACCTTTGCTGTTCTGTGAGTGCAATTTCTAGGACAGAAATGGAATAAGCTCTCCTCGGTCTTTTTTGTGCAGTTTCAGTGAAGCCAAGTTGAATATGCTCTTATGACTTTAAATAAAACCCGTTGTTATTTACTTGCCTCCGGGCTCTTTGTTAATTCTTACTCCAAACACGGCAATGGTGACTCATATTATCACAAAGACCCCAGCAGTCAACTGTTGTGTATTTAACCCTAAATTGTGATCAGCAAAAGGGACTCACAATGCTCTTTGAAATAATCTCTATTGGTAAATCTTTTCCCAGCCGTAAACAAAGAATACAACAATATTCTCAAACTGAACAGTAGGTGGCACTGTGCAGTTGCTTTCCTTTGTGAGTTTATCTATAAACCATCTATTTGACATTTGATGTAAAAGTACTACATCTGGCAAAAAATAAAAATGATCAGGTCTGAGACTATATTTGAAACACTATCAATTTCATATATATGTTTTAAGTCTATTTTAAATTTTAGTATATCATAAATCCAGTTGCTTTTATAGGTCAGATCCCAGAAGAAATCCAAGCAAAAGAGATTGAAATGTAGATAAGCAAAAGAAAATTTCCTTATGCTGTCATATATAAAAATATTAAGTAATTTTTAGAAGTCAAGTTATTAATTCCCTAAACACATGGATACACTGAGTCTATGTGAGTATTTTAAGTCAAACTGAAAACCTAAATATTTTAAGTCAACATTACTGCCTTCCAATAAAACTAATGTGTTCAGCAAAACATTTTATGAGTCTATTCTTACTTCCTTAAAGATTTGGGCCTGTTCTGTGCTTATCCACCATGGGACGTAGTCGACACTTTCAAAGACCAGGCTCCTAAATATACTCAGCTCTTTTCTTGCTTATGTGTGCATAACTCTCATAAACTTCACAATTGCACTGCATCTACTGTATGTGCAAATTTCATATACTTTAAATTATAAAGTGGTGGAATATGCATCTTTTGTTTTAGGTTTTGTTTTTTCAGATGAATTCAGTGCTTGTGAAAGGGAGAGCCTGGGAGATTGAAGTCCCCTCGTTATCCATGGAGCAGTTCAAGCACAGGGAGCAGCAGGCCAGATTTCATTATATCACCAGGCCAATGTAACTGAACTTTCTGGGTTCAGGACCAGATTCTGTGGTCAGCTACATGCCCTTTGTGCTCCTCTGAAGCACCAGCCTGAGCCCTTTAAGCTAAGTATTGTGTTAGGCCCTTTGAGCTAGATTCACAAGGGGGCTGTAGGTGCCTAACTGCCACTTATGCGTCTAAATCCAACATTTGAGCATCACTGGCTTTCACAGAACCACCAGCTCAGCTGCTGCCTAACCCTGGAGGTGCCTAATGTACCTAGGGGCTGGGTTTTAAACTGTATTTAGGTGCCTAACTCCCATTAATTGCAATGGAAATTAGGTGCTTAAAGCTTAAATACCTTTACAAATCTGGGCCTAGGCCCCTAAGTTTCCACCAGTAAAGTCCCCAGATACCTAAATTTCTGCTGCTGGGCATGTGCAAACCTGCCTAAATCCTGACACTGGTGAGCTGCTCAGCACCTAATTCCCATGCCTAAGCCCCACTGGGATTCACAAACTAGCTGTTCCTCTGCCTATTTCGCCTGTGGGGCCTGATCCCATAGGTGTGCTCAGAGCAGGTCTAATCTGTACAAATAGTAGTGATGGTACCTCTCTCTCTTTGTACCAGTAGCCCAGGGCTTAGTGCATTCACCTAGGATGATATGGGAGACCCAAGTTCAAGGATAAGTGCAGGGTCCTGCATTTAGGACGGAAGAATCCAATGCACCGCTACAGACTAGGGACCGAATGGCTAGGCAGCAGTTCTGCGGAAAAGGACCTAGGGGTGACAGTGGACGAGAAGCTGGATATGAGTCAACAGTGTGCCCTTGTTGCCAAGAAGGCCAATGGCATTTTGGGATGTATAAGTAGGGGCATTGCCAGCAGATCGAGGGACGTGATCGTTCCCCTCTATTCGACATTGGTGAGGCCTCATCTGGAGTACTGTGTCCAGTTTTGGGCCCCACACTACAAGAAGGATGTGGAAAAATTGGAGAGAGTCCAGCGAAGGGCAACAAAAATGATTAGGGGTCTGGAACACATGACTTATGAGGAGAGGCTGAGGGAACTGGGATTGTTTAGTCTGCAGAAGAGAAGAATGAGGGGGGATTTGATAGCTGCTTTCAACTACCTGAGAGGTGGTTCCAAAGAGGATGGTTCTAGACTATTCTCAGTGGTAGAAGATGACAGGACAAGGAGTAATGGTCTCAAGTTGCAGTGGGGGAGGTTTAGGTTGGATATTAGGAAAAACTTTTTCACTAGGAGGGTGGTGAAACACTGGAATGCGTTACCTAGGGAGGTGGTAGAATCTCCTTCCTTAGAAGTTTTTAAGGTCAGGCTTGACAAAGCCCTGGCTGGGATGATTTAATTGGGGATTGGTCCTGCTTTGAGCAGGGGGTTGGATTAGATGACCTCCTGAGGTCCCTTCCAACCCTGATATTCTATGATTCTATGATTCTATGAAATCCCCGCCACTGTCTGATTTACAGGTCTCCCACGTAAGTGTCCTAATGGCTGGGCTATAAAGTCAGTCTCTTGCTCTCCTGCTGGCTTAATGACTAGTTAATTAGCCCCAGGGCTATTGGCTATAAGGGGGGCATCAGCACAACTTTCTCCTCCTCAGTTTTTCTTGAGAAAGGACTGACCTGGCTAAAGTACCTGACTCCAGGAGAGGGTTCATGGCTGTGAATCCTGAGCAGAGATTGGCATCTGCCTCTGGCCTGGAGTTAGGTGCCTAACTCCATTTTAGGGGTACGGGTTGGCCCCACCCTTCTTTTTGGCACTTCTTACTGGCTAACTTAGGTGGCTCCCAATTCAGTGCACTGGTTTCTATGAATCTCTTTTTTAGGCACCTAACTCTCCCCCAGCAGCTGATCGTTGCAACACTTACGCCCCTTTATGAATGTAGCCTTTTGAAGCCAGACTTTGGGAGGCCAGTTATTAAGCAGGTGGGAGGAGTCAAGGCCTTTGGGGTTTATTCAGGGTGGGTATATCTACAGAGTTAGGCAGCAAGAAGCCCTTCTCCAGTGAGGAGAGACCCCAGATGGAGTGAGAAGACACCAGACTGAGTGAGCACGAGGGACTTTGGATCGTGTAGCAGTTAGTGAGGGAAGCAGGCTCTATGTTGAACTATTACTAGGTGATACACTGAGAAACTAAAACCTCTCTAATAAAACTTTCCCCTTGAATAATTAACAGACCACAAAAAAGTAAATCCTTTCCCACTCACAGTTAAAACCCAATCTAGTAATGGAGGTAGAAGACCAGCAGCTGACTAGCCAGGGTGGGCACTACCCAATTTATTGCACAGAGTGAACACAGTGTGATTGTTCCCTTTGTGACCAAGTGGTGTATGTATGCACCCGGTACAAGCATCTCCTGTCCATCAGAGCCCAGGTACAGCATCCTGAGGCCAGAATTGCTGAACTGGAAGAGCATAGACCAATGAAACTGTTTACAGACACTGTATAGCGACATTGTGGAGCAGGCCCTCCTCAGAACTGACTTCCCCGATCTTCCAGTTGAGGAAGCCAGTCTCATGGTGGAAGAGCACCAAGGGGGGTTGGAGGGACATACCCCCTTAGATGGGACTCTCCTTCCAACTGAGCTAGTGGAGACTGAGCTCCTCATGCACCAAAGAGACAGATTGTGGTGGCAAGGGATTTATCATCAGGGATGCAGACAGTTGGGTATGTGGTGACTGTAAGAACTGCTTGTTGACTTCACTGTCAGGTGAGAAAGTAGCAGATATCATGAAGACACCTATACAAACTTCTGATGAGTTCCGGAGGAAGATCTGTGGTCATGCTACGCACTGATAGGAAAAAGGTAGTAGAAACTAGGTAGAAGGCTTACGTTCAGGGCCTGAGTGGTAGCGTTCTCTGAAATGCTTCAAGTTTCATGAACAGGTCCAGCTAGGCAGAGGGAACTTCAAAGTCGGAATGCGTGGTTGAGAAGATAGTGCAAAGAAGAGGGATTTCAGTTTATTTGGCACCAGTGAACATTTTGGGGAAGGGGGAGCCTATTCAGAGGTTCCACATTTGTCAAAATGGAACTAGACTGCAGGAATATAAAATAAATAAGGTATCAGGGGAGTATTTAAACTAAGTGCGGGGAGGAAACAAGGAGCTGAGGAGCACATAATTCGGCCAGAGATATCTGATTCATCAGTAACACAGTGGTATCTGCAAAAAGAAAAGGAGGACTTGTGGCACCTTAGAGACTAACAAATTTATTTGAGCATAAGCTTTCATGCGTCCGATGAAGTGAGCTGTAGCTCACGAAAGCTTATGCTCAAATAAATTTGTTAGTCTCTAAGGTGCCACAAGTACTCCTTTTCTTTTTGCGGATACAGACTAACACAGCTGCTACTCTGAAACAGAGGTATCTGTGTATCCAATAAAGGGTAGGATGCAAATTACAATTGAACTAGAACAAGGAGAGGCTAAGAAAACCGAGTTAAATAAATTCTGTAAAATTGGAAAGGTGTCAGATTAAGGATAAAAAAAACAACAACAGGCGCTTAACCATATTTTTCATTCTTGACTATATACAAATGCAAGATGTTTAAAAATGAGATGGGGAACTAGATGGATGAGGACCTTGATATAACAGGCATTAAGAAACTCAGTGCAATGACAAAAACAATGGGATACTGAGTTCTAAACTACACAGGACAGACAGACTAGGCTGAAGAGGTGGGGCAGTCGTGCTGTACCTAATGGAGTCCGTAGACTCGAGTGAGCTAAAAATGGTGAGTGAAGAGGAGCACACAGTTGAACCTACATGGATACAATTCCCCATCTCTAAGACTGTAAATATACTAGTTTGGCTAACCTACCAGCCATTGGACCACAAAAAAGAAATGGAATGAACAATACAGGGAGAGATCAAAGAGGCAGAAAAATCTAACAAAAGAAGATAGTAACTGTTCAAATGGCACAACAGGACAAAGTTTAGAGAACCGCTTTCTCACGACTCTAAGTGACTGCTTCTCAGAACAGCTAGTTCTAGAGCAAACAAGAGACGAGACTATTCTTGACTTAGTCCTAAGCAATACACAGGACCGAACTGTGGAATTGAATTGACAGTAGCTGAGCCACGAAGACACAAGGGCCACGTCTCTGGGGCAGCTACAGTACCAAAAAGTGACAATGGAACTAAACTTTAGGTGCATGCATGCTACCTCGAAGGCTTGTACTTATTTTACTTTTCACTTCAGGGCCTTTTTGACTTAACTTCTCATTTCTCCCTTTCTAAAACTGCAGGGCAAAGAGACCACTAAGTCGGGGAGGTCCTGACCCCATGCCTCAGCTCCCAGGGGGCCCCTCCCTGTGCCCCCAGGTCCCAGCCCGCCCAGCTCCCTGGGGTCCCATCTTTGTGGCCAAAGGTCCCAGCCCCCTCAGCTCTCGGGGGCTCCTCCATGTGCCCCTACATCTTAGTCCCACTCTGTGCACACCCAGCTCCCTGTGGGCCCATCACTGTGCCCCCAGATCCCAGTCACCCTCCATACTCACCCAGCTCCTAGTGGACCCTTCCCTGTGCCCCGAGGTTCCAACCCCGCTCTCCCAGGGGCCCCTATCTGTGCCCCCAGGGCCCAGCTCCCAAGCTCCCTGGTGGCCCTCTCCCTGTGCCCTCAGGTCCCAGCCACCCAGCTCTCGGGTCCCCCCCCATTTTGCCCCCACATCCTATCCTCCCTCTCCATGCCCACCCAGCTCCTAGTGGGCCCCTCTGTGTGCCCCAGGTGCCAGCCCCCCACTCCCAGAGGGCCCCCAGGTACCAGTCCCCATCCATGCTGACCCAGCTCCCAGTGGGCCCCTCCGTGTACCACCAGGTCCTAGCCCCTGCTCCCACCCCACCAGCACCGAGCTGCCCTCAGATCCCAGCCTGTGATAATCCTCTCCCTCTGCACCCAGGTCCCAGCTCCCCCGCCCACTTCCCAGGGGGCTTCTCCCCTGTGCCCTCAGGTCCCAGACCTCCCAGTTTTTTGGGGCCCCTCCAACCTCCATGTCCTATCCCCCTCCCCATGACCACCCAGATGCCAATGGGCCCACCCTGTGCCCCCAGGTGCCAGCCCCCCACTCCCAGAGGGCCTCTCTGTGTGCTCCCTGATCCCAGTTCCCTCCAGGCTGACCCAGCTCCCAGTGGGTCCCTCCCTGTGCCCCCAGGTTCCAGCCTCCCTGTTCCCAATGGGTCCCTCCCTGTACCCCCAGGTCCTAGCCCCCCCATCTCCCAGGAGGCTCCACCATGTGCCCTCAGGTCCCAGCCCCCCAGCTCTGGGAGACCCTCCTCCTGTACCCCCATGTCCCATCCCCCCTCCACCTCTCCCTTTTCCCTAGGTCCCAGGCCCCCCCACTCCATGTGTTCCCCCAGGTGCCAGTCCCCAACCCCCACTCCCAGAGGGCCCCTCAATGTGCCCCCAGGTCCTAGCCCCCAGCTCCAGGGGACCCCCTCCCAAGTCCTGGCCCCCCACCTCCCAGGGGGCCACTCCCTCTACCTGCAGTTCCCAGCCTCCCCAGCTCCTGGGCATCCTCTCCCTGTGCCCCCAGGTCCCGGACCCCCCACCTCGCAGGGGTCCCTCTATGTGCCCCCACATCCTATCCCCCACTCCATGACCACCCAGCTCCCAGTAAGCACCTCCCTGTGCCCCCATATTCCAGCCCTATCCTTGCCCACCAAGCTCCTTTTTCCCCAGGTCCCAGCCCCCCAAATTCCGGGCATCCTCTCCAACCCCCCAGCTCTCGGGGGGGCCTCTCCCTCTGCCCCCAGGTCCGAGGCCCCCCCACCTTCCTGGGGCCCCCTCCCTGTGCCCCCTGGTCCCAGCCTAAGTTCCCTCTAAACTGTGTGGCCACACAGCTGTGCAGCAGCCTATCAAGGGCCACACAGGTGCTCAGGGCTGTGGCAGGGAGGCGCGAAGGCACCTATCCCATGGCTCCAGTCCTGTACCTCCTGCGGCCGGGAAGAGGTGGGGAGAGATTCTCTCCCCCAAGCCCAGGTGCTGCTGTGGTGAGAGAGGGCTGGGTAGCGTCCTCGCTCCCCACCAAGGCCCCAGGGCAGCCTGTACCCCAAACCTTTCATCCCAAGCCCCAGCCCAGAGCCAGCTGGCGCCCTCCCCACCCCGCACTCCAACCCTCTGCCTCAGCACTGAGACCCCTCCCACACCCTGAACCCCCTCATCTCCGGGCCCCAGCCCAGAGCCTGAACCCCCAGCCAGAGCTCAACCCTCTGCCTCAGCCCTAAGCCCCCATCACACACTCCAAACCCCTCAGCCCCCATCCCCACCACACATCACCTCCATATTAGTGCACATAACAAAATTAATTCTGCACATGGATGGGAAAAATTAGAGGGAACATTGGCTCCTAACCCCATCTCCTAGGTTCCTGGGAGCCCCTCCCATTGTCCTCAGGTCCCAGCCCCCCCGCCCCACCTGTGGCCCCGTCCCTTTGCCCACAGGTCCCAACCCCTCATCTCCCTGGGTCCCCCTCCTTGTGCCCTCAGGACCCAGCCCTGCCAGCTTCCAGGGGGCCCTTCCCTTTGCCCCCAGGTCCCAGCCCCGCAGCGTCCGGTGGCCCCCTCTCTGTGTTACCAGGTCTCTCAGGGAAGACTGTCAAAAAACAGGGCAGTTGCTGCAAGCTAGTGGTGTGTCTATAATTAGCTTTCACCAAGCCAGCGACAAATGTGACCTCTTGGATCACTATACCAGTCTTACCATGGAGCCACAGACCGTCCACTCAAACACTCCAGTCTATCTTAAGACCCAAACTAACTGGACTTTGTGATAATAGGTCACTTAAGCCAAAAATCGCACTACATCAGGTTGCTCTCAGTCCCAAGAGACCAGTCACTTACCGCAGCTCAATTGCTACTCTACAACTTACACCAAAGACAATGGTGGTAGCCAATTCTATAGTAAACTCACTAAAGGTTTATTAGCTAAGAAAAGGAAGTGAGCATTATTGAGAGGTTAAAACAGGTAAAATGTATGCACAAGCGCATCACAGTTTGTAATTCCAAATGGGCGCAGTGATGTAATAAACTGCCAGTTTCCCAAAAGTATTTCCAGGGTACCCAGAGTGTCTCTGGGGATCTCTGCTTTGCATCTGATACACTTTCCTGTAAGAGTCCAAACAGTCCCGCAATGAAGGATTTTTCCTTGAATCCATACTTACAGCTGCTTCTCACAGAAAACCAGCTGACAGGGTCACTACCCACATGGGCCTTTCCTTTGATTACAGAGTGTGAGAAATCCATTTTGAGTCTCTGCCCTCTGATCAACACACACAATGACCACTTGCTTTGAAATTAGCTCTTTTCTGTTAGATTTCTTCATTGGCATTCTAGAAGGCTTCTTTCTCCTTTGATGCGTTCTTTAGTTATAGGGGTACACACAATGTATAACAGGATACAGACAAGGGAAAATTCAAGTAACGTCCCATTATTTTTCATGAAGTTTAAACACCAAATACACTTTGATCTATACTAATACACAAGTGAATTGGTCTGGGGCATCGGAATGAGGTGGCACCTGGTCTGCCAGTGTCATGCCAGACATGGCCAACTCAAACTGCACGACACACAGTGTAGCTGCTGATGTCCCCTACATAGACTGGAGCATCTGGCACAAGGCCACACGTACAGACTGGTGGGATCACATCGTCATACAGACTTGGGATGACCAGCAGTGGGTCTTCAACTTTTCATAAAGAAGGCTACATTTCTGGACCTTTGTGAGCAGCTTGCCCTGACCATCTGATGTAAAGACAGGCATAAGGCC
The DNA here is from genome assembly GCF_965152275.1 of Natator depressus. NCBI lineage: Eukaryota > Metazoa > Chordata > Testudines > Cheloniidae > Natator > Natator depressus. The sequence goes on along the minus strand of NC_134237.1, from coordinate 95,056,400 downwards.
ACCCTTGCCAGGCCACAAGCGGGTTGCTGCAACTGTCTGGAAGCTGATTACCCCAGACTGATACAGGTCTGTTGCCAACCAGTTTGGTTTTAGGAAGTCAACCCTGGTTAAAGTGGTGGCAGAGGTTTCTGAGGCAACCAGGCGTGTGGTTTACCCTAAGGTGGAGGACATACAAGATATACCTGAAGTAATTGCTGGCTGTGAGAGAATAGGATTTCCTAACTGTGCTGGGACCATTGATGGGACTCATGTGCCTAGAGTTTGCCCTCCCCAAGGAGCACAAGTAGATAAACTGCAATGGGTGCTACTCCATTGTTATGCAGGCCTTTGTGGACCACAGAGGTCCATTTATGTATGTCAACGTGGGCTGCATGGGGACAGTTCATGATGCCAGGGTTTTTCAGGAGTCTACATTCATGGACAGGCTGGGACGCCATCCCCACCAAACGACTTTGTCAGAAATGGAGTTACTGTCCATGGTGGCAGTGATGTACTAAACATCTCATCTTATGGCATGGACCTGGCCCCCTGCTGTCTTTTCCCTTCATTTCCTGTTTGCTGTGCACTCGGTGCTGGGGGTGGAGGCATCCTCAAGAGAGGGGTAAATATAAAGGGCTACATGAGGGAACGTTGTCCTGCCCAGGCATTCATGGGGTCTGACTGCATGGGCCACCCAGCCGTGGAGTCTTCCAAGCTGCTTCTGGACTGCAGCACAGGGTAGCGTGCAGGGAACTCAGGCCATGGTGTGCCTGATGCCACTACTCTGAGTGGCTGATATCACTAATGACCACAAAACAGTTCTTTCCGCCAAGCTCTGTCCTCTGCCCTAGGCACTATTCCTGTTCCAGGAACTCCCAAGCAAGTGCCTGCTCCTGCACTGCAACCCCGTCCTCAAGCTGTGTAGCCAGCCTGAGCCTTTCCTCTTGCCTCGCCCATGCCTCTTCTCTAGCTGTAAGTCCCTCTGTCTTTGGTACTGGACCTACGTGTTGGCCCTCTCCAGAACTGCAAATCTAAGTTCATCATGGACACACTTCCTCTTAGAACAGCACGTGCAGGTTTGTTGGCCCATGTTTGTGCTGCGGTGTGGGCAAGCTGTGGAGGGGCTGCAGCCAGTCTAGATCAAGGGGCCTGGAACAGGACAAGACAGAGGGTCATTGTCTCAGATAGCTCACTGCAGGAGCAGTGAAAAATCCTTGTGGAATTTCGAGGACATAAAATGTTACTTTTCCAAACTGAACTTAAGTATGTTGTGCGAGGGACGCGTCAGTCCACAGAAGCTCCCTGGACACAGCCAGGGTTAACCACACCAAAAGAGGTGCAGAGACAATAAATGGTAAGTTAAAAATTCAGAGCTGTGTTTTGTTTTCTAAACATTGCAGAACTGCTTGGAGTTGGGAACAGTGCTATCAGTGGCTGTGCTACAAAAGGTTTTTCTATCATTTCAGGCCTTTCACATTGTGGAAGTCATAACAGTTCTTGTGCTGCCTGACTGGCAAAGGGAGATGTTATTCCAAACTTCCGGGGGGAAACCTGAAGTGTAAGTATGCCAACGCATGGCCTGCCTTTAACTGAAATGGACTAGATTAGTTAATGGAACACATTTCCCCTTCCCCCTTCCTCAGTTCACTGTTTCCAGGCAGCTCATTACACCGCTGAGTGGTTACAGAGCAGCATACTTACAGGTGTGGCAGTGTAAGGTTATTATTTTTAGGAAACAGGGATGTCCTAGCAAAAATCTGCATCTTTCCAGTAAAGATTCACTTTCAAGGCATTTCTGTTGTTTGCATTTCTCCACGTGGTGGTGGGGGAAGCCAAGCTGCTGGGGACAAGCTACTATTAGTGGATACATGCTGACAGTGAGAGCTCCTAATAACTTTAGCATTGGTTCATAGAATGGAAATTCCTCCCACTGCTGTATTAATAAATATAAAAATGGAGCCAGAACCTTACCAGGCTCAGGGGCGGCTTCTAGCCCGCCTGCGTGTGCTGCAGGCTCCGCAGCAAGTTGTTTTCCTGGGGGCTGGGGAACATCAAACAGCTCCTCTGAGTATGGCCCCAGGAAGCGCTGCTGCTGCTCCTATGGCAGAGGCTCCCCGGGGAGCCAGTTTCTGCAACAGAGTCACTTTGCGGGCCTCACTCTGCCCCTGCTGCTCTCTCCTCTGTCTCCCCATGCTGGATTCCGGGGCCAGCAGGGCACCATTCTGGCTGACCAGGTCATCATGCACCACGGTTGGCTCCGAGCTCGGTGCCGTGCCCAGCACCCAGTCAAACTCCCAGAAAATGGGCATGATGTTGGTGAGCTGCCTGAAGTGCGGTTCTGGTCCATGGTTTTCTTGTACTCGCTCTCGAGATGCTTAATCCACTCCCTGCGCTGGTCTCCAGTCTGGTAAATTTGCAATGCTGCCAGCTTCTTCGCGATTTGCTGGGATGTGTGGTCATTCCTGGAGCACTTACTAAAATCCATTGTTTTGCTGGCCTTGCACCAGAGATTTACCAAAACCATGACCATGAAGCAGCATGCTTTGCAAAAGGCTTGTTCTGTTGAGTCCCCATTGCAAACACAGACGGTGTGTTTGCAGTTTAGTGATCAAAAGACAATGGGAGGGCTGAATGCTGACTCACTGAACTGCTGCACTAAACCTTCTGTTGTCACTGGAATCAACTGGAGATTCTCAGGCTAGAGGGAACAAAGGAAGCTGGCTCGTCGGACTGTCGGATTCTTTTTGAAGGACTCCTGGGACGAGGGTGACCAGACAGCAAGTGTGAAAAATCGAGACGGGGGTGGAGGGTAATAGGAGCCTATACAAGAAAAAGACACAAAAATCGGGACTGTCCCTATAAAATCAGGACATCTGGTCACCCTACCTGGGACCTGAGTGGGGTGGGCAGTGGGGCTGTCTCTACACTGCAAAGCAATAGGACTTGAACCCTGGATCCCAGCTTGACTCAGGCTCGGACTCTCCACCCCCCTAGAGTGCTACGTCCAAGCCCGAGTCTGACAGATTTGTGTGTAGACAGAAGGGAGTTCGGGCTCAAGCCTGAGTCTGAGGCTGGGTTTACATTGCAGTGTATACATACCCAGTGAGGCCCAGAGTTTAACGAGGTTAAAAAGGGGATTGGATATTTATATAGACAGAAAAAATATCCAGAGTTATCCTAATTAATGATAAAAAGAAGTGGAAGGGAGATTAAACCCTCATGCTTTAGAGCTTATGCAATCTCCAACTATTAGAGATCAGGATGAGACCTAATGTGGAGGTGACAGGCAGGGAGCAGATTATTCCACATCTCCCTTCTGTGGGGTTCTTACACCTTCATCTAAACCAGGGGTTCTCACAACAAATTTTGTGGTAGCCTCCAAGTGTGGCCACCACCTCTTGCTGGTGGCTGCTCTGACAATTTTTCCTAAAATACGTAACTTTAGGAAAAACAAATAAATATGGACATACACATGTCCAAGTCATTGTAATTTATTTATATAAGGGTTTTTTTTTCAGACTCAATAATAAAAATAATGTACAATTGTCTCTATTCGTGAGTGGACCTCAACAGAATAGAAACACAAGTAAGGTGCTTTGCACCTTCTTGTCTTTGTTGTTGTTGTTTCTTTTGCTTTTTTGGCTGTTGTTTTTAAATGTGCTAGCTAGTAAGCCTGCTGCTGTGAAAAGTGATACTTGAATGTGAATATCACTTTTCACAGCCTCCCAGCTAGCTGCTAATCTGCTGTGAAAAGTGATATTAACAAACATACAAATAGCATTTTTCACAGCAGATTTATTCAGCCCTGACAAGACCAGGGACAAATTAAGCCCTTGATGGGGAGGTGGGTAGGGAGACAGTGGGGACCTGGGGCGATGGGAGGGAGGTGAGCCCAGGGCCAGAGCCCAAAGCCCCGCAGCCTGATCCTGCAGCCTGCCACCCCAAGGCTGAAGTCTGACCCCACCACCGCCAGGAACTCAATGGCTGCCTGTTCCTCCAGTGTTTGTGTCTCCAGAGGGGGGCAGGGCCCAACCCCTGCTGGTGGCCCCAGGGGGAGGTGCGGCTGCTTTGCATCCTCCCCCCTCCGCCACTTCCAGCCCAGGAGGCTGTGGCCACAAGAAAAGCCCCTGGTGGCCTCTTACGGCCACAGTGGCCGCATTTGAGAAATGCTGATCTAAAGCATCCTCTGCTGGCCATTGTTGGAGACAGGATACTGGGCTAGATGGACTTCAGTTCTGATACAGTCTGGCAGTTCCTATGTTCTTGTGTTAACCTCTGAGGGTTGTGAGCAGCTGAGTGCAATTTATAGCAGCCCTGAAGTTTCTATAAATTGTGCCAGCTGGCTCTAGGATTGGGGGAATGCAAAGGTGGATTAAAGCCTCAGTTGTCCCTCCCTTAGGTCCTATGGCAAACTCAGCTGGGTGAGATCAAAGAACTGGGCCTCAGTCTCTAACCCACCTAATCCTTGGTTCTTTGGCTAAAGCTACCAACAGGGGTGTCAGTTACTGTCAGCCATGGTGGTGGTATTTATGATGTCTAGATCTGTCCATTAGCTGTACTGAGGCCATCAGGAATACAGCTCTAGTATAAATCATGAAATGCTGGTATTTTCTGACCCAGAACTTTATATTCATATCAGGAAACTCACTGGAGCTGAAGAAATGGAAAAGAAGAAGGGGACTATGGTAAAAGACTGATAAAAAGAGAAGAGCCAGCACAGAAATAACAAATGATCAAACTTTCAAATCCCAGCTTCCCTTTGTGTGTGTGCAAAGTTGTATATGCAAAAACCTGCATGCACATTTTTGACCACTATCCCCTGTGTGTACAGGGTGTAAATCAAGGATAAATTTGGCCCAGTGGGACCACTCATATGACTAAACACGCAATATTTTTTCTGTGTATTTGACATTAAATACTCATTATGCAAAGATAACCTGGCGATGACATAAGCTTGAGCCTTTGTCAAGTTTACATCTATAGTTGTTGAATTTTTATAAAATTATCCTATGAGAATTGTTAAGTAACATTCCAAGAGGCCAGTACCACAGGTATAATGTGGTAGCAGGATTATTCTTTTAGGTGAACTCTGTCACTTATTAAGGAATTATTTGTATGGCACTTTGAAGATGTAGAATGCTATATGCAGTGCTAAGTATAAGCATTTCCTATAGAATTACTTCACTCATATTTTTCTTAATATAATAATCATGCCCACATTGTAAGAAGTTCTGTAGTCCATCCAGTTGGAGATTTTTCCTGACATTGGCTATTAAATATATTCATGACAGTGTTTCATATTTCAAAAATTAAACTACACAATTTCTAGTTAGTAAACGTTAGGAATCTGGGCTCAGTTCATCTGAGGTTGAAATTTAAGTGCTCTCACACTCTGCAGTGTGTTGTAGAAACAAATGCAACGGTGTGTTAGTATATTAACTAAAATCCCGATTTCCTTTTTCATTCATATGTTTTTTTTCTTGGCTATAATGAAAAGCAGGAGTCTGCTCCGCACTCTGACAAAAACAAAATTTATTAACACTATCTCCCTTTCCCCCAATCTCACCCTCCCTCCTGTCCTCTCAGACATTCCAGTCTTCAATTTTTAGTGCTTGTAGGCAGACAGGAGGTACATTTTGCTGTGGAGCAAAATGGTTTTAAGTGATACTGACAAAATTTCTCTGTTTTGACCTGTCTGTAGTAGTGTGCCTGAATATGATTGTGCCTTTCAAGTCTTCTGATTAGGAATTAGGGAATAGCATAGCAATAGCATATTGAATTTTTCATGTCTAGTTTGCTCATTTCAATCTGAGGTCCATAGTGCTTAAAAATTGCTACACTTGAAGGCTGTTGAAAAAGGAGTTCCTAGCAGTCACTCTTGCTCTCCCTCTGTCGAATCACACTGAGGGAGTCATGTGCCACCTACTACAGATGATTAATATTTTTAGTTACAAAAATTGCCCAAAATTTGGCCATTCTTGAAACTCAATTTTTGGTGAAATCATTTTGATTGTTTTTTCTCAAAATAGTCAATGTTTTGAAAATATTTAATGGAAACTTACTTAAGGAAAAAATGTATCCTATTGGTTGTTCTTCAAAAATTTGTTTTTGTTTGTTTGCTTTTAGTCTTTAGGGGTGTTTTGGTTTTTGCAGTGCAAGCGGTTGCTGTGTAAACACACATGGGATTTTTCCAAAAGTGATTTGTTTTAAAAATTTCAAAATCAAACAATGTTGTTTTTGAAAATTTCCACTTTAAAAAAAAATGGAATGGGGGGTGAAAAACCCTCTGCAGAAAAGAATCAGAATGTTTGTCCAGTAAGAAAAACAATTAAATGACAATGGGTTTTGGGAATTTCTAGAAATTATTTTCCTCACCCTGCTCTGCTAGCCACAAGACAATTCTGAGCAATAGTTCTGTAGGTAGGACAAGTAGGTGCATGTCTCAGAACAAGGCACTCAAGGAACTGACTATATAACTTCCCCTCCGCTTCTGACCAGCCCTCATTTCCTTTCTACTTCCAAAACCCCTATTTGCAGTTGGGTTCTGAAGTAGAGGGAGGTGGGTGAGCCAAGGTGACTAGGAAGAGGAATATATTCAATGCATAAGAGTGACTGTAGGTAAGCCACCCATCTTCATCCTTCAGGCATTGCCTCCACAGAGCCCCACTCTAGGAAAGCACTGACCTCCCTCAGGAGTTAGGCTGAGCAGCAATGAATAATCCATTGCTGAACTCAAACCAGCATCTGCTCTTGATGTTGTAGTGATTTGTGAAGGTATGATCCAAACTCCACAAAAGGGCACATTGTTGATATATGCCATTGAAGCTGTCATCTTCCTAACTGAGTAAGCCCTGAGGCATTTATAACACAGAATCATATAAATGAATATATGGAAGGGATCTCAAAAGGTTATTTAGTCCAGCCCTCTGCACTGAGACTGGATTGTGTAAACTACACCGTCCCTGACAGGTTTTTGTCTAACCTGTTCTTAAAACCTCCAATGACAGATTCCACAACCTTCCTTGGAAGCCTATTCCAGTACCTAAACATTCTTATAGTTGGAAAGTTTTCCCTAATGTCTAACCTAAATCTCCCTTGTTGTAGATTAAGCTAATTATTCACAGGTAAGGTTTTTCTAAACCTTTTATAATTTTTGTTGTTCTCCTCTGGACTCTCTCCAACTTGTCCACATATTTTTAACTTTTCCACATCTTTCTTAAAGTGTAGTGCCCAAAACTGGACAAAATACTCCATCTGAGGACACACCAGTGCCAAGCAGAGCAGGACAATTGCTTCCTGTGTCTTACATATGACACTCCTGTTAATACACCCCAAAATGATATTAGCCCCTTTTGCAACTGCATCATACTGTTGACTCATTTGTGATCCACTATAACCCCCAGATCCTTTTCTGCAGTACTACTGCCTACCCACTTCTTTCCCATTTTGTATTTGTGCATTTGATTTTTATTTCCCAAGTGTAATACGTTACATTTATCTTTATTAAATTTCACCTTGTTGACTTCTTACCAATTTATAAAGGTCATTTTGAATTCTAATACTGTCTTCCAAAGTGCTATCAACTCCTCCAACTTTGGTGTCATCCTCAAATTTTATAAGCATACTGTGGACTCCATTATGCAAGTCATTAATGATGTACTAGACCCAGGACAGACCCCTGCATGATCCCACTAGATAGGTCTTCCAGTCTTCCCAGTTTGACAGCAAACCCTTCATAACTACTCTTTTAGTATTGTTTTTCAACCAGTTGTGCACAACTTTCTAGTAATTTCATCTAGTGATTCTGTCAGAGAAGGAAATCAGGTTGGTTTGGCAAGATTTTTGAAAAATCCATGTTAGCTATTACTTATTTCCCTGTTATCCTCTAGGTACTTACAAACTGATTGTTCCGTAATTTGTTCCAGTATCTTTCCAGCTATCAAAATAAGGCTGACTGAATACATAGTCTTATTTGCTTAGACAGTTTTGGCAGAGATGGCCTGGCCACAAAATTTTTCTCCAAAGATCACGAGTACTATCTTTGACTTTCTAAATGGCTTAGTTATATGCAACAGCTCATTTAATATCCAGAGAAGCTAACCTCACCTCCCTGGTATGCCTATAAGACTTTGGAAAAAAACCACAGGCAGTGATATAAACCATTTGGAATGAAAAATTGTACATTACTGGTCAGAAATTTGGGAGAGGCCCATTATCATTATGGAAGAAGGTATAAGGTTTATTGGACATCAGGACTTGCGACTCTAACCCAAGGTAACTGGAAAAAAAAATCACCAAAAATTCTTTTAAATAGTTGAAAAATTAAAAACACTAAACAAGCATTTTTAGAAACTATAAAAACAATTCTGTTAATATTTACAATTTATTTTGTCAATTTTCTGATACAGAAAATAGAGAGAAGGTGGCTCCACAACCCCTCTGGCAAGCAGAGAGAGAGGAACTGAGGCCCGATGCACGTTACTTTCCATCACTCTGTCAAAGGGCACTTGTGAGCAACCTGACCACCAGCCACCACTGAAAAAGGTTCTATAACTAGGTGGCCTGGCAGCTGACTCTCCTTCATAACACTGCTTCCGCTGTAGGAATGAGCTTTTTCCAGCTGTAGGCCAAGAACAGGGATACAAATTTAGGGGCTAATCCCATAGACTTTTACTCAATTATTGTGAAGTTAATGGTATTAATGATGTGAATAAAAACTATTCATGTGACTAAGGGTTTGCAAGCTTAGACCCTGTTTCTTCAGACTACATTTATTTAGTGTTAGGGCAAAGTGAAGATGGGCAGGTCATGTAGTCCGCAGACAAGACAATAGGTGGACAACCCGCATCAGTGACTAGATCCCCAGAGACCACAAGCGACCGCTGGGCAGACTGAAAATGCGCTGGGTCGATCCCATGACAAAACTCTTTGGCCAGAAATGGAAAGAACATGCTTGCAACAAAACGGAATGGTGTGGTGTTGACTTGCATTCGTGGACGGACAGACGAGGACAAGCCAGACAAAGGTGACATTTATTTAGAGAACTTGGTTTGCATCACACTGAGTTTTCAGAAGGTGACAGTTAGATTCAGCCTTAGTGTCATTTGAAATTCGAGACATTTAGGAGGGGTGGGGGAACCAAAATGATGTCAGTCCTGCTGAAGTGTGATATACTTTGTGTGCCGGGATGATTTTATGATATACATACCTCACCCCGGTTTGATTGCTTATGAATCTTTGCATGACTTTCCCCCATACTTGCTTTTGGGGAACAAATGGAGTGATATTCTCCAGCTAAGCATCCAGAAGTTCTTCTGACCTAGGAGCCGCTCATTTAAAAGCGCCCATGGTATAAAAGTGACAACCTTGTAATACAATAGCTTCATGGATTGGGGCAATCTTGGCATTGGATTTCCATAAGATTTGAGGAAAAAGCAAACAGTTTCATGGAGCAAGTGAAAAAAGTCACCACAAAAATCTCATATAGTAGAACTATCAGTAAGAAATGTGAAGCCAATAGTCTTTTAGTTTAATACACATTTTTATAAAAGCGGTACTAGAACCGCTTTCATGCATTACCAGATCAAGCCACATTAGCAACAATCATTTATCAAAAGAATGGATATTTGGGCTTTTAAAAATAAGTAGCACTTTACTTAATTGTACCTGTGCCCACAATTCAGGATGTTAATGGTTCTTAGAATCACTAAGGCTTCGGGTAATAAGAAATAAAGAGTTAGGTTATTACTATCATTTTGCAAGATATTATAGAATCTTGACTATATTGGTCTGATTTACTCAGTGTGAAAATGGCTGATGGCAATCTATAGTTTAGACAAATATCTAAAACAATTTCTACAATAAATTATTTCCACAGGTTTAGCTTAAGTATGTACCATCTACATACAAATGATTTTAACGTAAAATCAAAACAAAATGTGGCAAATTAATTTTAGGTGTATAAAAGTACCAAATCCTGAGGGTAGCTACTGTGCACCAAAACAGAGGAAACTGTAGCAAATGGGGAAAAGAACATAGGAACTGCCATTGTGGGTCAGACCAACAGTACATCTAGTCTAATACTCTGCCACGGCCAGTGGCCAGTACCAGGTTTCAGGGAAAGGTGCAAGAAAAAACTCATAGTAGACAGTTGTGAAATAACCCATTCATTGGAAAGCTCCTGCACATTTTTAAGCATTCAGATGTCGTTTTATATGTGGGATGGCCTCTGCCTCTGATTTTTATAACTGTTTGTGCACGGTGAATCAAACCCGCTGTAGTGGATAGAACATGGATGTTGCACTGCAGTCAGTAGACCTACACACGTGCATAAAGTTAAGCACGTGTGTACATATTTGCAGGGTTGGGGCCAAGATTTGTGCCAGTTAGGGAGGTTAGTGAATAGATGAGTAATTGTGCAATTGATGGTTGTGCAAATTTAACTGAGAAACTAACAAGAACTGCCATGAGACTTCACAAGAGGGGAGTAGAGAGCAGGGGAGCAGCATCCATATGGCAGGGACACAAAGGATCTAACTGGTGGACTTGTACTGAGAGTCCCAAGTACTAAAGGTCCAAGAGAGCACAGGAGGATCAGTTGAGAGACCAAAAACAACCCCTAAAACATCACAATGTTTGTGGGGTGAAAAAAAAGAGAAAGATTCCTGTATCTACAATTAAGTCTATATCAAGGAGAGAATGGAAGTACACAAGAAGTCAAAATAGTGTGTTGAAAACTTTTTTTTTTTTTTTTAAGGAGACTTGTTTCTCCAAAGGGATGTTAAGTCACTGGAAAACTCCACTGTGACTTTCAGCATTTCCCCCATAATTCCTATGACTTGTGACACTTTTTACCATGGCTGTTCCCCCTCCAGAGCTTCTCCCCAAATTTGAGATGATAAATCTGCAGCATATAGAATAGCCACTTAAGAGACCCCTATAAATATATGCTCTTGACTCCCAGCTAGAGCCTGATCCAGCTTCCACCCAGGTCAATGAAAATATTCATGTTGACTTCAGTGGGAGCTGGATCAGGCTTCTGAAGATCATACATTTTAAACCATTCCTTGCAGGCTATGTTTTTTAAACACAGAGATAGTCTTAGCATCATCCCACAAAAACTGGAAAAAAATAGGCAACTTGAAGTCAGGGCAGATGGGCAAAGTTTAGTTTAAGCCATTGCAGCAAAATGAAGAAGCAGAAGTAGGACAGAATGTCACACTTGTAACTTTAAATGATTTGGCTGTTCATGTAACAAACCTATTTTCTTTTCTTTCACTTAATATCCCATTTACACTTTTTAAAATAAAGCTGCAACCTAAAATAGCCATGAAAAATTTAATTGATGTTTACCTAATTTCTGTTAATACCAACACAGGCAGGAGTTAGTTACCGTGGCAGGTTGCCAATTGTTACACCAGCAGTTCCAACCTCATACGTCATAACCACCCTGACAGCCAATCACACAGGAGGCACAACAGACCACTTAACAAAACTGATGAGCCACTTGCTCTCTATTTCTTAGGGGCATCCAGGATGAGGCTGGTGGAAGTAACATGTGTCCACCTGGTCAGTGACAATGAAAACACTAGTGGGCTCATCCTCAGCTGCTGTAAATTATCATAGTTCCATAGTCAACTTAGCAATGACCATTTACACAAGTTGAGGAACTGGCCCCAGGAGCAACAAAACATGTTCCAGGTGGCAAATCCACTTCCGTGACTAAGTAGGTCACAGCAGAAGGAATTGTTCGGAGTACAGTAGTAGCCATTTAATCAGAGTCATCAAGATGATTTGGCAGTTATTGACAAATGTCCAATAAGAGGCAGAACAACCATCTCAACTGTTAGAGGGCTCAGTTAATCTACCTTGACCTTCAGCCCAGATGGTTTTGTCTGTGGGTGTTATTAATTGGCTGTATCAGTTTGTGGTCGATGATATGTTTTGTTTGTATTTGATTTAAAAAGAAACTGCAGATGTAACAGTAGCCATTTCAATCAGTGGATATTGACACCTGCCATGTGACCTTTCGTAAACAAGACCCAGGCAGCGAGTGGGGCCAGGCACTAAAAATAAGTTTCTTACCAGTAATTCAGTGGGACACACCTTTATTACAATTGTCCTTCCCTGTCCTTCTCGTTGCACTTATTCCCTCTTTTAATGCCTTTCCCATACAGAACTCAACCCTCTTGTATTGCCACCTTCCCACACCACTAACCACCCCTTCCTCTATCTCACAGGCTTAATTTCCCTCCTCTGGTACATCCTTCATGCAACACTTACCCACTTCTCCACTATTCCCTCCCTTCTTCCGCCTTCCCTGTTGTAACCATCCCATTTCACAGTGCATTCACACATCTCCCATCCTTTGCTACTACAGCTTTCCCTAATATCCCATCTGCTCAAGGCTGTTCACCTTCTTACCTCAGATGGAGTCCATTTTCCCCATCCTGTTTATGCTCCTGTTGTGTCCTGTCTGTCATTTAGATTAAAAGCATTCTAGAAAAGGGATTGTCTTCTTTGTTGCAGGCCTGTACAATGCCTAGCACACAGGACCCTGATCCTGGATTGGGGTTCCTAGGTGCTATCCCAGGATAAACAATGATTATCTTCAGAATATCTTTCCCCACCTTTCATTGTCTCTGTTAGAAGCCATTGTTCCTGGAAACTCCTGAGTTTTTTTCTCTGTGCAAAATCAATAAAGCTGAAAGGTCCTAATGAATCAGGAGAGGGGAGCCACCCATTTTAGGATCATTAAACGTGCTCCTTTCCTGCCCATTATCCTGCAACCAAAGGAGTTTTTATTGCATCAACAGTTTATTAAAGCAGCCCAGAATTTTACTTTAACAGTGTCACTTTGTACATCAGTTTCTATTACTAGGCTTCCTCTAATTTTTCCTTACTTCATTTTGCTTTCTTGACAATTTTGTATTTAATTCATAGCCCAGTTCAAGCCCACACCAGGCCTGTCACCTTTATTTTCCAAAGAGGGCTGAGCCTGTGGGGCTGAGAAGGAGTGACATAGCTATTCCTGTGTCCTCATCCTTTTTCTGCTGGTGGAATAATAGTATGTCACCAAGCATCAGAACCCCACAAAAGGAATTGCTCAGTTATTAATGCTTGCGAAAAATATTTTCAATGACCTTTCTGTTGGAAATCTAGTTATTTTCCACATGCATCGGGGGAGCTGTTTGGAATTCTTATAGTGTCTCTTCTGTTATATTGCTATTTGACGTGTTATGCACCAGCTGAATTAAAAAAAAATACAGTAGTAGCAGTCCTCTAAGTGTGCCTTTTGCAGTTTACATTAGTCCACTTTAAAGAGGACTAAGCTAAACCCTACATAGGCACTCTTCGTATGGAATAAGAGTGTTTACACAAGGAGCTAGTGCAGAATAGCTATTGTGCTTTTAACCTTAGTTTATTCCACACTAACTTTCCATGTAGACAAGCCCTAAGAGAATGTTTCCTGTTTGAAAGCTCTGTAACAGTCTTGGACCACAGGCAGGACACAGTCCAATATTGTTTCAGTACTTCTTTTCATACAGTTCCTCTCTCTATAGTTCTGATTTCACAGCTGGATTTCCCTGTGACCGGCCCCCCCGGGCTGCAACCTGGAACTGGGGTACCACTGAGCCCTCTGTTTTATCAATCTGGGTTCCTCTCAGACTGTGATGTTGTGACAAGCTGCAAAGCCCTCAAAACTTGCCTTCACAAAAACATCCACAGGCAGGCGTCATACCCAACTGTGTTCATGAATGCTTTGCCAGCCACTGCATGAACCAACAATAGAGAGGCTCCAGCCAAAATACCCTCCAGCTCTCCAGCCTAGGACACCAGAGCTGTACGGTCCTGCCCTGTCAAAAACCTCACCAGTAAAAATTATTATAATTACCCGGTCTGCCACTTCTACAAAGGAAAGTGGACATGCACCAACCCTTATTCGTGCGCTGAGATTTTTCCCCAAGCACTTAACAAACCACACTGTCTTCGGTAAAAAATATAAAACAGATTTATTAACTACAGAAAGATAGATTTTAAGTAGGGCTGTCAATTAATCACAGTTAACGAACGCGATTAACTCAGAAAAATTAATCCTGATAAAAATTAATCATGATTAATGACAGTTTTAATCACAGTTAAACAATAGAATGCCAATTGAAATGTATTAAATATTTTGGATGTTTTTCTACATTTTCAAATACATTCATTACAACACAGAATACAAAGTATACAGTGCTCACTTTATATTATTTTTATTACAAATATTTGCATTGTAAAAATGATGAACGAAAGAAATAATATTTTTCAATTCACCTCATACAAGTATGCAAATGTAAACAAACTTGTTTGTCTGAGCGATTGGCTGAACAACAAGTAGGACTGAGTGGACTTGTAGGCTTTAAAGTTTTACATTTAATGTAAATGTATGCAGTTTTTGAATGGAGTTATTTTTTGTACATAATTCTACATTTGTAAGTTCAACTTTCATGATAAAGAGATTGCACTACAGTACTTGTATTAAGTGAATTGAAAAATACTATTTATTTTATTTTTACAGTGCAAATATTTATTTAAAAAAATCAATATAGTGAGCACTGTACACTTTGTATTCTGTGTTGTAATTGAAATCAACATATTTGAAAATGTGGAAAACATCAAAACTATTTATATTAATAGTATTCTATTATTATTTATCAGCGTGATTAATTGTGATTAATTTTTCTAACCGCGCGATTAATCGCAATTAATTTTTTTAATCGCTTGACAGCCCTAATTTTAAGTGATTATAAATGATAGGAAACAGAAAAAGTAGAGTACCTAGCAAATAAACAAAACACAATCTAAGTCAGGTGATGAATACACTACACAGGATTTGAATCAAGCTGTCTCATGCTGATAGATAGTACAAGCAGTTTGTGGATGTTTCATACACAGGCAGGGTTTCCTTCTTTCCCACCTGGGATCAGCATTTCCCCAGTTCAAAGTCTTTGTTCTTCCAGAGACATTTCCAGGTGTTGATCTGTGGAAAAAGTGAGGAGTTCAGTATAATGTGATTTAGTCACAAGACCTTGCATGCTCCAATGAGTCATGGCAGCCATTATTCATAGGCAGACTGAAGCGTCCACAGGTGAGGATAAGCTCTTCCATGGCCCATTGTCTAGGTTGATAGGCCATTCAACTTGAATAGGCCATTCATAACGTGCTGTCTAGACTACCCAGAGCAAGCATATTTGAAATACAGATGCATAGTCAATGTTAATAACTCCAGATACAAAAAGGATACAGGCATACAAATAGGATAATCATATTCAGCAAATCATAAATGTGTCCATTGACACCTTACATGACACATCTTGTACAAGATGCAACATGATCATACCATAATCATATTACTACTGTGAATATGGGGTGCAGAGTATCACAATCCTATCTTCAATGGCAGTGTCACAGAGTGCCCTGCGTGTTGAGCAGGGCCACCCCCATTGTCACAGTGTGGGGTAGGTACACCCCATCACACAATCGTCAGGAGTTCCCGTGGGAACAGGTAATTGTGATACAGAGAGCTCAGGACCCCTGGCAGGGCCAAGTGCACAATCAGTCTGCAGCCCTTGGGCAGGACAGAGCACAACAAACAGTCTATGGTCCCTGAGCCTCCTGGCTGGGGCAGGCAATAGGAGTTGGAGCTTTGACCCTCTGGGCTGGGCGGAGCATAGCAACCAATTAGTCTGCAGCCCCTCAGCAGGGTACAGGAACCAATTAGCCTGTGGCTGTAGCCCCCGGTAGCCACACCTTGTGGCATGTGCGGGGGTGGGATGTAGGGGAACCCAGGCGCACCCTACTCCACCCAGTTCTGACCTAGGGCCCTATGAAGCTGGGAAATTACCAGTTACAAGAATAAATATCAACTTCTAATACATCCCCTGGGTCAATTCCTACCTCAAAGCTCATATCGGGCATCTTCTCAGCTGGCAGCAGCTCAGTGTCCCAATCTGTCCCCACGGTCGACTGGTCATCTACAGTCCAGTCCAGTCCACAGCTCCCACCTTTTCAAGAGTTGCAGGCATCTCTGCAGAAGCCTGCAGCACACATCCTTCTCCTTCATCTTCATGTTCATCCTCATCCTCCGCCAGGCCAGACTGAGCTGGGCTTCCTCCTTTTATCCGTCCCTTCCACCTGGAGCATGTGCAACCAGGGCGAGGGGGGCGTGGTCTCCTGGGCCCACAGTGGTTGGTCAGACCTCGCTGGCCCAGTGCAGAGTAAGTACACCAGAAGCAGAAAGCCTCCCGGAGAGTCAGTGGGGCCACTGACTCTGTGGGAGGCTTTCTGCTTCTGGTGTACTTAAAAAAAATTGTTGTTAGCTTTTGTGTCTTTAGCTAGTTGCTCTTCAAATTCTTTTTTGGCCTGCCTAATTATACTTTTACACTTGAGTTGCCCGAGTTTATGCTCCTTGTTATGTTCCTTAATAGGATTTGACCTCCAGTTTTTAAAGGATGTCTTTTTGTTGCTAACTGCCTCTTTTACTCTTTTACTTTTAGCCAAGGTGGCTTGTTTTTTGGTCCTCAATGTCCATCTAATTTTTTCCATCCATGTGTGGAATGAATTTTGTTATGTGCAGCACAATATCGAGGTAATGTGCGGACGTGCACCGTCACCTCCATACTTTCACAGCAGCCCTTATCCCACGAAGAGCTCACAATAGCTCCTACTGCTAGTACCTAGCTGGGTCTTAGGGAAAGTCTGTCTTCAGGTGATGTCTGCAGTAACTCTCTGTTCATTCCTACTGCCTCCTTCCATAAGGATCAGTACATGCTTTGCAAACTATACATGTAAATACACCACTGAAATGCAGCCACCTCTGGGGAGAAAAGTCAGCAGCCAGCTAGGCCAACAGCACAGAGAGCATTGTGCAGTAGTTTGGAAAGAGAAGGGGAATTTTGGATAGGAAGAATCTTTTCCTCTTATGCAAAATGCTTGATGTTCAGAAAGGGCTTCATATGTAAAGGTCTCATCTGAATGTAAAATATAATACTGCAATATTAGAAATCAAAGTAAATGTTTCTTTTTAAATCAGGACAGTAAGGCTCAAAATAATTTTAAAAAACACTCAAATTCCCCTTACTACTGTCCTCTTGTATTAACAATACAAAGCACTTTAAAACTCCAACAGACTATTCAACCTTCATGTTTATATTTTTACACTGGATCAGCTTGGACAATTAAAGTTCACCTTCAGATTCTCATGCACACACACAATGATCCAATGTCTCAGTTATTACAGTGGAACACACATAGCTCTGTAAATTTACACAGTACTTTACAAACACGTGGGCTCAGGCAAACTTTCACTTGACATGAAGTTCTCCCACTTCTTTCCACGAGGCCACTCACATGAGTAACAGCTATATGAGTATTACTTTTCAGGCTCAGGCCCCTAGATATACCACATGACCTCCTGACAACAAAAGCATAGCAAACACTGCTAGGGGAGGTTTAAATCCACAACAGGGAATTGTTGTTCCAGCCCCAGGGTTGCAGCGGGGAGAGAGGACTCCACCCACCCCAGGGCTGGGGGAGAGAGGCATCTCTCCCCACTGCAGCCCTGGGGCTAGGACTCGCAGCCCTTTCTCCCCGCCACAGCCCCGTACCCCCAAGTTCTCCCATCACCACCCCCCAGCTCACCCCATTGCCCCCACCTGCCCCCTGTGGCTAAGCCCCTGTGTGCGCACCTGCACTAATCAGGTGGCGGCCCCTGATGGGAACCCAGGTCCTCATGCTGTTTTTTTTATTTGGGGTGTACATTTAGTTTGAGCCTCTATTATGGTGTTTTTAAAAAGTTTCCAAGTACCTTGCAGACATTTCCTTCTTGTAACTGTTCCTTTTAATTTCCATTTAACTAGCTTCCTCATTTTTTGTAGTTCCCCTTTAAAATGCCACTGTGGTGGCTTTCTTTGATATTTCCCCCCCTACAAAATTAAATTTAATTACATTATGGTTGCTGTTACTGAGTGGTTCGGCCATATTGACCTCTTGGATGAGATCCTGTGCACTACTTAAGACTAAATCAAAAATTGCCTCTCCCCTTCTGGGTTTCAGGACCCAAAAAGCAGTCATTAATGGTGCCTAGAAATTTTATCTCTGCATCCCGCATTAGGTGACATATACCCAGTCAATAGTGGATATTTGAAATCCTCCATTAGTATTGGGTTTTCTGTTTTTGTTGCCTCTTTAATCTCCCTGAGCATTTCACAATCATTGTCACCATCCTGGTGAGGTGGTTAGAAGTATATTCCTACTGCTATATTCTAATTTTTTAAGCATGAAATTTCTAGCCATAGAACTTCTATGGTACAGTTTGAGTTATTTAAGATGTTTACTATATTTGACTCTGTGCTTTCTTTAACATGTAGTGCCAGTCCCCCACCAGCACGACCTGCTCTGTCATTCCTATATAATTTTATACCAAGTTTCTGTGAGGCTTGCTATAGCAATATCCTCATTTAATACCAGGCACTCAAGTTCCCCCATCTTAGTATTTAGACTTCTAGCATTTGTATACAAGCAGTTAGAATATTTAGAATTTCCAACCTAATGCTTTGTAATACTCTGCCACCATTAGAGAGACAAGGGGATGAGGTAATATCTTCTATTGGACCTCGCCCACATTGTCTCTCTCATATTCTGGGACCAACGTGGCAACACCTATACCACATACAATTATGCCACCATGTCCTTTGTACAGCATCCCACTACTGATTGCAATTTCATCTCTATTATCCTAGTAAACTTCTATGCTTGGAGGTGTCTGTCAGACTTCCTGCTAGAATTAGTCTTTCAAACTAACTGTTAAGCTTAGGTTATTTTGTATCTCTCATTTGAGTGTGTCAGATTTTGTTTCAGAAGTGGACAGTGCTTGAACCATATTAACTTCAAATTCCTATTCCTGCAGCTCCTTGCTTTCTCTTTTCATAGGTGCTCTTAAAAGCCTGTCATCTATAAGAAACTCCTTATCCAGGCCTGCATTTTACAAGTTTTCTTGCAACTTCATTATAATTTCCTAAAGTGTGGGCAGTGTTTTGCACAATAGCTTCTGTAATATGGCTTCCTATGGTTTATGGGGTGTTTCTACCTCAGCTGATTTCTGCTCATAAAAGTAGTCACAGAACTGTTCACAACCAAAAACTGTTGCCGGCATATTTTTTTCCAATCTGAGCATAGCTGTGTTGTTTTTTAATCAGAGTTTTGAAAGCACGTCCCAGTGGTGATCATCTGGCACAAGGACAGCCCCCAGTCAGAGGAGGCTGTAGCAAAGAAGATCTTTGGCTGCACATTAATTTTGAGATTAATTCAGCACTGATAATTCTGTATTTTTTTAATTCACAAAACCCATTCTTTTGTCAACCAGCCCAATGCAATTCTGTACTGTTCTCAAGCAACATTATGAGTGGAGCATTTAATTATTCTGGGTCTCTGCATTAGCACAATTGCCTTCATCTTCTTAGGTCAGACCAAACTACATTGGTCATGGAGTATGTATTCCTCATAATTCAGCATGATCCGGCATGTTGTTGTTGTTCTTATTATATTACTTATAACTGTATTGCAGCAATCCAGTCAGAGTGGCGGTGAGAGGTGCAGGGTGAGGCCATTAGGGAAGACGGGGGTGGTGAGGCTTTGGGAGGGGATAGCAGGCCTTGGGAGTGAAGAGGCAGTAAAGGAAATGGGGAGGAGGAGAAGTCTGGGAAGGAGGAAGTAGGGACTACAGAGTGGGTGAAGGCTGTGAGAAAGAGGCAGGAGGTGAGAGGAGGTAGTAGGAGAGGAGATGGGGCAAGGGCTGAGAGGAAGGGAGAGGGAGGGGTGAGGACAGTGGGTTGGTCCTGCTTTGAGCAGGGGGTTGGACTAGATGACCTCCTGAGGTCTCTTCCAACCCTAATCTTCTATGATTCTATAGGTCAGGGAAAGGACTGGGAGAAGGGGAGGGAAAGGGAAAGGGATGAGGGCAGCAGGCACAGGGTATGGAAGGACTGGGAGGGGAGATGCAGGTGTGAGGACAGTCGGGGAGGCAGGGTAAGGACTGGGCAGGTGCAGGGGTTAGGGACAGCAGGGGAAGGGCTGCGAGGGGGGCTGCAAGGGGGAGGATTGGGAAGGGGAAGAGCTTGTACTAGTGCTAGCTGGAGTAGACGGCCTTTGCAGTGTATCTAGGAGAGATCAGAGTTACACTTTTCTCTGAGCAAAGCTTGTACTCTACTATGTCTTTCAGAGAAGTTTGTAGCTCCATCAAATGCACAAGCAGCCATCTGTTTGTGGTTCAATTTACAAGCATTTAACTCTTCGAAGATGTCACAGGTGCAGCTGATGTGTCTTCTATAACCTGAACATCTAGGATGCATCTACTGGCCTACCACGGACATCAAGATAACATACACAATGACTTAATACTTGATGCCTATTTGCATTGGTGCATTCATCTGCCATGTATGCATATATTTTGAATATGTGACAGAGTTCTTCACTCTTTCAACTGCTGAGTCTTTCACTGTTGCACCGCATGCTTCTAGAGAGTCAGTTAAGTTTTTTCAGAAAGATAGCGAGCATTTGCCAGTCTTGTTTGACACCAGTGTCCAACTTCAGGATTAACAAATGACAATGCACTTAACATTGGCCACCAGTTTGTAGTGTGTAGTATCTCTTGCTTAAATAGAAAGTATGATGCAACAGCCATATTGGGTCACATAAACTGAGTTGTGTCTCCAGCATTCTTAACAGTCTAATTAAGTTCTTCTAAAATTGGCTTTGACAGTGACTGGCTTCTAAGGCTTTCTGCATGTTGATGCAGTCCAGAGGCACAGTATTTTGCAGCCTTTTCATATAGGTTGTCAGTATTGGCTTAGCTGATCAGTCTGGCAAACCAAGCTCCTCCTCTTTTACTATATAAATCCATGATACGCCCACATCTTGAATACTGCGTTCAGTTCTGGTCACCCCATCTCAAAAAATATATATTGGAATTGGAAAAGGGACGGAGAATAGCAACAAAAATGATTAGGGTATGGAACAGATTCCGTATGAGGAGAGATAAAAAGACTGGGACTTTTCAGCTTGGAAAAGAGATGACAAAGAGCGGATACGATAGAGGCTTATAAAATCCTGACTGGTGTGGAGAAAATAAATAAGAAAGTATTATTTACCCCTTCACCTAACACAAGAACCAGGGGTCACCCAATGAAATTAACAGGCTGCAAGTTTCAAACAAACAAAAGGAAGTATTTCTTCACACAACGCACAGTCACCCGTGGAACTTTGCAAGGGGTGTTGTGAAGGCCAAAATTATAACAGGGTTCATGGAGGTCACATCCATCAATGATTATTAGCTAGGATGAGCATGGATGCAACACCATGCTCTGAGTGTCCCTAGTCACTGTTCACCGAAAGCTGGGAGTGGACAACAGGGGATGGATCACTCGATGATTCCCTGTTCTGTTCATTCCCTCTGAAGCACCTGGAATAGTCACGGTCGGAAGACAGGACACTGGGCTAGATGGACCATCGGTCTGACCCAATATGGCTGTTCTTACATAAAAAATAATTATAATAATAAAAAAAGTTTGGTACAGAAACTCCCGAAGATAATGCCCTCTTGAGATAGCAACGATGTGAGATAATGACCTTGGCAAATAATGCATTTTAAAAATCTTTGCCTATTAGGAAACATACATTTATATAAGTTTCCCAGTCACAAATCTAGCATCTGGAGCGACATCACTAAAATATAGTCCAATGCTCTGGCTGCTGCTGTTTGTCATGCCACCTTTCACTCTACCGCTCTGTCCCCAATGTCCCTGCACTGTCACCTTCTGCTGCCACCGTGACCTCTGCGGGTCGGTCTCTCGAGGTTCCACTCAGCTCTCAGTAATTTCAGCTCTCAGTGCGGGAACTTCGGTGCTAGTGCAGACTGGGCCATCTCTTCCACAGAAACACTGTCCCACAGCAGATCTAAGCACTTAGACCTGCTTATCAGTGATTTCAGCTCTAAAAGTCACTTAACAAACCAAAAGACTCTCTATGGAGCCTAATCAGCTCTCTCCCTAAACAAGAGAAAGGGGCAGGTCAAATAGTGCCTGTAACTCAGAGCCCACACCACCAAGCAAAACACCTGTGCTCCACCTGCTCTCTCTTCACTAGGATGTGGCATCCAAACCTCCTGCTTAGAGAATGCAGTTCAGTTGAGGGTGACCAGTGCTTAATTTGTAATGAAAGCGGTGCCCAGGGCTCAAGCAAGTTTGTTACTTTTGTAACTGATGTGACAAGCCCAGAGGTCCCAGGGCTATGAACCCTGGCAAGCCCTAGCACAAATGAAGCAGGAGGGAATCAGGATAACAACATTTCATGACCCCCACATTTAATACTTAAGTGATTTGTAACCCAACACCAGCCAAAATTGATCAGTTGAGCAGCACCGCTCTGTGTGCTGTCTGTGTGCTGGATGTGGCGGCAGAGTAGGTGTGTTCATGTAAATACAGTCTGGCCCTGAAACCTTTCCACCCACCCCTGGCTCAT
Source organism: Natator depressus (assembly GCF_965152275.1). Classification (NCBI taxonomy): domain Eukaryota; kingdom Metazoa; phylum Chordata; order Testudines; family Cheloniidae; genus Natator; species Natator depressus. The sequence goes on along the minus strand of NC_134237.1, from coordinate 95,033,864 downwards.
CACTAGCTGTCAGGAGAGAGCTCATTCACACCTGGCTTATAAATAATAATTTGAAACTATTAGGTAGGCCCATACAGCCCAAACAAATGTGCGGACATTGTCATAAATAGCAGGTGTAGGAGGAAGCTAGGCTTTGTTCAGACTTCAACCCCCCTATGCTTGCTCAGGTACAAGTATTTTCTCAAGGACAGTATATGCTTTTAAAGTGTGTATTACTGTTTCAGTTTCAATTCAAATGTCCAACCAAGGACTAAATTGGAAACATTGCATGTAAGGGGGGGTGTTGGGGAAATTCGGGGGCGGGGGTCCTAGGGAAATCCCTGGCGGCGGGGCTCTGTGCGCGGCTCCCCCAGGCAGTCAGGGCTGAGAGTCCAGCGGGGACCGGGAGCTCAGCGCCCTCCCCTCCGACAGGCTCGCCCTGAGCAAGGGGGGCTGCGCTCAGGAGAGCCGCCTCCCCCGGCCCCCCATGGGCGCGGTGCGCGGGGGGCCGCTCTGAGCCGGGCGGGGAGCGGCGCAGCAGCAGCCCGTGTGCGCCTCCAGCGCGGCCGGCGGGGGCAGCCCCGCTCGCCTAGCCCGCCGGGGATGTGGCCGCGAGCAGAAGGCGCCGCCGCCGCGAGGCGCCGAGCCTGGGCTGAGCCGGCCGCGGGTCCCGCCGCCGCCGCCGCCATGGGGGACCGGGGGCTGCTGCTGCGCTACCTGCTGCTGGGCTTCCTGGGCTGGGGCGCGACCGCCCAGCCGGCGGGGGGCGAGTATTGCCACGGCTGGGTGGACGGGCACGGCCGCTACCACGAGGGCTTCCAGTGCCCCGAGGACTTCGACACGCCGGACGCCACCATCTGCTGCGGCTCCTGCGCCCTGCGCTACTGCTGCGCCGCCGCCGAGGCCCGGCTGGAGCAGGGCGGCTGCACCAACGACCGCGAGCCGCCGAACCCGGGGGTGACAGCCCGTGAGTGTCCGGCCCGCGGGCTCCGCTGCTTCCTCCGGCCCGGGCCGGAGGCTGCAGCTGCTGCGCGGGACGGGCGCGTGGCCTCAGCGCGGAGCCTGCGCTCGGGACCAGCAAACGCGCGGGGCCATGGAGCCCGAGGCGGCTCCCAAGCGGGAAGTTGCCGCGGTTCGCCGAGCCAGCGCGGCCCGTCGCTGCGGAGCGCAACCCGCCCGCGCCCCTGCCGGCGGCCTGCTCGGGCCGGGCGGAGAAAGCTGCCGACAACTTCCCTGGGAAGCGAGTGAGGCACGGGGCGGCCGGAGGCTGCTCCGGGCCCCGCCGCGGCGGCAGGTGAAGGGAGAGACTGGCACGGGGCTGAGTCCGGCCCCTCCCTGACGGCTCGGCGGCGGCGCCCCAGGGCGCACGCGAGCTGCTGTGGAGCCCGGGCTCGCCGGGGCTGCCTGCGGCCCGGGTGCCGCGCGGGGCTGGCGGCCAGGCAGGGGCAGACAGCCCTTCCCCGCAGCGGCCCGGGCCACCCGCTGCCCGCTCCCCGCTGCTGGGCGGGCTCTTGCGATCGCTCCCTGGGCTCCGCCGAGCGGGGTGCGGGGGGCGCCGTCTGGCGCAGCCCCGGGGCCGGGCAGCCCGCTCGGAAATCGGGGCTAAGCTGGCCGCGCTAGTTGGGCTTTTAAGCAGCCAAACGGGAAGCCGCGTTACCGCGTCCTGGGCTGCGCGGAGGGCGGGCAGAGGCGGGTTATTTTTACGCTTCTTAACTGGCCGAAGGTGTTGCTGGAGCATCCGGAGCGAAAATAAAACCCGCCGCCTTAAGGCGAATGGAAGCCGGGCTCCCCCGGCCAGCGTCGTCTGAAGAGCGCTTCGGGACTGTTCAAATCAAGTCAACAGCTGCTGGCAACGCGGCTTTGGTTTAAGCACTCCCACAGTTTAGAAGTGGCCCAAACGTTTAAATCCCATACAACCAAAAGGCAAGTTTAAAGAGCTCGTGACCGTGCAGCGAACGAGCAGCTGGAAAGCCACATCCGTGGCCGTTTTATTTTTTCTTTTCTAGACGTGACTAACTTTAACTGTAAAAAGAATCAGAGTAGGGTCCCAGGAATGTCACTGCTATCTATATCTATATACACAAACAAGTCATCCAGCAAAAGAGCTGAAAGATATTTTGCTGAAAATCAATCACTCTGAAGTTACTTGCGTCTAAAAAGGGGCTGGAGCTTTGGAAGAGTTAGTCCATAGTTTCAGGCAGTTATAATTTGCAGCAGTGAGTAAGTTTCCGAAAAAGCTTGTTGGAAAAGCGGAGCATGATTCCTGAACAAAGGGAAAACCGAACCGAGCACTGCAAACTATACTCATGCAGCAAACGGGGACGATGCGGACTAACCATCCAGGATTCCAATATTGATCTAAAATATTAACGCTCAGAATTATTCGATTAAAATTGTCTGCAGGAAATAATTTTAATTTCTGCATGTAGGAACTAAAGGCTAATTAAAAATCAAATGCAGCTTATTGCACGATCAGTGAAGTTTTTAGTATCAGATCATACTTGCCGGTGGCACGCAGTTTACACAGTTTATTTGTAATACGTGAAAGGAGTATATTTTAAGAAGCGCGGTAGTTGATGAGAATTTAAGAATAATGTGGGACTTTGAAAACTTTGCAGAGTTAAATAGACGAGCTATTTCGGAGTGTTAAAATGTACTTATTTATTTTTCATTCAGAGCCGATCTACGTTCCTTTCCTTATTGTTGGATCCATGTTCATCGCCTTCATTATTGTGGGTTCGCTGGTAGCGGTTTATTGTTGCACGTGTTTAAGACCTAAACAAACATCACAGCAGCCAATACGATTCTCTCTTCGAAGCTATCAGATCGAGACTCTTCCAATGATCCTGACCTCCACTAGCGTCCGGACCCCGTCCAGACAGTCCAGTACTGCAACCAGTTCGAATTCTACTGGAGGCTCCATTCGCAGGTTCTCTTTCGCCAGGGCAGAATCTGGGTGTTTAGTGGCATCTCCACCGTCACCTTACACATCTGGCTGCTTACAAACCGGCCATTCTATCCACCTAACTCAACCAGCTGGATTTTTGGTGTCAGCACCCTATTTTGGCTATCCTCTCCAACCAGAACCTTCCCTAGCTGGGAGGAGCTGCCCAGATTTTAGCTAGGAGTTTTCAAAAGTAATATAGCCATAGGAGGTATACTGCTGCCTTGTACATTTCACATTAATATGATCTGTAGTTATTGAACTCAAAACCATTTGAATAGGGGAGTTGCCCATTGAAAAGTGCACGATTGTGTAGAAACTGGTACAAATACTTACTTTAGTCGTAAAACAGTTTCCTTGTATGTAACTGCATATAAATTATGAAACATTTTAAACATTTATTTCTTTCAAAAAGTGACCTTTTGGTAACTTATTCTAATGTGTGCAGAATTTCTTCAGAGAGATGTAGAAGACCAATTTGGGATAAAATTATTATTAACATAGCTAGAAGAGTTATACATTACTTTTGAGCTCCAAATGATATTAACTCGGTTATAACAAACCAACAAGATTCTGCAACTCTTGAACAATTGTTTATTCACCAGAATAGTCCCATTTACGGCATTGATACTGCTCAGGTGAGTAAGGGTTGCAGGATCCTGACCTGGGGTTGAGGGAAGAAAGCTATAAAAATGGGGAGGAAGGGGGGGGGGAATTGTATACGGTTATAGATACCAGAATCTGATTTTTTTAAAGTGCACATAATATAACCGAGATTATGGATCATAAACTTTATTTTTTGAAAGTAAAGCGTTAGAAAGATAGGGCGAGATATTTTAATATTGTTTAAGTTTAGTTTAAAACATGCCCAAGCTCCCAGTAGTCAGATCATTATATATGGAAAAAGTACAGCCTGCACATTAAGAGATGGTCCATGTAAAATCCTAAAAGCATCATTACTTCAAAGCATTTTTATGAAAGGAGAATTTTCTGTCAGCATTTCGTTCAGCAACATTTATATAAATACATAGTGGACAAAGTGGTCTTCAAGTTCTATTTGTAAAATTAGTAATGTATAAAATGTAAAGACAAATTTGTAATTTAAAATGTATGTACAGCATTCACAACATTAATTATTTAGTAGTCATATTGAATTGTTTTATGTCAAACTGGCTGAAATTTTAATTTGGTTGTAATTCTCTACAAAATGCCATTCAGAAACTGTGAACCTATTAAGCAATGTTCATTTGGATACAGTATCAATACATTCATATTTTGTTTTCTGTACATCAAAAGTAGTAGTAAATTTTGTTCTTTTGCAAACTATTTTACATCCATACACCTGTGATGCTGCAGATTTAATATAGTTTATAACAGTGTTGAATATGCAGTTAACTAGTCAGATTAACATAACTGATGAATTTAACGTGTATATAAAATAAAGATAATTATATTATATTAAATTGTTTACTACACTGCTTGAATTTACAATATCTCATTATAGGACTATGTTTCTTCCTCTGTGTCCTTCCAAAAATAACCAACCAACATAAACCAAAAAACAAACAAACATTAACACAAAAACAAGTCAAGGGAAAGGAAAAATGAGTCCAATCAGGGCCTCTACCTTGCATGTATTTCTGTACATAGATAAAGCCATTCTGTCTCTTTGGGTTTTCTGTATCGCTACACTGAACTTGCTTATCTTACCAAACCACATCTGCAGATGTGCTAGGTATTCTTGAAATATTTTATTATAATTGACAGTTCCATTACACAAGCATTAGGGCAAGTTTAATTATCAAAAGCATATTTAAATTAGTATAAAATTAAGGAATTTAGTGAAAATAATGTCCATCCTTTTTACATTAAAAATGTGGGCCATTTCTCCAGAAAAGTTTGCTTTCTGTCTCTGCTTACCATACACTTCAGTCAGATTCTGCTCTCATTGAAGTCAATGGGATTGACTTCAGTGGGAGCAGGCTAGGGATCTTTCTGAATGTAATTTATTTTTCCTCTAGATTTAAGTAGAATTTTGTTCTTTAAAAATAAATGCTCAGGTATTTCATTTTTTACTTTATATTCTAGTTTTCCAGTTATAGTTTTCCATAATCTTTTCATATATTTTTTCATTGCATTGTCAACATGAAGTGTCAATAGCCATTTCTACTAAAAATGTAGTGTTAGTAGAACTGTATAAGTGAGGGGAAGAAGATTCTCTTGATTCTATACATTTGACATTTTAAATCTAATATGCAGCTAATATTGAAAATGTATGGACTTTGACTTCCATTCACACCTAAAATCATAATACAATAATGGATACATTTAAAAATAATTTAAAATCTTTTCACATCCTCGTAAAATTGCTATGAAAATTTACCAGTCTAGGTTAAAAAAAAATCTATTTGCCCAACCCTTAGCATGATGATTATGAAGAAACTAACTCACTGTATTCACTTATCAAAGAAAAAAATTACTTCTCTCCAGGAAGGGGGAAGGTAGAATTTTGCACATCTCTGTCAATGTCCTATAGGGCCTGATTCTGACTTCAGCAGGAGTTTTGTTTGAATAAGGCATACAGGACTAGGTCCTTAAAGAAAGTATTACATATTTTCTGGAAAAAATTACCCAAGAGTTTACATAGTAAATTAACTGTGTCATTGTTTGGGAGCAGCCTGTAAGATCTGTTCACACAACTATTAAGAGTGGCACTGCTCACGAAAGCTTATGCTCAAATAAATTGGTTAGTCTCTAAGGTGCCACAAGTACTCCTTTTCTTTCTGCGAATACAGACTAACACGGCTATTACTCTGAAAACTACCATGTGAGAGAGAGATATGGATCAGAGGAGATGTGATAGCGGTCTACAACTATGTACATGAGGAGAGGATTTAGCAGACAAAGCATAACACAATCCAGTGAGTGAAATCTGAGAATTACATGAATTCAGACTAGGAAAAAGTGTAAAACAGTGAAGGCAATTAACTACTGGAATCACTTATTTAGGGATGTGGTGGATTCTGTCTTAAATTATGCTCCATTGCAACTATAAGTTACAGACTTGATAAAATTCTGTGGCCTGTGTTATGCAGGATGTCAGACTACATGATCATAATGGTCCCTTCTGACTTTAAAGTATGAATCTACAAATGCATTAATAACATCGGTACAGCGTTTGCAACTTTTAGTAATGCTGATCTACTTACTCACACAGGTAGTTTCACTGTTTAAGCATTAGCTAATGTGAGTAAAGGAAACCTATGCCACAAAATCTGACTTTAGGGCAGGATCCTACAAGATGTCAAATACTCTGGCCCTAATTCTGTAAAGCACTTGCTCAGCTTCATGCACCTGACTATTTTAATGTAGGATTGGGATCAGGTTCTTGGAATCTTGCAAGATGGAGCCTTTAGACCTTGGCAAATGAGGGGTGTGGATGAAGCAGCTGTGCAGATGGGCCTTTCAATAACCTGTGTGCCACTTGAGGTGGGAAGCCTGGAAAGAGGGTCCTTGGATTACTGTATCCACGTTTATCTGGAGCTAGTGACAAAACCCTATGGGTGGGCAACAAGCCACATTATTCAAGTCCATGGATTGAAATAATGATCACAGCCTGCTTATGGTTTTAAGGTTGAATTTCCCCTATCCCTGTAGGCTCTCCAGCACAAAGTCTGATTTATTTGGGCTACATGTAGGAATGGTGAATTTCATCTCCAATGAACAGGAAGAACTATAGCTATGGCAATATGGACGCTAAAAAAATCCATAAACTATAATAATCTGCTAACCTATTATAGATACATTAAAAGGTAAATCACATTCAGGTCTGTGATGTAGTTTTAACAACCAGTTAAAGTGTTTGTTTTGAAGGGATTAGGTGGTGAATGTTTGAACAAAATGCATGAAATGAATTAGGTTAATATAGCTTATATGTTTATGCAGTGTAATACTGCAATTTAGATTAATCAGCATTGTGAGCACAAGGGGCTTGAGTCTTTTCCCACTTTTACTAGTGTAAATTAACTCCACTAACTTCAGTGGGGTGACATCAGTCTAAAATAAGTACAAGTGACAGGATAATCAAGACTAGTAACTGAATACTGTCAGATTCATGCACATTATGGATTTACTTTTCAGAGGTGCTGTGCATCTGCAGCTCCAATTGACTTCTACTGGAGTTGTGGTTGTTCACTACTTCTGAAAACCAGAACTGGAGTGATACAACTGACAATGCAAAGTCCCTGATATACTTCTTGCGAGTATCTATAACTTGACAGCAATATGAAGGTTATTGGGCCAAATTCTGCTTCCGATTTCTCTTGTGGAAATCTGGAGTCACGCAGTTGACTTGAACAGGAATATTCTGTATTTGCAGTGTAGTAAGGGCGCAGATTTGGATTCACTGACTTCAGTGAGAGAGTTTCATCTGCTCGCTACATATGTCCCTGAAAGAATCCCAAATCAGTCTGTGTTAAACTTATTTTGCACACTAACTGCAAAATATCTGCATTTTTAAATAATCTGTCACTTTAATACTCTTTTCTGATCAACTTACATCCCCTGTCACTTTTGAAATTAACTCCATGTGCATAAGGAGTTAATACCTGACTACCACACTTCAATTCTGGCCTGGACACTCCCACTCTTGTTCAGGTGATACACACCATTAAGGGAGAAACATCTTTTGGCAGTGACAGTGGATGATGGACCTTTAACACCAAGCCCTCATAAAAGTCAAACAAGACTCCCTTTTAATCAGTCTCTTCCCTGGCTCCTTCACTGAAAAGCTTTCCTATTTGAAAGGGTGCTCTTCCTGTTCTTTACCATGAGTATCCTCAGACCATGCCTCACTGGGTTAGTTGCAATCTTCCATGGTCCTTTTTCAATGTTTAAAGCAAACTCCTCATTGACTTCAATGAGACCACGAGTGGGCCTCTGCAAACAATCATATTTATTAAAAGTTGTAGAATACTTTGCTATTTTCTCCATTTGCTAGAGTAATACAAAAGTGTACAGGTACTAGTGTGGAAGTTATTTTATTTCCAGTATGCCTCATTTCAATTGATTAAAATAGAAACAATGAAATATGAAAAAGTTTTCCTTTGAACTTTACTTGTAGCACTTGAAACCAAAACCTTCAAAGTTTTTTTTATTTAATGGCAAAGTTTATTCAATTTTTTAATAACAATTAAAAGACAAAACATTAAAAATTTGCAGTTCAAAACATGCACATTCACAAAATGCCAATGACATGTAACACTGCATAGAACTTAAAGCGTTACTAAAATTTAATAAAACACACAGGGCATTTAATGTCCAGTTAAAACTAAACCTGAGAAAAACTACCATAAACACTGAATCAAAAACTCTCCATTCATGCAGCTTCACAATTTCCACAACAGTTTCAGCAGTAATGGTTCAGTGGAGCTGGAAAATCCTACCTTACCTTGAACACAAACTTTGCTTTGACATAGTAGCTGCCTTTCACAGCAGTTTGAAACACTGAAATACTTAATGAAAATCAAGTCAAACAAGAAAAACCATATTAATGCATTTATGGCTTCTAGTCTAGAATAAAGAAACACTAAAACATGATTTTAGCTTTACATGTTCTGATCACAGCTTTGCCATTACGAATTGTTGTATGTATGAAAACGCTTATGTTTAATTCAAAATACGTAAAAAACAAAGGGCCCAATCTTGCAAATTCTTACTCACACAAGTAGTCTTTATTCGTAGAACTACTGAATCCAATGGGAGAAAGGGTTTGCAGGATCAGGCACAAGTTTTTGGAATGCTAAAATATTCCTCATTTAATGAAGATGTATCAGACAACATTTGTTGAGTTTTGCTAGGAAAGAATATACCCAGTACTGACAAAGTTGAATTGACCAATTAATTAGCTTCCAGATCATTAACTTCTGGATACATTATGTTGTGAGTCTATAAATGAAGGCAGAAAAATGACAACTGCAACAACCATGTATTAGCTCAGAAAACTTTGAAATATTAATTCATGCAGACATGATGATTAACTCATCAAAACTACAGCTGCTTTTACATAGTATAAATCAAGATAAAAAAAAAGGGAAAACACTATTTTCCCTTCCTTCAATTTAATGTACATTCCAATTCAAGGTTAAGGCAACAAAGGAAGCTCCTTGTGACATTTTGTAAAAGATATTTTTGTGATATAGTGTATTTTATGGGGTTTATAGGAATCTTTAGCTATCTGTTACTGTCTCAAAATATTTTCTCTATCATCTTTACACAAATAGAAAGATGAATTATTATAAATCTATTGAGGCTGCTTTCCACATATATGCCTAAAATCAGGAAATAGCAAAAGAAAGTCCAAATACAAATGATGATTAGCCTGAATAAAATTTTGTAACAATTAATTAGCCTTTTGAATAACTGTTGCATTCTTTTAAGTAATTAAAATAACAATACGCACACAGGATCAATTGATTTCTGACTGGCACTGTTTTGGCTTAATTGAAGGAACATTTTTTAATGATAGTTTGTAATTGTTATGCAGTGCACATAAGGCAGACTGCAAATTACCATGTGAATTCCATATTGGACTTTATTCACACAAAATTAAAGGTTTAAGTGATCAGAATAAATGCATTATGATTAGCTATTGTAATTTGACTAAACTATTTTCTTCATTAAAATAAATACCTGCATAACCAATGGCTCAAATAAACAAACACATGGTATACTAAATAAATAATATACTATCTTTCTATGCACTTTAACAGTGTGCAAATAAACTGTGTATTGTATACCTGAACTGATTTTTTTTTTTAAATCTGGTTTACACAGGGACACTTTGCTGAGGTGATCTTATATTTTGAAGTGGAACTGTATAAGCAGTACAAAAAGCATTTTTTTTTTACTAACTTTCTAAGCAGGACTATTATCTCACAATTGATTATCATCAGACAATAAGCAACATCTAGTATGTGTGAAAATATATCCAAAACAGACTGACAATTGCAGAATAAAAGTATATATACAAACTCAAACTCAAAATACATTTTGTCAGGCACTACTTAAAATTAAAATGTGTAATCACACAAGGATGACACACATGGTGATGAGCTTACACCTGCTTTGGAAATAGAGCAATATATAACATAATGCAACATCACCAGCCAGAATTCCAATATGAGTCCAGGCTCTCAACAAGATGTGCTAATAGCCCTCTACCTTCTTAGCAATAAAGAAAAATGGAATGGGAGTAAACTGCATGTCATTTTTGTCACCAGCTGTAGGTAGCAGGGCATCTTAATTTTCTGAATTCTTGTAAATATAGCATGCTTTATTTTATAGGAAGGTAAACCCAGGATAAAAGTGAAGCTGCTTGTAAATTTCATCACAATACAATGGTTTACACTACATTTCTTTGCTTTGCATAATTTTTGCCAAATCAATATTTATGCCTTTCACAACTGAAAAGGATGGTTAAAAATGCATTTACTTTTAAAGAGAGGCATGGACTGAATTGTTTTACATTAGTTAAGTCACTGAGGAATGTCATTTAAGAAATTTGTTGAAGTCAGTCATTCTCCGATGGATGCCAAAAATAGGGATCCATATTTTAAGAAAGAGGCATGCCCCCAATTTTTTTTTCTTGCCTTAGGTCAAGTGATATGGCCCTCCCATATTGATCCATCTATTTATCTATGCCTGAAATGGCTTTTCTGAAGGCAGTTCTTCTCTGCATGACTGACTAACAGTGCTGTTTCTAGTGGAATACGTTTTCTTTGTCCCTATGTCTTCTGTGTTCTCTTGTGTTTAAAGATCACTCAGGGAAAGGGAGAGGAAGAGAATGCATAACATACATATGAAATGTGGAGGGCCATTCCATCAATTTGTCCTCCTAAGTATGTACTTTCATATGGTGTCTTCCTTGCTGGGGCTTTGATGTATGATGTGATTTGTATATTTTCTCAAAATGAGAGGTAAGGAAGTTATGTAGTATAGGGAAGTGATATGTGGAACCTGCATAGTGCTGAAAGGCAAGGGGACAAAGTTTTGTTCTTAATAAGTATATGAACGGTCAAGAAATGATTGGTAGGATATGGAATAGCTGAAGAGATATACTGCTTGTTATTTACTATCTAGATTGGATGATTCTGAGGACAAAAAGTGATAAGAATGAAGTTCTTAATAACCTGAAAGGAGAATGGGAAAATTTCTGTTCCATTCTCACATACAGTTTTACTTTGAATGTCAGTTGTATCTATTTTACTTAGCCTAGCAGTCAGAAAAATTTAAAAACTAAGAAGCATTTTTCTCCATATAAAATAAAATTAAAATTAAATTATTATAGTGGACTTTAGGTCAGTATTAAAACAGACAAACTTTAAAAAAAAAGTTAAATTGGACTCTCACTGTGCCATTGTCACAAATAGATATAACATCTGAAAAAGTTAGGCCATCATTTGATAGTGGGCAGAGACATGCCAAATGTAATTAATTTTTAAAAATTTCTAATTACAGTGTACTCCTGGTGCGAAGTGTAACTTTTACATTGCTGAGCTGAGCAAATTGTGGAAAATTTTGTTTTCGTTTGTGCATTTTCTCTTCATTTCTGTTAAAAGCTGAGAGTATGGAGGTTTGCTATGTGACAAATAAGCTGTAAAGAACTACTTCAGTATATTTGGGTGCATAGTAGGAGGTGACTCTGGTGCAAATGGAAGAGTACACACCACACAGAGCTAAAGGGCATACATTGCTTTAACAAGTCATGTTCCAGATAACTTTAGAATAAAAATGGTGAAAAGCCCATAAATAGCCCATAATCTGTTTTTATGAATTAGGACAAACTTTTCTGATCAAATTGTGACCAGATGTGCATATAAAGCACAAGCATTGCAAAAATGGCTATATTATGATGAAGAAAGGTAAGACAGAGCAATTTTCGTTTTGTTTGTAACTTGAACAAAACTTGGAAATATGAGCACCATGCTAAAAGGTGGCAGCCATATTAAACAATAAAAAATAAAAAGCTTTTATCAGACCAAAGGTGCAAAGTTTCACAGATCTGAAAGCAAGTGCCATGAAGGCAACTCGAATTAGGCTCATTATGCTGTATTTTTATCAAGTATGGAGAATCAAACATACATTTCTGACATCAGCACTTTAAGTTAATTTCCTTTTCAATTTCTCTGCAAATGACTACTAGAAATTCTTGAGAATTGCAATTATCGAACTTCTTTGGCAAACATATTTTTTAGGCTAGTTTGACACAAACACCTATATACACCTTGGTTTGAAATCTTGCTCAATAGGGTGAGTTAACACCATTAAAATGTTGGTTAGTCAGCACTTGTTGAAATCAAAGGCTTGTTACCAACTGTACTTTAAATGTATAACCACTTATGAACCTGCACAAATGTTAATAATCTATGTATAGTGGTAATCTGACCATTAATGATGTCCCAAGTAATATGATATATGAACAATACTGATTCAGCCTCTTTGTAAATACGCGATCTGGCAAAACACAAGGTAATTTTCAACCTTTGTTTACAAAGACAAAGCAAATACTTTTTAAAAATGTCTAGAGATGATGTGTTACAGTAGAGTTGCACAGTGCTTATGTCTATTGAATACACTAATCCAAACTTTATGGAATAAGATCATCATGGATCTTTCTGTAATCTTTGTGATTGGATCCTGCTAGCAGATCCCAGCAAAGATCTAGTAGTTTGTCTTACTTAAGTAATTTTAAGGGCTCTCTGTCGCAAGCTGTATTCCTTCACCATTCATCAGGTCTTTGTTTTGTGGTATCATAAGCTCTTATTACTTCAGATTGGGAAACTATTCCATTTTCATCTTGAGAGAACGCATAGCCATCTGCAGATACAAAACAGAAAATAGTTAAACACTGATTACTGTTTCAGATATTCTATAGAATTGGAAGATTTCATATTTCAATGAAACCAAATCAAGATATATCACATCTACTGTTTTCCCCCATTCACTAGGCCAGTAACCCTGTCAAAGAAGGAAATTAGGTTGGCTTGGCATGATCTGGTTCTTTACAACAGCTTACAAACTGTTTAATAATTTGTTCGAATATCTTTCCAGGTATCAAAGTTAGGTAGAGACTGGTCAAATACCAATAACCACATCTTCAGAGGGGGCGGGGAGAGAGAAGAACTCAAATCCTTTCATAATACTGGGAGACAGAAAGCACAACAGAAATAATTCTGTACAGTATCCAGGGAATGCCATAAAAAGGCAATAGATTCAATTAAAGGTGATTATATATCACAGAATCATAGAAATGTAGGGTTGGAAGGGACCTTGAGAAGTCATCAAGTCTAGCCCTCTGCATAGTGGCAGGACCAAGTAAGCCTAGACCATCTCTGACAGATGTTTGTCCAACCTGTTTTTTAAAACCTTCAATGATGGGGATTGCACAACCTTCCTTCAAAGCCTATTCCAGATCTTAACCACACTTCTGATTAGAAAGTTTCCTAACATCTAACCTAAATCTCCCTTGCTGCAGATTAAGCCCATTACTTCTTGTCCTGCCTTCAGTGGAGATGGAAAGAATTGATCACTCTCCTCTTTATAACAGCCCTGAACATATTTGAATGCTATTATCAAGTTCCCCCAGTCTTCTTTTCTCAAGACAAAACATACCCACTTTTTTTTAACCTCTCCTCATAGGTCTGGTTTTCTAAACCTTTTATTATTTTTGTTGCTCTTCTTTAGACTCTCCAATTCGTCTACATCTTTCCTAAAATGTAGCACACAGAATTGGGAACAGTACTCCAGCTGAGGCATCACCAGTGCCGAGTAGAGTGGGACAATTATCTCCTGGCTCTTACATACAACACTCCTGTTAATACACTCCAGAATGATATTAGCCTTTTTCACAGCTGCATCACATTTTTGCATCATATTCAAATTGTGATCCACTGTAATTTTCAGATCCTTTTCAGCAGTACTACCACTTAGCCAGTTACTCCCCATTTTGTAGCTGTGCATTTGATTTGTCCTTCCTAAGTGTAGTAAATTGCACTTGTCTTTACTGAATTTCATCTTGCTGAATTCAGACCAATTTGACAATTTGTCAAGGTCATTTTGAATTCTAATTCTATTTTCCAGAGTGCTTGCAACCCCTCCCAGTTTGGTGTCTTCTTCAAATTTTAAAAGCGTACTCTCCACTCCATTATTCAAGTAATTAATGAAAATACTGAATAGTACCAGACCCAGAACTGACCCCGGTGGGATTCCACTAGATCCACCCTCCCAGTTTGATAGCAAACCATTGATAACTTCTCTTTGAGTATGGTCTTTTAACCAGTTGTACACCCAATTTATAGTAATTTAATCTAGACCACATTTCCCCAGCTTGCTTATGAGAATGTCACGTGGGACAGTGAAAAAAGCCTTACTAAAATCAAGATATATCACATCTACTGTTTCCCCCCCATCCACTAGGCCAGTAACCCTGTCAAACAAGGAAATTAGGTTGGTTTGGCATGATCTGGTCTTGACAACAGATTACAAACTGTTTAATAATTTGTTCCAGAATCTTTCCAGGTATAGCAAAGTTAGGTATAGACTGGTCTATAATTCCCCAGGTCGTCTTTGTTCTATATTTTCCCTTCTCTAGTCCTCTGGGACCTCACCTGTCCTCCAGGAGTTCTCAAAGATAATTGCTAATGGTTTTGAGATTGCTTCCACTACTTCCTAAAGTACCCTAGGATGAATTTCATCAGGCCTTGATGACTTGGATACATCTAACTTATCTAAATATTCTTTAACCTGTTCTTTCCCTATTTTGGCTTCCATTTCTTACCCCTTGTTGTTAATATTAATTATGTTGAGTGTCTGGTCACCATTAACCTTTTCAGTGAAGACTAATACCTATTTTGCTTCAAATACCTCAGCGTTCTTGACGTCATCAGTTATACTCCTTCTTTTCCACTAAGTAGTAGAGCTAAGCTTTCCTTTGTCTTTCTCTTGCTCCTTAAATAACCTTTTCTTATTGCCTTTTATGTCCCTTGCTAGGTCTAACTCATTTTGTGCCTTAGCCTTTCTAATTTTGTTCTGACATGCTTGTGCTATTCTTTTGTACTTGTCCTTAGCAAATTTGTCTATGTTTCCACTTTTTGTAGGATTTGGTTTTGATTTTCAGGTCATTAAAGAGCTCAGATGGAGACATATTAGTCTCTTACTAGTCTTCCGATTTTTCATTTGCATCGGGATGCTTTAATACTGCTGCCTTGAGGAATAGCCTGCTCTCCTGAACATCTTTTTCCCTTAGATTTTCTTCCAATGGAACCTTACCTACCAGTTCTCTGAGTTTAATAAAGTCTGCTTTTTTGAATTCCATTGTCCTTATTCTTCAGTTCTCATTCCTTCCTTTTCTTAGAAATCATGAAACCTATAATTTCACGATTACTTTCACCCAAATTGCCTTCCGCCTTCAGATTTGCTACCAATTTCTCCCTGAATGGCTGTCCCCCAGACTAGTTCCTCCACTTTCTGGAACAAAAAGTAGTCCCCAAACATTCCAAGAACTTACTGAGAATTTTGTGTTTTGACATATTACTTTTCCAACAATTGTCTGGGTAGTTAAAGTCGTCCATTACTACCAGGTCTTGTGCTTTGGATATTTCTGTTATGTGTTCTAGAAATGCTTCATCCACCTCCTCTTCCTGATTTGGTGGTCTATAGTACACAGCTACTATGATAGGTTTCAGAGTAGCAGCCGTGTTAGTCTGTATTTGCAAAAAGAAAAGGAGTACTTGTGGCACCTTAGAGACTAAATTTGTTAGTCTCTAAGGTGCCACAAGTACTCCTTTTCTTTTTACCTACTATGATGTAACCCCTTTCACTTTTAACCAGAGACTATCAACTGGTCTGCCTCTCACCTCCTTCAGAACATGTGTATACATTCTTGATGTATAATGCAACACCTTTTCCCTTTTCACCTTGCCTGTCCTTCCTGAACAAGCCATACCACTCTATACCAATATTTCAGACATGAGACTTATCCCACATGTGCTAGTACAAATATATATACTATTACAAATGTAGTCACATACAAAAAACATTATACACTATATATATATATATATATATATATATTTATTTTCATATATATATTTTCAGTGGTGCCCTTCCTCTTTGGGAAAATCAAAATCAAAACAATTTCAGGATGATGGTCCAAAGTTTACATCATCATACTTTGTAATAAAAGCTGTTTGTAATTCAAACTTAGTGTTTTAACACCAAACAGATTTGCCCTTTCTTAAAATATATCAATATCTTAGGTATATTTTGGTGTGTGTTTGTTTTAGGTAGATATCTTGTAAAAAGTGTTTTTAATAGTCCATTGTAGCAGAAATCAAGATATTGCATTTTATGACAAACAACTGTAGTAAAGTATTGTTTTGTGTCTATATTTTGAAACCGCATGTTATTCTTTTTAAACACTGAACACTTACGAAGCAAGTTTTGCTGCAGAGATTCAGAACGGTACAAGTTCACAGGACTCTTCTTAAAGACATTCTTCAGTAGTTGAGCTCTTTCAGTTAAGCTAGAAAGAAAGTGGAAATTTGTGAAATATGTCAATTTATGAATGACAATGTATAGTTTGCCCATGGGACATTAAACAAGGGCTGACAAACTTAAAAAACTGCCCATTATAAGGTAGGAAAAAAACGGTGATCAGTCTTTTATTTAGGTTGCACCTGACCTAATTATTAATAGACATATGATTAAAATGGTGGCAAACTAAAGTATTTCAAATACTGGGTTTATGTTTGTAAGTTTTGGGGAGAGACTGGTTTGTGGTTATGAGTTTATACACTGACTAGCATATTGAGGACTCTAGGTGTAACCACAATACAAATAAATAAACTAACAATACTATTAAAATATTTAAGTGCCAGATTCTGCCTGGCCCTTTTGTTGTGCAGTGTAAGGGAAGGGGATAGAGACTTCCCCAACCCAGCATGACCTGCATAAAGGCCAGGCAAAATTGCAGCCATTACATACTAAGAAGTGTAAGGATCACTCCCTACCTGCCCTGATATAGTGCCCCAAAGGGGATGGGAAGTGCAGGGAGGAGATGGCGTTAAGGTCTTGCCCCTGGATGCGTCAGCCAGCCATGTGTGTGTCGGAGTATGCTGCCTCCATGAAGGGTGTTGCAGTGTTTGCACTTCTGGTGAGCTCTGGGAAACTCTCAGAAGGCGTTCTGCTTGTCTGGCACATTATTCCTCATGGTGCTTGCTTTCCAGGGGTGTAGCTCAGCACTGCTCCTTAGTACAGGATATGTACAATTTACATAATCCAGCCCTTAATAATTATCTCCAAAACAGAGTTGCCAAGAATTTTTGAAATTGTTCAAGATCTGTCCCTGGGAAACAGGTGCCGTGGATAGATGATCCGCTATTTTTAGAGACTGGGGTTTGAGTCTGGACTAGATGTCAAATTTAAAAAGGGTAAAAAGAAAAGTAGTACTTGTGGCACCTTAGAGACTAACAAATTTATTAGAGCATAAGCTTTCGTGAGCTACAGCTCACTTCATCGGATGCATGCAGTGGAAAATATAGACTAGAAAATATAAAAAGGGTAGTGGCCTGATGGTAACATACATGACTTGTTTTGGTAAAGTGTTTTTTTTTTTTTTTTTTAAAGAAAACATTCTACAAGTACATTTATATAAAGTAACAATTCATTTTGACAAATATAAACAATATGCCGTTTACTATTGTTTCATAGATTTCAAACGTTTCATAATCTGAAGTACATGATAATTACAATTAAATGCTAGAGATTAACATTTTAAAGCTGCACAGCATACTCAAATAAGAGGAATCAACACTATTTTTGTTACTGGAGGTGTCTGATTGCCTTGCTACAAATGAGTACTGCACTTTATCAAGTTGTTTTCAGAGATGCTAAGTAAATAGCAAGGGACATATTTTTGCAGATATTTGCATGCGTTTACAATGCAAGTAGTAGGCGCATGGTCTTTTGTGCACAAAGGGTTTTCAAAGATTTATGTGCACACCTAGGCAGGTTGAAAATTAAGCTAGAACTAAATTGTAGGTGTACATGCAGATTTCTGGTAACATACACATTGCTGGGAGTTTAAAGCAGGGCTTCTGTGTGTCATCCAGTTATATACTGTCCATTCTTCTCCCTCCCCAAACTCTGCAACTTAGAGTGACACCTCATTACTATTTGTGCTGCTACTGCAAAATATACTGGAATAGGATCCAGACAGCTCTTCACCTGAGCACAAGTAGAAAAAAAAAGGGTGTGTGGGGCAGGGAATGAATGGCAGTTTTAACCAATTGATACATAGGCACTGGTTGAATGTTACAAGGTTTGATGTTTTCAGGAAACAAACAGGCTGTCTCCTCACAATGTATCTTTCTTCCCAAATTCTTATAGTTTCCCATGGATAAGACCCTAATTTAGTGACTAGAAAATAAGTGGACTGGCCATAGCAATAGAGAGCTTGAAACATGATAAATATACTTTCTGATAATTTTAAGAAGATTTACTGCAGGAGTTGGGACGGAATGTAGATGAGGACTGGGAATGGTATTACACAGGCTTTTCAGGCAAACCACAGGAACTATGCCCTGAACTGGGCCTCAGTGTCAGACACAACAGTGCTGAATGTTTTGTCTTCTGTGTGTGAGCTGCTTTATCAACATGACCCAGGGTGCCCAGATAAAATTCAAAATGGAACATTTTGAACTCATGCTACCTGCTGAAGCCTTAGAGCTGTGAAGAAACTGTTTCAGTTATAACTGTGTTCATGGCAATCTTGGGAACCTTAGTAAGCTCAGTTAGGATGTACTGTGAAGCGTTTTCATCCATTTTTAAGGCCAGAAGGGACCATGGTGATCATCTAGTCTGACCTCCTGCATAACACAGGCCATAAGATTTCCTTGAATTAATTCCTGATTCAAGTCCAACAGTTGTGATTTAACAAGAGCACATCTTTTAGATAAAACATTTTCTGTGATGGAGCATCCACCACAACCTTCAGCAAGTTGTTCCAATGGTTAATTACCATTAAATGGTTAATCACTATTAAAAATGTGTGCCTTATTTCTAGTGTGAGTTTGTCTAGCTTCAACTTCTGGCCATAAGATCTTGTTATACCTTTGTCTGCAGGATTGAAGATCCCTTTATTAAGCAAAATTTCTGTTCCCAATGTAGGTGTTTAGGCCCAGACCCTCAAAGGTATTTAGGTTCCTAACTTCCAATGATCATCTTTGAAGATCTCGTTCTTACAGAGTAAACAAATCACCCTTAACGTAATCTTTAGTAAGACAAACAGATTGAGCTCATTGTGTCTTTCACTATAAGGAATGTGTTCCAATCCTTTAATTATTCTCAGGGCTCTTCTCTCAACTATATCCAATTTTTAATGTCCTTCTTGAAAGATGTCTTGAAGACCTGCTTGACTGATGATAACTGGAGGAAGACAAAATCCAACATAGACTTTTACATGAGCGAACTTCTGTTGTCCTGAGAGCAAGCTGCTCCCTAGTGCTTGAGATACAGATGTTAGTTAGCAAAGGGGATGCACCAATTTAATTAAGTTGGATTCTAAACCAATTTAGTTAAAATTAGTGCAATTTTCTCACATTGACAAAGCCTTAGTTATTTCAGGGGCAACCATGATGTCGGCACCAACCCAGATCTTGTAACAACTCAAAATAAAAATATCTCAAAGTAAAAAGTTACCCATAAGATACTAAATACACAATAAAATTAACTATACAAATTCAGACAGATTTGGAGGGAAGAACTGGAGAAAAAACTTGGCAAAGCCAGACTCTGGGCTGAGGTTCTTCTGGCTCACAGAACAATCTTGGGAAGAATCTTGAAGAAGGAGGTACTGAAAAGGTTGGGGACAGCACTTACCTTATGTGACAATGGGCACTGAATATGTTTGATTTTAGGAGGGGATGCTTGTGCAATGCTTAATGTACTCAATTTTTCAACAATGTTCAGAGCCTGTGAGGGGCTGGCGGTAAGGGACATCTAGGTATATGCAGAGCCCACACTAAAGACAAACTATACCTCCCCGATAGGCTCCCTTTTGTTCTGGCAACCCCTGCTCTAATGAGATCCACAGTGCCACATTCTATCCAGCTCTCTAACCCTGGTCATTGGAATGGTGCCTACAGAACTACCATGATTATCTCCTGCTTATGGCCTGGAATAAGCCATCAGATGGGTATTTTTGCATATGTAAGCTCTTGAGAAGTGGGCCTTAAACATGCACACTTTAAGTTCATATTTGAATACTAGTTATGGAACAACTTCTTATTGGTAGTTTGTGTATAATGAAGACTCAACTATATAGGGCTCAATATCTGAACTGAAAATGTAATTGAAGACAGACAGACATCTTAGATAAGATATGTACTCTATTTTCACTCCATACTGTATTTTCAAATACATAGGGACCCAGTTCTGCACTCCTATTCACCTGAATAGGGATTGTAGGATAATGCTCTTTACTTGTAACTATCTTTTTGGCATTCAAAATGAGTTCTGAAAATAAACTACATCTATCAGAGCCAAATGTAATATAATGTGAGGTGTGATACATAAGCAGTGCTAGGTGACAGTACCTCAGCATTTGTGCTAATTAGGTGCACTAGGAGGCACAGACTGAACATTAGCACCATTCAAATACATGAAGTGTGTGTATTCTTAAATAACTTCTATCTTGTATGGTTTAAAGATTTAAATAAACTAGTAATTAAATGCATCTTATAACGTAAATTACGATGAGCAAAAACAGATTAAAATTTGCAGCCATCTAAAATGCTTATTGCTTTATATATTCCTATTACATTTCTAGTTTAAAAATATTTAAAAGTGGCTTACATAAAAAGATAATATGACTATATTAAGAAGAGGCACTTGTGACATACCAATATTTCAGTACACCTGCACAAGTCAAGGTAACTAGTCATGTTACTGTTCACATATGCCCAATTCAATGCCAGTAAAATTTTTTACTTATGTAAAAATATTTTTTTTAAATACTGAAATAGTACACATTTTAAGAGTTGGGTGTGAGGTGGGGAAATGTTTTTTGGCAATGAAGGTCTGAAATAATGGTTTATTTTTAAAACATTTATCCTCTTACTTTTAGTCATTTCAGTTTTAGGCACAAGAGGCTTCTTGGCATATCAATTACAATGGATCTGATAACAAAATCAAGCCACCTTCACTGCAAACTACCCGTTTTATTGAGGCAGTCATATACTATAGGCTCCCATAGGCTTCTCTGGTCAGTGATGCTAAAACATTCAAGTTCTCTTTCAGTTAGAAAAGTGACTGTGTAATAATGGCACCTTCTTGCTAAATCTG
Organism: Natator depressus; assembly: GCF_965152275.1. Taxonomy (NCBI): domain Eukaryota; kingdom Metazoa; phylum Chordata; order Testudines; family Cheloniidae; genus Natator; species Natator depressus. Next base: position 95,012,539 of record NC_134237.1, on the reverse strand, counting down.
TTTTCTTACTTTGCTGATGAAAATGTATTTGTACTAGTGTTATTAGTGTTAGGTGTATTGTTTACTGAAGTACAAGATAAAATCTTATTTGACAGTTGGGCAGAAAAATTCAGATTGCGGAATCTTTATTACTGGGAGGGATGTAAGATTTAATAAGAACACTCATATTAAGTTTGCACTGATCACAATAAAAACATCTCTTGATTTCAAACCTAAGAAATCTGATACTGAAATCACTGAGAAGAAAAAATATGAAATTTCTAGAAAGCCATTTTTAGAATTAATTTTCATGCTATGACCACCTTTTAAAGTGCATTATATGTACAATTCAAAACTTGTTTTTAAAAATAAATAACTTTTTTTGTTTCATATAAGCACTGGCAGTAAAAATTGGTGAGAAATTTTTACACCTTCTTTGAGGATTTCCATTTAGGTGTGTTCAAATCAAAACAGAGAAGAATGAGGATGTGACTGAAAATATGAGGAACAGCTCTAGAGATTATTTATTCCATTCTTATAGACCTTTCTTTTACAACATACAATATTAAAATGTAAAATGCAATGAAGATCACTCAAAAATAAAACATTTTAGATGATGCCATTCTAAATGGCATTTTAATCCTCATTTTTAAAGACAAAGATCCTATCAGAGTATTCAAAAGAATGTTCAATAGGAAAAAATACCATTTCTATAACTTTGCAGTCGTATTCCTATGAAACATTTATTCAAATACATGCAATGTCAGGGCAAAAAAAGTATTACAATCTGGACTGGACAAATGTGGTAGCTGGTTTCTACGTCAACAAATAGCAGTGAAATAATTAACATTTTTGGAATTTAAATAGTTAACATCTACTCAGAATAAAAAAACCCAGATAAAGTTTGGTGGTGGCAGTGGAAATCCAAGGGTAAAATAATTTTGTACCTTGGGGAAGTTTTAACCTAAGCTGGTAAAAGTAAGCTTAGGAGGTTTTCATGCAGATGTGGGGACCCTTTTTACCCTTGGATTTCCACTGCCTGCATGAAAACCTCCTAAGCTTACTTCTACCAGCTTAGGTTAAAACTTCCCCAAGGTACAAAATTATTTTACCCTTGGATTTCCACTGCCACCACCAAACTTTATCTGGGTTTACCGGGAAACGTGGTTTGGACACGTCTTTCCCCCCAGAATCCTCCCAACCCTTGCACCCCACTTCCTGGGGAAGGTTTGGTAAAAATCCTCACCAATTTGCATAGGTGACCACAGACGCAAACCCTTGGATCTTAGAACAATGAAAAAGCATTCAGTTTTCTTACAAGAAGACTTTTAATAAAAGTAAAGGAATCACCTCTGTAAAATCAGGATGGTAGATACCTTACAGGGTAATTAGATTCAAAACACAGAGAATCCCTCTAGGCAAAACCTTAAGTTACAAAAAAGACACACAGACAGGAATAGTCATTCTATTCAGCACAGCTCTTTTCTCAGCCATTTAAAGAAATCATAATCTAACACATACCTAGCTAGATTACTTACTAAAAGTTCTAAGACTCCATTCCTGTTCTGTCCCCAGCAAAAGCATCATACAGACAGACACAGACCCTTTGTTTTTCTCCCTCCTCCCAGCTTTTGAAAGTATCTTGTCTCCTCATTGGTCATTTTGGTCAGGTGCCAGCGAGGTTACCTTTAGCTTCTTAACCCTTTACAGGTGAGAGGATTTTTCCTCTGGCCAGGAGGGATTTTAAAGGGGTTTACCCTTCCCTTTATATTTATGACAATGATGATTTTCATTTCCAGTCTGTTGATATTAGAAAGTGTGCTCACTATTTAACCACTTGTTTTGCACATATGTCTGGTGCATATAGGCTGCTACAACATAGGAGATTTACTGTTGGTTATTACAATTTTCCAGTGTAAATTGTTAATGAAACTCCCTGAAGAGATAAGCAGGTTGGTCCACCAGATCAGAGACTCCTGACTTTCATTTTCTCAAATAAAGAGTTTCTTCTACAGAGAATGACATTTTTGCCATGTAATGTGAGTAGATATTAATTAGGGCTGTCGATTAATCACAGTTAACTCACACAATTAACTCAAAAAAGTAACCGTGAGTAAAAAAATTAATCGTGATTAAAAAAATTAATTGTGATTAATTGCACTATTAAACAATAGAATACCAATTGAAATTTATTAAATATTTTTGGATGTTTTTCTATATTTTGAAATATATCGATTTCAATTACAACATAGAATACAAAGAATACAATGCTTACTTTATTTTTTTTTATTACAAATATTTGCACTGTAATAATGATAAACAAAATAAACAGTATTTTTCAATTCACCTCATACAGGTACTGTAGTGCAAACTCTTTATCATGAAAGTGAAACTTAAAAATATAGGTTTTTTTTGTTACATAACTGCACTCAAAAACAAAACATAAAAACCAAGTACATAAGGAGTTGTTACTAGGACGAAGGAGATGAATTGTTCTTCTTAACCTCTGAGGACATGACAAGAAGCAATGTACTTAAATTGCAGCAAGGGAGGTTTAGATTGGACATTAGAAAAAACATCCTGTCAACATGGTTAAGCACTGGAATAAACTGTCTAGGGAGGCTGTGGAATCTCCATCATTGGAGATTTCTAAGGGCAGATTAGACAAACATCTGTCAGGAATGGTCTAGATAATACTCAGTCAGGCCATGAGTGTAGGGGACTGGACTAGATGACCTCTCGAGGTCCTTCCAGTCCTATGATTCTATGATTTGAATGTAAAACTTTAGAGCCTACAAGTCCACTCAGTCCAACTTCCTGTTCAGCCAATCTCTGAGAGAGACAAGTTTGTTTACATCTGTGGGAGATAATGCTGCCCACTTCTTAATTACAATGTCACCTGAAAGTGAGAACTGGCGTTTGCATGGCACTGTTGTAGCTGGCATCACAAGATATTTATGTGCCAGATGCGCTAAAGATTCATATGCCTCTTCATGCTTCGGCAACCATTCCAGAGGACATGCTTCCATGCCAATGACACTTGTTAAAAAAATAATGCGTCAATTAAATTTGTGACTGACCTCTTTGGGGGAGAATTGTATGTCTCCTGCTCTGTTTTACCTGCATTCTGCCATATATTTCATGTTACAGCAGTCTTGGATGATGACCCAGCACATGTTGTTTGTTTTAACAACACTTTCACTGCAAATCTGACAAAATGCAAAGAAGATACCAATGTGAATTTTCTAAAGATAGCTACAGCACTCGACCCAAGATTTAAGACTCTGAAGTGCCTTCCAAAATCTGAGGTGTGGAGCATGTTTTCAGAAGTCTTAAAAAAGCAACATTCTGATGCAAAACTACAGAACCCAAACCACCAAAAAAGCAAATCAACCTTCTGCTGGTGGTATCTGACTCAGATGAAGAAAATGAACACGCGTCTGTCCACACTGCTTTGTAACATTGTAAACAGCAGCATTATCTCCTGCAAATTGTAAACGAACTTGTTTGTCTGAGTGATTGGCTGAAGTAGAACTGAGTGGACTTGTAGGCTCTAAAGTTTTACATTGTTTTATTTTTGAATGCAGTTATTTTTTTGTACATAATTCTACATTTGTAAGTTCAACTTTCATGATAAAGAGATTGCACTACAGTACTTGTATTAGGTGAATTAAAATACTATTTCTCTTGTTTTTTACAGTGCAAATATTTGTAATATAAATATAAAGTGAGCACTGAACATTTTGTATTCTGTGTTGTAACTGAAATCAATATATTTGAAAATGTAGAAAATATCCAAAAATATTTAAATAAATGGTATTCTATTATTATTAGCATGATTAATCATGATTAATTTTTTTAATCGCTTGACAGACCTAATATTAATACAAAGATCAGCCAGGATTAAGGCACCAAATTAAAACAAAAAATCCCTAGACCAAAGAACTAAACAACTCGTCTGGAGGATGATTGGGGCCAATGAGGATGTCTTTGCAGCTAGTGAAACAATTTTCTGACGTATTCTCCAGAGGCCTTCTTAAGATTAATGCAAGCTCACAGATGAACTAGATTGTGAGATGGTTCCAGAGCACTCTTATGGATTTATGATCATCTTCAGTGATAAAAGAAAATGTATCTGTTTGTAAAAACATTACCCTAATAACAGAAGCTGAAGAAGAAAATACCTTTGGACACAAGAGATGTACTTTGAGGACGATATGGTTGACTGGAGAGAAGGAATGAAACTCTTCCCAGCAAAACACTAGTTGATATAAACCACATGCTCACATAGGGCAAAATGATTGCTAGTCTCTGGAAGCACAGTGAGGTTCACCTGAGCTATAACAAGCACTGGGGACCTGGAAGGAGATTCAGTGTGATGGAGAGGTGTCTGTTTCCCAGACAACTGAACTGAAATCAGCAGTCTGGGAACACAGTAGAGATGGGAACAGTGCTGCAAGATTCAGCAGCAAAAGAAGCACACTGATTTACTCTCTCCCAGAGCCTTGGCAAAGGTATTCCTTTCATCGTTCTTTCTGCTACTGCAGCAAAATGGTCTGGTCTGTTCTTTTCTGTCTCTTCTTCAGTATAATTCTTTGCCATTCTTCTGTAACTTTTGAATAAGCCTTTATTTCTTCAAGTCTCCTGAAATAATATTCCTTCTTCCTTTTCAACCATACATGCCTGGCACTGGGAAGAGTGCAAGTAGTCGGGGGAGTGCACTTTGTGGAGATTTAAGTTTGATTTATTTCTTACCTGTTTTACGTTTGTCTAGTGCATTTTCCTTTACTTGATTTAATATATGAAGTAAGACAGAGGTTCTTTAGATTGGTGTTACATCAATTTGTATTCCTTAATGTCAGCACACTGTGCAGAGATTTTGCTATTTTCCTTTAGGCCCTTAATCTGAAAGGCTTTTGACTGAGTTTAACAGTTGTCCTTAGGCAAAGTTTATAAATGTAGCTGTGAATGAACCAAGTTCTAACTTGTTTTGTCTCAATTGTGAACACTGCCAAAGCAGCAAAACAGGATTTTAAAACCAGGTTCTGTTAGTATTTGGTTTTATCCACAATGACTAGCCAAATTTGGCAGAACTTGGTTCAGCCACAAATGAACAAACTCAGTTGAAAACGTTCTGTAAATAATTCCTTAGGCCCTGAACTTTCAAAAAGATGCACACAGATGGATTCTTGTACCTGCAGAGAACCCCATCCATGTGGATGCAAGTGTCTGTCTGCTTGCATCTTACTGCAAGATCAGAGCCTTAATTTCTTGATAGTTTGTATAATGTGACTATGAACATTCAACAGCAAGAAATTATTTTTAAAAGATCAATCTACAGGTATTTTACAGTACCTCTTGCCATGCACAACTGCCCCTGGATCTTGAGATTTTGCTTCCAACTCCTGAACTTCATCTACCAGTGTCTTAAAAGTAGATCTCTTGATTCTGCAATATGAAATGCTTTCAGATTTACTCTTGTTGAAACCATAATATATGTCTTTTTCAAGACTCTATAATAGAAATTTACAAATTCATTTTTGCCAAGTGATTTCAACTTAAATTCTGAAAGGAGAAATTTTAAAGAATACACTAAATAATACACTTTGTCAGCTGTTATGCTAAGCACAAACAACAGAAGTTATCAATTAAAAGTTCTGATTAACAAAAATATTTAAAAAGAAATAAAGTAGTGGTACATTGTGGCAAGATTTGTAAACTACAAACAAAGTGAGTCATAATTTGAAAGAATCAATGAAGCTCTTTATATTTTCTTAAACTGGCCAATACTTAGAAAAATTAAAACTTGACAATAATTTTCCCTCTAAGTTTTAACAGTTCTATACTTACACTTTGTATATTACGTCAAAAAGCAAAGCTGTCACAGGAATACATAACAGACCCATCCAAAAGACTCCAGAGCTGAACAACATAACTGCCTGGATAGATAAATCACAAAAATGATACCGTTATAAAAAAAAAATACCAAAACCTTTAGACATCTTAGCATTTTCTTGGCTCAAAGTATCAAAATCAAATTCATCCAAACTTTGCTGGGCTCTCTAATGCAATATAGAAATTACTGGGCCCCATTCTGCAAACCTTACTCACAGGAGTTGTCCTTACTCATCCTGGGTGAAAGTCCCTCAAATACTTAATATGTAGGTAAATGCTACTCATGTTAAAAGCTTCATGGAAAGTTCAAACTGTTCAGTTCTTTAAAAATAAAAAAAAAAATAAACAAAAAACCCCCCTAACACCCATCTTAACACCATCCCATTTCTAATACTAATAAAGATTATTATTAAAATAAGATATAGCAATTTAAAATAATGCTAAATCTTTGAGAACATGTTCTAATAGCACTCCTATTTGCTGTCAACCCTAATATGAGATAATGGATACCGAAAAAGATATTTGTCCTTACAATTATCTTGTCATACATCTCCCAGGAGCACCCATTACTACTACGACTAAACTGACTACTGTTTAAATGTTTTGTTTATAATTCAGAACTGCAAAAATAATGAGAAAATATATATACTTCACCTGTTTTCCTGTAATCCTTTAACAAAACATCTAAACAAAAGCTGTTTTTAAAATAAAGCACATTGATGCAAAATTTAAATACTTCACTACCAACACACTTTTTGGCTTTTAGTTAGGTGTATAATTTAGTCTTTACTTTTTACTGTCAGAATGGAAACCAGAATTTCTCCTGTCCATGTTAATTAACTTGTTTTTGCACACCTGTTACAACCAAAGACAAAATAAGCAATACTCTTCTGCAAAATTAGTATAAAGGGCATTAAAATAATCTTAATTTGCCTTTGTAACACATGCCAAGTATCTACATTGGAGATATTATGGTTGCAAAGAAAATGATCTATGATTAATAAATTGTCAGTTGTTTGTAATTAGAGTATTAAAAATGCCTTTGTAATGCAATTAGACTTCACAGAGATTAAGAGTAACATTGCTACACAACAGCATTTGAATTCTTTGATTTCATTTCTTGAAGTCTAATTGCTTCTAAAGGTTAAATTTGCAGCACCTAATTGAAATAATAAACAAACTGCAAAATTTTACTAATATTAGCAATACCCCAATTAAAGGAAAAATGCAGACACTTTGAATAAGTAGCTTAAATACTACTCTTTTTTTTTAGCACACATAAATTACAGTTTGTTTCCGATCTGTATGTGGTACATTACTTACGGTCTGGAAAGAGAGAGTCGTTTTCACAAAGTCTTATTATAATGTAGTAGTGAATATAGCCCTATTTATTTTCAGAGTGCATGTAGATACATGTATTCCTTGGAAAATTTTAGCCAAGCTGCAAACTGCAAATGTACCTTTTTTATCTACATCCATGTTTTATAAAGTATAATAGCTGTTACAGGTGACTGAGGATGCCCTGAGCACTTTAGTTTTTAGCCAGAATAATTCCTATAAACAAATTTATAAATTATGAATAATAATGCTCGGATTAAAATAACTACAATTCGCAACTTCAGCCAAAAAGATCTTTTTAGATATCTGTAACAAAACGGAGAAAAATTTATTCACATAAAAGTCACTTGATATTATAACCAAAACATGACCCTTGACATGCTTGGTGACATGCTCAATTCTTAAAATCAATACTAATAGGAAATGCCTATCAAAACTACATTTTGTAAAAGCTTTGAAAGTTTACGTTAAAGTAACAGTTATATAGACCAACATTTTCCTAAACAAAAAATGGCAGAGAAAAATCACAATTTGATCTGAATCACTTTATATTATTAATTTTAATAATATTTTTAGTTTAGTTTAGTAACAGCAAAGAACTATACTTGCTTTAGCCACTCTATTAAATGTTTCCTAGTGAAACAGCAAAAGTGATAATGTAGGTCTTAGGATGTTAATTCTGACTATTGTAATGCTAACTATGAATGAAGCAACAACTGGCGCCTACTATTCAGTCCATCCAGCCTTTAGCTTTACAAATGAACAACACGAATTGAGAAAAAAAGTTTTTCTGCGTCATATTTGAAAGCCTGTCAGATTTTTTTTTCTTTTGCAGAGTTAATCCAAACCTAAAAGATTTAAAGCCGACATTCGCATTAAAGACAGAGGGCCTCTTTGTATTTTTTGGATGAAGAGGGAAAAAATAAAATCCCACAGAGGTATTTCCTTCCTTTCTGTACAAGAAAGCTCCCCCCTCACTCTGTATAAACCATTTTTGTCTCTAACTTTTCACATCTCTCTACACATAGGCAGGTCATCTGGGAAATGGCAAACCAATCCTTTACAGACAATGGCACTAACAGGAGCAGCCTGTTCTGGGGATGGACTCTGGCTGCCTCTGTTCGTAGTTCACAAATTGTTCCTAATGTGTGAGATTAGTGGTCAATGCCAAGTTTTTTTCCTCTTTAGGCCTTGTGAAACCAAATGGAATCTTCCACAAAAGTGGCTCCCAGGGGAATTCAAAAATAATCCGAAGTAAGAGTTAGAAAGCCTAGTAAATTGTACGACTAACAGGTCCCAGGGGGAAAACAATTGCTGTCTAAGTAGCATGGATACGCTGCAAATGTTGACTCTCAAAATTAAGACTTTCTAAAATAAATTAAGGTAGCTCATAAATGTAGCTTTAACGGAATATTTCCTGATGCTGTTTGAGTTTTGTTTAAAGAAAAAAAATTCCTGAAGATTGTTACCATATCACTTTTTAATTCAGTAGAATATTAAAAGCCTTGCCTGCAGAACTTTTTAAAAGCACTGAAGGATAATGTACTATCAGAAAATTACATATCAAGGTTGAAATGATTAGATAAGAATATTCCCTCTCTCTTTACTATATTTATGAAACATTACAGATACATTCAGACAAATCATTTTTAAGGATGAGGATATCAGAAAAGCGAGGCAACAAAGTTGGAAAGAGCAATAAAACCATTCTGTGGAAAGATTTATAAAGCCTTTTCAGTTTATCTAATCTAGCTATCATCACTGTAGTACTGGTATGTGAATGCCTCCCGAGTATTTAAGGATAGAAATAATAACAGTTTCTCCCTCTTTCTTCCTTCTCAGAGAAATAACTTGATTAATTTATAGTTGGGTTTTGCGTACGTGTGTGTGCGCGCGCGCACACTAGTTAAAGAACTAACTGAGGCACAGCTAAGCCGAAGATGAGTTTTGCATTTAGTTCTCAATGCAGTGAGGTTAGAGGTCATTTTTATCTTTTCTGGTAGTTAGTTCCATAGCCCTTTCTTTATATTTACAGCTTAGAAAACAGAGCTTCCACTAAAGAAACCATATTAAATGTATACAACCCTCCCCCCCACCCACCGCAAACCTGGTGGTACACAATACAAAGCAGAGGCCAACAATAAGGTGAGGAGAGCATCAGGAATGAAGTATCAGGCAATCTGTCAGCAAGTGGAGAAGGAAGCAGTAAAAAACCATTGCTATCTGAAAAATCCTGAGGTGCTCACTCAAGCAAAATTCCTGTGAAATGCATAAGAATTTGTCCAAGTAAGGACTGAATAAAAACTGCAGGATTTTGTCCATGATTAATGAATATTAATAATATCTGATATTGTCAGCACATATTATTTTTAAAACTGTATTTTGAAGGATTATTTATAGATAGGTACATAAACATAACTATGATTAGAAACACAGCTGTATGTGTCCTCTCCCACCTGGCCCAATTAGTATACAATGAGTTTTATTTTCAGATGAGTATCATTTTCAGATAAACATATAGATTCAAAAAGGTATATGGTGTTGAGTAAGATCTGGTGCACAAATAGTTCAGGGTCTCATTTGATACTTGTTCCTTCAAACCTTGTTCTTCTTCAAGTGATTGTCTATATGTGCCCCATGCACTTGACATTGCAATGTTTTGGCCAGCAGTGTCCACTGGGCTGCACCTTCACCCTTCATGCCCTCAAGCCCGCCAACCAAAGGGCATAAGCAGGGCATGATGATCAACCAATCCTCAATTCCTTCTTACTGTCTATGGCTGTGAGATGGAGTCGATTTAGCTGTGTCCCTGTCATTCGCAATTGCAATAGTTTCATTATAAGATAGTATAGGATAGCAGTGTAGACATTCCTTCCTGGAGCCCAGGCACTGAGACTTGGGGAGGGTCACAGAGCCTGGGCACATGTACACTGCTACTTTTAGCCCTGAAGCAGGAGTCCTGCGATACCGAATCAGTTGACCTAGGCTCCGAGACTTTCTGCCACTGGTTTTTTGAAGTACAGATGTACCCTATGAGACGAGATACACTGGAGTTGGAGCAGTTCTCAGCAAAAAGTGCCCTCAGCATCCAGGGCTCTGAGGGTATGTCTACACTACAGCTGGGGGTGTAATTTCCAGCTCGGGTAGACATACTCACACTAACTTTGATCAAGCTAGCATACTAAAAAGAGCAGCGTAGAGTGCCAGGGCGGGTGACAGCATGGGTGGCTGGCCAATGCTGCAGCTATACTGTTATTTTTAGCAGCTAGACATTATATTGCCAGCTGCACTGTAGATATCCCAGTGGTGTTCTCCTGCAACCTCCTGTTTTTGCCTCTTTTGCCTCTTCTTTTTGCAACCTCTTCTCTAAGAAGCATGAAAGAGGACCCCGTTAAATGTACTTCTTAAAGAAAGAGAGAGAGAGAGAAGTCTCCTCTTTCTGCTGTTTTTAAAAAGAACAGCTCAAGGCTGAGTCATGGCTGCTCTGGTAGCTGCGAGGACTCAGGGGTCAGATCTCTGATACCCATTGTTATCTCAGACTTGTATATGGCGATTAAGGTACTGCATCAGGGGCTTTCCGTGCTGGAGCTAGGCTGTTCTCAGTGGTGGCAGATGATAGAACAAGGAGCAATGGTCTCAAGTTGCAGTGGGGGAGGTCTAGGTTGGATATTAGGAAAAACTATTTCACTAGGAGGGTGGTGAAGCACTGGAATGGGTTACCTAGGGAGGTGGTGGAATCTCCATCCTTTGAGGTTTTTAAGGTCTGGCTTGACAACGCCCTCGCTGGGATGATTTCATAGAATCATAGAATAACAGAGTTGGAAGGGACTTCTGGAGGCCATCTAGTTCAACCCCCTGCCCAGAGCAGGACCAATCCCAACTAAATCATCCCAGCCAGGGCTTTGTCAAGCCTGACCTTGAAAACTTCTTTAGTTTTTAGATTTAGTTGGGGTCGGTCCTGCTTTGAGCAGGGGGTTGGACTAGATGACCTCCTGAGGTCTCTTCCAACCCTAATCTTCTATGACTCTATGGTGGCCAGCAATTTGACCTTGGTGCTGACATTCTTGGTACTGCCTATATCAGAACTGCCAACTCTGGTACTGACCATACTGACTTTTATCTTAGTTTTGATGCCATTGGTACCAAAAATTATGGTACTGGCAGATTTGGCTATTTCAGCCCTTCCCAAATATACTTTACTGTCTTCATTTGTAACACTGATGGAGCCAGTACAACAGCCATTGGTACTAGGATGTCTTCGGTACTGACTAAAAAGCTCCCTGAGAGTCTAAACTTCAGACCTGAATGAGGGCTGCTCGTCCTTTACAAGAGGAAGATTCTTATTACTTATCTGTCTCAGATATCAGTGAGCATGGTTCACTTCCTTATTCTCCTAGGGCACCCCCTCCATGACTCATATTTTTCCAGTAGACTCCACAGTTAAGGGTCACCGTAATCTAAGGGTTTTCCGGGAAGGACCCGCTGTCTAGTATCCCCTTCCTTGGTCACTCACTAAGTAACCATATGGACTTCATTCCTGGGCTTAATAGGCACTGTGGTATGTTCATCATGCTACAAGGCATAACTTCTTTGCTGTATCAACAGTAAGATCACCTTCTCCACAAGAATTATCTAGAGATCATCCTCAACAACAAACGTCTCATGTTCCTGCTACAGAGATTTCACCAGCACAAATTTCTGAGAAAGAGCAACTCTAGCACCAACCTGCTGAAATCATAACTGCTCACAAATCATCTTTGTCACCTGATGAAGATGTGGTGCCATCCTCTACATCACCTGATGACTAGAGGGCATTTCAGGATCTCCTTTGCAAAATGATGGAGGTGTTGGAGATCCCAACAGAGTCTAGGAAAATGCCCACAAATTGCTGGACATCTTATATTCTTCTCTTCCTGAAAAACTTGCTATACCAGTCAATAAGGGCCTTCTGGAACTGGCTCAATTATAGCAAACTCCAGCCTCCATACTTACAACTACAAAAATGATGGACAGGAGACACAAAGTTCCCTCTGTGGATTTTGAATATTTTTATTCCCATCTTGCACCAGGTTCCTTGGTTGTCATAGCAGCTCAGGCGAGAACAAGACCCAAAACATTCAAATCTACTCCTAAGAAAAAGGAGCCAAAGCATCTAGATCTTTTTGTTAGGAAGAGTTATTCATCTGCTATGTACAACTCTGAATACCAACTACCAAGTTCTAGATATGACTGTTTTAATTAACACAGAGTATCAGACTTCTTGGATAAGATCCTGCCCAATTACAGGGAAGAGTTAAAATAACTGATTGCAGAGGCTCAACTAAACAGGAAGAACCTACCTGTTGGCTGCTACTGATGCATCATACTCTGCATCTAGACCAGTGATACTAAAACTGAGGCTTGCAAGTTGCAAGTGGCTCTTTAATGTGGCTCCTGCAGCTCTTTGCAGCACATGATATTAAAACACTGGGTGATTTAATTATTAACCAATCAGGATGCTTTTACTATGTTATTAACCAATTGTAGTTGATAAAATAATAATACTTGGTCAGTCATTTTGCTGTGAGAATAATCTATCGATCTATACACACACACACACAATATTTCCCCTGTAATACTATTTAAATATGAATATATGGTATTACACTGAATGAAACAATGAATTCACACTACTGTGGCTCTTTTGGGTAATGTTGACCACTAATTTGGCTCCTGAACCAGTGCGGTCTGAGTATCACTGATCTAGATCAATGGCTACAGCAGTCACCATGCATTATGCTGCCTTCCTTCAATCTTCAGGGATATCAATGGACGTCCAAAATACCATTACATCTTTTTGACCTGAGCAGCTAGTCAAAGTTCAGGGCCCTGAAGGTGTTCCAGTTGGAAGTAGAAATTGACAATGGAGTCTGGACATTTCTTTGATGCAATCTTATTTATTTGAAAAGTATGTACAAAGTCCAGTCCTCTGATCACAGGAGGAACCAAAATCATGGTATAGGTTCTTTGCTTACAGTCCTACGCCTCTTTAGCGGCCCCAGCCCTAGAATTCCTTTCCCTAGCTTCTTCTAAGGTCATACACCATGATTGTTCAGGCTACTCTCTGTCTATCCTCTCTCTCTTTGGCAGACTCCCACACCTACCTGGTCAAACAACACACTGTGGAACCCTTTGCCACTTGGTGTTAGTGTCTGGGCAGACCCCACGATGCCGTGTTTTAGGCGGATCTCCTTAACTGTCTCTCATAGCTCTTTTACATGAAGGATGTATTCATATCCATCAGTTTAAATGAGGTTCAACCTATTCCATAACATAGTTGAACCAGCTCAGAATGATACTATTGAAGACCTTCCCTTTGACAGTAGCCTGCCTTAGTGCAAAAACTGATTAGGTGTTACACATAAGGACTCTGGAGCAACATTATTTTTCTTTGGCATTTATACTCATCAGCCTGAGAGGAAACAATCCAGACACCAATTGCAGTCAAGACAGCTTTCTTCGTACTATCAGCCTTAACAAAGGCCACCTGATCTTCCCAGAAAGAGGCAGAAATTTCCCAGAAGGATCTTCTTCCATGGTAACCACTGCCACACAAACCTGCTACCATCCTCAAAGCAGTCAGTTTGATGGTCAGTTTGAGAGCTGTCCACAACCAACCTCAGAGTATCCTTATAATTTCCCTGCCCATTTTAGGGATGATTTAGGGCACATCTACACAAAAAAGTAAGTCAACCTATGTTAGGTCAACTTACATCCACCACAGTAATTACTCCAGTGGTTTATGTCCGCACTACCATCCTTCTGTCAGTGGTACGCGTCCTCACCAGGAGCATTTTCACCAACTTAAGAGGGGCAGTGTGGGAGGCTGAGAGCCTGGGCTTTCAGCTCCACATTCAGCTTCCCACCAGTAGCCAGGCTGCACCAGGGGCTCTCAGCTCTCCACCATGGACAGGCATCCGACGAAGTGGGTATTCACCCACGAAAGCTTATGCTCTGATATATCTGTTAGTCTATAAAGTGCCACAGGACTCTTTGCCGCTTTTACAGCTGTGAGCTCTGTGGCTGTGTGCAGCCACCGGGCTCCTCCTGGGGAGCAAGCAGTCTCCAGGTAATTGCTGGGCTGCACACTGAGCTCCCTGCAGAGAGCCTGGCAGCTGTCCTGAGGCTCCCAGCTCCCCATGGGAAGCCCAGCGGCTGTCCTGAGGCTCCTGGCTCCCTGCGGGAAGCCTGGTAGCTGCACCAAAGCTCCTGGCTCCCTGCCGGGAACCACCCAGACTCTGGGTGCGGAGCTCTCCACCAAAAGCCTGGCTGCGGCAGGGAGTGGAGAGTCTGGGGAGCAGCGGGGCTCCCTGGTAAGAACAGGGAGCTGGGAGCCTATGGGCAGTATCAGGGCTCCCCGCAGGGAGCCTCAGTGCAGCAGGCTGGGTGCCAGCAGGGAGGGTGCAGCCCAGCTGGGAGTGGGAAGCCAAGACAATAGCTGGACTGGGAGCGGGGAGGCTCTGAGCAGGGTGGGCGCAGCCCAACTGGTAACGGGGAGCCACGGGGGCACACAGGCTCTAGCTGGGCCCCTCACCTGCCCCAGTGACATCTTCCATTATACTTTCTAGGCTATTACTTTTTCACCTGTATGCCTACAATATGTTAAATAAAATTGTGATCTACACCATCTGCTGAAAAACAAATTCATCCAGACCATTAACATTTTTTATTTAGCTGGCTTATGCTGTTTTTGCTTTGTTAGTTATGTACTACAAGACATTCCACATCATGCTACATATTGTAATGGTCACGCAGCATATTTTGCATTTTGTATCTAATTTAAAAAATATTTGAAGGTAAAGAAAGATATCCATTTCTCTGGTTTCTTCTAACCCAAAGAGTTTAATAGGAAATCACTAGTCTGCACATTTTTGGGGTTTGCAGATGTTCTCAAAACCTGATGTACTGCAATAAATTATGTATATCTTTCTCTTTTCTCAGCAATATTTAGGAAAAATACTGTGAAGTTATTTCCTAAATCTACAGTGTTGTAAGTATGACTTTTATTTACCCTATGTTCCTGAAGAGAGAGACTTGAATAATGTCCCTAGATATTTTAAAAAATGTTAGGGACAGTAGAAATATCAACCAACAGCGTCTTTTATTAGTCTGAACGTTGTGCTTTGCTCTATTAGATAAAAAACTGAGACTGCAAGTAAGTTCTTCCCTGGAGGGTACTTGTCTAAGTACTTTAACTTTGATAAACATCTACATTTTTTTCTTTTCTCAAGAAGTTTAATTTTATTATTTATAGAATAATAATTAAAAGATGAATATGAAATATTTTAACAGTGCAATTCCATATGTAAGATAATTTATTATGTTGGATAATACAGACTGAAGCAATATTTCAGAAACTAATACTGTTAATATAGTATAGTAATACCTTTCCTACAGGGTGCAGCTAAAACGTCCAACAAAGAGTTTTATTGTTTTTCACAGGGATTCTACAAACCTCAATCAAATGATCTGAAATTCTGTAAAACACATGCTTGTTCCTTAACTTCAATTTCCTTCAGTAGTTTTATAGATCCCTTAGGCCAGATGGAGCAGAAACAGATGGTGTTCTGGAGAATTTTACAGTGCACGTCTACAGTACCACAATAAATTTAACAGTTCTGCAGATACAGAGCTTTTGTTATTAATTTCGATACAAACTGTTTCTTGTTGCAGTAAGTTTTATATTTTTAATCTGGTTTACTAATCACAGTGGCAAAAATAGAAAAGCTCAATCCTCACTTTAAAAAATACATAAGCACCCAACAGCGTCATTCAGACAATTATGAAAGGCAGGTAGCATAAGTTTATACAGCGCAGTATTTTCCCTGGAGCGTGCCTTGCCTCATAAATTGTTGTACTGGTGTGAACATATACAAGTCAGGGTTTTTAAAAATGCCTCCTTCTCTTAAATCACATCCATGTTTGTTTGAGGAGAGGGAGACAACTATACCAGCTAACTATATCACAGCAAAATTTTCCTATTTTTTAAGTCAAGCTGTTTTCTTCTTTTAGTGCTCCTCTAAACAAAATGAAGTATTATCTGCATGAGATCTACAGAACCTTTTGGTTATAAAATATCTCTCCCCTATCACATTTATACTCTACTGAAACATGAACAACCAATAACTACTTTGATTAGAATTATGTATGTTATAGGAAACTTTAAATGTAGAAGTTTATTGCAACATAACTAGATTAATTACAGAAATATACCACAAATAAGTGACCACAAGATCAGTTATTTTTTCCCCAATAGCTATAATATGGAATATAGAAAAACACAAATACCATTTCACCTGGCAGTACACTGTATTGTAGATTAAAAATGCTTTTTCACCTGACACTGTTATAATGTAGTTTTATGACTTTCAGAGAGTCTGGCAAAGAAAAAATGTTTGTACAAAATCATCTGGTAAAGCAAAAATCATTCTACAAAATAAATAAAATGCCACAACAGATATGAAGAGTTATGGACTTTACTTTTAGATATTTAAGCAAGCCAGATTTGCTATATATGGTTATACAATTAGAAAATACTAGTTTTAAAATATAATGCAAGCACTTGTTCCTGTTCCCTTTGTTAACATTACCAGGCTTCTGTATATATTTTATAATACTGGATACAGGTTGGTAGAAAGTCAAAAAGAGTAGTAAAGTATGCGGGGTACAAATATGACCCAGCAGTTAGCCTGAATTATGAAAACTATGTAGAAGGAACCAGACTCAAAGAGAAAAATGGGAAATTACTTACTTGTAATTCTGATTATCTGAAGATATCATTCCAACAGAATTTTTACTCTTGAATCTGAGTTCCTCAGTGTAAGGTCGTGTCTCCACAGATATGGGAATCAAAGTAACTACATTGGTTTTATTCATGCCTTTAGTTATTTTGGTGCAAGTCTGTTTATGGACATTCTTATTTTGGACAAAGAGTGCCATACTTTGATATAACTTAAGTCAGTCAAAATAGATTTATAAAGGTATGTGATAAAAATATTCTTGTAGAAGACTGCGGTGAGCCTTGTGAACCTTGACCTGGTCTACTAGTTTTAGACCAGGCAGGTCTCTGCAATATGAAATTCAACCAGACAGCTACATGGTCATTTTACTAACAGCATTGTCAAGTGAACTGATGTCAGAAGAAACAAAAAGTTTGGTGGACTTTCTAAGGGCTTTAGTGTGCTCCAAGCAGAATCTTGACATTTTAACATCAAGCGTATGGAGAAGGGTTTCACTGGAATGGGTGTGCAAAGGTGACAAGAATGTTAAAAAGACAGACTCATTAAAGTGAAAAACAGTCACCATATTGGAGAGGAAACTCTGATGAGCCTGGACCACCACACTATCTTTGTAAAATCTGGATCAATCATGAGAGCTTTAAACTTGCTTGTAGAAGTTGCTGCCACCAGGAAAAAACATTGTGTAAGAAACTTAAGCTTAAAGAAACTGAGTGGTTCAATAGAAGTTTTCATCATCTTGTCCATGACCACATTAATATACCATGATACAGGAAGCTTTTTGACGCACGTATTTAAAAATGCCAAGTGCCAAATTAACCTGATGACCAGGTGCTCACTTGTCTACCTTCAACTAGTAGATAATAGAACACAATAGCTACTATATATACTGGATGGAATTAGTTGGTAAGTTAGCATCAGACAGCGTATGAAGGTAGTCAAGCAGTTTTGTGCAGCACTTCGCCCTGATTGCATCAAACCACAAATATTTTCCAACTGGAATTGTAAATTCTTTGGATGGATGGCTTCCGTGATTCCAGGAGGACATGAGTCACTTGCACAGCAACAACAATCCTAAATATCTCTACCTTGTCAAGAGCTAAGTTGTCAGGGACAGAGTGCCTAGGCTTGGATGCAGCAATGTTTCCTGGTTCTGAGTGATGATCCAAGGCAGACTCTCAATATCTTATGAAGCCCATCGAAGTTGGGATGTCATGCCTCCAGATGGTAAGAAGTTCATAGGAGATTTTTATGGTGGTGGGAATTATGCCTATGGTGGGATACAGATAGTAGATGGTAGATGCTGGAAACGGAGACAGGAAAGTTTGGCTAAAAAGGATGTCCAGGGTATTCTGGGGTCCAATGAGTGGGAGCTAGCATGGAGCTGTGGGTAAGATTCTGGGCGGGCAGTGAGTGTGGAAGGGAGTAAAGGAGTAGGGAGGCAGTGAGTGGTGGAAAGGGGGTAGGGGAATAAGCATGGGGGCAATGAGTGGGAGTACGGGAAAGGAGGGAATAGTCAACAAGGGAGTCTGGGGGGTGGGCAGTAAATGGAGATAACTGATCTGAATAGGGTTAGAGAAGGAGTGTGTGTCTGGATGCTGCCATAAGTAAACAAGCTGCTGGAAGCTGCATGAGGTGAGCTGAATGTGGAGCTCTGGAAGGAACAAGTCAGAGTTCCATGCAAATGGGAAAAGGAGGAGGTTATGGTTCCGGGGAGGGGTGGGGGAGGGCAAGAGAGCGATTGGTGGGTTGGAGTTGCAAGTCGAAGGGAAGGTAGGGAGAGGAGATGCTGGTGGCTCTGCAAGAGTTGTAGTGACTGAGTGCTCAAGACAGTGTTGCTGGGAGGCAGACAGCAGCATTGCCTTGAGAAGCTGCTGAGACAGCTGATAGGGAGGCTGTGGGAAGCCAACTCTTCCAACACCTCCTCATAATAACAGACCTTTTTCTCCTACCCACATTCCATGCTTACCTAATCTTCTGGGGTCAGCAAGGTCAAGATGAAGGTTTGGGGGAAGCATGTATACTGTCTACAATTAAAAAGTTGCAAATTATGAGAGATTACAAGAATTAGGCATCTAAAAAGTATCTCTTTTTTCTTTTCTTTTCCCTTTTTTAGGTGGGACAAGTAAAATTCCCAGGATATGTCTGGTTTCTCTGTAGTGGTGTCAAACAGATCATCTCCCTAATAAATGTAACCACAAGTGACTACAAAGAATTGTGTTTCCTTTCTGATAATTTATAAAAACACAATGCTGTCAGGCAAAATTTCAGGAAAATGATCTGTAAAGGAGATTGTCTAGTGTGGAAGTATTCATTCAGTACTTATGGGCAACAAATACAGTGAAGCCCATTGAAAGGTTTATTGTTACTAAAGTTAAACATTATACTGTGTAATACAGATCACATTACACAGACTGGAAAGTTACTGTGAGGTCACACGAAATTTTGAAATGTTTCCCTCATTTTCTCTCATACATTTTATGTCAAAGTTCCTTCATTTGAAATCACAAGGTTTTCTGCTACTTCTATAATCCCTCATGGTAGAAAAGAGATCTTATGACAATTTCCTATGAGCATTTAATATTTCAAGCTCTACCATGTTCGAATCTGTAGCTAAGACTGAGAAGGATGTAGTTCCTTTACTTACTAGAATAGACTCAAGAGGTGAAAAATGAAATTTAATGTGCTTAGCTGTAAAGGTTCAAAATAAAATAAAGCACATAAAGAATGCCAAAGATAAAGATGGTGAGGGCTTGAGGCAGGGGGAAGCAAAGCCTTTTACCCACCAGTGCTGGCTACACCTAGCTGTTCCTCCTGTCAATTTTACCTATACCAGGGGCTAAGTTCCTTGTAAGCTGTGTGGCTGCACAGCTGCCTATTAAGCACCGCTCAGGGCTGTGGCAGGGAGAGATGCCTCTCACCAAGCCCCGAACCTGCTGTGGTGCCCCTCCCCTGGCTCAGCCCTGGCCCGACCCTGCCATGGCTGGGGGACAGGCGCCCCTTCCCCAGCCCTAATTCAGCCCGGCCTGGACCTGCTGTGGCCAGGGAAGAAGCGCCTATCTCGTGGCCCCTGCCCAGGACCTGCCATGGCCGGGGGAGAGGTACCTCGTCCCCAGCCTAGGTGCTGCTGAGGGGAGAGAGAGCTCGGGGGGAGCCCCACTGCACCCGAAACCCCTCATCCCCAGCTCCACCCCAGGGCCTGCACCCCCAGCCAGAGCACCCCCCCACACCCCAACCCTCTGACCCAGCCCTGAGCCCCTCATCCCTGGCCCCATCCCAGAGCCCTCATATCCCCATGCAGGATTCCCAGTTCTAGTGTGAGGCAGACAGAACGACTATAACTCTGAACGTATTTTGTAAAGCTGCTTGAAAATTTAAAAATTCTAAATTTTTTGGTGAAAAATCAAGGAACAAATTTTTCACACTTCCCCATCCTATTCCTCCAATTTTCAACCAGCTCTAGTGTTTTGGTTCCTGGGAGAAAAGTGTCAGCAGGTAGGAGACCAAGCCTCCTCTTCTTCACATTGGTAGTCATATGCTACCTTGGTGTTAAACTGGCACCCTAAAAACCTTTTAGTAAGTCCCGTATGACCATCACCAGTGAAAGAACTTTAGCTGAAACTGCACCTCTTCAGCAGGATGAGAATGAGGATGTGAGAAGAATACTGGCAGGATAATAGGCCCATTAAAGTGGAAGTCTGTCATCACCTTGGAAACTAATTTTAGGATGAGTCTGCAGCACCACTTTCTCTTTGTAAAACTTGGTATTCAGTGAATCAGTCTGAAGCCAAATCACTCTACATACTGAAGTCTCTGCCACTAGAAAAATGACCTTCCATGTTCAATAAAACTTGAGCTTCATAGGTTTCAAAAGAAGTATTCATCAGCTTTATAAGGAGTACAGCTAGTAAAAATCATTTAGAAATTCAAAATTTCTAAAAAAGAAGTGACCACTTTCATAAAAACTTTTGTGCAAATCACATCCTTATTTTTTGACTAGCTCAAGCCCCCATGCAAAACAGAGGACAAGAGACTGAGGAAACATTGATCTGCCTTTGACTAATTAATGAAATAGCTGCCAAATGTATGTTGATGGAGTTAATCTTTATGGTTGACTCAGACAGGTGAAGAAAGTTGTCAAGCAGTATTTGTGCAGGCAAGCAAATGGACATACATGTTTGTTTGCACCACACCACAATCTTGTCTACCAACTACAACTACAATACTTTTGTTAAATGGCTTATTCAAGGCCAAGAGGTCTCAAGCTACCTACTCTGATATATTGTGTCTACAGAATTCCACCTTGTCAGGAACCACTATGTCAATAAGGTGGCATCCAGATTATGATGGAATGAAGTGCAGTTGTGATAATTGGGCCTACAAAATTTACCCATATTGTGAGCTCACCTGTAAAAAGTGAGTGTAAGTTAATAAAATGTCACAGGAACCTAAAACAACAAATGTTGATGGGAAATGGTACAAAAGTGAGACAGTCCAAACAAAAAGGCCTACTGATATAACTCAAGGACTGTGTTAAGATCATACTTGGTAAACAAGAGAACTGTGGAACCGAAAATCAGTGAATCAAAGTTGGTATGTTGAAAAGTAGGCCTAATTGGTAGACAAAATAATGAGAGGACAGGTTATTCCACCCATCACTCCCCTTTGGGGGTTCTTAAAAAAAGAGATGTTGTGAGGAAAATATAGATGAACAGAAGGAGGTGACTGTGACACTGGCTGACTGAAAGACAAGAGCAGGGGAAGGAATAAGCTTCACCATCATAGATGCCACCCCCATCATCTTCATCCTAACTCTGAAAGAAGAAAGATGTTCTGACCAGACCAGGCTAAGAGAGGGAACCAGGTGATGTTACCATCTCCACTGGCTCTGGATAAATCCTGAATTCCATTCTGGATGTAAGACTTTGTAATACTCTCACCCTTTGTGTGTCCTTTTCTTTCCTCATTTTATGTCTTCTCTTTCCTATCTGTCTCTTCTTTTTCCTTCTGTCTAATAAGGACATAATAAGGCTTTGTTGGCCAAGACTGTATATTCTGCAATAATGCTGTAAGTCTGTGACCAAAAAGAGGCCTCTAAATTCAATGCATTAAATAGCCCAATGCCGATACAAGTTTGCCTGGTTTCTGAGTGGCTGATAAGACCCGGTGCTGTGCCTGTATTTCTCCAGCAGCTGAAATTGCAAGTGAGAGTTTACATCAGAGATAGAAGCTGCATTTTCTATTTTTGCTTTCCTTTTCTCTTCCCCCTTTTGTGTGTGTTTATTTCTTTTTGTCTTCTAGCAAAAGGGATAAGACTTTAATAACAGCAACAACATCAGCTCCAGCCCATCTTAACTAACTTCTCTTTACCCCCAAAAGTATAGTTATTACCATCTAAGAGACTGTCAAACATGGCTTTTTAGACTCTGTCCAACAAAAGGGAAAGGGACTAAGGAATCTTGTTGAAATGAAAGCCTTACTTAATACTTCAACATTTCAAATGTTTTAACTGCTTTTTACTCCCTTATCCATCTTTAATGACGGATTAAAATATTTTTAATTATGTGTTTGCCATAGCACTAAGTAGGCTGAGGTCTCTGTATACCAAACCACAAAACTTGTTTAATTTTTAAAAATTTTCGACAGTTTCAGACTCATGTTAACCCCTTTAACTCTTTGGATGCAAATTAATCCAGCAGTGGCATGAGTTTGAGCTGCACCCACACTGTCAGCTGGATGGGACTGGCTTTGGCCATAGACAACAAGTTGAGAAATCTGACGGATGACTTCCTAAAATGAAAACTTTACTTATGAGTAGTTCAGGAATAGAGCATTTAGCTGGTACAGATTTCCTAAGCTCTTAGAAAAGCAATGTGTGGACTTAGGAACACTGCAGGTTTTCTAATGTAAATACAAACTGATTTTAATAACAAAATAATCACCTTATTAATCCTACTCTAAACAAGCAAAGGAACCATGTTTCATTACAACAAATTAAATAAAATAATTATGGGTTTGTAGTCAAGCTGCTTTGGAATTATTATAAACCAAAAAGTTTGAAACATTTTTAAGTAGGGAAAGCACGTCCGTTTTTGGAAACCTATCTCCAAAATGCTTCATCTGCCTCAACATTTTGTATCATCCAAAATTGTATCTCAACCTTTCCAGAAAATAGAAATTTTACCCTGGTGTAGTGTGACCAGATGTCCCGATTTTATAGGAACAGTCCTCATATTGGGCTTTGTCTTATATAGGCACTTATTACCCACCCCTCTTTCTGTCCCCATTTTTCACACTTGCTCTCTGATCACCTTACCCTGGCATAACACTGGACTTGTGGAATTAGTAGTGGGGATATTCAAAATGCACAGCTGTGTGATAAACGACACTTCCTTGGGCAAAAGCTCATGCTCATAGCGATACTAGCCTCTCCAAAGGAGATTGGACACAGAGAAAAAGCATGTTGCACTCTTTGCAGAGGAGTGAAATGGCCACACGCTTTGTGTGCTTCCAGCCTACAATACCCCCTGGATTTTTTCTGTAGAATATGTGGCATTTAAAGAATACATGATGATGATGATAGTTTTAATGGCAGTTGTTTAAGATGATCTGCTTCATTATTTGTGAGCAATGGGACCCTCCTAAGATCATTCTGATAATATGTTTGTGGGACACCATTCCACCCTCTCTCTCTCTGTATATATCACATAAAAAATGTTAAAATAAGGTTATTCAGGTGGCAAAGGTTTGGAAATGATTTAAGGTTGCCCATGAAACTGTAATTTGGCCCCCTTGTGTGTAGGCAGTCTTTAATTACATGATTATGTATTATTTTTCCCATAAGCTCCCTGCCTCATTCAGCGCACAAATTAACATCTTTCAACAAAGTTTTAAATAAATAACTTTAATTTACCATGGTTTTCCTGTATTTAACTTCCTAGGCTTTTTTTAAAAAAGAAAAAAGGCAAACCAAATTCTATTATGTGTTATTGTAACAACTCCCCAATGTGCATCATCATCATCAAGGTTTCAACCCAAAACCTTCAAGCACTGCAGCACAGACCGCTACACCACTTTGTCTGAAGAACTAACTAGTAGAAGGGGAAAATTTGAGTATGGTTTGCAGGATTGGACCAATACTAAAATTCTTCAGCATACAATTGAAAGAGAAATACAAAATTACAGTTAAAATGGTTGAAAAATGGAGTACAATAATACATTCTAAGGAAAAAAATAACAGACAGGAGAAAACTATGGGCATGAAAGTCAATGGATTCTGTGATTTAGGGTTTCTGAAATTTTTGGAAGGTTTAATAATTTCTGCAAAATTTAAGATTTCGTTAAAATATATGTCTGGTCTTCTTATGGTGCAAAGAAAGATGTTATAATATTAACAAATGTACTTCTGCAGTTATATCCATATATGAAAAAAAGTCCCCATCCAAATAATTCCAGTGCCAAAATTTTTAATTCACTAAGTTGTGTGAAACTTTCTCAATGAAAACTAAAACTTGCCAAGGTACAGTAAAAGCTGCTTTATCCAGCACTTCACCAACCCAAAATCTCTATAAACCGGCATTTCTGATCTTCATTGAAAGTCCAGTTGGTGCTGGGCAGGCAGGGGATTGGGACGCAGGAGTGGGTGCGGAGCGCAGGCTCTGGGAGGGAGTTTAGGTGCGGCTGGGGGCTTGGGGCACAGGAGGAGGTGTGAGATCTGGGGGCCGCTCACCTCGGGCGGCTCCCTGCAAGCGGTGACCTGTCCCGGCTGCTCTCAGGCGGAGATGCCGCAGGCAGCTCTGCGCACTGCCTCCACCTGCAGGCGCCACCCCTGCAGCTCTCATTGGCCGTGGTTCCCGGCCAATGGAAGCTGCACAGCCAGTGCTCGGGGCGGTTGGGGCAGTGTGCAGAGCCACCTGCCGTGCCTCCACCTAGGAGCAGCCGGGACAGGTCGCTGCTTGCCAGGAGCTGCCCGAGGTGAGCATCCCCTGGATCCAGCAACCCAAGCCCCAATTCCCTGCCTCAGGCTCCTGCCTGCACCCGAACTCCCTCCCAGAGCCTACACCCCACACCCACTTCCGTGCCCCAACCCCCAGCCCTGCACCCCGTCCTGAACCCAAACGCTCTCCCTCTTAGTTAATCGGCATTTTTCACTTACCAGCACCCCCCCAAACCCCCAATACGCTGTGGCAGTGTTAAAAAATCCCCTCAAATGTTGGGAAAAATCCTCAAAATTTTCTCCTGTCCCTGCAGCATACAGTGCAATCCAATAAAGATCAAACCCTAAGTGAGCATTTCAACCACATTTTATGCAGAGATTTGGAGATTAGTTAAAAGACACACTTACCTCCCCGGACATGTCAGGTGCCATAGGAATGACAGGCCATAAGGATGAGTAGACTCCAAAAAACACCACCCAAAGCGCAATGCTTCCCCATATTGCTATATGGCTAAACTGAAAAATAGAACAATCAAAACATATTTAATATTTATTCAGTGCCTACAATGAGTTCAGTGCTATACAGAACACCATAAGAAAGATGGTCTTTTTCCTTGGAAGTTTACAGTGCAATTCTGACAAGTGAGATTTTCAAAAGTGCCCAGCATTGGCCCAACTCTGTGCCTGCTAAGCGAATGGTAAAACTACTACTGCCCCTTTAGTTGGAGCAAAATAATACTTATTTTCAAAAGTAAATTAAAAAAATTCCCATACAGCTGAGTGATTACATCCAACTTGTGCCTTACTGCATAACCATGTGATATTATTTTAATCCTTGTCCTAAATCCCTCTTCTTCATTGCTTTTCATTTGTTTTTGACCCACAATATTTTGTCATTTCAGAGTATATATATAAGATCTTTGAGGCATGCACTGTATCTTTACTTGATACTGTAAAGTGCCTAGCATAATTTGGGTGATAAATGTAATAATTATTAGTGGCAATTAATAATAATGTAATAAGGAAATGTAATCTATCACATATTTTTATAGTGTATTTGAGAGCACAAATAATAAGCATTTTCTTACCATGGTCCAATATGAAGTCTCTAATCCAGCTTTTAAACACACTGTTATCACCACAAACTATTAAAAAAGGAGAGAAATCTGTTATTTTTCTTTAATAAGTCTGATTGTCCTTAAACTATTAATGGAACACAGGAATTCAAAATAAAAAGACCCACAAAGGGCTTATGTTTAACATTTAATGGTAATGCACATGAAAAAAATCACACGCATTATTATTCAGTTTATGACCCATTAAAATAGCAATCATGCATACGGTATCTTAAAACTTATAAAACATGATTTTCATTCCTTTTTTATATTATTACTATTTCATTCATAAAAACATGAAATAATGAATGAATGAACGATTAAAATTATTCAGGTGTATGCTCCCACGCAGCAAGTGGAAGAAATGGAACATTTCTAAGAAGAGCTGGAGGAGGCAATGCAGAAAAGGGGATCTGTACACAATCATACAAGGGACTTCAGTGTAATAGTAGGTGGAAAGGAGTGTGAGAATGAAAAGTACATGGGAAAATTCGGTAAAGGTGTAAGAAATGATCGTGGCGCACATTTGGTTGCATTTGCAGAGGCAAACCATCTCCACATAATGAACACGATATTTCAAAAAGAACAATGTTGGTAGTGGACATGGAAAAGCCCGTATGGAGTCACACTGAATCAGATTGATTATGTATTGTCAGATACCAGAAGAATCTTCAACGATGTAGCGACAATAGGAGAACTAATTATTTGCACAGGCTCAGACCATTGTATGCTGTGCTCAAAACTGTGTGTTGACAATGCCTATGAAGACCGAGTCAAGAGAAGCTAGAAACTAAAGTGAAAAACAAAGAGGCATTTGCATAGGAAGTGAGTGAAATGGACCTTATCGAGTATAAGGTCAACAAGGACATCAATGAGAACTACGAAGAGTTTATCTTGCAGATAATCTCAGCAGCTAAGAAAGCAAAGGCATTCAAAATGCTGGGATGCAAGCAGAGGATCAGCGAGGAAACTGTGAATCAGATGGTGAGGAGGGCACGCATGAAATTAGAAAGAAAAATGGGCGAAGAATACAGAACACTCTGCAAAGAAATTCATGTGAAGATCAAAGAAGACTACGAAGACTTCAGAAAGGAGAAATTGAGAATGGAGGCTGAAAAGTACGAGAGTCTGAAGAAGGCTGAAACAGGCTATCTCGGCAGCTCTGAAAGATAAAAATGGTGAAAGGAAAGGAGCAAGATGAATTAAATATGTACAAAATTCTACAATGATCTCTACTCCTTGCATGTCAATATCCAGCCGTACACTTTCAAGGCAACAGGCTATAGAAGAAGTTCCTGATGTTATGTGGGGGAACTGAATACGCAGTTCGTAACATAAGGAGAAGGAACAGCTCAGAGCGGACGATATTTGGCCAGAATATCTCAAAGCACGGGAAGATACTCTCTTCAAAGCACTGGCACAACGGTTCATCTACATCAATAGCAAGTGTGTTCCGGATGCCTAGAAGAAATCGAAAACAGTACTACTGACGAAGAAAGGTGATCCAGAAGAAGTGAGCAATTATCATCCGATCACACTCCTCTCACAAGCGTATAAGCTCTGCACCCGTGTCATACTCAATCAGATTAAGAAGGATCTTGAAATGTACAAAAGCAGAGAACAAGCTGGTTTCCACTCAGGGTATTCAACAATTTTGACCACATCCACTCAGTTCGGCTGCTGAACAGAGACAATTCATTCAAAGGAGAATGCAGTAGGAGGAGAAATGCAGGGTGGGCAAGTTTCGACAAAATAAAGATGTCTCTGATGGATGATGAATTAACCATGAAGGAAAGGAAAGAACTGTTTAACTCCACACTTCTGCCAGCAATGATATATGGAGCGGAAAGCTGGTCAACGATGAAAGCAGAGGAAGAAAAATTTGCTGTTACCCAGAGAGCAATGGAAAGGTGAATGTGTAAGACATCACTCCGTGATCACATACTGAATGAGGAGATCAGAAGGTGTAAAGAGGTGACTGATGTAGTGCAGGCGATGTACGACGCAAAGCGGCGTTGTGTGGGTCATGTAGTCCGCAGGCAAGACAATAGGTGGACAACCCACATCAGTGACTGGATCCCCAGAGATCACAAGTGACCACTGGGCAGACTGAAAACGCACTGGGCTGATCCCGTGACAAAACTCTTTGGCCAGAAATGGAAAGAACGTGCTTGCAACAAAACAGAATGGTGTGGCGTCGACTTGTGTTCATGGAGGGATAGACGAGGACAAGCTGGACAAAGGTGATTTCATGTTTTTGTAATTGGTATAACCAACCTGTTCAATTCAGAATCTTTAATATATGTACTTACAATTTTTAATTTAGATTTCCCTGGTGATCTTTAACCTAAAGAACTTTGAACTTCACTAGGCTAATGAGATCCTGTTATTTAGGATCTGATGCAAAGCCCACTAAAGTCAAAGGGAATCTTTTCCATTGACTTCAATGGGCTTTGAAACAGCCCCTCATGTCAATGGAATCTGTTCCAAAAACATGTTGTGTAGACTTTTTAGCACCACAGAAGTCAAGTTAATTTAAGAATATGTTTAAAAGTTGTGGTGGGGGTTTTTTTTTTTGCCTGCCTGGATAGGAATATAAGACCCCATCTGAAATTACCACAGATATTGATGTAGCCAGGAAAGGTAGTTTATTAAACAAGTACTAGTAATGATCGCCACCCATTGGAACTGTAGAACTTTATTCTTCTGAGACACTTCTTTAGTTTCAGAAATCCTAGGACTTTTTTGGAATAAAGAAAAGTTCCCTGGAAACGTGGTAAAAGGAATCAAGTTTTCTGTTAACCAAAGGAACAGCTGCTTCATGGTTCTGTAATCCACTGGTAAGTGTGTGTTATAGGTCCCATTCTGTGACCGATCGGCAAAGCATATGGGTCTGTTACAGGCCCAGCTGTAACAGCTCTTGCTTTTTGCTCTGGAGGGTCCCTGTTCATTTCCCACTGGGTCACTCAAGACAGCAGCTGTCACAGTTACACAACTCCAATAGCAAAAGCATTACACTATTTGACCTTGACAGAAGTTAAGGACTATGATGTTGCATTTGAGGCTTGATTAGTTAAGGGGATGGAAGATAGGCATCCCTTGGGATACCTAGGTTCTTCTGTTGATGATATTCTGGCTGTCAGACCCAGGAATAAGATGTTGCCAGTCCAGTGCCATATCTGCACCAGCTGGGGCACTCTCTGAATAGGGAATCCCTGATACCCTCTTTGGGTTTATTCTCTGATGGCAGGGGAAGAGGGATCTCTCTGCTTGATGCTGGTGAGAAGTAATATGTTGACAATGGGGAGGAGGCATATATCTTTTTATTGAAAGGTTATCCCAAGGGATGGAACTGGGCTGGTACAAGCTCCAGTGCTGGGCAGCTCTTCAATACTGGGAAGGTCTCCTGGGTGGTATGGATGCCTCTGCAGAATATCTGAGGTCCTTACTTTGCTCCATCACGGGCATTAGTACGAGGATCTGTGCCGATCTGCTCAACTGCTTAAGGGATTTTGTCCTTAGAGTGGTGTTCTGTGTTCTCTCTCCAGAAGTTCTCCTTGGTCTAGGAGCTATGGTTATGCTCAGACTGGCTATGTGAGTCTCTATCCCATTTATGAGTGGTTTCACGTGCTGGCTTTGCTGCTTGAGCTGATTCAGGCAGTTGGTACAGAAACCTGAATTGTCAGTGCCAGAACTACTAGTGATGGGACTGTTGATGCTGAGGCAACTGGTGCCAAAGCAGTCATCAGCAGTGACTCCATCAGTATCCTCTTCACCTTCTTTTCACTGCTCAACCCCAGAGTACAGAGAGTTTGAGGGAGCGCTGGCCAATGCTGGTTTATCTGGTCTCACTCTAGTCATAACTGTTGCCTTTGGGTCCAAAGTGATCCACATGGATGGCATCCAGTAGACGTATGTTGAGCTGCACATCCCTAGACTTGCATGTCCAGGCTGAGGAGGACTAGCACACCGAGCACTTATCTGGGATGTGGCTCTCCCTTAGTCATCCTGTTCAGTTTCCCACAATTCTGCATGTCTGGGCCGCTCTCCTCACTCCATAGCTCACCAGAGATTGATCACTGTTTCACCACTGAATGCTCTGACCATGCCCCCTCTTCTCCCACTTGCTGCAAGCTTTTCCAAAGCTGTAAAACTTGCGTAACATCACTAACAAATACTCCAGAGGTAATGAAATAACTATGTACATTAGACCAAGAAAGACGGTCATATGGTAATGATGTCACTTAGTATCTGGCCTTTGGCTCATAAGCCATATAGGGTTGGTAGCATTTTGGGAGATGCTTCTAGCACAAAGGAAATTATTGGTAAGAAATTTTCCATTCTGCAGCCCAGCGTCTCCTACAATTATGGACATCTGGGAAGTAGCAAGAAGTGAACAGTTATAGGGAGGGTTATGAAAAAAGTTCGATAGGAAAGGAAACAAGGAAGTACCCCCCTTTGCTCAAAAGACTTATTTTTGGGCCACCAAATGCAGCACCTTCCTGCCAAAGGAGAACTCTGCTGAAGACCGAAAATCCACCTTATAGTGCTTAATAAAGGTTTTAGCTATAGATCAAGATGCTGCTTTGCAAATTTCTGATGCGGTCACGCTTGCTTATTCAGCTCATAAGGTTGCTAGGGATGTCATGGAGTTTGCCCTGATCCCTTCTTGATCCCCTCTGATGATTTGTAGGCTATGACAATACATCATCTAATATACATACCAGTGAAGGACTTGGGAGGTCTGAGTTCCTGACATTTTGGATGGAAGGACACAAATAGAGGGCCAGATCTTCTTGTTGATTCTGTACACTTGAGATATATTTTCAATACTCTTCAGACATCTAAGGTGTGCTACATCTTTTCAGTTGGAAAATGTGGTTTTTGGACTGAATGAAGGAAGCATAACCTCTTGGGAAGTGTGGATGGAGGAATTTACCTTTGGAAGAAAGGATTCTGGTGTCCTGAGCACTACCTTGTCCTTGTGGAACACGCACTAAGGTTGCTGTATAGATAAAGCTGCCAGGTCTGACAGCTATTCAGAAACAAATCTTAATAGATAAATAAAATACCAACACTGAAGTCAAAGGCTCTAAGAGATGGCTTGTCAAGGCCCTCAAAATTAGCATTAGATTCTATTTTGGAAAGAGTGGCCTGACCGCTGGTCTGACTAATCAGACTGCTTGAAGGAATCTGGCTACCTGTAGATTGTCTGCCAGGGAGCCCAAGGACCCTGCAAATAGCACAGTAGTAAAGAGCAGACACCTGATGCGCAATGGTACTGGGCTGAAGGGCTCTGTCTATGCCTTCTTGGAGAAAGTCCAGAATGGTTGGAATCCCTGGATTTCTGGGATTTGCATTGTGCTTTGGCACCAGTTGTTGAATCTGGACCACACAGAAGAGCACACTTTTAGGGTCCATAACTTTCATAGACAAAAGCATGGTCTTATTAAGTCTGGACAACAGACTGAGACTCTCTAGTGCTTCCATCTGAATAGCCAGGCCCTTAGTTGAAGCTGGTTCAGACCAGGATGCAAAGCATAGGACTTTGCAAGAGAATGTCTGGCTCCAGGTTCAGATCTATCTGATGCGAGAGTCAAAATCTTCTTGGCTAATGAGTTACCAGAATGACAGTAATCTATTCTTGTTTTATTTTCTGGACCACCTTCCCCAGTAGCAGAAAGGGTGGAAACATTGCAGTAGGCCCTGCAGTCAACTGTGTGATAAGTAAGACTCTGTGTTCGTCATGGAAGTCACAGATTCCATGACCTCCGTGACTTCTGCAGCAGCTCATGTGGCTGGCCCGGGAGCCACCTGAGCAGCTCGGGCAGCCCCTGGACCAGTTGCACCGGCTGCTGCTGGGGAAGTCTTGCCCCCCCTGCCTCCCAGCAGCAAAGGTTTGGGTGTGTGGGGACTCAGGGCTGGGGATTGGGATTGGGATGTGGGGTGGTTCTTACCTGGGGGGGAGAAGGGGCTCCCCAGAAGGGTGACAGGAAATCCCCTCCCTTAGCACCACGTGCCCGCAGGCACTGCCCCCCCTGGCCACAGTTCCCAGCCAATGGGAGCTGCAGAAGCTGGGGTTTGGGGCGGAGTGGAGGCAGCATGTAGAGCTAGTAGCAGGAGGCCGCCGCTTCCCAGGAGCCAGGTAGGGAACCTGCCCCAGCCCCGCAAACCACCCCCCCTGCGGCGCCCCCTGGCTGCAACCCTCCCTTCCTACCCCCCGAGTACCCATGGGGTCACCCCCCCAGCACCCACAGCACTCCCAGGGACACCTCCCTGAGCTGCCTCCCGCAGTTTTAGTCAGGGGTATATAGTAAAAGTCATGGACAGGTCATGGGCCGAGAATTTTTGTTTACTGCCCGTGACCTGTCTATGACTTTTACTAAAAATACTCGTGACTAAAATGTAGTCTTAGTGATAAGGCATCTGTCCCCAAAAATCCGGGGTTTGCCTTCCTTGTGAAGTATTTTGGCATCTTTGTGTTCATATGATTTGCAAACAGGTCAGTCAACGGTAGGTTAAACATCCGAAAAATGAGACTGAAAACCGCCTGATTCAGGCATCACTCAGAGTTTTTGACCTTGAACCAGTCAGACCCCATTTTATGTAGAATACTGAGGGAAAGAAGAAACTGCACCACCCATCTTATTATGTCCACTGTTTCCACTTGTAGTGTAGTGCCAGATTCCTTGTTCCCCCTTCATTGTTTAAATATGCAACCATAACTACATTGTCTGATTGAACTAGAACATGGTTCCCAGCTAGGATGGACTGGAACAATTGCAGAGCCAGTTTGACTGCTCTCAGCTCTAGGAGCTTTATCCTGTGAGTCTTTTCCCCTGGGTTCCAGAGATCCTGGATTGTTCTGATCTCCAAATGAGCTCCCCAGCCCCCTAGGCTGGCATCAGTTGTGAGAGCTAGAAGATCTGGAAGGCAGATGGGCATGTCTTTGCAGACATCGTTGTGGGCTGATCAGCATTGTAGGGAGTTGAATATGTGTGTCGTGACTCATACGTGATCTTTCGTGTGTTCTGGGAAGTGGTCTCACACTTTTGGGATGCAGGCTTGAAGATGTCTGCTGGATGACTGACCCATGGAATGATCCCTACACGTGACGCCAGGAGACCTAATAGTTGGAAACACAGTGCTCTGGTAGCCTCTTGCAGCTCCAGAGCAAGATGATAAACTCCTGAATTTTCTGTAACCTTTCTAATGATGGGTAGATCTTTGCTATGATGATATCTATCTCCTCTCTCAGGTGGGTTATTCTGGTGGATGGAATCAAGGAACTTCTCTTGACATTGATGATGAAGCTGTGCTCCTGTAGAAGATTCAGCATCGGAGGTGTGGCTCTGTGTGCTGCTGGTTGCAATGGAGCTCTGATCAGGATGTTTGTCTAGGAAGGAGTATAGGAAAGTTCCTTCAACCTGAGTCTGGCTATAATCACCACCACCATCTTTCTAAAAACCCTGGAGATTAGTTCGGTACTAATAATGTCTCCTGCTGTAGGTGAACCTCAGAAGTCTGTGGTGGCACAATCTGATGGGGATATGGAGATATGTGTCTTCTAGATACACTGAGGTCAAGAAGTTCCCCCAGAACAGGGATGACACCATAGAGGTTTGCATCTACATCTGAAACTTCATTTTCTTCATCCATCTGTTAAGCCTTCTGAGTTTGAGTATGGCTCTGATACCAACCCCCTCTCCCCTGCCTTCCTGTGAACTTCTGAAAGATGAAGAAGATGGAATAGAACCCAGAGAACCTTCCTTCTGTGGGAACACTCTCTATCATTCTCAGATCCAGAAGATGAGATATTTTGTTCTGGATCAGATTGTGTTTTGAAGAGTCTCTGGAAACTGGCACCTGGATGAAGAATGGATGGGATGGAGCCTGCAGCTTGAGGAAGTATCTCCCTGATCCACTTGTCTGTAGTCAATGAAAACCATTCCTTTAGGAAATGGGAAATTCTACCCCCAGCTTCAGCTCTGGGTGGAGCCCTATGTGACCTGTGTCATAAAGTGGATTGGTGGAGGTTCAGACTCCTCTGGACTTTTGTCCCAAACCATAATCCAGCTCTTTTCCTTTGGAGAATCTGTTGTGCCTGTGCTGGTATCTCTGTGAGGATGAAAGGCAAAAGGAGTGCCTCTGTCTGAAGGTTGGTCAATATTCTCTCCTGAGGACACTGAGTGGACAAGAGAGAGACTGTTTGGATTTCACCACACTGTCAGCCACCACCTTATCCAGCTCTTTTCCAAAGAAGAGGAAGCCTGTAAGCTTGGCTGAGCAAAGGGCATGCTTAGAGTGAATATCCACTTTCCAAGACCAAAGCTCAGTGGCACCTGGTTACCGAGCTGGAAGCCACGGCTTGGGCTGAGAACCTCATTGCATCTAATGCTGTTGCTAGGGGTGACTTTCTTTAAAATGGAAACAGAGTCAGGGTGATCTCTGTCCTTACGGACTTTAAGATCTTCCAGCCACGAGAGAGATGCTCTTGCAAAGCAGGGAGGAGGACTGAAGGGGTATCACAGCCAAGGTGGAGGATTTTGAGAGGAGAAATTTACTCTAAGACTTACTCTCAGGAGCCTGTTCAGGTTGGATTTGAATCATGGAGACAACCTTATTGCACATAGTCTAGAACTTCTCAGAGGGGCAAAAAATCTTTGCTGTATTTTTTCCCAATCCTGATCAGACTTGGAGTCCAATAGCTCACCATCCCCAGTGGATGAGGGGGAAGGAGGAGCTGGAAGAAGAGTCGGAGGACTTTTATCTCCTGGATATATTGAGCTTTTCCCCTTTTCTGCTTTTTTTTTATTTAACTCTTTTTGTATGCTTTGGGAGCATGGAGGCTCTGCTGTGCCATGGTGAGGCCTTTTACAGCTTGCCTTCTTTAGGGCTTGAAGCCCTCTTAAGGGATCTGTCTCTGAATCATACCCCATTGGCTCTCCTTCCCCCTGGGTCAGAGTCCTCATGGTTGACTTGGAAGGGAGAGGGGCTGATTAGAAGCGCTGCTTTTTTCCCCCAGGGCAATCATGACCCACTTTAAGATTTGGGGCGGAGGGAACCTGCGAGTCTCCTTCTTTGTTCTGTAGAGGCCCTTGGGACTTACTCCCCAAGTTGAGTGGTCAGGATCCTCCTTGCTTTTGGAACTTCGCCCTGCTCTGCACTGGAATTCCAGATCCATTATTCCTCTGCTGAATCGTGGCTGCCTTGATGGGTAGAGGACTCTCCCTGCCTGTTTGACTCATAGCCCTGGGACCTAATGGAGTTAGGGTTGGTTGGATGGGTGCAGGCTGGGCACAACTCATCATCTGCCAAGCCTGGGAAGGATGCCTCATATATAAATCGCCACTTGGATCTGAGCCAGTGTTTTCTTGGCAGTTCTGCCATACCTACACAGGGGCAGAGGAGCTGGCAGGGAGATAAACGCTGCAGAGGAGGTTGAGGGTGGGTTATACTCCCGGCCGGTTAACCAACCCATGGAGGAGGATGACTGCTGAAATGGAAGAACACTGCTCCCTGCTGCCCAAGAACGGGGCAGACATTTAAAAAAAATAAAGGTGACGACAGGAGCAAGTGAAGCAGCCAAACTGTCTGCTGCTGTGGAGGCAGAGACTCTGGTGGGAGTGGAGGGGACATGGCCACAGTGTGCAATGCCAAAATGCTGATCTGCCTCCAGTGAGCTGCAGAGTGATGAGAGCAGCCCAGATATCCAGAATTGTGGGAGATGCTGGGCTTCAGAAGAGGCATAGGGTGTGTCCATCCTTGATGGGGACCAGTACACTGCAGGAGTCTGGGTTTGTATCCTGAGGGCTTGGATTTCACCACAAGGTGTGGTAGTTGGCATGAAGTGCCTTGCCTGACTGTAGAGGAGGGTGTGCGGGGGGACTGAATGGTTTTTCTCTCTTTTTTTAAAGATACATCCTTTAGAGAAAAAGCGATGATAATATTTTTCATTAAAAGGTTGAAAGAACTGACTTAAGGTCTCTGAAGGTCGGACACTTGCTGGGTTCTGTCTTGCTGCCATGGGTGGTAAAAGGGAACTGAGGGAGGAATGCAGCCACTCTGTCTTTTATGCCCTTTCATGGGAACACAAAGAGGCACAGGGAATATACATGGCTCCCACAGACACTGCCATTCAAAAAAATTCAGTCTCGCATGCAAGCAGTGCATACACCTTGACAGTACTATCCACACTGACACATACTTGAAGAAGAATTGACTATTCTGGACTATTTCCTCCTGTTTCAATTCAGATACTTCCCATTTCACTAGGGAGATGAGCCTGATAAGGATGTATGTTTGTACTTCTCTAGCAGGATTTCATTTGTTCTGTGCATCTGGAAACAGGAACATTCTTTAAGGGAATGAATCCCTATCTTAAGAGAGGAAGGGAGAAAGAGGTGCAAGTAACAGTATGAGATTGCTGCTTTTAATGACCCGAGGAAGCCCTCAGTTGTTGGTTGAGAGAGGTATTTAAGAAAATGAAAAACAAGTTTTTATTCCATTACCAAGTACAGGGGATAGAAAACTAATGAAAAGAACAAACAGTAATTAATAAACAAAAAGAAAGTAACAGGTGAGTGAGTTAGGTTTCCCACGATATGGTTACTTCTGACAACTTAGATGCCTCCATGGGGAGCATCTAACAGGTCCTTGTAATTGGCCTTGACTCATGGGGCGCTATCCCCTCCAAGATTAAGAGGAGGAAGAGAGAGAGTTGTGTGTACACAGGGCCCCAAACCAATTTCACTGCTGAATCAGCTGGGGTCGGTCCCCCAGGGATTTTTACATGCACCATGGAAAATGCCAGGAAATTACAATCCTCATTCTATCCTTTGCACAAAGGACAGCACCCTGTAAAAAGGGCAAACAGGCCTGTCCTTTCTCCCTTGTTTTGTGAGCTTACTGGAAGAGAACCAGAGTCTGCAAATCATGCACCTCATAGGATCATCCAATTTGTCCATTTATTCTCAAGACACCACACTGTTTTTTACATGGAAGAGTTGACACAAAGAAAGAAAAAGTATAAATAATATTAGAAACATATATTTAAAATATAGGCATTTAATATATAATTATTAAGTGTACATATATGAAATGAAGAAGAGGCAAAGTTAAAAGAGAAAGAGATTAGAAAACATAATCAGCAAATAGAATACCAGACAATGGCAGCAAGACTTACAGTGTAAACAATGTTTCCCAAGAGCAGGTAGTCTGAAGTTTTACCATTGCCAAATACAGTACCTGCAGGAAAAAAAAGAATGATGATTTAAAAAAAAAAAAGGTTAATTTATGGGCAATTCCGTTTTTGTAAAGGTATAGTCTAACAGGACTCTTTCTGTTGGATACTGGGTCTGGTGCTCCCAACACAAGACAAGGCAGAACTTCCTGAAATGAATGCCTTTTAGATCATTAGTAGTGGTGACCAATGACTGGTCAGAGCAGGGAGAGCAATTATTAATGCCTTCGCTCTCCAGAACTTTCCAGCCATGAATTATGCAAGAAACAAGAGCTTCCCATAAAAGCTAAATATATTTTTTAATCACATAATTTACACACACAATAACTTCCCTCAAGGCACATCTGAAGTATACGTATTTTTGGACATGATACTGTCTGTCTGTCTGCCCGCCTGCATATCTATCTATCTAAGCAAACATATTTCTGGAATAAGGATAGCCAACTCTTCTGCCCTAGCATTTTAATTCTTATTTGGGATGTTTGTTATTTGAACTGCACAAAATTGGACAGCTTTGTGAATTTGTGTATTTAATGTGTGTGTATATAAGTTTGTGTGTGGATATACACATCTTATATACACTAATTTATATATACTAACTCATACACAAACATAAGTATCTATGTATATATAAAAACACATTTGCAAAGGCTTCCTGAAACATGAATTTTGAAGCAGTGCCTTCATACTTGTTTACACAGAACATACTTGATTGCCTACTTCCAGCAGTACCAGCTTTTATGATCACAGTTCTCTGAAGGGTCTTAGTATGTAGGATAATTGTAGTCTCCAGAATACTTATGTGATGTTGCGCCTGGAAAGACCAAATTGACTGAAGCATCTCTGAGTGAACTCCTCATCCTTGATGTTTTGGTGCTCACTAAATGCGTGTATGTTCAATATAGAAGCATAGAATCAACTCCACTGCTGTACAGGATGAGGACAGCATTAACTGCACCCAGGGGCGGCGAGTTATATACACTTGTGGTGCCTGGGCACCAGCAATATTCAGGGCCTGGGGGCCTGGTTCCACCAGTGTTTGGGGCCGGGTCTCTCCGCCGGCCCCACCTGCCGCCCCCTGCATCTCCCCCGAGTGTCCCCCAGCCCCCACTTGCTGCCCCCGCTCACCTCCCCCTGGCCCCAGAGCCTGCAGCTCACCTGCTCTGCCGGCTCCCCGGATCAACTGCTGCCGCAGGGTCCTAGTGCCCCCTATTCACTAATGGCAAGGCAGGCTGCCCTTACCCTGCCCTTCCTCCCTAGCCCTGAGCCTCTCCAATGCCCCAAACCCCTCAACCCCAGCCCCAGACAGAGCCCTCATCCCCCCGCACCCTAATCCTCTGTCCCAGCCCTGAGCCTCTCCAATGCCCCAAACCTCATCCTCAACCCCACAGCCCTCACCCCTGCACCCCCTTCCACCCCCAAACTCCCTCCCAGAGCCTGCACCCCTCCCTCCTCCCCCACCCAAACTCCCTCCCAGAGCCTGCACCCCCACCCATTGCCCCAGCCCAGAGCCTACACCCAAACTCTGTCCCAGAGCCTGCACCCCTCATCCCCTCCTGCACCCCCACTCACTGCCCCAGTCTGCACCCTGCACCCAAACTCCCTCCCAGAGCCTGCACCCTGCACCCCTCCTGCACCCTAATCCCCAGGGCCTGCACCCCAGACCTCCTCCCCCACCCAACCTCCCTCCCAGAGATTTAGGCAGGTGGGGGGGGGTGGAGTTTGGGGGGGGGGTTCTGGGCACCACCAAAATTTCTACAAACCTGTCACCCCGACTGCACCTTATACTGCAACCAAACCAGAAAGTTTATTATGTTGTACAGACCTAATCACTTTAGCAATGGAAAGGAAGCACTACTGTATGTAATAATGTTTTTATGAAGCAAGGAGGGAGACAAAAATGGAGTGGGATGAGAGACCCAAAAGAAAAAGGAGACAGGTGGTGAGAAAGGGGAAGAAAAAGAAGGGAAATTTGGGTGGCAGTATAGAAGGAAATAATGGTCAAGTCAGAGGAAAAAAAGAGAGGGGAGCTCTTTTCCTCTTTACTCAGTTTGGGTTGAGAGCATGAGAAAGATACAGAACTCAACAAGCAAGTAGTTGCAGTCTGTAGTAGAAAGTATACTGCACAATCCACTTTTTGCTACCTTGCCTTGCATTAGGTTTATTGATATTCTGTTAATTTCATTATTCCACTGTTTGTGAATTTGAACATTTTATTTGTTGTCCCTTTATATCCCTTTTACAAAAGGCTGGAACAGAAATTAGTTTTATCGTGCATCGGAAGTGCTGCTGTCTCTCCCCTTCAACAGAAATAACTAACGGCTCATCAGGATACTGGGATGTCAGCAGTGTCATACTCAAGAATCATAGGGTTACTTTTTTACTGACAGAATTAGAAAATTATGACAAAATCTTATTTTAGGAAAACGGGAAATTCCAAAGCTTAAGCAGCCTTCACTTTGTTTAGTGACAGTTGCAATAGCTGCTGTTAGTGACAGCTCTTCTGTTGGTCGACAGTGAAAAAACTGGTACTGACACAGCTACAACTACACTGCATATTGAAAAAAACCTGACAGTCAGAGGGATTGGGCCTATTACTACTTGCTGACATGATATATGTTGCTGCCACAAAAGCTATAGATGTGGACGTTCCTGCCTGTTTCAACACTAGATATACAGAAGACCAAGAGAGGTGCACAGACTGAGTAGAAGCAAAGTAGAAGTAGAAGTTTGCCTAGGGGGAGAGCCCAAAGATTTTATTTGCCTTTCAGCCTTCTGGGAACAGTAAATACAACAACTGAAGAGAAGAGGCTCTTGATACGTTAAAAAGAAAGAAAATATGGACAGTGAGGAACAGCTGTTGTGACCTGCACAGGATGTGCCATGTTTGTCTTTCTGCTGGAGGACAGAAGCATCTTCATCTGTATGAGTGCAAGCTGGTCTCCATAGTGGAAGAAAAGATTAAAGGACTGGAGACCCAAGTATTGACCCAAGCATTGCATGAGAGAAAATGAAGACTTCCTGGGTAGAAGTTAGGATTTGGTATTGTGGGTACAGCATGCTGAAGAATTGGAGAGGGTAATACAGGGGAGACTGAAGAGCAGGGAAGAAAATTGGCAGTGTGTGACCTGCACAAGAAGAAGAACCAATATACCCCTAATACAGATAGATCTAAGCAACCGCTTTCAGACTCTGGGCACAGGTACTACTACTAAAAATGCCTTGGAAGAGTCATCTGAGGGAAGAAATCAGAAGGAGACCCTGTCGACCGGAAGGCATGGGATGTGTTGTCTTAGGGATGGGGGGTTCCATGACCACAACTCCCAAAAGGAGGAGAAGGGTGGTGGTGGTCAGGGATTCCTCCTAAGGGAGATAGAGTCATCCATCTGCCATCTGGACCAGGAATCCCAAGAACAGTGCTACTTGCCCAGAGCTAGAATTTAGGATGTGACTGAGAGTCTGCCAAGACTCATTAAGTCCCTAGACCACTACCAATTCCTACTTATCCACGTGGGCACCAATGATACCGCCAAGAGTGACCTTGTATGGATCACTGCAGACAACATGGCTCTGGGAAGAAGCATAAAAGAATTTGGGGCTCAAGTGATGTTCTCATCCGTCCTCCCTATTGAAGAAAAGGTCCAGGAAGGGACTATCATTTCATGGAAGTAAATGCATGGCTACCCAGGTGGTGCTGGTGAGAGAGATTTGCCTTCTTCGACAATGAGCTGATGTTCCAGGAAAAAGGATTACTTTGTTGAGCTGGGCTCCATCTATCAAATACTGGGAAGAGCATCTTTGGACACTGTCTGGATAACTTGATGAGAGCTTTAAACTAGGTCTTATGGGGGACAGTGGCAAAAAACTGGCCAATGCACATCTAGGCTCAAGTAATGAAGACAAGGGAAAGGGCTTAAATTCTGGAAAAGGGACTAGAAAACCACAACTGCATTAAAAAGGCAAGAAGAAAAACAACAGGGCAGTCCGCAAAATATCTTCGATGTCTGTATACCAATGCAAGAAGTATAGGGAAACAAGCAGGATGAACTACAAGTCATGGCATATGAAGAAAATTATGACTTAATTGGCATTACAGTGACTTGGTGGGACAACTACCATGATTGGAGTACCAGCATAAATACACTTGCTCAGATTCAAGAGCAAGTGAGTGGCAGATCCACTTAGAGTCTCTGGGTGAAGATAAAAAGGGACAAGAATAGTAGCCAGGTTATGGTAGTCATCTATTCCAGACCACAAAATGAGGAAGAGTAAGTGGCGAGGCATTCTAAAAGCAGGTAACAAGATTATATCTTGTATATAAGGCATATCTTGACTTTAGTGTGACTTTTGATACTGTCTCGCATGACCTACTCATAAAAAAAACTAGGGAAATTCAGCCTAGAAGGAGCTACTATAAGGTGAGTGCATAACTGGTTGGAAAACCATTCCCAGACAGTAGTTATCAGTGGTTCACAGTCAAGCTGGAAGGGCATATCAAGTGGGGTCCCACAGGCAAGGCTGTTCCTAGGGGCCTGGGACATAAGTGCCGAATTTCTAATCTGCTGGGGGGTGCTCCCCCTAACTCCGCCCAAGCCCTGACCCCACCCCACCCCTTTCCCCAAGGCCCCACCCCTGGCCCTGCTCCTCCCCCCACCCAGTTCTGCCCTGCCCGCCTTTTCCCGCCCAGTTCTGCCCCCTCCCCTGAGCATGCTGCTCCCTCGCTCCTCTCCTCTCCCCCCACCGCCTCCTGATGCTGTGAAATATCTGATCTGTGGCAGGTG
This sequence comes from Natator depressus, assembly GCF_965152275.1. Taxonomy (NCBI): domain Eukaryota; kingdom Metazoa; phylum Chordata; order Testudines; family Cheloniidae; genus Natator; species Natator depressus. The sequence continues at coordinate 94,970,477 of NC_134237.1, read as the reverse complement.
GCAGGTGCTGAAAACGAGGGGAAGGCTCTGATCAGCGGGGCCCACAGGAGGGCGTGAGGTGTCGGGGGGAAAGGGGAGGTTCTGGTAGGTGAGTTCTTCCTTGCCCCCCACACCTGCCTGCTCACCTGCTGCTTGCCTCCCCACTCGCCTCCTCACTCTGCTCGGCCCAATTTGCCATACCCAAGGGATGGCTCTACTCACAGGGATCAGTTCTGGGTCTGGTTCTGTTTAATATCTTCATGCATGATTTATATAATGGCATAGAGAGTACACTTATAAAGTTTGTGGATGATACCAAGTTGGGAGGGGTTGCAAGTGCTTTGGAGGACAGGAGTAAAATTCAAAATGATCTAGACAAACTGGAGAATTGGTCCGAAGAAAATAGGATGAAATTCGATAAGGACAAATGCAAAGTACTCCACTTAGGAAGGAACAATCAGTTGCACACATACAAAATGGGAAGTGACTGCCTAGGAAGGAGTACGGCAGAAAGGGATCTCGGGTGTCACAGTGGATCACAAGCTAAATATGAGTCAACAGTGTAACACTGTTACAAAAAAAAGCAAACAACATTCTGGGATGTATTAGCAGAAGTGTTGTAAGCAAGGCACAAGTAGTGGTTCAGCAAGTTGAGGAAACAACTAGGAGGTCATCCATTTTGGGTCTTGTTTTGACCACCAGGGATGAATTAGTTGCGAACACGAAGGTAGTCGGGAACTTGGGAGGAAATTATCATGATGTTATAGAATTCAAAATCCTAAGGAAAGGAGGACATAAGAATAGCAAAACAAAGACACTGGACTTCAGAAGGGGAGATTTCAACCAACTCAGAGAAATAATAGGCAAGATCCCATGGAAAGACCAATTAGGAAGAAAATGAGATGAAGGGAGCAGTTCCTAAAAGATGTAATACTAGAGGCTCAACATCAAGCTATTCCAATGCAGAGGAAAGATAAGAAGAGCAACAGGGGGCCAATGTGGCTGCACAAGGAGCTTTTTAGCTATTGAAAACCCCAAAGGGATATACACAGCAAAAGGAAGGAGAGGCATGTCACCAAGGAAGTATACATGGGAATAGCACAAGTATGTAGGGACAAAAACAGGAAAACCAAGGCAAAGAATGAGTTACAGCTGTCCAGGAATGCTAGAGACAACAAGAAGGGGTTTTTCAGATATGTCAGACAAAAAAGAATGGTCAGGGATGGTGTGGGTCCATTGCTCAATGGAGAAGGTGAGCTGGTAATGGAAGATGATAGGAAGGCAGAGCTGCTCAATGCCTACTTTGCTTCAGTCTTCTCACAAAAAATAAAGTTACCAGATGACTAGCAAAGTTACCATAGACAATAAAGAGGAAGGGATGCAGATCAGGATACGTCAAGAATATATCAGAGAATCATGGAGCAGGTCCTCAAAGAATCAATCCTGAAGCACTTACATGAGAGGAAAGTGATCAGGAACAGTCAGCATGGATTCACCAAGGGAAGGTCATGCCTGACTAATCTAATCGCCTTTTATGATGAGATTACTGGTTCTGTGGATGAAGGGAAAGCAGTGGATGTATTGTTTCTTGACTTTAGCAAAGCTTTTGACACGGTCTCCCACAGTATTCTTGTCAGCAAGTTAAAGAAGTATGGGCTGGATGAATGCACTATAAGGTGGGTAGAAAGCTGGCTAGATTGTCGGGCTCAACGGGTAGTGATCAATGGCTCCATGTCTAGTTGGCAGCCGGTGTCAAGTGGAGTGCCCCAGGGGTCGGTCCTGGGGCCGGTTTTGTTCAATATCTTCATAAATGATCTGGAGGATGGTGTGGATTGCACTCTCAGCAAATTTGCAGATGATACTAAACTGGGAGGAGTGGTAGATACGCTGGAGGGGAGGGATAGGATACAGAAGGACCTAGACAAATTGGAGGATTGGGCCAAAAGAAATCTGATGAGGTTCAATAAGGATAAGTGCAGGGTCCTGCACTTAGGATGGAAGAATCCAATGCACCGCTACAGACTAGGGACCGAATGGCTAGGCAGCAGTTCTGCGGAAAAGGACCTAGGGGTGACAGTGGACGAGAAGCTGGATATGAGTCAACAGTGTGCCCTTGTTGCCAAGAAGGCCAATGGCATTTTGGGATGTATAAGTAGGGGCATAGCCAGCAGATCGAGGGATGTGATCTTCCCCTCTATTCGACACTGGTGAGGCCTCATCTGGAGTACTGTGTCCAGTTTTGGGCCCCACACTACAAGAAGGATGTGGATAAATTGGAGAGAGTCCAGCGAAGGGCAACAAAAATGATTAGGGGTCTAGAGCACATGACTTATGAGGAGAGGCTGAGGGAGCTGGGATTGTTTAGTCTGCAGAAGAGAAGAATGAGGGGGGATTTGATAGCTGCTTTCAACTACCTGAAAGGGGGTTCCAAAGAGGATGGCTCTAGACTGTTCTCAATGGTAGCAGATGACAGAACGAGGAGTAATGGTCTCAAGTTGCAATGGGGGAGGTTTAGATTGGATATTAGGAAAAACTTTTTCACTAAGAGGGTGGTGAAACACTGGAATGCGTTACCTAGGGAGGTGGTAGAATCTCCTTCCTTAGAGGTTTTTAAGGTCAGGCTTGACAAAGCCCTGGCTGGGATGATTTAACTGGGAATTGGTCCTGCTTCGAGCAGGGGGTTGGACTAGATGACCTTCTGGGGTCCCTTCCAACCCTGATATTCTATGATTCTATGATTCTGACCAATTTGAATGAATTCAAGACAGTGGGGCCCGATGCTATTCACCCTCGGGTGCTGAAGGAATTAGCTGAAAAAAAAAAATGTCAGGGCCACTGGAAATAATGGAGGCAAACTTCTGGATGACAGGAGAAGTCCCAGAAAACTGGAGAAGGGCTTATGTACTTCCCATCTTTAAAAAGGGGAAAAAGGAGGACCTGGGAAACTATAGACCAGTCAGCCTGACCTTGATATCTGGGAAGCTCCTAGAACAATGTACAAAACATTTAATTTGCAAATACCTGGAGGATGCACAGGTAATCATTAGCAGCCGGCATGGATTTACTAAGAACAAATCATGCCATTCCAACTTGATTTCTGTCCTTGACAGGGTAACTGGTTCGGTGGATAGGGGAAATGTGGTGGACACAACATACCCAGACTTGGCTTTTGACACAGTCCCACATGACATTAAATTGGAGAAATGTGGGCTCAGAGGAACTACCATTAAGTCAATACATACTGGTTAAACAACTGCAAACAATGAGTTAAGTATTAATGGAATGATGTCAGATTGGAAGGAGGTCTTGAGAGGGGTTCTGCAAGCTTGACACAAAACTAGAGGAGTTGCCAATACTTTGAAAGGCAGAAGATAAGGACAGATTCCATCAACTCAGCCAAAATAGGATACAGAATGGGTTAAGAGGGGCAACCCAAACAAATTTAATGACCAGTGAATAATTTCTCATTGTCATTTGTCCCTTCCTTCTCCCATCCTTTGGAAAATTCCAGATCAGCAGCAGACATATTAAGCAGTCCTACAAGGGAAGGTGGGTTTATATGAAAGGTGACTTGGAATATGTTAAGTATTAAGTTTGCCTCTGCTACCTATAAACACATGGAAAAGTGAGAAACATTTGTAGGGAACTGACTATAGCTTTGCAGATTTTTAGCTTTGCAACTTTTTAGTCTGGGGACCTTAGTCCAAACCTGTGCAGGAGGTGGAAATACCCTTAGGTTAGAGTGATCTCTCAGTGGCTGAGGTGGAGTTAAGCCCATTTGTTCACAAGTATGTAATCAATGACTGTTAGGGTATGTCTACACTACGAGATTAGGTCGATTTTATAGAAGTTGATTTTTAGAAATCAATTTTATACAGTCGATTGTGTATGTCCACACTAAGCACATTAAGTCGGCGGAGTGCATCCTCACTACCCTGGCTAACATAGACTTACAGAGCGGTGCACAGTAGGTACCTATCCCACAGTTCCTGCAGTCTCCACTGCCCATTGGAATTAAGCTCCCAATGCCTGATGGGGCAAAAACATTGTCACGGGTGGTTTTGGGTACATGCCGTCAGTTGCCCCTCCCTCCGTGAAAGCAACGGCAGACAATCATTTTGTGCCTTCTTTCTTGGGTTACTGATGCAGACGCCATACCGTGGCAAGCATGGAGCCTGCTCAGCTCACCGTCACCATACATCTTCTGAGTGCTGCTGGCAGACGCGGTACTGCATTGCTACACAGCAGCAATTCCTGACAGCTGTCGTACGTGTCCTGGGTGCTCCTGGTAGACCTCGGTGAGGTTGATCAGAAGAGCCTGGACAGACATGGCTATCCTCCTCTTAGAGCACCGAATGGGAGCCAGAGACTCCAGGTAATTCTCTTCTTTAAGTTTCATCTCATGGAGATTCAGTCCTGCCTGGAATATCATGCGAGCTGGAGGCTTCTGCCTCAGGTTGCTCTCCCAGACGGCAGCACCGCGCGGTCGCACCTACCCCAGCCTACCCCTTGCTCCCATGGCCCATGAAGCCTGGACAATAGTAAGGAGCAGTTCAACTATAGACTGAGCAAGTGCAGAATGGTGGTAGAATATTCCTTTGGATATTTAAAAGCTCGTTGGCGCTGTTTGCTGACTAGGTCAGACCTCAGCGCAACCGACATTCCCATTGTTATTGCTGCTTACTGTGTGCTCCATAATATCTGTGAGAGTAAGGGGGAGACATATATGGCGGGGTAGGAGGTTGAGGCAAATTGCCTGGTGTCCAATTTTGAGCAGCCAGACACCAAGGCGATTAGAAGAGCACAGCAAGGTGTGCTGTGCATCAGAGAGGCTTTGAAAATGACTGGCCAGGCTTCGGTGTGACAGTTGTATGAGTTTCTCCTTGCTGCAAACCTGCCCCCTTTGTTGATTTTAATTCCCTGTAAGCCAACCACCCTCCCACCTTCGAAATAAAGTAACTATTGTTTTGAAACAATGCATTCTTTCTTTATTAATTAAAAACAATGAGATAATGGACAAGGTAGCCTGGGTGGGGTGGGGGAGGAGGGAAGGATAAGGCCACATTGCTTATTGTAGCCACACTAAAAATCAAACTGTTTGAATGACAGCCTTCTGTTGCTCGGGCCATCCTCTGGAGTGGAGTGGCTGGGTGCCCGGAGCCTCCTCCCCACCCCCCGCATTCTTGGGTGTCTGGATGAGGAGGCTATGGAACATGGGGAGGAGGGCAGGCAGTTACACATTGGATGCAGTGGGGGGGTCTGTGCTCTTGTTGGCTTTCCTGCAGCTCCAACAGATGCTTCATCATGTCCGTTTGCTCCCCCATTAGCCTCAGCATCGCCTCCTGCCTCTGCTCTTCGTGCTCACTTAATTCTTTCCTGGCCTCTGCCATTGAATGCCTCCATGCATTAAGCTGTGCCCTATCAGTGTGGGAGGACTGCATGAGCTCAGAAAACATGTCATCACGAGTGTGTTTGTTTTCACCTTCTAATTTGTGATAACCTCAGGGACGGAGATAATAGGGGGAGTGTAGAAACATTTTATGCTCTACTATTCCGGGGGACTGCATGGTCACCTGTGCTGCTGAGTTCGCCACGCTGACCAAACAGAAAATGAAACTGAAAAGTTCCTGGGGCTTTTCCTGTGTACCTGACTAGTGCATCGGAGTTCAAAGTGCTGTCCAGAGCGGTCACAATTGAGCACTCTGGGATAGCTCCCTGAGGCCAATACCGTCGATTTGCATCCGCACTACCCTAAATTCGACCCAGCAAGGTCGATTTTAGCGCTACTCCCCTTGTCAGGGAGGAGTACAGAAGTCCATTTTAAGAGCCCTTTAGGTCGATGGAATGGGATTGGTTGTGTGGATGCAGTCATTTTAAAATCGACCTAAGGTGGCTAAATTCGACCTAACCCCGTAGTTTAGACCAGGCCTTAGTGTCAAAGTAGCCAGAGACTCTACTTAAGGTGTTAGAAATGGACAAACTATCTTTGTACCTCAAAAGGGCTACATATGAAGTAGGTAAAACTAAATGGTTCTCTCTACATTCACGATGTGTAGTTTCTTCTCAAGGGGAGAGGAAGGATTTGGATAGATGATTGGAAGGATCATGGGCTTATTAACATGGAAGTCCAAAACCACTTAGGACTTTCTAGACAAATGAAACAACATTCTGTCAGATGAAAAACTCTAAGAATGGGAGTTAATCTATTGAACTCAATTATTCAACATGCAAAGATGATGTTTTAGCAATGAATGGAGATACTTTCATAGTAAAAAGATGCAGGAAAACTTTCACACATGTCCCCACAGACCTTAGAGGCCACCCAGATAGTAATTGCCCCGTCCAATCTGATTTTGCATAGTGTCCAGAGGAGAAGAGGAAAGTGAAAATATAATGTAACACCTTTTCCCAAGTCAGAGGAATGCATTTCACCACAGGAAGGAGAGGTCTAAGAGCAGAAGCATGGGATCTGAAGGCAAACCTATTAGTTCAACACCTGTTGCAGAGTGAGAGGCCACCTTCCGGTGTATGCCCCTTAGCTCCAGAATAAAAGAAGAGAAGACTGAACTATGGAAATCACTTTCTCTTTTTTATTCTGGAACCAGCTAGATTAAAAAAGACTTGAGAACTGAAGTATAGGGATGTCCTCAATGCTTCTTCTATGAAGGTTGGTACAATGTAGAGCCTTTAAAACACAAAAATACCAACCCTTGATTCCCAGCACAAACAGATTTTTAGTTATACAAGTTTCCATCTCCGATTCTGTAACATACCTTCCAAGAGACTACAGGTGAGTCATACCAACTCTCTGCACCTCAGCCTCCTCTTCTATAAAATAGGGACAATATTACTCTACCTCAGTGCTTTTTCAGTTCTGAGGAATTCAGAAAGAAGGCACTAATTACCACAAAAGCAGCACCAGAACTAACGCATCACTGGAACAGAGCAGGTAGGAATCAAACATATGGGGTAAAGGTAGTAAAGGGTTTGAGAGACACAGTCATTATTCCTCAAGAAAAAGAAAGTCTGCTCAGAAGATGGAGGGCTCCCTGAAGTATTTCTCAGATATTTTCTGCACCAGTGGGAGCTTGTCAGATAGTCACAGGATCCTCTGAAGGGTTAATTTTGACATTCTTTCTGCCAGTGGGGTCCTACGCAGTCTTATAGGAATTCTTGAAAGATGCTCTCCAAAAGTTATCAGGGACTGGAAACCTGCAAACTGGCGTAGAGTCACCAGATTGTTCTTAATCATGGTCTTTTCTAGCTAGGTGTTTCCTAATTTTGTCCCTATTCTCCATGTCCCTTCCTAGTATCAATCTTGCTCCTATCTTCTAATCTGAAAGAGAAATTACTATACTGAACAAAGGGAACATCACTGGAAGAACTGAAAGCTAGACTTCATGTTTATAGCAGAGAAGACAAAAATAATAAATAAATGAGATGTAAGGGGTGAAGTCTTTATGCTTTTCACTATTCTTTTTCTCCATGCTTCCCGATACAGGATGCTACAGTGCTGGTAGTCTAGAATGTTCCTCATGATGAAAGAAGAAACAGATGAACAAGAAATGGGATGGAAGAGAAATCTCAGAACAAAGAAGAGGAGGAGTATAAGGAAAACACTTTTCAGATTTTTCAGATGCTTTGGTTGCATTTTTAGATGTTCAAAGCTTTCTAGGTCTGATTTTCAGCATTTTAGCAAATGCCAATATACCCAGTTTACACACAACTGACTAGATGACCATCTGTATAGCCCATGTACATACAAACATATGCCTGGAAGGGACCTCAAGAGGTCATCTAGTTCAGACCCCGGCACTCATGGCAGGACTAAGTATTATCTACGCTATTCCTGACAGGTGTTTGTTTAACCTGCTCTTAAAAATTTCCAATGATGGGGATTCTACAACCTCCCTAGGCAATTTATTCCAATGCTTACCTACCCTGACAGGAAGTTTTTCCTAACGTCCAACCTAAACCTCCCTTGCTACAATTTAAGCCCACTGCTTCTAATCCTATCCTCAGAGGTTAAGAACAGTATTTCGCCCTCCTCCTTGTAACAACCTTTTATGTACCTGAAAACTGTTATCATGTCCTCTCTTAGTCTTCTTTTTTCCAGATTAAACAAACCCATTTTCTTCAAGTTTCCCTCATAGGTCATGTTTTCCAGACCTTTAATCTTTTTTGTTGCTTGTCTCTGGACTTTCTCCAGTTTGTCCACATCCTTCCTGAAATGTGGCACCGAGAACTAGACACAATACTCCAGTTGAGGCCTAATCAATATGGAGTAGAGTGGAAGAATTACTTCTCATGTCTTGTTTACAACACTCCTGCTAATACATCCCAGAATGATGATGGGGTTCAAAAGGGAGCTAGACAGATTCATGGAGGATAGGTCCATCAATGGCTATTAGCCAGGATGGGCAGTATGGTCTCCCTAGCCTCTGTTTGCAGAAGCTGGGATTGGGTGACAGGGCATGGATCACTTGATGATAACCTGTCTGTTCATTCCCTTTAGGGCACCTGCCATTGGCCACTGTGAGAGGACAGGATACTGGGTATGATGGACCTTTGGTCTGACCCAGTATGGCCGTTCTTATGGTCTTATCACCTTATTATCTTTTAGATGTTTGCAAATTGATTGCTTTATTATGTGCTCCATTATCTTTCTGGGTACAGAAGGTAAACTGACTGGTCTATAATTCCCTGGGTTGTCCTTATTTCCCTTTTTATAAATTGGCACTATATTTGCCCTTTTCCAGTCTTCTGGATTCTCTCCTGTCTTCCATGACTTTTAAAAGATACATGTGAAAGAGAAGATATTTACAAATACCAGGTCACTTAAAATCAAGCTCTCTAATGACTATCCAGAATATTTAGAAAGTATAAATTGCCTAGAAAAATAACATCAGTATGTCAGTTTTGTGGCAACCTCGGACTGCAGATGCTAGAGCACTCTCACAGCATCTCAGCAGTCTTGTTCAGCTGCCTGAACTCCTTGACTCCCACCAGAAGCTTTATCCTATATCATAGTGTGATCACTAAAACATCCCCCTCTGCATCATACAATCAGAGTAGATGGCTTACCTCTTTCACTTTCCTCCATAAGTAGCCCTATTAGGGTTGCCAGGTGTCCGGTTTTCAACTGGAACGCCCGGTCAAAAAGGGACCCTGGCGGCTATGGTCAGCATTGGTGACCGGGTCATTAAAAATCCGGTCAGCAGAGCTGCAGGGCCAAGTCACGATCTGTACTGGCACCGCGTTGCACCCCGGAAGCAACCAGCAGGTCTGGCTCTCAGGCAGGGGTGCCAGGGGGCTCTGCGCTCTGTCCCCGCCCCGAACACCAGCTCCGTACTCTCACTGGCTGGGAACCGACTGGGGTGGTGGTGCTTGTGGGAGAGAGCAGCGCGTGGAGCCTCCTGGGCCCCCCTGCCTAGAAGCTGGACCTGCTGGCCACTTCCGGGGCGCAGCGCGGACCCAGGACAAGCAGGGAGCCTGCCTTAGGCCTGCTCTGCACTGACCAGGAGCCCCTTGAGGTAAGCCCATGCCCCAATCCTGAGTCCCAACCCCCTGCCCCAGCCCTGAGCCCCTCCTGTACCCCAAATGTCTCATCCCTGGCCCCACCCCAGAGCCTGCACCCCCTCCAGTACCCCAACCCCCTGCCTCAACCCGCAGCCCCTCTCACACGTCGAATCCTTCGGCCCCACCCCCCCAGCCTGGAACTCACTCCTGCACCCCCAGCCAGAGCCCTCACCTCCTCCCACACCCCAACTCCCTGCCCCAGCCAGGAACCCCCTCCTGCATCCTGATTTCTGTTCTCACCTTGGAGCCCACACCCCCTCCCGCACCCCAACCTGCCCCAGCCCAGTGAAAGTGAGTGAGGGTGGGGGAGAGCAAGCCACTGAGGGAGGGGGAATGTAGTAAGGAGGGAGGGGCCTCAGGGAAGGGGTTGGGCTAGGGTGTTTGGTTTTGTGAGATTGGGAAGTTGGCAACCCTAAACCCTATCCTAGCAGCTGAAGCTCTCCTGAGGTATTTGATCCCAGTATTTGTGGCCCTTCCATTTCCTCCTCCTAAATACTAGAACCTTTCTACATCTCCAAAACATCCACACAGCTGCCACAACTCTCCTCCTTGTCTGCAACCAAACTCAACTGTCCTCCTGGAGCAGTTGTTCTCAACCTGCGGCCCATGGGTCACTTGTGGCTCAATCAGCACACAGCTGCGGCCCATGTGACATCCTCAGAGCCATACAAGTAGTATTGGATGCAGCCCATATACCATGGTAAATAGGTTGAGAATCACTGTAAGATATCTCCCCAACTTCCCCTGATCACCTACCTGGTTGCCACGGCCCTCCCATAGTCCCCTACACACTAATGAGCTAATGTACCCCTGAAAAATATAGAAGTGGAAGGATTAATATGGTATTTACCCTTCCAAACTGAAAGGGCAGTCAAACTGATAATACAAATACATGATACTACTATTACATAAACTGTAGCAAATCAAGTAAGTATCGAGTCATATGGATGTACAAAAAATGTGAACTGAATTTATTTTAAAACCAATTTTATCTCCCATACTTGTGCATAGAATGTACTAAATTATGAAAAAGGTATTCTTTCTTTGCCACAATTTGAATAAAAAGCTTTAGATTGCATATGTTGGTTTAGTTTTAGAAATAGTACATAAAAATGGAATAATGTAACGTTGTTGGTATTTATTAGTGTAATCTTGGAAATTATTATTTTTCAAGTAAAGTAATACAGTACTTTTCAGAGTTTGTATTTGTTTTACTTACTTACCATACTGGAAGGCTTTTAGTGGAAACCAAAACAGAATAACTGAGTGGAAGAGGCCATTTAAACAATGAACCCAGAAAACCTAAGGGAAAACAAAAATCCATGAGAACCATTTGCGGTAAACTAGCTCTGTGAACCATGACCTTTTTTTTATCTTTGAGTTAGAGTCACAAAAAGTGTTTTTGTCAGGCCACCACTGTGAACTGATATAAATGACAGGCACTTTCTGCCTCTTAGCCCTTCATGGGTCATATGTTTATTTTTATGTTTCAAAAAAGGTGCTTACTGTCACTTTAAAATTTCACAATTATCAGTAAAATTTTAAAATAGATACAAAACAGTATTTTGATTATGCTGAAAAATACGCAACAAAACAGACAACTACAAACATTACATTTCTTAGATAATACTCTAAAAATTACTTTAGCATTTGGGTTTCATTTTACCTTTCTCACATGATACACAATTTAGATAAAAGGACCGTTAAACTCAAATTTTTATACAAACTAGTTTACATATTTCAGAGACAAAATAAAATACAAATTGAAATTAAAAAGCATCATTCTTGGATTTCTTCTTACTGTATAATTCATAATAAATTTTCCATACTGCTTTCTTATTTGACAGAGACAAGTTATTAAACTTGAAAACTGTTACATTTGTGCTAAATTACTCTAATTTTACTACCGAATTTATTATCATTTGTGAAAGACAAATACTGTTCATAGGAACTGTGCTGTATATTTATATAAGCATAAATATACTATTGGTGCTTTCTATAGCATATTGTAGATAGGCATGAAAGAATTGACTAAGCTATCAAGAAAAATGGATTTTGAACTCTTGTTCAGGACAACAATTGTGTTTTATCATTGGAAATGCTTTTTACAAACATAACATTTATTGTACAAAACTGACATGTATTAATAGTTTTAAGTTGTTCAAACAAGAGAAATGAAGTTGCCTGCCTCACAAAATTTTCCACTATGACTCAAAGTCCTTTGTTAGCTTACCCACCTACTTTGGGTTGTATGATCCAATTTATGCTCCAATACTTTGCACATTTGAACTTGTGTTACTCATTAACCTTTGTCTCTCCTTCTTGCCATGTCATTACCACAATTTTTTATTTGACAGAAAGCACAGGTGGGTGCAAGAAAAATTAGTTCTACTTTTCCATTTTCCTGACCAATACTTATTGTCACATGCTAATCCTTTAACCTCTGTCATGACCCCATAACCCCTGACCCTTTTTACCATAATAAACCTACGCATCATCATTCAGTGCAACAATGATTCCAATTCTTCTACACTCAGAACTCACACCAACTGTTCTGCTTATAGTTAAGAATTTTGTAGACATTTCCTCAATAACATTGCAAAAAATTGCAAGGGATATAGCCACACAATTTCCACGAGAGCTGTGTGTTTAAGTCCTGGACAACCCTGAACACTGAAGGATTAAATAAGGAATAAAATTATAAATTTTCATTTTTTTCTGTGAAACGCATCACATATGGACATAACTGACCTAATTTAAGGGTCTTTCTGGATTAATTAACTGAAAATTCAAGAGGCATTACTTAGCATGCCATGTGATTTTTCACAGCTTTTACCAGGATTCTTTTTGGTTTTGTCCACTTTATTTATAAGTCTCAAATAATATGAACTACTGGGAAATGATTTACTAATACTAAAAATATGTCCTGACCACTACAGTATGTAGAAAGAGAGTAATAACATCAATTAATATAATTCCTATATACATACATGAATGTTTTAGAATTCTATCAGTATTAGTCTCACTAGTATCATATTAAGGTGATAACACAACCATACTAATGGATCATGTGACCAAAACGCAATTCTTATATATATTTTTAAAAGAGTTACAATGACACAATGGATTGCCTAAAAATATTTCCTACCAACCACTTTCAGTTTTGGTCGGGGGAAAAAAAATAGGAGTAAGAGGAGAAAATTCTCACATACTAGTCCTAACAAAGATGGCTTAGAACTTAATGTTACATTATATATAGTGGACCAATTCCTCAACTGGTTTAAATAGGTATAAATCCATTGACTTTAAACAGAACTATGCCAATTTACATCAGTTGGGGATCTGACCATGTTACATTATATCATACAGTATATATTACCAAATATATGGAGACATTGCTAATCATAAATTGAGAACTTAGATGTCTCTATCTTTAATAATGGTTAGCACAATGTATACTTAAACTATCTGAGATTTCCTAAACATGTGTGTGTGTGTGTGTGTATATATATATATATATCAAATCAGCATAACAACTGAAAGGTGCTGCACATCAATGTATATGTGTTAAAGAGAGTTTTCAGATTCATGTTATTCTGTGGCATATAAAATACAAACTTATTATTTACTTACTTTGTAATTAAAAATTTCATTATATTCATAAAATTACAGTTTCAAAGATGTATTTCAGTTTGCCTTTCTTTTATTTACATTATTTTTCCATTTGTGTAAATCTGCAAGAAACTGTATTTATTCTAAAACCAAGCCCAACTTTCAGTTTCAATTTTGCCAATTTTAAAAAAACTAGTCTTTGCAATATAGACACTATGCATTTTCCACCAGTATTATCATAGATCTCTTTGAACCTAACTCCAAACACACAATTTAAATTCCTTGTTAAAACAGGACTAGTATGTTTTTTCACAGCTCAAAATTAATGAAGAATGGTATAAGGCTCCTCCGCCTACCAATTTAATGACAGCTCTTATTGTCCTTTGCTCTACATCTCCACATGGGTCAGTAATCCATTTCCACACAACAGTTCAAGTACATAAGATTTGAGGACCGAAAGGACAAATCACTTCTGCCTGAAGGAGACAGCTTTATTATCAGCAGACAAAAAACAAACCGTTTTTAAAAATAATGTTTGCCAGTATATAAAAAACTGGATAAATAAGATTTGTGCTTTTCATAGACAATGATTTCCAGTCACTGAAGACTGATGGGAATATTAAAAAACAACCCTCCATTTTTAACTTTTTGAGAATATATGGCACAGGAATAAAATGGATAACCACCGTGCATTACGTTTAAGTTTGTTCTAATTTTAATGCAATTGTCTTCTACCTTTGTGTTAAAGTCCAGGGCATTTTGAGAAGTCTTGTATAATTCTGGATATTTCAGCATATTTTCCTTTCGGCAGGATCTCTCAAATATTCCAAGAGTCAGTGGTGGCATAGCTGTAAACATCTAACATATAAATCAAAAAATGTATCATGGAGCTTGAGAACTAAAAACTTCATAAAGAATCAAGAGACTTTAATAAAAATTGTTGAACAAAATAGGAATTAAATGCATTAAAAACCCAAAACCTTACCACATTGTAAAGACCTATACACCATCTTTCAAAAAGAATTTGTCCAGAAAAGCCATTAACAAAAGCAAACCAGATCTGAAAAGGAAGAGAGATATGTGACTTATATGTTCTACAAAGAGTTTTAAAATACATTTTAGCTCTGCTTTATTAAAGAGATGTTTTTAGGACATTCGCTAAATAGGTCTGAATATTTTAACATTTTTCAACCCTGAAATTTACTGATAAATCTCAATTGATATTTTGTTCAGAGCAGTATGTCAGGTAATGACTAGTCACATATGTTAGCAATTCTGTTTCTTTGACTAAATCTGAACCTGTTTCTAAAAGAAAGCCAGTTTCAGAAACACTGATTGCCTCACATAATATGAGACTTATTCATGTAACTGTTTATATCTACAGCTAAAATGTAACTTTCTTAAGAATAATAGTAAAGAATATAACACAGTGAAATATTTTAGTTCAAATAATTTTGCCCTATAATTTTGTATTTAAGCCCTGATTTTGCACTACAAACTGCATGGGTAGACCTTTTTTCCCGCATGGCACTCATTGTACAACCAGGCTTTACAGCAGAAAAATCAAGAATTGAACCTTACTTGAAAGTACTTTAGAGTACGGGAGAGGAGTATTTTAGAAAAAACTGTTCTCACATTAGTATTATCTCTTACTGCACATGGATTCACATGAAGTTAGATTCTTTAGGGTATAATTCTGCCATTCTTAATTTAGCTGGTACTTTACTCAGTACTGGAGTACTCACTGAATAAGGTACTGGCCAACGTAAGTAAGGTAATGAAGAATCAGGAGCTGATGGAATTTGGGGCTTATGTTTTTATTCATTATATCACATACAATTTAAAATATAAATTAACAGTAAAAATTAAGTGTCATTTAAATAATATTTCTATTCACAATTTAAGGCTATTTTATGAAAAGATCAGAAAAATAACCTAATAAATGTTCGGCAGCTTATAATATTAACATTTCTACTATTTTAAATATAAAACATTATTAAACATTAAATTTAATGAGGAAACAAAACAAAACCCAACTTTCTGAATCAGTACAGATAGCGAATCAGCAGTGAGATTAATAAAAAAGCTTGACATGTTGGTCAAGTGAATTTTAGAAGCAGTGTGGCATAGACTTTGTCACAGTTCATGTTTCATTTAACCTCATTATGGAAGCATGAATTGCTACAAATTTACCATTTATCAATATATACCCAGGCTGGCCTCCAGATGACCAGTTCCTGTGAACAAACAGGTCTTCTTTTATCATGAGAGGAGGGAATGCTTGAACACATAAAAACAAATATCTGATTCATGAGATGGAAAAGAAAACAAAGTAGCAACTATTAGCATACAAAAATTAAATTTAATTAATCTCAAAATTGTGAACCATTCAGCAAAGAAATTCAAACTAAAACTATCTTTAACACATTTACTTGTTGTGGCCAGTTATTGAAACAATATGGGACCCAAAAATCATACCATAGGATAAATTATGGACAGTTTTAATGCTGAAATTCCTTGCTTTTGTTAATTTTATTAATTAATGTCCTTAAACTCAGTCTGCTATTTATATGGTTAATGTTTCAACTTATTGCTTGAAAACAAGCAAACAGACCAACCCATATCCTGAACAACAGTGTATGATAGCTGACAAGCCAGATTTTAATAATGTCTGTTATGTAGCATATTTTGACTTTTGATTTTTCAAGTATGGACTATGTGAATATATTTTTGTGAATTTATAAAATCAAATTGTTTTTCAGTAATGAAGGCTTCAAAGCCACTGCACTTTACTGCATTAATACATGAGGCTCTCTTTCTGTTGTCTGACATTGCTGGAACTATGTGGAAGTACCTAGCAGATACATGTGTACAGTGCAGACAATTCCATGATCATTTTAATATATAACTGGGGGGCTTGCGTCAGCCCTCCCCCTTTCGCATTCTGGTTCCCAGCCCACCCGTTGCTGAGACCTTACCATTCCCTCCCCCCACCAAATGAGGGTTAAGGTGGGTATAAAGGAAGGGGGGGGGGTTGGCTTTCTGATGTTCCAGTCATAGAAGCCCCAAACCCCCATTTCCACTCCTTTAATGAATATTTTCTTTAAATCAGAGGTGGGCAAACTACAGCTCGTGGGCCACATCCAGCCCACGGGACCATCCTGCCCGGCCCTTGAGCTCCCGGCTGGGGAGGCTAGCCCCAGGTCCCTCCCCTTCTGTCCCCCCTCCCCTGCAGCCTCACCTTGCTGAGCTGCCAACGCTCTGGCCCGCCGCTCCTACTGGCCAGCGTGGCTGGCTCTGGCTGGGCTGTGAGCTCCTGCTGCTCTGAGTGGCATGGTAAAGGGGAGAGGAGTGGGGTGGGTTGGATAAGGGGCAGGGATCCGGGAGGCAGTCAGGGGACAGGGGGCGGTTGGATGGGGTGGAGGTTCTGGGGGTCGGTCGGTCAGGGGACAGGGAGCAGGAGGAGTTGGATAGGCGTGGGAGTCCCGGGAGGTTCTGTCAGGGGGCAGGGGTGTGGACAGGTGTCGGGGCAGTTAGGGGACAGGGAGAAGGGTAGGGTCCCGGGGGGTTGGTTAGGGGCAGAAGGTCCCGGGGAGCAGTCAGGGGACAGGGAGCAGGGTGGTTAGACAGGGGGTGGGGTCTGGGGGGCAGTTAGGGGACGAGGAGCGGGGGGGGTTGGATGGGTTGGTGGTTCTGAGGGGGGCAGTCAGGGGGTGGGAAGTGGGAGGGGGAAGATGGGGGGGGCAGGCTGTTTGGGGAGGCACAACCTTCCCTACCCGGCCCTCCATACAGTTGTGCAACCCCGATGTGACCCTCAGGCCAAAAAGTTTGCCCACCCCTGCTTTAAATCCTTTATCAATCCATTTAGCGGATCACTGTATCCCTTCCCTATGGAGTACCTGCACTGGACATCCACCCTACATCAACATAATGCGTTGTGACATCATAGCCTAACTCCTGTTCTACGGTCGCCCCCAAGCAAACTCTCCCACTTCCAAACCTGCCGTGGGGAAGGCGAAAAAACCCCTAATTCGCCTAGGGCAATCTGGCAGCGAGAAAAAAATTCTTTCCCAGCTCCCCGAGAAAGGAGCAACTAGTGCAGTGCACACAGCAGATCCTGACCAAACTTGATATTTCACCACTTCCACATGTGAAAGGGTGGGTGCTGCTCCACCTGGTCCATGTGAAAGAGAGCTTCTCCTGTCCCAAATGCACAGTTCTGGTCATCTGGGGGGATGAGTCAACATCCCCACGCTGACCTGCTCTGCAGCTGTTGCAAAATCACTCCATGTCTCTCTACCCCTTAAAGAGGTGCACACCTTCATCCAGCAAACCAGTCGATGGTACCCGCCCACTCCCGCCAGCTTAATGTGCTATGCAGTCATTGTTGCAGTTTAATATAAATATATACAAAAAACATATATTAAAGGAATGGTATTTGGATTGCAAAACCAAGCGTCTGAAAGCCAGGAAATGCCAGAATTTAGGATGCCATGACAACCTTAATTCTACTCCCTTGTGCATTTGTGTTCTGAGATAGTCTTTAACTACATGATTATATGCTACTTCTTCCCCCGGGGGATCCCTGTCTCAGTCAGTGCACAGGAAAACAGTTATTTTCAAAAGTTCTCACCTAAACCTGAATGGAATTTCATAAGACAAGGAAAAGTAGTTCTTTGGCCTCAAGGATTTCCCCTTCAAAGGCCTACTGCATACAATGAAGGAGTTTCATTCCAAAAAAGTTGTAATTAGGCATTAGGAATCCAAACTATTAGGTAGCTACCAGCTCCCCCTGTAGTGTCACACACAGAATTATGACAGGTTTTAGAGTAGCAGCCGTGTTAGTCTGTATTTGCAAAAAGAAAAGGAGTACGTGTGGCACCTTAGAGACTAACAAATTTATTTGAGCATAAGCTGTAGCTCATGAAAGCTTATGCTCAAATAAATTTCTTAGTCTCTAAGGTGCCACAAGTACTCCTTTTATTTTTACACAGAATTATGTTAAGGTTGCAAAATCAAATACTGAAAAATGATAGGAAATGTTAGTGTAGCAAAAGGGCATGGCCTCCCTCAGAGACTGACAGTGAGGGAGAGCCAGACGCCCCTGGTGGGCAGAACCCAGAAGGCCTAGGCTGCTGCACCAGAAGTGTGGGACAGAAACTGGAAGTATAAGAGACGGGCCCTGCAGCTCAGTTGAGCAGGAGCCACTGCGGGAGGCAGACGCTTCCAGCCCGCTGCTGGAGCCGGAACTCATGGAAGACTTCGGCTGTCCTGAGGAGACTGTCCAACACACAGGACGCAGAGGAGGTGCTGGGACTGCCGCTCACAGTGTATCCCTGGGAGATGGAGGACAACCCTTGAATGCAGGTATACCCGAGGGAGAAGTATAGGAAGCAGCCCAGGGCAACCAGACTCCAGCGGTGCCACTGGAGACACGGTCAGTGTGTTGTGAGCGGAATGCTCACTGACCCAGTGGCAGACCTGGTGAGTCCTCCTTCGGAGGGGATCTAGTAGTTAAAAGTGAAAAAGCCTCCAGCCTGCCTCACCTATTAGCACAATATTGAAACTGTTAAAGAGCCATTTAACAGGCATTTGCCAAACCCCAGGTATATACTGTCAGTTTCTGAATTTACTGACAAAAACAGTTGTGCATTACTGTAATATTTACTCAGAACATGTCAGTCTACAGGGCCTTAGTTTAAAATTTGCTTTAAAATATTTCATTAGTTGGTGAAGATTATAAAATCTCATCTCTAAAAAATCCTTACATAGATTTTAGATGCACAATCATCTTTAGCCTTAAATGCTTGGATCTTCAGACATATCGTTTTTTAAATAAATCCTTCAAAAGACCACTTATCTAAAATACACATTTTAATTACTATAGTAAGAAAAACTTGCTTCCAAAGTCTTCCTGTCCTTTCTGTCCATCCCTTTCTCCCTTCACCCCCTCTCCCTCCACCCCCACATTGAAGAGAGCCCTTAAATGGACAACACCCCTTTCCTTCCAGATAGCTGGACAAAGAGTTTCTCTTTCTTTACTTCTGACTATCCGATGAACTAGTTTTAAAGGAACCCTCCAGCAAAATCAGTGCCTTAGTAAGATAAAAAAATCCTTTGTTATGCCTAAAATCTTTGGAAACATATTTTTTAAAGTTGGTGAAATTTCATAAACATGTCTATTGTTATCGAGATCACACAAAGTAAATTAGTGTTCCCTTTTTCTAAAAGCAATGAACATTGTTATGAACACACTAAACCGCTGTGACTGATTAATCTAAAATAATGTCTTTGTTTCAGTGAGTTAAATATTTAGTAATCTGGAATGATTACTTTATGAAGGCTTAAGAGTAGATTTAAAATATAAAATCAGCTTAGAAATACTGATTAAGAAAATGTAACACAGAGAAGACCTGCATCATGTATTCCATAATATTTAATGTTGTGTTCAGCAAGACAGCTGACTCACCCTTACTACAAAGTTTTTGCAAACAAATGTCTGGCAAACTTCAGGGCACATCAAAAAACCTGAGACTGACATTTTTTATTCCCAAATTTAGTGCTTTTAATTAGGTACCTTCTGCATGTCCATTCTGCATGTCGGAGAGGGTACGGGGGGGGGGAGGAGGGGGAATCTCTGAGGGGAACTGTGACTCTCCACCACCGTGAGGTGGGCCGGGCATCTCGTTATCCTTTGCTGTCTCATCCCTCCCCACCCCCCACCGGGCTGCGAGCTTGGGCTGCCGTCGGGCATAGGGGCACCAGTTTAATAATACTGCGTAGGGCCCCATAAATCCTAAAGACGGCCCTGATTGTCTAGATGTGTGAGGCAAGGGAATCAGGAGTCAAAGGTAAGCTCCAGGTTACGGGCCTGAGTGAAAGGAAGGATGGTATGTTAAACTGATTAAGAAAAGGTGGAAGTGGAGAGGGATTTGGAATGAAAATAATGAGTCAGTTATAATGATGTTCAGTATAAATTGATGGGCATAAGTGCAGGAGAAAATGTCAGAGAGCTAAGACAGCGGACTGGATGGAAGACAAGTCAGGAGTGGAGAGGTAGATTTGTGAATTATTGGTAGTTTGTGAAAGATCGCAGTTAAAAGGTGTGTGAATAGTTGCAGTGCAGAAAAAGAACAGGTTGGGTTCTATTGCAACTTATAATGTATGTAATATAATTGAAGCTCTTATAGAAAATTGTATCAACTGCAACCCATAGGTGTAAACTGGGAAATTAAGATCGGGCTTCCACATGAAATTTAATTTCCTATCTTTCTTCAATTTAAGCCAGAACCTTAGAATCTTTAACTCATTTTTTGTTTTGAATTTCTTTTGTCTCAATTTAAAAGAAAAAGCTTCCATATACATCTTTTATAAAGTCATTATTTTAAAGCTGTTAATAAACATCATAACAGGTGCTCTACATTATTAGCCAACATGCAATGTCTTAAAAAACTGGGGCAAAATCCTGGCCGCAGTAAAGTCAAAGGGAGTTTTGCCATTGACTTAAATGGGAACAGGATTTACCCCATGTTTTGAATCTAGAAACATAAAATTGTGGTACAGCTTAGAAAAAAATCTGAGCTGAGTTCTCAATCAGGTGATAGGCCCCAATTCTGCATTAAGAACTGCTAACATGGACCCACAATGCTTATAAGAAGTCTGGGACTCTGTACTGGTCTAGGGATCCATGCTAGTGGACTGAATATAGTCTCAAAGCCTTAAACTCTTACTCAGCAAGCTGCGTAAATATATGCCTAACTTCAATCACATTAGTAGAACCACTAACGTTAATGGGGGTACTCATGCTTAAGGGTAGGCACATGCTGAAGTACCTGCAGAATCAGGGCCCTAAACTGGAGTAAGTTATTACAGACCACTTATGGATTCCTATAAATAGGGTTTAAGTGCTAATAAACCCTAACTGATGGATGGGGGTGTTGCTTTAAACTCTGAGTCAGTAAGGCATTTAAGCATATGCTAAACTTTAAGCACATGAGTAATACTATTCATGTTCAGCACATATTTAAGTAGTTTGCTAAATCAAGGCCATTGTGAGACATTATTTTATATCACCGCACAAATGCCTACTATGAAACTTCATATTTAGATTAAGTTAAAATTACTGTTCTATAACAATCTGTATTACTGAATAGTAACAAATACAAAGGCAGATTTTACTAGGTTATCTGTAAAACCCACAGCAACCAATAAAAACTCATTTTAAAGCAACTTTCAGACCTGCCTGTCATAGTATTATTTTTTAAGTTCCAAGAGGTATGGCAGCAAATGCTTCACATTTTCCTGATGTAGTATTTCTCCATATTAAACAGCAGCTTACAAGAAGTCATTGAGCTTTTTGCTCCCATGCCTGATCAGTACAAAAAACTGAAAAGAGAGATTCAAGCCTGGCAGTTCTCCTTGCTAGAGACATTCAGTGATGTATTTTTCTGTCTATTAATTCACAGTATTGACATTAGTCATTAACATCTGCAAAAGATGTTTTACCTGGCAAAAGTTGGGAATATAGGAATTAATCTAAAGATCTTGTCTCACATACAGTTTCATTATGTATTTTTAAAAATTACATGTTATTATAACTAAAAATAAATATATAGTGTATTTCAGTTTGTTCTAAATGTTAAACAAAATATATATATTTTGTTTAACATTAACAGGTATTAACAATGCATTTTCAAATTAAGACTTGAGAACTGTACATTTCTAGTACAAATCAGTAACTAATTTTCTCTGGAGTAAGTAATAAGATACATAGATAGAGCCCTGCGTGGAAACAAAATTTGTATCCGCCCATTTGATCCGCAAACACAGTCCGTGGATATCAAATGGATATCCACAGATTTGCAGGGCTCTAGATAGAAAACTTGGATCTGCATCCATCCACAAACATGGTCTGCAGATATCCCTATCCGCTGATATAAAGCGGATATCAGCAGATTTGCAGGGCTCTATACATAGAATTAATGTACCAATTAGGTTAAAATTTTCAAATTTTTATGCTTAAAAGTTAGACACCTAAATGTATGTTCTGATTTTGATGATGAGCAACCGCAAGTCCCAAAGAATCTTGAGTGCTTCACTTTGCAACTGTAACATTTTAAACATATTTTATGAATGGAAAATTGTAGATAAGACTGTATTTAATTTTTTCATTATAATTTTTCTTTTGGACCTTTTTTCAAACTCCTGAATTTTTCACTCTGTTCTTTTTGTTATATTTTCTTCTAAATAGAATACACATCCAATTAAGTTTAAGGAAATTTTATAAAGTAAAATTATAAAGTTAAAACTCCCCAACAGCTGCACTATTTGTGACAAGCCAGAACAAAAAGATAAAGTTTTTGCTTTTTTTTTAAAAAAGCAGAAATTAAGGCAAATATTCAAACACAGAGGGTCAAATGTTAGGCATCTAATTTAAGTGGTCTGATTTTTGCAAGTGATGACCATCTGCAGTTCTTACTAAATAAGGATTTTTATTTAAAAATGTAATCCCACTCAACATTTTATTAAAATAGTATACATTTGTATCTTATGTATGTAAAAAAAAAAACAAGCCCCCAAAACCCCAAACAAACTAGCCATGCTTTGGAATGGACAAACTTGTTTTTCCTAATTTTGACCCACACAAACATTGTGAATTCAGGTTTCAGAGTAGCAGCCGTGTTAGTCTGTATCCTCAAAAAGAAAAGGAGGATTTGTGGCGCCTTAGAGACTAACAAATTTATTCAGAAGTCTGAATTAAATGTAAACATCACTGGGTTTCTCTTTCATTTAAGAGAAAAATGTGATGAAAGGTGCAGAAAGAGAAATAATGAAAAACAAAGGAAGGTTGTGGAAAAAGGAGGAGAGGGAGAGATAGAAATTCTAATAAAAAATTCTCTCTACAATAATTCATACAAGAATTACGTTAAAACAATGCTTGGATTGCAAAGCTAAGCACTGTAGAGTCATGAAATGCCAAAATTAAAGTTGCACATGAAAGTGCAAATATGCCTAACAATGTGTGTATATAGTATCATTAGAGCTCAGTGGGAAACATTTTTCCAATCCTGCAAAATTTGTTGAGACTTTTGAAATTCTCCCGTCCTCCATCGGGATGAAACCAAGAGCTTTTGGAATTTTTCCATGAAAAACGAGAGAGAGAGAGAGAGAGAGAGAGAGATAGGATATGTCTACAATTCAAGCTGGGGGTGTAATTTCCAGCTCGAGGAGACATATCCACGCTAGATCTGAGTGAACTAGCATGCTAAAAATAGAAATGCTGCATGCACAAGTAGTGGTGGTGGGAAGGGCTAGCCACCCCAAGTACATCTGTAGTATCTTGGATGGGTATGTACTTGACGTGGCAAATGTCTCTGCGACCACAGCTACACTCTATTTTTAGTGCACTAGCTTGATCACAGCAAGTGTGGATATATCTCAAATTGGAACTTACACCTCCAGTTCAAAGTGTAAACATAACCCCACAGAGAGACAGACCCCAGAAAAGTCAACAGCTTGGTAGATAGGTAGTCTCTTGGGGTACAGGACACTAGCCCGCAGATATTCACTATGCCTGATTTGGAGCAGAAAGGGAAATAATAATTTGCTATACAGAGATCATTTTAATAGGAACAATGCAATATTAATACCCAAAAGTAAATGAAAAAGATTTGCACTGAGAATATATTTTTTCATAACAAAATCAAATGAAATCCAATTTAAAACAAAGTAATCCATTCATTATTAATTATCTTTACTTTGAGTGATAATTTTGAAATTCTTTTTAAACTCCCTTAGAAAATCATGCAATATCTTTGAACACTTAAGAAATACTTTAAAAATAAAGCATTTGAAAGGCTAATATTTGATATACTGTACCATTACCTCAATAATATAAAGGACTATATTCTTGTAGAAACAGTACAAGATGCATTTAGCTATTCTGCTGTAGTTCCAAGCACCATGAACCAACAACAAGTTCGTCAGATATCTGAACTGCAAAGAATGAAAAATATCTTTAAAAACATGTACATTGATCAGTGTTACATGATATAAAAGTATTCTGTTTTAATATGTTTTACAGCATAATGATTTACCTGTGCTATGGAGTAATCTGAAGAATTAGCTGCCTGTAGCCCTTCATTTCCACTAATACCAACGCCAACATGTGCTGTCTGTATCATACTAACATCATTTGCTCCATCACCAATTGCCAATGTTACTACTTTAACCTGTTTTTTTACCATTTCTACCACTTCAGATTTCTGAAGAGGAGACACCCTTTGAAAAAAAAAAGAAAAAACAACAAACCCTGACATGGAAATTCTGAATGCACATTATGTTAAAATATTTTTTGTTCTGCTATAGGGCAATAAAGTAGGTTAAATACAGTATCTGTCATTGAAATTCTCTTTTTACCTCCCTCAAAGACACATTCACAGGATTTTTCAGCAAGGTTAGAGTAGGATTGGATTTCCCATACATATGCTAAACATCACTAAAATACCTGTTATGAAATGCAGAAATCTGCATTAATATAGCATTAAGGCTGTATAGTTAAAATATTAAAAATTCAGAAAATGTAAAAGGGAAAGTCCCAACAGCAGTGTTAACTTAGATCCACTGTATATTTTATATCTGTTTTAGATATGTTTTACATGTTATTTATATATTTTAATGTGCTTATTTTACAAACAAATAGTAATATAATAAAATTACATATTAAAATAGAAAAACAGGAATAGATAAATACTAAAAGTGGGCAACATTGTTGAGCTAACAGATGTTGGAATCTTAATTTTACAAAAAAGTCAAGGAATGAACATTTTAACTATGCAACTATACTGTTTTACTCTTTATTGCACTGCTGTTGCAGTTGCTGGCCTCCTCCCGCTGAACAATTTTTGTACTGAGCCAGGAGTCCTACTGTTTTCTGCTGAGCTTTATAATGGGGGCCTGCCAGGGGAGCATGAAGTTTACCTGCTCTTCTGGCTGACATACTCACTATGAGGAAAGATGTCTTCTGACATAGGTGAGGCAAGGAACCGGTGTCCATTGGCTCAAACAGAAGGCCCATGAAAGCAGCGAACACAATACTAAGGTGAAGAATCCTTCATTGGGGAAAGACAAATACCACCTTTTAAAAATCTAGAAAATCTTCCCTAAGAGGAGAGTGAATTGCTGAGATGGCCACAAAATGGACTCTCAGAAAATTCAGAAAAAGACATGACAATTTGAGATATATCAGGTACTCGAAAATGTGCTGAATCCTAGTTTCTGAGGAAGGTACACCACGGAGAGTAGACCACATTGAAAATTGCTTCCACTTAGCTAAATAAGCAGATGTAATGGGTTGTTTTCTGCTGTTAAGAACATCCTCTGAACTGCCAGTGAGAAGTCTTTCTCTGCCTGATCTAGCCACTCAACAACCATGCTGTATGGTACCAACTGTTCAAGACTGGATGCAATAACTGCCCATGTTATTGGGACAGTAGGTTTGGAAGAGGAGGCCGAGGCCCTGGAGCCTAAATCAAGAGGCTGTGAAGATCTGAGAACCAGCACTGTCTCAACCATGCTGGAGCTGTAAGAATTATCTTGGCATAGTCTCGCTTCTAGAATATCCAAGTCTCAGAGTGATTAGGACCCATTTGTCCATTGTTATAGATTCCCAAAAAGTGAGGAAATGGGATAATCCACCCCCCAAAATGGTCGGGGGACAAGGTGGTAGGAAGATCACCAATGACTTTACTGCTGTCATTAAAAGAGAATGCAAATGGGCTGCTTTCCATGTCTGACTTCGCGATTTTGTGTTTCTTTTTTGAGAATATGGTTGCCTTGATTGGTAGAAAGGCTGCCTATAATACTATAGGCAGTATTGAAGTTGTCGAGATATGCATTGGCACCTTCTGGGGACTGGAGTATAGCCCCTTATGAGCATTCTTAGAGTCTTTAAAAGAATGTAAGGTCTCATCACTTTTATCCAAAAACAAGTAACAACCATCAGAAGGAAAGTCGTTAATAGTTTGTTGAATGTCTGTAGCTATGCCTGAGTTCTGTACCCAGGAAGCTCCCCTCATTGTTATTGCAGAGGCCATCAAGCATTAGGTACATCACAACATTCCTTCTGGCCTTAGAATCTATAAATCTATTAATTCAACAGATTGGACTTGTGTCTTAGCCAACCCAGGAAAGCCTTAAATTCCTCTCTTGCCTTCTCTCCGGTAGCTTTTCAGTTAATTGCATCCCAGTTTACAAAGTCCTATTTAACTATCAGTGCTTGCTGATTTGCTACATGCATCTGGAGAGAGAATGTGGAATAATTATTTTCTCCCAAACAAGATAAGCCTCTTGGTGTCTTTTTCTTTATTTAAATCTCCCTTGGAACAATCTCTCCTTAGTGGCTGTCAATACTAAGCAGCTTGGGGCAGGATGGGAATTAAAACCCTAAAAGCCTTGCATAGGGACAAAATAGCATTTATCCATGTGCTTAGCTGTAGAGGCTAGAAAGGCTGGCATATGCCATAAGGTCTTTGCCAGTTCTAGAAGAGCCACACTAATAGGGAGGGGCAAAAACCTGGAAAATGTCTAAAAGCGTGTGTTTTGTTGTACAAGCTTAGCTTGTATACCCAAAGATGCAGCCATTCTTCTCAAAAGCTACTGATGAGACTTAAAATCAACTGTCTGGGACCATTAAGTCATGGGTAAGGAGGAACACAGGTTCAGATGAATCGTCTTGCAATAAAATTGGTTCCTAAGGCAATGGTTCCTCCTGCAGCATGGGCTGCTCTGGGGGAACAGTATCTTTCCATATTTCCAACAGGTGGCTCTGGAAGGTTTGTCACCATGCGCTCAGATGACCTTCCCCTAGTGTGGGGTGATGATCATGACCTTGGGGAATAGGAGACACACCGGACACACAATGGCCATTGAAGGAAAGTGTAAGTCATGGGAAGTCAGTAAGAACTGGGCCACAGTGATCTGTCCCTGCTGTACGATCAGTCCCACTCTAGGGACCAATGCTCCCCTTCTGGAGGCAATCTGGAAAATTTGCTAGACCATCTGTGTCAAGAGAGGGACAGCAAACAACCAGTCGAATGAACCAGACTGTGAGTGATCAGTAAGCATTGGGGAGTGCAACACCTATTGGGGCTACTAGGCGACCTGGTAGATCTTTCGCCAATTGTAAAGAGGTTAACATCAGCACCAAGGCATGTATGGTAGTTGGTATCATAAAGGTTTCACGAGACATTGATGGCACAGCCTCCTGAGATGGTTCTGGGAAAGAACTTGTAGTGAGTATGGTGGTAGAAACTGGAGTTGCTACCCAAGCCAATTATTGTTCTGGTACCAGCATTCAGTGCCGATGTAGTGCCCAAGATTGAATGGCATCTGAAAACTGTACTGGTGCCAACAGTGTGCAACAGTAACAAAGATGGTACTGGAGAAGGAGCTGAGCCATTATTATACTACTTAGATGATACTGGCGTCAGTACCACTAACAATCTCTGCATCAGAGCGGAGGAGACTGAAGATTCCCATACTGAAGGAGGTGCCAATAAAGCAATTGACTCATGAACCACAGGAGAGTCCGAGACAAAGAAGCAGAGCAAATCCTTTCCTGATCCATAAGTTCGTGGAGTTGTCAGTACCAGAAATGTTGCTGCTGTAACGGTGTCCACTGGTACTAGACTAAATGGTCATCCTGCAGACTGTACCAGAGTCAAGGGCATTGTACTGACATCCTCCTACTGCAGTACTGGGGAGACATGGGCTGATGGTCCAGCTCTATCCGGAGTACCTGCTGAATCCTGATGGTGTCCTGAGTCCTTTTTCAAAGAAGAAGTTTTCTTCGACTTTAAGTCACCTTCGTCTGTCTTATGTGTTATTTTCTGGGTAGGCCCTGTAGAACACTGACCTCTCTTTCTCCAAGGAGAAGAGGCCAAGTCCAGGGGTCTGTCTGAGACAACCACAGCTACATTTGGAGTCTGTGCACAGGAAGCAGGGTGATCACTAGTCAGGCCCAGAGCCAAGCAAGTCTCATCGCCTGCTTCATGAGGTGGTGGCTGAGGTGTAAGTCTCCTGAAATCTGCATTCTTTTTCTGAACAAGTGGCAGATATTGGACCTCTCCTTAATGTACCCTTCACCGAGGTATAAAGACAGCAAGGCATGCAGGTCTCTATTTGGAAAAGACACTTCGTACAACAGCTAGTGCTCAAAGCCTCTTGAGTGCTGCATACCAATGATGTTTAGCACTGAAAACTAACTACAGTATTAAAACACACTTTAAAATATAAATGAAAACTTAACAGGTGCTAACTGTTTACATATAAGGAGAAAATTAAATTAGCTATCTACACAGAAGAAAAACTGTGAGGTAAATCACATGGGGAGCTCTGACTCAGGCCATGGGCAGTGAGAAGA
Source organism: Natator depressus (assembly GCF_965152275.1). NCBI lineage: Eukaryota > Metazoa > Chordata > Testudines > Cheloniidae > Natator > Natator depressus. Next base: position 94,941,886 of record NC_134237.1, on the reverse strand, counting down.
AACTAAGGGGAGCTGGGGCAGCACCACCCTCATATAGCTTTGGGAGAGGCCACAAGGAAATACAGGGTGCATAGGCTGCTGCAAAAGGTACTGCTTCAGAAAACTCTCTGGCTCCAGTGTGGTGAGCATATGCACATCTGAGTGGAATAGATGTGTGAATCTTTTCTTTCTTAGAGTGCCTCTGTGTATTCCTACTCATGGGAGGTTGGTGAGAAGTACGGCCCAGGTGGAACATGGGCTGAGTTGTCAACTGAATAAAGACTGTAGCACAATTTCAGAAATCTAGCACTGAAGTGAAATGCTAAGTTTAAACAACTGCATCTCCTTATATAATACCAGGCACTAAAAGTTCAGTACCATGATGGGGTTCCTGCAACCCTAAAGGACATAGTTTACTGAAGTTTCTGGAAGCTCAAGGCCCAGGGGTTCATGAGGATGGGAATGCTGAGAGGCCCTCAAAAAAGAATTATTCTTATTTATACCGGAAAAATGATATCTTTGTGGCCGTTAATGAGATTCTGGGAAGGACAGATCCCCTCTCTTTCAACAGAAATTTAGTAAAATTGGTGAATTAGGGCAGTGGAGGCACATTATTTATATTAGTTAATTTACAAGAGTAAAAGGTGGTGTTAATGATGGTTTAAAAAAAATGAACCAGCTACTAAAAGTGAAATAAAGTTTTTATGATTGCATGCATTAGCCAACTTCTTTGCCAACACAAACTGCTGGTATTAATAAAATGTTCCCTCTGCTCAACTGGAAGCATGCCTCACAGCCAAGTCTGGAGAGTCTGCTTGTCCTGCCATGGAAAAGATTGATACAGAAGGCTAAAACAGGCTCCTTTTTACAGGAGCATGACAGATGATTCATAGTCTAGTTTCACAGAGGAAAAAATTTCCCTGCTGGCTCAGCATAGATGCTTCCTTCTTGTATTATTCCTTTTTTCCCTCTCTTTCAAGCCCTCTCAGAAAAATATGAAGAAACTGCATAAAATTCTCTACATAAAAAGAACCAAACTTTTTAATGTAAATCAGAACGTAATTAAAAATAACTGAAAAAATAATTATCCCCTGCACATTGCTCACACTTTATTTTCAGGGATTTTAGACATATTTTACATTTTGCTCTTGATCCCAACTGATACCTCTAGCCCTCCAGTCCCAGTAATCTAAATTCTTATTTGGTGGATACCACCAAATAACCTGTTCTGTTACTCTGGTGATTCACATAATGTCTAGCATTCCTAACAAAATGCCCTCATGAATCACAGGATGAGTATTTTATACTTTACCCCTCATCTCCTGGAGTTCCTGCTCTTAGGTGTAATATTCCTAATAAAGCTGCAGATGCTACTCAAACACATATGTTCATATTACTTCCAATCTTTGTATTCCCGGATTTAAGGCCATTTAAGGCCAAAATATTATGGAAATACCTTTTTCTGATTAAAAAAAGATTCAGGAATGAAAATATACAAACTTCCATTTTATTCCTGGTGGAATCTCAGGATTATTTACAGTAATAACTCTTATCCTTTTTCATCTACATGACGTTAAATACTTAATCAGAAAGCAAGAAGATCAATTGATCTTAGATGACTTAAATGTATTCATTAAACTCAAACACTGAAACTGGTAACACTTTGACACTTTTTTATTGTTATAGGGTGTTGGTTGCTGCCAGCAAACATGCCTTTGATCTATGGGCAACTACAGACGTCAGTGGAAGTGACAGGAGCACTAGGCACCTTTCATTAAGACTAAAGAAGAGATCAATTAAATACTTCTTTATTGATAGCTGAAATAATGGAATCTACCACCCAAGTCATGGACCAGCAAGTCCAGGCTGGAGGAGAAACTGAACCATAGGGGCCATGGGGTTTCCATGGCACCGATAGCAAACACAGAGACTGGCTGGATTGCATCTGTGCATAAGAATCAGGAAGTAACCTGGAAAGGCAGGAGAAAGCTCAAGAAGCACTGGTCGTATGGGCCTTGGAGGAAGCCAAGAGAGAAAGCTGTTCTTATCGCTAGGTTGATGCTTTGATGCTTCTCTGATCTTGAACAAGTCCCCTTGTTATGGTGGGCTACCAATCTGAATAGACTTATGGCCATGATCAGGAGAATGGGCTCTGATTGTGAAGAAAAGGTCTTAACAAAACATGTATTTCCTTTGCACTTTTTGTTGGGTATGAGTCCAGGCTTATAAAAAAAGTCTTAGAAGCTATCTCATGTGCATTTTTGTCTATGAAGTGATCTCTACGCAAGACCCAGCAGCTGGAGTTAAAGGTGGATAGATAACCCTGTAGAGATCAGTGCCTGAATCTTGTTGACCCTATCCTATTTTGGGTAAACACTAGCTGTCTTTGAGCCAGATCCTGGACTCCTGTTTTGCTTGTTAATTCCTCCGTGTTGTAGTATGGATTACAATACCCTCTTCCACAGCACGATCACATATTATGCAAACAATAAATTATAATATATAATTTATTTCTATAAAATCTTTATTGACTTTGACCTTTTATATTCTCTTTTTTCATATGTTGTTAAACTATCTAGCTAGCTATGTATTCAATAAGACTGGTGCCAGAAACAAGTCTACTCCTGGATAGTATTTTATATTCAGAAAGAAAAAAAGAACACATCTCAAGCCTTACCTGCAACAAATAACAGCTTTACATGACAAAGCCAAATCCAGGAAATACTGTCTTACTCCAAATGTCAAGGCATACTTCAGTGTTTTACCATCAATTATAAGAGCAAAGTCATTTTCCTTCCTCAAAGCATCACCAAGAATACTGCAATGATGACTTAGGGTCTCTCTTGTTCCCTGTTACACAACAAATATACATGTTAATTATTTTTATTTCTATTTGTTGCTCCATTCAAAATAGTTTGTACTTTTTAATGCAGTAGTAAACAGCAATTGATACTGTACTTCTATCACCAAACATATACTCCACTTAATCTGTTATCCGGCTATACTGAAAGAAGGACAGAAGACACCTGATATGGATTTAATCAGGCCACAACTTTATTATTAGATGTCTGGGACAGCCCAGCAGATAAAATAGTATAGTGCAGGCAACTCCATGTTTATTCAAATAACTCCACCAGTGCCCGTTCATTTTCCATCCAGTCCCCAAGCCAACCCATGGTTTGGACCTTACCATCCATCCCCACTCATAGGAGGGTTAAGGTGGGCTATAGAAATGAGGGTTGGCTCCCTGCTGTACCAATCACAGGAGCCCCGAACCCCCTCCATTCTGTTCCTTTAACCAGCACCCCCTTTTTAAGTCCTTTACCAGGCCATTTATCTGGTCACTGGATGCCTTCCCTATGGAGCACCTGCACTAGATATCCACCCCACACTTACAAAATAAGTTGAGACATATAGCCCCTACCACCTTTTCTCCTCACCATAATGGGTCCTCCCTGACACCTGCTGTGGGGAAGGTGAAAAAACCTCACTCCACCGAAGCCAATATGGTGGTGAAGGAGAAATTACTTCCCACCCTCCCTAAAAAGGAGTGACTAGTGCAATGCCCACAGCAGGTCCTAACCCAACCTGATATTCGCACTTCTACGGGAGGGAGGGTGGGTGCTGCCTTGCATGCTGCCTGGAGAAAGGGCTTCCAACACCCAGGGCTTGCACCTTTAAAGCCTTACATTTCCCAGGGGTGAGTCAGTGGCGCAAAGCTGACCACCACCCACCTTTTTGTATCAATTTCTGACCTCCTTCCTTCCCACTGCTGCTTTCCTTCGGCAAACTCGAACAATGTTTCCCCCGCTTCAGGTGCGGTGCAGTCATTAGATTAGGGATCTACATTTATTTTTGCAGTTTTTGGAAAAACTTGTGATTATTACATCAAAAATATCTGGGGAAAATATGCCAGTGCCTTCAACTATTTTAGATATCATTTGTTTAGGAACAAATATATAAATTACTGGGCTAGCCAACAGTGATGACTCTAAAGCTGCAAAACAGTTTTTAATATAACCTCCTTTTTACATGGTCATAACTTGCCAAAACATTCAACTTCTGGGATAAATATTTCTTTATCTCATTCTCGGTTCCTGCCTGTATATATAATATTAAAAGGAAAATCTAAGCAAAATATGGTAGTAGTTTAAATTACTGGATAGTGAAAAAAACCTATACTTTTCCCCCACTGTAGAAAAATTTGAACCATACATTATTTAAACAGCCCACAGCAAAAATAATTTAAATTTTAAATAGACATATAATTCTTAGTAAGGAAAACGTGTGTTGATACATTTAGGGTGTGGAAAAAAATAAAAGTTACAAATAATCACTTCTGGGTGTGCTTAGATATGAGCAGGTCTTCATGAAGCTCCAGCCCCTTTGTGACATTAATGCATTTTTCTTTGCCCAGCTTGGCAGGACCAATGGCTGCTTTCAAGCTGTATATTGAAATATTCTTCAAATTCAAAGCTTTAATTAAAACAAAAATAAACAAACAAACCCTCTCTATCTCTGTGTTGCAAAGATGCAGCCATCCAAACATAAAACATTGAACTACTGCCCCATTAATCTAGATTTACATATAACTGACGCCAACCAAAACGCAGACGCAAAGACTAACCCCACCCCCAATGTTGTTCACCTATGAAAGGGACTATTTAAATAATGAAACTATTAAGCACATGCAATTATTTTCTTTCACTGAAAACCCATGATACGCAAAAACTACACACATACAATATTAAGGATGTGTAGTTAAAAAAAATCTTAAAAGGTTAGGAAATAAAAAATTAAGGTTTCAAAAGCAACGTTAACTCTGCTGCAATGCATACACATAATATATTCTATTCCTGCTTTTCAGTTAAAAGTGAAGCTTAATATAATGCTATTTATAATATAAATGGATGTGCAATACAACAAATTAAGGTTCTAACAATAATGCTTATTTTGCATTTCCTGACTTATTATTATTTTAACTGTGCAACATTAATGTTGCATGAACACTGCATTCATTTTATGCATGAAACAAGACTGGATGTAGAGACACAGTATTTGCAATAGAATAAAACCATTAGCAGTATTCCTGTCCTTTGCTTCAACTACGGACCTTTTCAGGACTCTTGGGCCTCAAGATGCCTACTTCCACATCTTGATAAGGCAAAAGCACAAGCACCATTAAAGTTTATTGTGGCCAAAGACCACTATCAATACAAGATACTATCATCTGGGCTGTCAACAGTCACCAAGGTGTTCACCAATTATCAGGCTGTGGTTGTGACTCAACTGTGTCATCAAAGCCTGAAGGTGAATCTAGATCTGGATTCCTGGCTCATGAGAATCTGAAGTAGCTGAGACCCTGTGGGAGGGCTTGCTTCTTCTTCACATCTCTCAGTCTGTGAGTAAACAAAGAAAAAATACATGCTGGTCTCAACTTAGCCCTTTGAAGGGCCCTGCCTAGATTTCACCAGGGCTCCTGGCATGCCTATCTCAAGATGGTTCCAAAATTCCATCCAGTGAACCTAGCTATATCCAGGCTTGAAGGTCCCATGACATTTTGTGTGTATTAGTCTTGACGGTTGCCTGCACTTTTGTCACCCGCCCTCTTTGCAAGATTACAGATGTAGCCATTGCAGGACTGGTTGAATCTGTTGTACAAACCAAGTATTTTATAGTTTGGATATGACAGAGTTTCTTCTTAAGAAGGTCTAAGGCTCTAGTGAGGCAACACAGCTAGAGTAGGTCTTCAAGAAGTTGCCCTTCCCTCAGCCTGCTCTTCAAATAATGATAAATAAGGATGTTTCTACTTTGGGTTTAGGAGCATATTGACTATCTTTGACTGTTGAGGTATTTGAAGACTGCAGGAGTCAAGACTAAATCAACTTGCTAGAGCCAAGGGCTATCAGGCTGCCTTTCAAATCCTTTCTCCCATAGATCAGAGGGGATCTTCTCAAGATTTTCACTGATATTATAGTCTCATTGTATTTTCTGGATAGGGAGGATCACAGCCAACTTGTGTTATATCAGGAGGTTATCGAGCTGTGTGAATGATGCATCTGGAATGAAGTGATCTTTATTTATACCTGATGGTGCATGTTTAAAAAAAGATACCACTGCCAACAATCTCAGTTGGAATTGGAGTGGTTCACATAAGTGGTCACTCAAACCCTCTGTGGTTTGTCTGATAGGTGTAAGGGGTGTGCTTATGCTGAAGACCCAGGTCAATTCACTTGTATATTAGCATAGATAAAGTAACTGTTAAGTGTATAAGAGTGTTTGGTGTTTAAACTTCATGAAAATGAATGGAATATTACATGCATTGTTTTTAGTTATGTGTATCCTGTTATAATGGAGTAGCAAACATTTATGTTATGCATACCCCTGTAACTAAATAACCCATCAAACAGTGAAGAAACATGGAATGCAAATGAAGAACTTAGAAAAGTGCTAATTTCAAAGCAAGTGGTCATTGTGTGGTCAAAAACTCTAAATAGATTCCTCAGTCTCTGTCATCAAAGAAAAGGTCCACATGGGTAGTGACCCTGTCAGCTTGTTTTCTGTGAGAAGAAGCTGTAAGTATGGATTCAGGGAAAGATCCTTCATCTCTGGATTGTTTGGATTCTAACAGGGTGGAACTACTGAATGAGAAGAGACAGATCTCCAGAGTTATTCTGGGTAACCCTGAGAGACTTTTGGGAAACTGGCAGTTTATTACATCACGGCCACCATTTGGAATTATAGACTATGGGTCACCCGGACATATATTTTACCTGGTTCAACCTCTCAATAACTCTCACTCCTTTTCTTAGGTAATAAACCTTTAGTTAGTTTACTATAGAATTGGCTACCAGAGAGGTCTTTTGTGTAAGATCTAGAGTAGCAATTGATCTGGGGTAAGTGATTGGTCTCTTGGGACTGGGAGCAACCTGATGTGATGTGATTTTTGGCTTAAGTGACCTATTATCACAAAGTCCAGTTTGAGTATTAAGATAGACTGGAGACTACCTGTGACTTCATAGTAAGACTGGTATAGTGATCCAGGAGTTCACATTTGTTATTGGCTTGGTGAAATCTAATTATAGAACAAACCATCAATTTGGGTGTCTGCCCTGTTTTCTAATAGTTTGCCCTGAGGTGGGCACACATGGTCATGAGCCACGCCAGACAGCAAGACGGGGCATCAACATGGGCTTGTTTGCTATAAATCAGAAGAGTGTCTGATGTTGTGAGGAACAGCAGGCAAGACTTAACTCACTCATTGTGTGTATCTAATGTCTTTCTACTACATTGGGAGAAAGGGCTTATTTAAGTCTCTCTTTAATTTCTTCTCAATGCATCAGGCTCTTAATTCTCTTCATACATCAGCAGGGTTGTTAGGCTTAGGGCAGAAGGCCCTGTCCTTGTCCCAGGACATCAAAGCAGTCATGTTGTAGTTCAGAAAGTCTTAATTATGCTACCAAATACAATTTTTTTAGAAATCTTTCAGGAGAGGTAAATCTACATACCAGGAATGATAAGAGAGCTGTTAGCTACTACTTATACCTAAGCTGTTTAGAAAAAAATCAAATGGACTATTTAGGGTCTTTGGAGATTAAATGGATAATATTATGCATCTGTTCACGTTATGAAGTATCTGATGTTTCCATGCCTGACCCTCATCACCTCAGCTGTCAGTTACTTAAGGGGGTAGAAGTTTTTATTATATGTATCTATAAGACAAGACAGCATCTGAAATCTTTAGGGCTGCTATGAAGAGTTTGGTTCACAGCCTCACAAATCCCTATTCTCTGAACACAGCATCAACAGGAGATGTTTGTTTTGGGAGGGCAGTACTTCTATCTCTGTTTTAAACAGCAGGACTTCCCAGTCCACTTCTTCAGGTAGATTACTGTTACCTCATCTCCTACAGTGGGGCTCTATGAAAGCAATATGAAGGAGAAATGGAGATTAAATATTTATAGTAACTCTTGTTCTTTGTGTGACCTTCAGAAAGCTACAATTACCCTCTCTTTCTCCTGCTTTATGCTTGAAAGCCCAGCTGCAAAGAAGCCTTTTGGAGGTCGACAGGAACAGAGAAACTTATTTATACCCTTGCTGTATAGAAAGTTTGGCTTGAGGAAAATATACACTCCATGAGGGCTGCTCCACAGGAATAAAGTTTCTGTATTTTTTTCTCTTGGGAAGATTGTCTTCACAATAACCCCACGTTATTTAGCCTGGGGCATGTTAAGTTCAATGGTCATGGGATCATTTCAATGATTAGTATAAATATGACAATCTAACATACAAATACTGAGCAGAAGTAATTCTTAAAAACACTTTTAAATGGGCTTAATGGGACTAGCATCCTAGGGTCTGTCCCAACCCTTTTTTCCAGAATACATATTTTTTGCCCACATTGCCTCCGCTGCTTTACAAAGTTTTCCTGATTCTCTTCCTCAGATGGAAGATGACTGGGGTTCTTTTTTATGATTGGAATTTTTCCTTTTAATTTCCTAGTCTCTCTTTCTCTGTTGAAATTGCAATGGAAGGCAGACCTCTCTTTTTGTCTCCAATTACACCCTCCAGACAGTAACATTGTGCCATGGCTATACATATTCTTAGAATGTTTAGTATGAGGTAGATTCTGCTCTATTAACAATACACTAAATTACAGTTACATAAAATTGAAACTCTAAGCAAATAATTTATAAAATAAAGACTTACAATTACAGTAGCATATTTTAATTCACTGAACAGTTGTTTTTCAAACCATGTGCTCTTGATTAACAAACACTGCAAGATACTATGTATTATGGTTATTTCTAACTTCTGCACACATGATCTCTTTAACTTCAGACTCTTATATTGATTACAAAGTTTATTTTTCACCTCAATTTCCATTTTTGGTCTTGATACAAGAAGCACAAAACTGATTCTCTAAATTATCTTTAAAAACTCTCCTTGCAAACTTAGTGAAACTGTCAACTACTTTTAAGCATTCTAAAAGAGTTTTTAAAAATACCTTCCCTATGTGGAGATTTTCCAGTTTTTTGCAGGGGCTTTTAAACTGTTGTACTCCAAAAAGTGATTTTGTACAAATAACATCACAGGGTTCCATATTTATTTCTCAAGTACTTCCAAATCAAATAGGGAAGTATCCAATACAAAAGAAGATTTTCAAATCTCAGGTTAACTATGCAGAAGATGGCAGTTAGAAGAATCAACCTGTGTTTTTTCCTGCTGCTGCACCAACACCAGTGATAAATATTGTACAACTGAAGCCTAGCTGATCATTTTGGTATTGATGTGCGAGGCAGAATTGAATACAGCACGCTTTTCCATAGCTATTCAGACTCTGCAGTGATAACAGGAGTGTGACAGGGTGGACTAGACCCAGAGGCCTGCTGCTAGAGGGCTCAGGATCCTGCCACACCCATCCCAGGAAAGGAGCAGTAGAGAGGTCCTCCAAGCGGGCTACAGTGACTGTAGGGGAAGCAGCCAAGGAGAAAGGCTGCAGGGAACAGCCAGTCAGCACCCAGCAGGCCCATATAAAAGGAGCTGCAGGGTCAGAGTGAGCTCAGTCTGCAGCAGAGAAGGACATACCAACTGAGGGTACCATGACAGGCCCTGTTGGACTGTTTTAGAAGACTGAGCCCAGGGAGGGCTGCAGGATATTGGGGACATTTTGGATTGTGTGCCCCAGAAGGAGTTTGTTTGTTTCGCACATAGACAGAGCATGCCTTGGACAGAGGGTTGGGTCACCAACGACGAGCGCAGCGGCCGACAGGGGGCACCATGAGCAGGGGAAATTGAGAAAAAACTGCAGGCATGCACACACTTGGCTAGGAGGCACTACCAAGAGCTGAGTGCACCCCATTACAAGGAGTAAAACCTGTTTGAATCAACAAATTAAGTAGAATTACTGAAACAATCAACCACAGCCCATTAATGACATGCAGCATTGTCATGTCAGCTCTTTAAGAGAGATGGCTTTTGAACCCAAAGAAAGAGAATCTGTTTGCATTTTTTTTAAAAAGTAATTTTCTACCTTTGCGGAGATAACCTTGAAATTCTAAACTAAAATAAACCAACCAGTAGGATTGAAAGGACCAAAAAAACCCTGGTCTCCACTTCAGAATTAGGAGGCCAGTAGTATCTTCAGGTCCTCTCACATCCCAAATTTTATGTAAAATGAGTAAATTAAGTTTGGGATGTAGCCTAATCAACCATTTTGCTAACTCTGCCCAAATTCCTTAGGTTAGCCCTGTGTATATTGGTGTGAAAATGGAAGACAGCAATCAGAGGGTTTTTGGTTTTTTTTTTTGCGCCTGTTGGCTAACAGTTGTTTCACATGTCTGCACAAAAATGTTAAGGCCAGCTTTGCTTGTTAAAATAATGTAGCTTTCCCGGAAGGCTGGAACTGAGCCAGTTGCTGCTCAGCAGAGGCAGTCACTATGCAGCAGGTGCATCCACCATTGCTCTGACAGCTGATGCAAGGGCAACACCCCTCTTGTGTTCTTCACCAGCACCAGTAAGATCACATAGGAAATGAAGGATGTAGTCCTCACAACCCCCTGTAAGCAGTGCAAGGAAGGGAAGAGCTGGGGCCAAACTCCTGCTGCACTGAGAGCCAGTGTTCTGCAACCACTGTAGACCGCTTCTTTCCTTCCCAGTCACTGTGTGCCGACTCATCCCCATCCCACAGAATTTGAAAATCCAGTACTGGCTTGACCAAGCATACTAGCCAGTGGAGACTGCTTGATACACCTGATCTCTTCAAGCCACCCAGATAAAACCACAGCCAGTAGTGGAACATATTTTACATATTTTTGAAGTAGTACATTTTTAAGAGAGCAACTTATTAAAACACTGGCAGCATAACACTGACATAGAGCTAAAATTTGATAAACTACCTCTAAATTTGAGCACACAGTTTGATTAACACTATCTACTTTTGAAAAAATGACTTATGTAGTCAGATCAGGCAGATGTACAACTGGCCAGTTTTCACATATGTAGTCAGATTCTATGTGAATATCTGTTTGAAAATTTGGCTCCCTGGGAGAAAAAACAAAGAATATAGTGGTGCTATGGAGTTACTTTTTTGAATATAACTCCACCAAAAGCAAATGTCAGTTTGGAACACGCTTGCATATTGAAAAGTGTTTGTGCAATTAGTACAGCAGAACTCACTACTCATTCTGAGTACAATCTACAGGACTATGTATCTTCAACAAAAGGTCTTTGTGGAGGGAGAAAAGACCTCATACAATCTGCCTCTTTCCCTTACGTCATATCTACTGTGCATTCTTCTACCTGGACTGTAGCTTTTTTCCAAAATGATAACTCTTAATGTTTTTCATAAGATTCATTGCCACCAAATCTGAAATTCGATAGGGTTTTATTTTCTAAATGAAAGCATTTTCAATTTTAGTTATCTTAGAAATAAAAGAATCAACACCAATGACAAACCACAGTGTATGTATTCTTGCAAGTTTAAAAATATCTAAGCATTTATTTCAGATTTTGACCTATTTTCTTTGGAGGAATTACATATTGTAGGTTCTTATTTTAAGATTTTTTTACATCTTGACTGTCAGTAGTATGGAGACTAATTTTAAACAGATCACTAGATTGTGACATTTATATTCAGTTATGTAGCGATATACCACTGTACAGTTTGTCTTGTTCATTTTTGTTCTTTTATCTGATGTACGTGTAATTTGACAATTCAGACATTTAAAATGAATTAGCTGGAATTCAAGAAGAATTTTTTTGGGCAATATTTTAAAAGGTCATGTATTATGCTAGCAAAGAAATTAGTTTGTTAATAAAATAAAAATGACCATTCACATTTAAAATATAATTGTTCTAATTCTGTTCTCACTTGCACTGGTGTAAATCAGAAGCAACTCTATAAGTTAATGGATTCATATTGTAAATCCTATTACAAGAGAATTAGGCTGCTACTAGAAGTTACTCATTTCAAATATACACATCTTGTTTGAAATCTCTTACAAGCATATACTAGTTTGTAAACTTCACAATCACCTATACAAACTGAAATCTTCTGAAGCACCTAATCTGGAGTACTGTGTCCAGTTTTGGGCCCCACACTACAAGGAGGATGTGGAAAAATTGGAAAGCGTCCAGCAGAGGGCAACAAAAATGATTAGGGGACTGGAACACATGACTTATGAGGAGAGGCTGAGGGAACTGGGATTGTTTAGTCTGCGGAAGAGAAGAATGAGGGGGAATTTGATAGCTGCTTTCAACTACCTGAAAGGGGGTTCCAAAGAGGATGGATCTAGACTGTTTTCAGTGGTACAGATGACAGAACAAGGAGTAATGGTCTCAAGTAGCAGTGGGGGAGGTTTAGGTTGGATATTAGGAAAAACTTTTTCACTAGGAGGGTGGTGAAACACTGGAATGCATTACCTAGGGAGGCGGTGGAATCTCCTTCCTTAGAAGTTTTTAAGGTCAGGCTCGACAAAACCCTGGCTGGGATGATTTAGTTGGGAATTGGTCCTGCTTTGAGCAGGGGTTTGGACTAGATGACCTCCTGAGGTCCCTTCCAACCCTGATATTCTATGATTCTAAACAAGTGTAGGTAGTTAAGAAATATTTTTAGTTTTCTGTTTGATGTCATGAATTCTTATGAGGCACATATAACTCGGGACACAGGCCTTGGAATGTAAATAGGGACTATATCTTTAGTTGATTTTAAAAAAGTAAAATATATGTGCTTTTTACATTTATACATATTTGGTCACTAATTTGGATCCTGAACAGTTTTTCAGAAAATGTTTTAGTTCGGCAATTGACAAATGGTGAGAAGTATGCCACTGCTGATAATTAAAAAAACAAAACCCAACACTTAAAAACCCTTTTATGCTCTGGGTGATCATGGCTATCTTTCATCCTGACATCAGTGTGGACCATGCTTGCATGCTCATAAGTGCTTTTGGTGGAGTTATAATCGGAAAAGTGACTCCATAGCACCTCTGTAGTCATCATGTTTTCTCATAGGGAGCCAAATTTTCAAACAGACTTTCACACAGAAGCTGAATTTGTATGTGAAAACTGTGCAGTTGTATATCTGCCAGACTTGACTGCATAAGTCAGGATCTTTTAGCTTCATTGTAACACCTGACACATCCAGGGGGGTACCATGCCCAACAACCTCTTCTCCCTCACTCCAAATGGGGAATACAAGCAACAGATTGAATGTTCTCAGTGGGACAATTGTGAAAATATGCAGAGCGTTGAGCTTATTCTCCAAAGAAGCCAGCACCAGCTGCAACCAAGGAGATGCAGGAGTAAATCAGAGCCTTGCAGGTTGTGATTGCACCTTCGGTGGTCAGGTGGCCTAGTGGCTAGATCGTTGGTCAGAAGTGTTGGAGGGGGACCTGGACCCTCCCAAGGGCCCTGTGTGGTTTAACCCCTAAACAGGGGTTGATAGGTCTGCCTCTCTGCCGGGGGTGTGTGTGTGTGGGAGGGGGGTGGGTGGTTCAAGACCCGTTCCCCTCGGTGATTTCCTATTAAAGTCTCTTTAATCTGAGGCATGGCCCCGCTGTTTCAATTACCCCACCGTTGGGGTTTAGCTGCGGGCTCTCCTTGACAGGGGAAGGCTTACTTGCCTCCAGTAGCTGCGTTGGCTGGCAGGTCACTGAATCGACCCTTCAGGTAGGCAAACAGAGAGCTCCTGCCTCCTTGCCAGTCAGCCCCCAACTGAGCCAGGCTCCCTTCTTTTCTCCCCCCTCCCTGCCTGGCATTGGCTGCAGGTATAATGGGGTGGGGCTAGCTGAGCCCACAGGTTTTCTTTAATCCCTGCTGTACCAGGTGACAGTTTTTCTGCTCCTTCACACTCCCCCCACATTATGACCCGATGTGGGGGTCTGCCTGTCCTCCCCCAACTGCTCTTCACCATCCCATGAAATGAAGTCAGCATTCAGAGTGGCTCTCCCAGCTTGGTGATGAATGTGAAAGAAGAAGGGGTGGAGGGAGAGATACCACCTCATAATTCGGGGATTTGTATCCTTCGTGGCATGTAGCCAGTGGAGAAGGACATGGTCAGTGACTAGTGTGAAGGGTGCACCCAGAAGGTAATAACAGAGTGAGTCCAGAGCCATTTTACTGCTAAGGCTTCTTCCTCAATCACAAAGTAGGCCTTCTGCCTCAGGAACAGCTTCCAGCTAATGTATAAGATGGGGTGTTTTATCCCAGGAGGTAACAAACAGTCCCTAGCCCCACATTCGAGGTGTCCGTCTGTAAAAAAACCCCTTGGTGAAGTTGGGGCTAAAAAAGATGGGTTCTCAACAAAGCTGGGCTTTCAGGGTTTAGAAATCCTCACAGGCTCTGGTCCACTGGATCCTTCTGGGGCTCTCACTCTTGAGTAGATCGGTAAGAGGGGCCACAATGGATGAGAACCCTGGAATAAAGTGGCAGTAGTACCTGGCCAGACCTAGAAACCGGTGTACTTGCTTCTTCGAGGAAGGTGAGGAGCACGTCTGGAGGGTCTGGAACTTGCTAATCCAGGGTTGGACTGTGCCCTTTCCCAAGGTGTACCAGAGATAGGTGGTCTCATCCTTACCAAGGTGACATTTAGTGGTATTCGCTGTCAGGCCAACCTCTTTGAGGGACTGTAGCACCGCAGTCACATGTTCCAAGGGGGTCTGCCTGTCGCGATTATAGATCTCCACATCATCTAGGTACACAGCTGTATACTGGCTCTGGGGGTGAAGGACTTGGTTCATTAGTCACTGAAATGTGTCTGGGGCCCCATGCAAGCTGAAGGGCATGGTCTGGAATTAAAAAAGCCTGAAGCGGGGTGGAGAAAGCAGTCTTTTCCCTGGACTTATGTGTGAGGGGGATCTGCTAATATCCCTTTTTTAAGTCCAGAGTTGTCATATATTTCATCTTTCCCAGCCAGTTGAACAGCTCATCTACGCCAGGCATTGGATACGTGTTGAATTTTGATACTGCATTGACCTTGTGAAAGTCGATGCAAAATCGAGTTGTTCCACTGGATTTAGGGACCAGTACCATGGGACTTTTCCAGTCACCGAAAGACTTTTCAATCACCCCCAAAGCTAGCATTGAGTGGAGATCCTGTTTCATGCGGAGGGCTTTCCCTGACCTTAATTCCCGGTTCTGTCTGAATCTGATGGGCCATCAGGTGAGAATGCCCTGGCTGGGTAGAGAACATGGTAGAGAAGGCAGTGATCAGCTGTTGTGCCTGATCTCTCTGCTCAGGGGTAAAGGTTGTCCCCAATGTTGCCCACACCTGGAACCGGGACCTCTGAAGCCTGAGGGCCTAGTTCTAGCTCTGGTGGGTAGGGAGCTACTAATAAGATTTCCTGGGCTTTCCGTGGTTTAAAAAGGTTCACATGGTAGATTTGTCGTATCTTATGCTTGTTGGGTTGCCTGATTTTGTAGTTCACCTATCCCATGCATCGGATCACCTCATAGGCCCCCTGCCAGTGGGCTAGGAGCTTCGACTCCAAACTGGGCAATAACAACAGTACCTGATCACCAGGCTGAAACTCTCGGAGGTGTGCTCGTTTACTGTAGGCAGCTTCTTGTGTGTCTTGGGCATGTAAGAGGTTCTCCCTGGCAAACAAACCTAAAGTCTCAAGTTTCTTCCACAGGTTTCAGACATACTGCACTATGTTGTTGGCACAAGATGGCTGTTCTTCCCTCATCTCCCAAAGTAGGTATAAAATCCCTTGGGGTTGTCTCCCATATAAAAGCTCCAATGATGAGAAACCAGTGGAAGACTGGGGAACTTTTCGAACTGTGAATAGAAGAGGAGGGAGTAGCTGTCCCAATGTTGGACACCCATCAGGATGAACCTTTGGGCCATCGTTTTTAGGGTTCTGTTAAAGCGCTCTACCAGACTGTCCATTTGGAGGTGGTATATGGATGTTTATAGAGTCTGGATTTTTAGCAAATGGCAGAGTTGTTTCATCATCTGAGACATAAAATTTGTTCCTTGATCTATGAAGATCTCCCGTCGCACCCTGTCTCAAGCGAAGATACTCATGAGCGAAGATACTCAAGCTCCGTAGCCACTATTTTGGCTTTCGTGGAGTGTAACGGCACAGCTATCAGGTACCGGGTTGCATAGTCTACTACAACGAGAATGAACCCATGTCCAGCCGCACTCTTCTCCAGAGGGCTGACTATGTCGACTCCAATTCATTCAAAAAGGTACCCTTATAAGCGGGAGAGGAATCAATGTGGCTTTCTCAGCTGGCTGAGGTGTGGTGAGCTGGCATTCTGTACAGCAGGCACAGAAATCCTCCATGTTTCTGTAGACCCCGAGCCAAAAGAACTGAGCCAGAACCCGGGCTAGCATCTTTTCTCTTCCCAGGTGCCCAGCAGTGGGTATGGCATGGGCGAGTCGCATGACCTTCTTCCGCTAGAGGCGCAGCACCAAGAGCTGATGTCACACCTCCTCGGTCTTCTGGTCTTTCTGTAAGTGGTATAGATGGTCACCCTGAATCTGAAAGTCTGGGAACCATCCCATTTGATGGGGTTCAATGGTTTCCCCATTTACCGCTGCCACCTGGGCGTATGCTCAGCTCAGTGTGTTGTCAGCCCGTTACTCTCCCACAAAGTCAGAGGCGCAAGTCAGAATCTCCAACTCAAGTAGCAGGGAGAATTTCTCGCCTGGCTGGGTTGGTGCTGAAGACTGAGATGTCTCCTCACCAGGATCTGCAACCTTTCCCACACCTGCAAGGGTCATGCCTTCTGACCGGCCTGTGGCTGGAGGAAGGGTGCC
This sequence comes from Natator depressus, assembly GCF_965152275.1. NCBI lineage: Eukaryota > Metazoa > Chordata > Testudines > Cheloniidae > Natator > Natator depressus. The sequence goes on along the minus strand of NC_134237.1, from coordinate 94,925,136 downwards.
CCGGCCATCAGAAGGGGGTCCCACCAGCTCAGTTAACAACTCCCCAAAATAGCTCCCATCTCTGCCTAGAATAACTGGGTAGGCGAGCGTTGTGGCCAGACCAACCATCAGGGACTCCTCCCGTCTCCCCAGTGTCAACGTCACTTCCATGCGGGTGTAGGCCCTAATGTCCTCATGCACACACTGTAGCATAATGGTGCCCTGTGTTAGTAAACCACTGTACTTCGTACAAGGGTCTGGGCACACCCCAAATCTACCAGCCCCACTACCTCTCTCCCATTTACCTGTACTAGGATGGGTCAATTTAGTTGGGTTGCCTTGATGCACTTGGGTCTGCAGGGTCCAGATCTTCCCAAAAACTGCATTCCATATAAGGACAGTCTCTGGACCAGTGCCCAGAATAGCCACATGTGAAACACTGGTCTGGATCTTGGGTGGTGCGGGTGGTTCCCTGTTGGAGCATCTGGGTGGTCTCTTCCTGATGGGCCTCCCTGAGTTCTGGGATGAGCTCGGCCCACTTCTGAACCTCCAGTGGGCCAGTGGTTCCTCAACCTGGGATTTGAGCAAATGGTTCTGGGCCTCTGGTTCTGGGAACTTCCAGACATTTTGATCCTTGGGGCTCTGGTAAGGGGGGGAGCATGTCTATGCCACTCAAGGGACTGGGGTCTACAGGTGGTTCCATCCCTTGGTGGTACGGAGCTCTTGGTCCCAACCGACCCCTGGAGTGGGGTTGGGGGGGTTGTCATCACGGAGGACTTGGAAGCTAGGTAATTCTCAGTGAGCTGGATGGCGTCCATCATGGTCTCTGGACAGTGCCGCAACACCCACTCTCTTCCCCAGGAAGAAAGATCTGGACAAACTGTTTTAGCAGGACCAGTTCAGCAACCTGCGCTCCCATCTTCACTTCTGGCTTGAGCCATCTCCAGAATGTGTTCCGCAGCTTCTGGGCAGCCAGGTGGAGTCGAGCTCACGGCAGGTACCGTTCCCCCCAGAAGCACTCATGGAATGTCTTCTCCAAAATGTCTAAGGCATTGAGGATCGCGGCCTTAACCTGGGCATATTCCTTGGCAGCAGCAGGGTCAAAAGCATAATACGTGTTCTGTGTTATCCTGGTTAAGCACGGGGCCAGCACTGCCGCCCATTGGTCTCGGGGTCACTGGGCTACCACAGCTACCCACTCAAAAGTTTCTAAGAAAGCCTCAGGATCATCATCAGACCCCAACTTGGTAAACCTGATGGGGCGGGGTTAGTTGGCTCTGCTGGAGCACTGGGTCACAGTATGGAGGCCACCTGCTGGACCAGCTGCTGCTGCTGCTGGACTTGCCAATTCACAAATTAACTGCTGCTGCTGCGTGGCCATCTGCTGCAGGAGTTGCTGCTGTTGCTGTTGAGTGTTTTGCTCAGCCATCCATTTCAGCAGCTGTTCCATCTCCATTCAAAAGCTTTCCTTTTGTTTGTTTTTATTTAAATTCCCTTCAGCAGGGACCAAGCTGCTGCCCGCATTCTCCACCACTTGTGATTGCGCCTATGGTGGCCACGTGGCCTAGTGGCTAGATTGCTGGTTAGAGCAGGTGGAGGGGGACCCGCACCCTCTCCAGGGTCCTGTGTGGTTCAACCCCTAAACAGGGGTTGATGGGTCTGCCTCTCTGCCAGGAGGGAGAGGGTTCAAGACCCATTTCTGTGGGTGACTTCCTATTAAAGTCTCTTTAATCTGGGGCAAGGCCCCGCTAGTTCATTTACCCCACAGTAAGCAAGCTCCTCTTGGCAGGGAAAGGCTTACTTGCCTCCAGTGGCTGCGTTGACTGGTAGGTCACTGATCTGTCCCTTCAGGTAGGCAAACAGAGAGCACCTGCCTCCTCGCCAGTCAGCCCCCCACTGAGCCAGGCTCCCTTCTTTTCTCCCCCTACCAGGCCTGGCATTGGCTGCAGGTATATTGGGGCGAGGCTAGCTGAGTCCACAGGTTTTCTTTAACCCCTGCTGTGCCAGGCGGCAGTTTCGGTGCTCCTTCACACTTACGGGACTCAGAGGAGTCCTCAATTCTGCAGCACCAGGGCCAGCAACACATGGGAAAATAACAAGAATAACCGGTCGGAGGAGCCTTCACAGTCTCTTGACATAGCATTTACTCAAGTCTCAAACATGGACTCTGAACTTTTTATCTTCTAATTTCTTGGCTTTTTCACTGGGTATTGGGTGTCTTGTGCATTTCATCCAGCCCCTATACACTACCTCTAAAACCCTCAGTTACTAATCGTGCTCCCTGTTATAATCTCACTCTCCTCTCCTTTCTGTTCACTAATTCCCTCTCCCTCCGTTTCGCTCTGCCTTTACCCAATTCATCTCTCATACTCCTATAATCCCTTCCTCTCCTCAGATTCAACTTCAAGTGATCTGAACATAACTATATGGTGAATTAATCTTAATACCTTTGGGGTTTTCCCTTTAAGTCTTTCAGGGGCAAAGGTAACTTTCATACAAAAGAGATTTCTTTCCATTCTTTAGTTTTAATTTTACTCAGGGATCCCTTAAAGGGAGACAATAGTTCTATTCCTTACCCCGCTCAGCCCCAGGAGATGTTCCCACTTAATGTCATAATCTTTCCTGATCTAAAGATTCTCTTCTGGCATTTATGAAATATGGTACGTTGTTTAGAAATCTAAAGGGCAAAAAATAGCTCATAGGGATCAAAACCTTTTTGGGTGGTTTCTTATGAGCTAACACAACATTTTTATCTCTCCTACATTTTACCACATTGTTAGAAAGGTTGCATGCAATAAATCTGAGCTCTAGAAAATGGTAACTGACACTATTATTACACATGGATTTCAAAGTACATATCTGGCACAGGTCAGTGGATCTGCATCTGATTATAACAGGGGTAAATTTGGCCCAATCACTTACTCAAGTTTAAGAGATTAAAATGATAAAGTTGGTAAATCAAATTCTTACTGTTGACAGTTCAATATTTACTTAGTCATTTGAGTTTTTTTAACAATAATGTTTGAAGCATACCATACACAGGCACTAATTAGTGCTTTACCAAATATTAAATATTCCATATAAAAACAGACATGAATTAGCTCTAGCCATTCAGCAGCACTATGGCACAATATTTTATTATGCAGCATTCTTGATGCATAATAAACAGAAAATTATTTTGGCTAACTGACCAAAACCAAGAAAATAAAATAATTTTTTTCAATAAAACAAGAAAAGGAATTAAACTATTAGTTTTAATGGTTTCTAACAGAGTTTGCTATATTAGACTAAAATCAAATAGATGCTAAAGTTGCTTCTCTCCCAAAGGAAAAATATTTTACAGATATCTGGATATTTTAAGTAAAATAAAACAACATTTTAATGGGGCTTATAATCATTCTTTTTCATGTTGAAGGATCTGCAGATTTTACTTACATCAAGAGACCCTTCATTGATAACAATGAGTCCCATGTTCTTTTTCAAAAGTTTGCACGAGTGACCTGTTAAGAAATGTTACAAATAACTGTTCCACCATATAACATTTATAATTTAACCAAATATATCTTCTTTAAACTAAAGATGAAATTTTGAAAAACATTCAATGTTGGCCTAACTCTGACCTACTGAGAACAATGGTAAAATGTCTAACATGATAGCATAGTCATTTTGCTAAGATTATAATAGTTAGTATGTAATTGTGCACAAACATTTATAAATCCCATAACTTTCATGTACAAAAACCAATAGGAGTATGCAATTCAGGTGCTTGTATGCATAAATAGCCATGCTGGGTGTGTGCAAACACCTAAGGTGTGTATGCAGCTAGGATATTTGTGTTTGCATGTTTGACACATGCTAATGTATTGTACACAACTGTGTGTGCTTAAGACAAAGTCTCGCCTATTCTTTACAGTATTTATCACAAGAAAAGAAAGGCAACTTTTTGGAATACAAAATGTAAAAATAATTCCAAACAGCAATATTTGGCCTGATAATATTTTCATCCTGTTCTTATGATGTTATCACTTGAACAGAACCATATTTTCACTAGATAAACGATTCTTACAGGATTTATGAAAATTCCCAATAAAACAGCCATAAGATGTATGTGACATCGCGCATTCATATTAGTATTGACTTGGCATTCTACTATGATAACCTTTTAGGAACAAGGAATGGAAATAGACTATCTAGAACACTTTAAGAAAAATAACAATCATGTAACAATACGAGAAATACCAAGCTTGCTGATTCAGTGACAAACTGGTTTTGTTTTTGTTCTCTTTGGGTATGAGCTGGCAAACATCTATGCACATGTGTAAGTTTACTCCCACAAGTAGTTCCATTAATATCAGTGAGCCTATATGCCTGAGTAAAGTGTTTGGAAGATGAGGCCCACTGTAGTGATGCCTCCAGAACTCCTCCATATGAGGATGCCCCATGTGAGCCAAACCATAAGAATATTCATCTACTTTGAAATGCTTTAAAAAAAAATAAAAACCCTGTGACTTCCACCTATACTTCTTTATTTTCTTATAGAGCTGGAAGGAAAATGTGAACTTTTTTTCTATTTATCTTTTTGGTGTGAGTTCAATAAAATACTTTGCAGGAGTTCTGCGGTTTGAGGCTGGTCACACTTTGCAGCAGCATCTCCCAAATCATACCTCAGAAAGAAATAGTTTAAAAATGTTAGGAACTTCCAGGACCAAAGTTTTGTTAAGATGGATTTGACTATAGGTAAGTATTAATTATTTATGGAGCAAACCAATAAAATCCTTCAGAAACTACTTTTTAAGTGAACAAGCAGAGTAAAGCCAGAAAATTCAAAATTAACGTTGTACTATGAAATACATTGGTCTTAAGCTTTTTTCTCAAAATACTGCATAATCAGCTAGCACTTAAATCCTGGAGTGTCACATGATAATATTACCTCTACAATATACCCCGCTTGTCAGAAAGCATTTTTGCTCTAATTCCTTGGATGGCTTTTCTCACTAGATTTTAAAAAAAGATCTAACTACACCTCAGAATCAAATACAATACCAATGTTAATCGCAGTCTCTTGTTTGTCCCCTGTAAGAATCCAAATTTTGATGTCTGCTTTCATTAGAGTTTCTATGGTTTCAGGCACTTTGTCTTGCAGCTTGTCTTCAATGGCTGTAGCTCCAAGCAGTTGAAGATTCTGTGAAAACACAGAATTAAAGACATAATTAAAGGACTTCAAATTGAAGTTACCTACTGAAATTTCCAATTTTTTCCACAACCTGTATTTTTAACATTTACTTTTCTGGTCTCTTCACACACACATCTCTTAAACTGTACTGACCACCTTGGTTTAAAGAACAAGGATTTTCCAGACTATGTTGATGAGTCTTGAGAGTTTCCCTTTTCAGTCTTTATAGGCTAGATCATTTAGTCTGATCTATATAACATGGACCATAGAATTTCAGCATGTACTGAGCCGAATAAATTGTGCCTGACTAAAATATATCTTTCAGAAAGGTTTTCAGTCTTGATCTTAAGACTTCTAGAGATGGAGAATCCACCACTTCCTTTAGTAGTTTGTTCCGATGGTTAATCACCCTCACTGTTAAACTGTGCTTTATTTCTAATTTGAATTTGTCTGGCTTTAACTTCCAACCACTGGGGCTTGTTATGCTTTTCTCTATTAGGTTGGCTCATATCTTCTCGAGTTAAGGTACTTCATAATCATTTCATCTCTCAGTCTTATTGTTTTGATAAACTAAACAGATTGAGGTCTTTAAATCTCTCATTGTAAGGCATTTCCTCCCAGCCCTTAAATAATTGTTGTGGCGCTTCTCTGCACCTTCTCCAACATTTTAAATATCCTTTTAAAGCTGTGGACACCGGAACTAGGTGCAGTATTTCAGTATTGGTCTCATCAATGCCATGTGTAAGAATAAAATTGTTTCCCCATGCTTCCCTATTTCTACATGCAAGGATTACATTAGACTTTGTTGCCACAGCTTTGAACTGGGAGCTCATGTTCTGTTTGAAAAGGATATAAGGGTCACAGGGCACAGAGTCACTGCTTCCCAAGGTACAGTCCCCCATTCTATATGTATGGCCTGCATTCTTTGTTCCTAAATGTATGATAACGAATTTGTCTATTTTAAAATGCATTTTGTTTGAATGGGCCCATTTTACTAAGCAATCCAGGTCACTGTGGGTGATTACTCTGCCCTCATTATTTACCATTCTGCCAATCATTGTGTTACCCACAGATGTTATAGACAGGGATTTAATTTGCTTCTAGACCATTGATAAAAATATTGAATAATGTTGGGCCTAGAACTTAACACTTGTGGAACCCTTGGTTGACTTCTTGAGATCTGTCAACTAGCCAGTTCCTAATCCATTTAATGTGTGCTTGTATATTGCTATTTTTTTTTTGAACAAAGTTGTCCAGTACTAAATCAAATGCCTAACATAAGTCTAAATATATTATATCTATGAAGTTACCTGTATCCACCAAACTTGCAATCTCATAAAAACATGAAATTAGATTTGTTTGACAAGACACATTTTCAAGAAACCCATGTTGATTGGGATTAATTATATTCCCATCCTTTAATTTTTTACTGGTTGAATACTGTATCAGCTTTCTATTATTTTGCACGCGATTGATGTCAAGCTAACTGGCCTATAATTCCCTGGGTAATCTAGTTAGCCCTTTAGAATATTGGCAGTCTTTTGGAATTTCCCCAGTATTCCAAGATTTATTAAAAATTGACATCAACAGGCCAGTGATCTCCTCAGATAACTCTCTTAGGACTTTGGGGTGTATGCTCTCCAGGACTGCTGATTTTAAAATGTTTATCCCCAGTAGCTGTTTAGATATTGCTCTTCTAGCACCAGATCCTAAGTGACTTGTCAAAGGCCACAGAAGGTATGAATATAAAAGAAGAGATTAGTACTAAGAAGTTTCTGGTTCTTACTACTGTCCTCCAACCCCACTTTCTTTTAATATTTCCAAGTGCAACTGTCCTACTTGAGCCCAGTCAATGCTGAGTAGAAGGCACGGAACAGTAAGAGAGATGGAGACAATTTGTAGAGGTGCTAAACACCCTCAATTCCCACGGTTTAGAATTCCCCAGTTAGAATTATGGGTCCTCACCGCCTCTGAAAATCGGGTCCTTTGTCTTCTTGTTAATAAATTCTGGAAACTCTATTGACAACAACTATTTAAGAAAATGTTTATATTCTGCCTTTTGTTGCTTTAATTTGTTCCTTTAAATTTATTTTTATTAAATCCCTTAGCATTAAATCTTGCTGTATTCATTAAATTTTCACTTTGGTTTTGTGCTTGGTGACCTCGGTAGTACTCTATTGTTCCCTTAATCTGAAAATTTATTAGTAGCTAAAAAACACTCTCCCTGCAAAACATACTCTTTACACATACATAATGTATTATTACAAAATGATTGAATGCATTTTCATCAGACTTTGAAAGAACAGCTGCTTTGGAGAACAGACCAAGCATGAAAAATTTATATTTAAACATTGTGACTGAAAATGGGGTTTTAGAACTGCAATACCATCTCAAACTAACTATAGTATTGCTATTTCTTTTATTCAAATGTATAAAACAAACCATCCTATGCTCTAGGTTTCTATGGAAAAGGTCTACACAATGCTACAATACAGTTTAGAAACCTAGTAATATATAACTGATAGAATATGGAAGTTTCTAGAAAAAAAATAATTCTTTTAGCCTTAGTATAATTTATTTTAAGATTAACCTCTTGAACAATAACCACTGTGAACACTAATGACAGGATTTGAACTCTCTATGTGTTTCTGTACACATGGTTTGAACAATTACACTAGATTTAATTCAATTATTAACATTACTTTAATAAGGAGTACACTAAAGGCAATGACATAATCTATACTGAATCTTGATAAAATCCCTATGATAAAATAGTTCCAATTTTGGGAATTTCAGCAAAAACAATTCATGGAAATATTTTTAGCACCTGAAGCATGACAGCTGGTGTATCATAACATTATTTTAAAAAAGAGGGATTACTTACTAGTCATCCTGGTTTTCTGAAAATGGTTCCTGTGCATATTCCCACTTGTGGGTTATAATGCCTCTAACAAATTTTTCTAGCGAGCACTGATAGCTGGGGCTGCTCCTCCTTCACCCTCACAGAGGATTCCATGTGTATAAGACCACCCTTTAGCTCCTTCCCTAACTTCAGAATGGTCTTCCTGAAATTTTAAAGCAGCGGGGCGAGGAGTGTGAGTAAGCAGAGGAAACACAAACACTTACTAGTAAAAAGAAAAGGAGTACTTGTGGCACCTTAGAGACTAACCAATTTATTTGAGCATAAGCTTTCGTGAGCTACAGCTCACTTCATCGGATGCATACTGTGGAAAAGTACAGAAGATCTTTTTATACACACAAACCATGAAAAAATGGGTGTTTACCACTATAAAAGGTTTTCTCTCTCCCCACAGTATGCATCCGATGACGTGAGCTGTAGTTCACGAAAGCTTATGCTCAAATAAATTGGTTAGTCTCTAAGGTGCCACAAGTACTCCTTTTCTTTTTGTGAATACAGACTAACACGGTTGTTACTCTGAAACTTACTAGTAAGTAACCCCTCTATTTTTATTTTCCTTTATAGTGACCTCAGCATAGTCTTTTTTGTGAGAGAGAGAGAGAAGCAATCAGTACAAGCCCTTAAGAAGAAATTCTAGATGAAAAGGACTGCAAAACTTCCACAACAGGCATAAGCACTAGATTACATTGTAAGGGACCACAATTTCAGTCTCCCACATCAGACCACAGTAACCTGAGAAACCACAGTGAGGAATAATTATTTTTAAGTAAATACATATACAACTTTAGGCAACAGCTTTGAAAACTCTACAGAAAACAAAAGGCCTGAAAGGGATGCAGTCTTCAGACTAGTTGAATAATTTTTTATATGTGCAGGTGCATGAGCACCTGGCAAGTCTTAATAAGGTTATAAAAGATACTTGGGGAAATGCATACAGAACGCTGGTCTGTTTGACATGACAACAGAGATGACGTGAGACCGGAAACAATGATTTTAGGACACTGACTAACCAAATATACCATATGGACTAGTTTATAGAAGATTGGCCATTTTGCCTGCATCTCACTAAGTCCAGGCAGTAGTTATGGATGCGACAAATTCTCTTATGTGTACGGTGTGGCAGATCTGAGAGCTTGGAAGCATGAAAACCTCAGACTATTTTAATCTATAAATGATATATTTATCTTTGTAAATTAGGAATTGTATTCTGGTTCCATGGAGGAGGGTTACAAAGCTTCCTGCAGGAACGAAAGTCACTGGGGGGTAATTAATGCAAATCCCTGGACAGATAAACAGCACTGGAGAAGTACCACCTCCCAGTGGGAAATTGCATATAATGGTTTTGACTGGGTTAAAGAGGGCCAGAAAACAAAAGGCCCAAACTGTATAAAATCTCAGCTTGAGCTGATTTAGAGGGTCACAGATTTTGAAATAAAAAAATGGACAAACTTGTGTATAGACCTACCAGGATCCCAGGCGGATGACAGGTAATACCTGGTAAGTTTAGCATGTGAGTATACTGTTTACTGATTTATATGCTTTTATCTTAATTATACTGTGCTTTGTGAAAGCTGTCTGGTCATTGGTAAACTAGGTCATAGCACTGGAAGACAGCAGAAATGCAGGTGCTGCACTAAAGTAAGATCCACTGGGATAAGCACAGTGAATTGCAATGGAATTGCAGCCTAAATCTCCAGTCTGAAGGAAGAAGAATGTGTGTTCTTGCCCTGAGAAAGGGGATGTTTAAAGGTATGAGCCTGTGTGGAGTGTCTGCAAAGAAGCCATGAAGAAGTCAGAGGTCCAACTTCCCTGTGACAAATGGCACAGATGATATTCTGACATTTATCAGACCAGAGATTCCAAGAGCTTTGAGAAGCAAGACACCAACCCCAAATCAAAAGAGAGGTGCACCACAGGAAATAACCCTGGGGCAGCTAAAAGGGTATGTTCTCCCTGTGGTACTCACAGCACAACCATAAGTCACAATCCATATGCCTTTGGTGCAGCCATGAAGGCAAAGCAATTACCTGATGTAAGCCTAGTGGTACATGGAGCAATCCTTCCATAAACTAGGATATTGCAAGGTGAGAGAGGACTGTTTCTCCAAGCATGTGAAGATGAAAGCTGCAGTCACAACCCATACAGCCTGCACGAACAGATAACATGGCTCTGAATGTTCCAAGTGTAAAAGATGGCAAGGTTGAACACAAGAAGGTCCTGCTTTCCAGTTAAACCCGCCCCCACTACACTTCTGAGAAACACTGTCACCAAGCATGTCAGAACTCTCATCAAGCGTGTCAACCTGAGAAAATTCAGGAGGTAGATTCCTATTCCCAACTTTAAGACAAAGTTCCAGTAATTTGGAAAGTGGTGCTATCATCAGAACTAGGATGTTTGAACCAAACTTCTAAGACCTGGTTATGGCTATGACAACAACTTTGCCATGTGTGTCTGCAGGTCAGTCCGATCTTCTGATCCTATGGAATCAGAGGGAACACACAATGCAATTCCTGATTCCTGTCCAAGAAAAGGGAGCTTGTTATTGGCAATGGGTCTTATTTCACCCTGAAGCAGAACTGATGACAATGGGTATTCTTCTTGTTAATAAAGAAGCCTGGTCTGGACATACTCCCTTTACATAATGCCAGACTGAGGCCAAAATAAGACATTTGTGATTTTGGCAGATAGGTTTATGGTTTTGAATCAGCAGATGTGATATATCTTGATTTTTAGTTAGGCTTTTGACACAGTCCCACCATGACATTCTGATAAGTAAACTAGGGAAACGTGGTTTAGGTGAAATTACTTTGAGGTTGGTTCAAAAATGACTGAAAAAACATATTTAAAGACTGGTTCAATTTCAAACTGTGGGGATGTATCTAGTGCGGTTCCCCAAGGGTCTGTGCTGGATCTGATACATTTCAATATTTTCACTAATCACTTGGATAATGGAATAGAGAGTGTACTTATAACTTCTGTGGATGACACTAAGCTGGCTTTGCAAGCACTTTGGAAGACAAGATCAAAATTCAAAATGACCTTAATAAATTGGAGAATTGGTCTGAAATCAACAAGATGAAATTAAATTAAGACTACAGTTAGGATGGAAAAACCCCATGCACAAATACAAAATGGGGAATAACTGGCCAGATAATACTACTGAAAAGAATCTAAGGGTTATAGTGGATCACAAATTAAATAAGAGCCAAGAAAGTGATGCAGTTGCCAAAAAAAAAAAAAAAAAGGCTAATATTCTGTGGTTTTGTAACCGGGTCAGCACCCACTTCTTGCAAGCGCCCCCTCTGGCTGGGTGCATCCACAGTCTTTAACTTTAAATCAGTCCAGCCCTGGTATGAGGCTGTATCTCCAGGGCTTCCTCCCTGGAGACACTATCTTCCTGCAGCCCTCCCCAGGCTCAGTCCTTACTCAGTGTCTGCAGCCAGCCGGGAGCATCTTCATTGCTCCCACAGTCTTGCTAGCTAACGGTCTTTGGCTCAGTCCTAGCAGCCAACCAGGAGCCTCTTGCTCCCCCGTCCCTGCCCCCACAACTGTCCGTTGTGTTGCATTTCCCTCAGCCAGCCAAGTACGCAGTCCTTTCTTTTCCAGCTCCAAGCAGCAATTAACTTCTGCACTGCTCTGCATCTCCTTTTATATAGCCCTCCTGGGCCCTGATTGTTTGCCTCCTCTGCAGCCACTCTAGCCTGCCTGGAGGACCTCTTCACTGCTCCTTTCCTGGGATGGGTGTGGCAGAACCCTGAGGGCTCCAGCAGGGGCCTTTAGGCGTAGTCCACTCCATCACAGGTGTATTAACAGAAATGTCATATCTAAGACATGGGAGGTAATTGTCCCACTCTGCTCAGCAGTACTGAGGTCTCAGCTGAAATACTGTGCTCAGTTCTGAAGGCCACACTTTGAGAAAGATTTGGAAAAATTGAAAAGAGTCCAGAAGAAAGCAACAAAAATAATAAAAAGTTTAGAAAACCTATCCTGTGAGGAAAGGTTTAAAAAAAACTGGGCATGGTTTAGTCTTGAGCACCTGTTGCCTGGAGTTTGGCGCTCTCCACAGGTCTTCCCATCATCCCCCCACTGAGTCAAGAGCCCTATAACTTCCTGCAGTGTTTGTGGGCATCTCCCAATCACCCGCAGTTGTCTTTCCCCTCTCCTCCTGTCCCTTTAAAAAGGTTTCATCGCCAACTAATGCTGTTACAGGTTCTACTCAGAACATGACCAGTTCTACTGATTTCTTCTGGAGTGACTGTCACAAAAGGAATGCCTAAGGCCTCAGCTGACTAACTCTGGAGGCTCTGGGAGAAAACCATTGGTAGATATCTCCTCTCAATGGTGTTTAAATGAGACTAGGATAGTAGACGCATATTTTAGGAGTGCCAATTCAATAGCTCTCAAAGAATCAGGGGAGTATGTTGCCACCTATAAAAAACAGAGATAATGATGCCAGGTTCTCAGAACCAGACTCAGTCAATGAAGATAAATATGGGGGCCTATGCCATTCAGGCTAGACCTGGAACATCACAATTTGTGATTCTCCTGAACCTGTGACAGATCAGGGCACCTTGGTGACACTGATGTAGACAATAATACTCCTTAAGAAAATGATACCTCAGAAACAGTAAGTCATGTCAGCATTAGACACAGTTGCCTGAGCAAACCTGGGGATGTGAATATTGTTGACACTGAGTACCAAACCATTTTGATAAGCAGTTTACCCAAGTTAATGGTACTGGATCTTGCTCCCAAACTACGTGTACCCAAGGATCCTATTTCCACTTGAGCTGGATAAAAACAATACTTCTTGGAAGAAATGCCTTATGTGCCTAACTCCAAGAGAGGGTTCATAGCTGAGAATTGCAAGCAGAAATAGGCACCTCTTTGAAGCTTGGACTTAGATGCCTATCTCTGTAAGAGGACTGGGGCTTACGACACACTCCAGTCATCACTATTTCCCATTAACTAGCTTAGGCAGCTCCCTGCCTAGCTTGCTGGCTTTTGTGAATCACAGTCTAAGACACCTATCTCACCCTATTAATTGTATAGGGAGCTTAGGCACCTTTAGGCTTTGTGAATTGCAGTGGTGTTCCTATGATTTTCCAGGCACCAAAACTTTAGGCATTGCAATCTCAGTGTCACAATGGCTAAGTCTTTTTTTGACTCTAGCCCAGGTAAATGGTTCATCAATGTGAACTGTGCTGGATCCATAGTACTAGACCCAGTGAGCCTGGAAGGATCTGGAGACCAATTCTCATTATCCTGGCACTGGACCACTTTAGGCAAGTGGTACACCATCTGAGGGTACCAAAACCATAACAGAGTCAGATGACCCAGGATTACTGTAGGAACATTAATGGGCATTGGGCCACTTATTAAAGTGGTTCTCCAGAATGCTGGATCCTAGGAACTGGACTCAATAGATCTGGATGGATCTGCAGATGTCTATGGTGTCAGAACCTCAGCATCTTACCAGGTCAACTTGTAAGGATTCATGTACATCAGTGTTAATTAGACAGTGCCAGGATGTCGACATAGAATTAGGTCAACTCTGGGGGACACAGGAACCTTGGCACTGAATTGATGGTGCCAGGAAGCCGGCATTAAATTCAGTCAACCCCTTGGGATGCAGGGACTTTGGTTCTGTGTCAACAGCGTCAGAATTAGGCACTATATAGGTGAACCCAAAGGTATTTGGGGACCTTGGAGCTATCAACAATGCTGGGATGTTGGTGCTGAATTAGATCAACCAAGAGGGATCTGGGGGCCTCAGGGCAATGCCAATGGTGCCTGGACCTCAGTACCAAATCAGGTCAACCCAGAGGAATCCAGGGACCTTGACGCTGGCCTGCATTGTGCACTGAACAGCACCATGCTCACCCAGATAAGACCAGAAAATGAAGGCTGCTTAAACTGGGCACAGAGTCACTTAGGTTAGTGGTTGTTCAAAGACAATAATGGAGTTGCACATTGCCAGACTTGGTGGACTGGTTCTGAGGAGCTTCCCCCACCAGTAGGAGTGGGTGTGGCCCTTCCACTCCTATGGGTCATACAGACAATATTTGTGCCCAACAGGTACCAATTCTTTTAAATCTAACTGGAAAGAAAATACTCCCGCTCCACCCTCACAAATGGCAGAGTTAAAATAAAAAAGACCAACAAGGAAAGTTTTGAGGACAGAGTATGTGACTCAAGCTCATTGCACCTTCAGTGGTTAAAAAAAGAAAAAAAAAGGTTACTGATCTCCTCAGAGGGCTCAAGAGAGGACAGACTGTACAGGTATGAATACCAGGTCTGTCTTGCCCAGGATGGAGCTATAAGGAAGCTTCTGCCATGATTCACTAAACTGAGAGCAGTGGTAGATACGCTGGAGATAGAGATAAGATACAGAAGGACCTAGACAAATTAGAGGATTGGGCCAAAAGAAATCTGATGAGGTTCAACAAGGACAAGTGCAGAGTCCTGTACTTAGGATGGAAGAATCCCATGCACTGCTACAGACTAAGGACAGAGTGGCTAGGCAGCAGTTCTGCAGAAAAGAATCAAGGGGATGAGAAGCAGGATATGAGTCAACAGTGTGCCCTTGTTGCCAAGAAGGCTAACGGCATTTTGGTCTGTATAAGTAGGAGCATTGCCCTCTATCTGGCATTGGTGAGGCCTCATCTAGAGTACTGTGTCCAGTTTTGGGCCCCACACTACAAGAAGGATGTGGAAAAATTGGAAAGAGTCCAGCGGAGGGCAACAAAAATGATTAGGGGGCTGAAGCACATGACTTATGAAGAGAGGCTGAGGGACCTGGGATTATTTAGTCTGCAGAAGAGAAGAATGAGGGAGGATTTGATAGCTGCTTTCAACTACCTGAAAGGGGGTACCAAAGAGGATGGATCTAGACTGTTCTCAGTGGTACCAGATGACAGAACAAGAAGTAATGGTCTCAAGTTGCAGTGTGGGAGGTTTAGGTTGGATATTAGGAAAAACTTTTTCACTAGGAGGGTGCTGAAGCACTGGAATAGGTTACTTAGGGAGGTGGTGGAATCTCCTTCCTTAGAGGTTTTTAAGGTGAGGCTTGACAAAGCCCTGGCTGGGATGATTTAGTTGGGGATTGGTCCTGCTTTGAGCAGGGGGTTGGACTAGATGACCTCCTGAGGTCCCTTCCAACCCTGATATTCTATGATTCTATCTTATTTGAATTTGATAATGACCATGTGAAGTAGAGACAATGGAGGGAACACACAGAGCAGGTCTCTGTCCCACAGAAACAGGAGAGTGGCCAATACTGACCCTTGGTCGTGACCTGCTCTGTTGCAGAAACAAGGCACTTCCTGTTCTGCTGGGTCACAAATAATCCATAGCTGGAAAACCTCTATGTGAAACACCCAAGACAGAATGCTCATGTTGAGAGATCATTCATGGTCTAAAGTGAAGGATCAATACACCAGTTCCATAACTTGACTGCTCTGCTAAAGGCTGTTGGACCTGGCATCGCCTTGCTTGTTCACATAAAACACTGCTGCAGTGATGTTGGTGAGAACCTGGACCACCTTGCCTTGGATATGAGACTGGAACTGCTGGCATGAATGAAATATCACTCCCAACTCCAAAAATGTTTATGTGGAGCATGGCCTTCGACTGCAACCCTTGCATTTGGAGGGCACTCAGATGTGCTCCCTATTCTATGGCTGAGGCATCTGTTACCAGAGTAATGGTTGGGAGAGGAGGTGAGAAAGTGACTCCTCTACACATGTTGGACTAGCTCATTCACCATTTCAGAGACAACAACAGGTTGTCTTGTCCAGGTCGATATATTGAGTTGAATCATGTCTGCAATGTGCTGATGTGCAGTCTGGTGTGAAGGGAGACATAGGTACATGCTGTCATGTGACCTAGGATCCTGAAGCAATCCTTACAGTACTCTGAGGATACTTCTTGAGGGACACACACAGGTTTCATAAAGCCTGAGACCTGGAAAAAGGCAGGAATATCCTGGCAGATTTGGAATCCACGATTGCCTTAATGAATTCTATCCTTTGGATAGATGATAAAATTGGTCCAGTATGTTGAAGAGATGCAGTGTTTGATAAATGGAGGTCTGGAGTAGCCTTGAACCAGACAGTTGTCTGGGTAAGGAAATACACGTACATCCCGTTTGAGGAGGTAAGCTGCTACCAATGCCATGCACTTGGTAACCCCCCGCAGGCTGACAATAGGCAGTACTGTGAAATGGTAGTGGTTGTATCCTACTATGAACCCCAGGAACATGGATTGCCACGTGGAAATATGTTGCCTTTGATTTACAGGACACCTACCATTCCCCCAGATCTGAGAAAGGGATAATCGGGGCCAGGGAAACCATATGGAACTTTATCTTCTTGATGTATCTGTTCAGGTTCCGAAGGTCTACGGACAGGGATGGGGAACCTTTTTTCTATCACGGGCCATTGACCCAGAGAAAAAAAAATCAATTGCGGGCTACACGCAAGTAAAAAGCATCTTAAATTTAGTTTTTTGTTTTAGAGAGAGAAATATAAAACATTGAACTTGCCCACCTGGGGAGGTGGGCGCTGAGACTCGGGACTTCCTGCCTGGGGCAGTGCAAGCCGGTGCTCACGGCTCCAACCTCACAGGTGAGTGCCGAGACTTGCCATGGGCCAGATGAAATTAGACAACAGGCTGGATCTGGCCCACAGGACGTAGGTTCCCCACCCTGGTCTAGGAGGAATCTGAAACCTCCTCTGGCTTTGGGAATTAGAAAGTATCAGGAAAAGAACTCCCTGCCCTGATGAAGATGGAACACTTCTGCTATAGCTCCCACAGAACGTAGAATCTGCACTTCTTCTCTTAGTACAGACTCATGAGTGGTTCCTGAAGAGGGATGGGAAAAGGGAAGGGGGGGGACAGTGAGGAAGTCCAGGGTATATCCCAATTTCACTGTGCTTGGCACTCATTTGGCCAAGGTGATGGACTGCCAGACATGTAGGAGTAGGACAACCTGTCTTGGTAGGCAGGGAAGGCCCAGCTAGATCCAGGTTAGGTGGCATGCTGTCCTCGATATAGAAGAGTCAAATCTGCTGTTTTGAGGCCTGTGGACGCCTGAAGCCTGAGGAAGCGGAAGGCATTTGCCTCCTCTTAGGTTGTGAGCCTGACACAAGAGGTAGTACTGCTGTCTAGGCTGGTTGGAGGATGATATTTTGTCCTTTTCATTATCAGGATGTAGAGGACCAAAGACTTCAGAACTGCTCTCTAGTGCTTTAGGGTGTGCAAAGCCCCATCTGTTTTGGAAGAGAACAAGGCACACACTTGGAAAGGGAAGTCTTCAATCATTTTTTCCACCTCTGTAGGAATTCATGAGGACTGCAACCAAAAGGAATGGTGCATTGTTACAGGTGTCACACTGGCCCTGGCTGCAGAATCCACCACATCTAGGGAAGCCGAACAAGCAGTGAGATGATCTTTAGCCACAACCAACTGGAACTGCTCCCTTGCATCTTCAGGCAGCTTGGTGACAAACTGGGATATGGCTTCCCAATTGGAGAATTCATACTATGACAATAAGATGTGATGATTAGCAAGCTGATATTGTAGAGTTGCTATGGACTAAGTTTTTCTGGCAAAAAGATCAAGCTCTTTCGCATCTTTGTCCTGGAGGAAGCCTAAGTAGTGCCCTGATGACTTCCTGCATTCACCATGGCCACAACTAATGAACTGGGGGTGGGATGTAGATGGACCTGCTGAAATTCCTAGGACAGAACCTGGTATTTCCATTCTGTCCTAGAGAATGGAACTTCTGTTGGCTTGCCCACCAGAGGAATGGAGGATGGGGTCTACCAGATCACTTTGGACAGTTGCAAGACAGCCTTGTTAATAGGCAGGGACACACCTTCCCTGCTTCAGTTGGATGGAGAATGTCCACCTGGATGCCTAGAGAGATTGCCATTCTCCTAAGTAACTCCTGATATTCTTTACAACCAGTGGGTACTGAGAATGCTGCTTCTGGTACCAGGGCCTCACCCAGAGAAGAAGAAAAGGCTTGAAGCAGAGGCAAGGGAAACTGCTCCCTGGGTTAGTCTTGTGGTACCAGTAAGTGCTGTGGTACCGATGGTTGTTGCGAAGCTGGCAATGGTGAATCAACTGCATGGGACTTGGGAGGCTGTTTGGTATTAACTGTCACTGGCCTCTCATAGCACGTGGGGGAAGCATCCTTCCTGGGAGATCTATTTTTATGAGATGATGTAGATTTGGATGTCAGAGGCATACCTCAAGACAACTAATAGGTCCCCAGTGGGGCTGAGATGATACTAGACCCCAGGCTTGATTGGCCTATTCATTCCAATCCCTGGATGGACCCTTCTCTGAGCCCTGGCAATGAGAATGATGACAAGAGCGGTCTCTAAACTCTTGTACCAGGAAACCCGAGAGTCTACTTCAGAGTCCAGTGATGACTCAAAGTACCCAGAGAACCAGGGTGAAACAGTATTGGGAGGGGTTCTCTGTGACCTTGACTGGGACCTATATCTGGACTGTGGTACTGCGGAAGCATGGATGGCTTCCTGGCCACCAGTAATATTCAGCGCTGCAGATCCTGAGCTGGCCCTATGGAAGTGAGGTGGTACTGAGCCTGAGGCAGGTGGTGCCAGCGATAAGTGACCCAGTGCCAACAATCTAGAAGGCTGCATTGGTTCCAGGGACCTCGGCGTAAGTCCCCTGGTACAACGTAGGGTCCAGGGCCCCACTGCACTGGAAAAGCTCCAAAAGGAGGACCAAGTCAAAAGAAAGAATTTAAAATTATAAAAATAGAAGAAAAAAACTCCGAAGAATGTTTTGAGTACCGCTATGCAGATTGAGTAACTGTTCACAGGGAACACCAATGCTCCAATCACTGACAGTAAAAAGGAACTAGAGGAGGGCTGGGGCATCTCTGCCCTTTATACTCTTGCAACAGAAGGAACTCTGAGGTGGGCAGGGCCACTCTTACAGGTTCTGCTAGGGAAAACTCTCCAGCGCTAGTGCATGAGGCATACACACACCTACAGTGCAATGGGCAAATGCAAGCACTTGAACTGAAGGATGGTTGGGACCCTTCTGTACCGTTGGAATCCTCCATGAAGGGGAGGGGCAAGTAGCCCCAATGTTCTGCTTACTAGAAAAATTCTGCAGCTTGATGCCTGGGGCACCATTTCCCACAAGTGGGAATATGCAGAGACCACTGAAAGAAGAACCTTTGTTAGTTCCAATAAGCAAAGACTTAAAAGGTAATTCAGCTGTTCTTTGTAAGATTTTCAGATAATTATGCAGCCCTCAAAAAGGCAAATGGCATTTAAACAAAATAGGCCTGATTTTAAAAGATAATCAGCTGCTGAATCTCCTACTGATTTCAGTGAGACTGTAGGGACACAGCAGTATTGAAAGACGAGCCACATACATTTTTGTGGTAAAAAAGAAAGAAGATTCAGAAGTATGGGAGGATGGTTGGTTGGAGTTTTTATAGGCACTGCCCTACTGAAGAATGAAACTCTGGGCAGAGGAAGGGAATGAGCAAGGACAGTGTACTGGACAATCCTGCTCCTGGCCAGCTCCTTAGCAGCTTTCAGCGTTCTGAATTCTAGGAGTCTAATTTTTAAAAGTTTTAGACTCAAATGTATGTGCAAAATAAGTACCCAATTTGCTTGTACACTTATCACAACTGCACATTCTAATCAGAGGATAGGGTGGTGGAGAATTCATCCAGGAGCTGCTGAGTCAAATTCCATGTTCCTTGTCCATCTCTTTACCTTTGGGAAGGTGGGGGCTGCTGCGTCACACTTTTCTTTTCCTCCTTATCTTCCTCATATTACAGGGAATAGTGGGGAATGAGGGGAAGGGAATCACATGCTTAATCTGGGTCCAAAGTCTGGGACTTGTCCTCCCACTACTGCTTGCCATTGGGTAATGGGAGTGGAGAAGGGTGTTGTAGGGTTGTGTGACTGGCTTTTGTCTGGTGCTGCTGCGGGAGGGGATGATACAGTCTGCTTTCTTGTGAGGAGCAGCCATTGCAAACTGCCTGTTTCATCCTCCCCCTTCCCACCCCTAACTACCCGTGCAATACATGAAGCACTATTTTACTACAATTTCCCCATAAAACCATCAATATTAGTAATATATAATAAAGAAGCACTACCTTCTGGGCACAAAGTACAAGGAGAAACACCTTAACACCACCTTACTTCAACCACTTAGAACAGTTCAACAAAATCCTGAAAGGAATGTCAAAGAGACAAGGTGGGCAAGGCAGTATCTTTTACTGAACCAACTTATGTTGGTGAAAAAGATAAGCTTTCAAGCTACACAGAGCTCTTCTTACCTGAAAAGCTTGTCTCTTTCACCAACATAAGTTGGTCCAATAAAAGATATCACCTCATTATGTCATCTCTTTAATATCCGGGGACCAACACGGCTACAACACCGCAAATAGGAATGTGAAAGACATTTACTATCAAAATGCAATGGGATGCATACTTGCTTTCACCTTCCACTTTTATGTAAAGAAATGCCATGGAGAGTGGGAGAAGTTAATATGGTGTGTGGGGGAAGCATTTTCAAAAGTGCCTCGGGGAGTTGAGCATTTAGTTCCCTTATGTGCAATTAAAAAAAACCCACCTTAGGAGTTCACAGGATAAACTCCCATTGCCTCTACCAGTAGCTGGGTCAGGCCCCTACACAATATTTGACTTTCAATGGGACTTGTGTTCTAAAGTTGATTAGCTGCTTTTGAAAATTCCACCATTAGTGAGAAATGAGCAGGCAAAACTAGCACCTAGGTTTGACTGAAATGTTATATAGTATAAATGGATGGACACCATGTAATTAGCACATAAAAATCTAGAGGCTAGCCTAACTAATTAGAAATAGGCATGCTAAACATATGTATCATGTCTGACAATATGTGATGGTACTAGTAGACCCAGTAAGACAAATTACTGGCAGCTGAGGAAAGACCATACAGTGTGCTACATCACCTCAGAAAGTTACACTATGCCCTGATGTTACAGGGAGAGTATAGAGAAGATAGATAATTATTACTCACAAAAACACAATTATGTTGACCTCTGATATAAATCAAAGGATTAACAAACAGAGGATTAAATATATCAACACAGTATTTGCTTTTATAAATTCTTGAAAATATACAGCTCAAAAAAAACCCCCAAAAAACTTCTTTTTATGGTTAACCTACTTGCCATTTAGTGTATAATAAAGTCTTTAGAATTAGAATTAGTAGAAGTCTTTACTTCATTAGATGATGTTCTGAATTAAACTTTGAAGACTATGGTAATCATACTATATAAATAAAATTAATTTGTCCAAGTCTCACTCCGAAATGATGATTCAAACTTCATGTACTATATGACAAAAACATAACTAAAACCAGACATCTCCACCTACTTTTTCAACTAGTTCATAACTCTCCTCACACTTCAGTGCTCTGTTTTGTACAGCTGTTGAAGCTCGGTGATAGACATCTAGCCACTCTTGATATTGGCTTTCTGCTATCTCAGTAACAGCAAAACAGAGCGTTCTTAAACCTAAAATAGTAAACAGACAGTAAGAATAGCAATTCATAGTTAGAAATTACTTCATTTCTGTAAAAGCGGCAAAGAGTCCTGTGGCACCTTATAGACTAACAGACGTATTGAAGCATAAGCTTTCGTGGGTGAATGCCCACTTTGTCGGATGCATGCGTAGTGTAGATTCATTTCTGTGTAGTGCTAACAATACGTAGTTAACAAGCTAAATTTACTATGAATAAACAGATAAAAGAAAAAAACTCACTGGTGCATGTCACAAAAGCCCCTTGCTTCAAGAATACAAGACAAGACAATATATTAAGGGTTTATCTACACTGGGAATATTTGTACCAGCATACCTACATCAATATAGTGAAATGGGAAAAAATCCCTGATGCTAACCTACTGCACCAATGCAAACCAGTCTTGAACTACTTCAACTTATCTTATTACTTGGTAAAGTCATAGTGGTGCCATTCGATATTATACTTGTGCAGCACATCTATACGAGAGGCTGTCAATGTCATAGTACAAAAAATTCCTGTATAGAAAGAGATACGAAGAATAAAACAGCCAGCATGCTTCCTTTTACTGTCACGTCTTTGTGCCCAAGCCATCCCATGGATTTTTGGTTGCCAAACACTGCTCTTCCATTTGTGAACATAGTTGTCATTCACCACATTAATACTTTAAATTAGCAGGCAATAAAATAGATATTTCTAGATAAAAAGTATAAATCTTTATTTTATAATTGGACATACATATGTCAAGACAAAATCAGAACTATTTTTTTAAAATTAACTATTTAATTTTCAAGTTATGAATATGTCCCACCGCAGGCAATGAAATGAAGAATTAATATTTTCAGAGTAATAAATTGCAAATGATCTCATGCTCACAATCTGTAAATTATGGAAATAAAACTTTCAAAAACAATATTAATATTAAGCATTATTTTAATCAATCTCAATTTAACTTGTGTGAAGAAAAGCTGATTTTCTGATTTATATATAAAAAAATACCTGTTACCGTTTTTAATTGTAACATTTACAGATTTTTTTTTAAAACCTACAATATTAGGCTCAAATGTTTCACAATGTCAACTTGCCTGAAATGCATATACAAAACGTACAACATGTACACAAGATGGGTTTGCATAAGCATTCATGCACAACTGTCTGACTTGCACATATGCACTGGGGCTCATATGTATACAAGCGTACAAGAAATTTTTAAAATGTAAATCCTAATGTTATTAAAAAAAATTTCAGTGTGTACCAGAAAAAGTGTTCTCCACTCACAAAATCACAACTAATGGCTAAGCAGAAAATCTGAGCAAATGGGTTTTCTTATCTGTAATTTTTGTTCTCTGTATGAGTTTGTGTGTGTCTGTTTATATTCCTAGACCAAAACAATTTAAAATAGAGTTAAGATTGAGAGTAATGAATCAGTAATTTAGTGTAAAATATATTACTGAAATGTAATTATCTTAAAACCCAGGAAGAGTTAAGGTTAAACTCAAATCTAAATGTGTTAAGTTATGGAAATGCACAGTGAGGGTATCCAAACAATCTTAACCCTGCCTTGTCACAGATTCTTCCAACTTCCCATAAAGTCAAAACTGAGCAAACTCTTGCATACAGGCTACATTTGAAGATTTTTTTAAAATTAATTTATTATTATTAATTGGTCATTATTTGCCATTACTCTTCATAATTAAAAGTTTCTCCTTGAGCAGAAAACTTAATTCTGTCCTCAAGAGACACCATGCAAAACCCCTTAAGATTGTGAGTAAGGTATTTTAGTTTGTGTGGACCCACATTAGCTTAAACTGATTTTAAAGGACACAGGGAATAATTAAGGTTGTTCGTTGGAGTGCCTTTTTGTTAATTTCCTGTCTTAAGATGTTTAGATTTCTGGAGAATGACACTGACAGGACTCAACAATTTCACTGCTACCCACAGGCTCTGAACAGTAGTACTGAAACTGAATAAAGTCTTCTTAATTTCACTCTGCTGCTACTGTTTGGCAAACACTGGAACTTTCTGTCTTCATGCTCAGGAAGATGTAAGTGCATCCATTTGCACTCATATCATATTTGGAAGGTGATCTTTCCACCTGTTAGAGTTTCAAATCCAGAACCATAGAATCATAGAATATCAGGGTTGGAAGGGGCCTCAGGAGGTCATCTAGTCCAACCCCCTGCTCAAAGCAGGAGCAATCACCAACTAAATCATCCCAGCCAGGGCTTTGTCAAGCCTGACCTTAAGGAAGGAGATTCCACCACCTCCCAAGGTAATGCATTCCAGTGCTTCACCACCCTCCTAATGAAAAAGTTTTTCCTAATATCCAACCTAAACCTCCCCCACTGCAACTTGAGGCCATTACTCCTTGTTCTGTCATCTGCTACCACTGAGAACAGTCTAGATCCATCCTCTTTGGTACCCCCTTTCAGGTAGTTGAAAGCAGCTATCAAATCCCCCCCTCATTCTTCTCTTCCGCAGACTAAACAATCCTAGTTCCCTCAGCCTCTCCTCATAAGTCATGCGTTCTGGTCCCTAATCATTTTTGTTGCCCTCCGCTGGACGCTTTCCAATTTTTCCACATCCTTCTTGCAGTGTGGGGCCAAAAACTGGACATAGCAGTCCAGATGAGGCCTCACCAATGTCAAATAGAGGGGAACGATCACGTCCCTTGATGTGCTGGCAATGCCCCTACTTATACAGCCCAAAATGCCGTTAGCCTTCTTGGCAACAAAGGCACACTGTTGACTCATATCCAGCTTCTCGTCCACTGTAACCCCTAAGTCCTTTTCTGCAGAACTGCTGCCTAGCCATTCGGTCCCTAATCTGTAGCGGTGCATGGGATTCTTCCGTCCTAAGTGCAGGATTCTGAATTTGTCCTTGTTGAACCTCATCAGATTTCTTTTGGCCCAATCCTCTAATTTGTCTAGGTCCGTCTGTATCCTATCCCTACCCTCCAGTGTATCTACTACTCCTCCCAGTTTAATGTTATCTACAAACTTGCTGAGGGTGCAGTCCAGATCATTCATGAAGTTATTGAACAAAACTAGCCCGAGGACTGACCCTTGGGGCACTCTGCTTGATACCGGCTGCCAACTAGACATGGAGCCATTGATCGCTACCCACTGAGCCCGACAATCTCGCCAGCTTTCTATCCACCTTATAGTCCATTCATCCAGCCCATACTACTTTAACTTGCTGGCAAGAATACTGTGGGAGACCGTAACAAAAGCTTTGCTAAAGTCAAGGAATAACCACTCAAACACCTTCAGACTTCTTGAGACCTAAAGAGCTCCAACAGGCTCCGAGAACATCTTTTGTGTATAAACTGGTTCTAGTGTTTGGACATGAAAATGGTAATCTATAGCAATAGGCATCTCTGCTCTTTTTTATGGATTTTGGGAATTTTTGAATGCACAAAGTGATCTGCTGGTGTTATTTCCAGTTTGTATGCAGACTCTGTCTTTATGCACTATCCCTACCTCGCCTCAGTCGTAGGCTCCTGCCAGTCACCCGCTAGCCCCCGGGCCCTGGGGCAGACTGCAGTATTAGCCACTCATCACAGACAAGGTTGGGATTGGACCTGCTGCCTCTGCCTATCCGTGGCTGCCCCTGCAACCCTAATAGACCTTCCCAGGCCTGCAGCCTGGGGCTTTCCTAGGCCAGAGCTCCCTTGGCCTTTTCCCAGCCCTGCTCTGAACTAGGTCCTCTATTCCAGTCCCTGCAGCCAGGTCCCTCCCTCTCAAAGCTAGAGAGAGAGTGCTCTTCTGCTCCTGGCTTCCCTGGCTTTTATAAGGCCCGCTGGGTCTGTTTGGGGCATGGCCCCCAGCTGCAGCTGCTCTGCTAATCAGCCCAGCTCTTCCCCTGCCCCAGCCCTCTCCCAGGGCTATCTTAAACCCCTCTGGGCCCCAGTGGGTGTCCACTCCGCTACACTTACCAATATAGGTCTAAGCATCCCTGCGTTTAGCCCATTTGTAAGTATCTTGATCAAATGTTTATAAATATTTTGTTATTGTTTGGATGTAGTAAATTGCTTATTATTTCAGCTTTTTTGGCATGTGTAGAACAATTGTATAAGCCTTTGGATTTAATTAAGATTTTATGGTTAAATTAGTGTTTGGCGGTTACCCATATTAATAATTTCAAATAATTCCAACAATCATCTTTTACAGCCATTCTGGCCTGGATTTCTTGTACCGAGGAGTGATGGGTCTCTGGAGAATTGTGATAAATTCTTGTCCCCATCCTGACTTGTCTTCTTATTCAATATCAGCAGTAACAGGGACTTTTTCTCCTCACTCATCAATAAGGAGCTAAAGGGAACTAAAGGAGTAGATACCGATCTACCCAAAACATGGGAGTTTTAAAAAGGTAAAATGTATACATTTAAATTTTCAAAAAATAGTTATTCAAGGGTTAAAATCCATTGCTGATGTAATAACCTGGTATATGGATTTGTGTACAGGCCCAAAGTCCAGAGTTTGGTCAAGAGGTCAGAGGCCTAGCAAAAACTAAGAGAAAGCGGAATAACCAAAGATAACCTTGCTTTTGCTAAGATATGCCTGGTCAGTAAAATGCCAGATGTTGGGGGCAATAATTGTGTCTTATTCAAAGTTTCAACTAGAACAAAGAAGCCCTGTTTCTGTTGTTAGTTTCTTCTGTAGGGAAATGTTCTTCCCACACATCCAACCTTGAGTTTATGAAAGGTTAAAGCATGTCAGTATAAGATATGGCCTCCTCCCACCCCCCTTTCCCAGGGACCAATGCCTGCCTTAAAAACACAAATGAACAACTTGAAAGACAATCTTTATTGCCATATACTTTTACTGTTTCTTTGCTTTTACCCCTAGATATGTACCTGTTAGACAATCAAAGGAGCTACTTCACTCCTATGGACCCCAAATCAGAATTCAACATATATATTTTATACTAATACATTAATTAAAGTACTAATTAAATATTAATTTGTTAATTTAAGACCATGGGCGGAGACATTATGTAACCTTTGACCATTGGCTACTGTGCTATCATGTCTTGCTGCTAGACCTATCCAGGGTTGTCGGACTGCCTACCCTGTCACTTTTCCCCA
This sequence comes from Natator depressus, assembly GCF_965152275.1. NCBI lineage: Eukaryota > Metazoa > Chordata > Testudines > Cheloniidae > Natator > Natator depressus. Next base: position 94,898,408 of record NC_134237.1, on the reverse strand, counting down.
CCCATGGAAAATCCATATATTCCATTGTAATCAATTGATTGACAGTGTCTCTGAGCCTAATAAGCGAGGTGACACTCCATCAGCGCTGTACGTAATAAACTCCTGTGCTTGACCTCTACACAGTGTGGATTTATGTCCTTCAGTTATGTTTCCTCTGGCCTTTCCTAACAGCAAAAAGGATCATATTACTCCTCTAATGTTCCCTAGCCCTTTTTTTGCCAACCCCCAAATAGTACATGCAAGCTTTAAACGTGAACTGACATTTATATCCAAAAGCTCAGTTATCCAAAGATTCAATATGTCCTCCAAGATGTAGAGCTCTGGTCTTGCAGACCTTCGATAAGTCCTATGGAATTTAAGAGCTTGCAGGATCAGAGTTAATGTACAACCCAATCCTAAACTACAAAAGCAAAGAGTTTTGCATAAGCTGCTGGCTTTCCATAATCATGGAAGCTGCTTCAGCAAGTTTTGATGGTTAAAATTCAGGGTTGAAGAATCCTAAGAACAAACTTTAAGAGATTGATGGGGCAGCTCCCAATTATCCAAACGTTTTGAATGTTCATTGAGACATTTGGCTATTTGGTGTGGTACTTAATGATTATGAAAACATACTATGAAATATATAGGATGTGCAAACATGGCTCAGTTAGTATAGTGGAGAAAACATAACTTTTGAAATTTTCTGACATACAAATGCTTGGTTTTGTACCTCTAACATAGAACACCACTATATTTTGGCATTTTAATTTGCACCTAAATTACATTCTAGAGAGCTTAATGTCATCTACTTAAATAATCAAGAAGCTTCATAAATAAAATAAACAAAGCTGTATTGAGGCTTATAAACTAACATGGCAATAGAAATTTTGAATCGGCACAGTAAGAATTAATATAAAGGAAGAAGCTGGGTGGGGAACAACAGCGTATACCTCTTATGTACAAGGCACACTAATTAATTTAACTATCTTCAGAATAAGAACGGTGTTTAACATTCCTCTAGATTTCTTGGCAATTTGACAGCATTAGGAATGCTAAGCTTTGATGCAAGACTGTAGTGGCCTCTGACATTAGGTGGTATCTTGCTCTCTCCTGTTCTCTGCCTGTGACACACAATATTTAGTTTCCTGGGGACTGAAAGTTTTGGTCTAACTGAAGTTTTTGGGCTTATCATAGGGGTACTTGGGAGAAATATAATGGCATGTGGTATACAGAGGACACACTACATGATCTGGTAGCCCCTTTAGGCCCTATAGCTCTATGAAACTGTGTGTGGTCATCCTACACTGATGTAAGAAGGGTTTGAATGAGCTCTCCTCTGACATCTAGTGATGAACTGGGGGAAAAGACCTCAGAAGCAGGCTGTATTTTCATAGACACATTCTCTACAACCTGCCTCAGAAAAGTCCTCCGTATCTTTTGGCCCAGAACAATCTCAAACCAAGATCTATTGATACAGTGCATCCAAGAGGATATGAGCACCATCATTGCCAGGAGGTGTTGGAGATGGATTGGCTATGTGCTTCAGATGGAAACTGATTCCATCACCAGAGTAGCAATAAGATGGAAACCTGAAGGCAAGCGAAAACGAGGCTGCCCGAAAGCAACATGGCAAAGAGCTGTGGAAGCCGAGCTGAAAAACGTGGGGCACAGCTGGGGAAATATTGAAAGCCTTGCCTGAAACAGACAGGAGTGGAGGAATTTTGTCGCTGCCCTAAACGCCAGAAGCATAATGGGAACATGATGATGACCTACTCTTTGTAGGTCACAGACCAGTTTTACCAAAGTGATCACTTTTGGATGTCTTGAGTTAAAATTTTAGTACTGAATGCAGGGGAAATGAAATGTTGTTTTCCTTATTGTATGAGTAAAGGGCAGCAGAACTGTACTTAGCACCCCTCGATTGAGAGGGTCACCCTAACTTTAACCCTGTTCGCTAAGCAGGGGTCAGTGGTGGAAAAGCCAAGTGAAAGGCAGAAGGAATGGGGAGAGGTGTTCCTGGTAGTGTGGACTCTGTTTAAGGAGTCCTAGATACCATTTGGCCATTGCCTCTCCTGTGTTTAAAGGCAGAGTTGATCAGACAGTCCTTGTTTCTGCTCAGTCATTGCTATTGTTGAAATCACTGATGAGCCGGTCTAGAGGCTGAGCCTTAGACCTGATGTGTGAAAGACAATGCAGGGGTTGCAGTAGCAGTGAGGTTCTCTGCTACCCACTGAAATCACTAAAAGCTGAAATCACTAAGAATGGGGCTAAGTGCTGGAACCTTAAAACATGACATTCCAGGAGCGGCAAGCAGCAGCCATGAGTAGAGGCAAAGGTGGCAGCAAGCAGTGATAACAGCTGCAGCAGCACTGAGCAGCAGCATTGGTTGACTCCTCCTCCCCCCTTTTTGGGGTGGGAAGTGAACCCATGTGAACACACCCCTGAATTCTGGGACTTAGCTAACTTTGGACAACCATCTATGAATGGCATGCAGAAGACGGAAAGGGGAGTGATGTGTTAAGGGAACATTAGTCTGTCAGACTTCCACACCGCAGGTGGGAAACTGAGGCAAAGGACACGGCTCATCGTACTGTGGGGTGGGTGTTTACTTGTAGTTTGCACACTTTTGAATTGTTGTTGTGGTATTTTCCCAAATTAATGCTGAGTTCCCTCTTCCTTTTAATAAAAGTTTTCTTTTTTTATACACAGACTGTGTGTGTGAGTGGGAAAGTATTGCCTCTCAGAGGTGCCCAGGGATGGTGTTTAGTTTTTCCAGATTATTGGGTGGGGGCTCAAGCCAGATCTGTTCTGTAATGTTAAGTGGAAACCCTAGATATTGAACCTGGGCTTTGTTACTGTCAGTACAACCTGGCAGAATTATTACACTAAGAAATGGACTGAGTTTTTCTCATAAGAAGAGTCCTATGAGATGGGTCCAGAAAAATGAATGGGAGAGAAAAAGGTGGCAAGGATTGTATAACTTGGATATTAAAATCTTTCTAAATATTTTTTCACAATCCACCAATCAGATGAAGTGGAAAAACAGCAATGAGTGCATGTGGAATATCTACAGAGCTAGTATTTTCCAAGGAATTTGCTGGTCTCCAGAATCTAAACTTTAATTTTTAAAAATAAACTTACTTGCATACTGACCGCAAAGAATCTTAACAAAAAATTGAGACTCTTATTGAGTCTGCTTCTTGACAGATTGGAACAAGACCAAAGAGAATTATACAGTTCTTCCATTCACCTACATGGGTATTAACAATGAAATGTATTAAATGCTTAAATGTAAATGCCAGCAATGCTAACCACTTCATTTTGAACAACGTAGCAAATACGTGTAGCAAATGCCAAGGACATACTGTATTGCCACATGAATGGAAACATTAAAGAAATGGTGTAATGTCATTGGCAGGATTTAAATTTGGTGCAATAATAAATACTGAATTCTTCTTTAATGTATTACAGAATGGACAACGCTTTTTTTTAAAAAACAAGTGAATTCAGTGCTTGTGAGGTCACTGATTGACTGTTCTTGAGAAAAAGACATGAGGGGTGGAAGAGCAGTAGTACACACTTCCCTACAAGGACATGGAAGTACACTATGTCTAGAGGAGGCACAAAATTTAGTTTTCATGTCAGCTCAATCCCCAACCTCTCTGCTGAGATTGCCAATTGTGCTGGTGATCTGGAGGAGGACAATTATCCACTAAGATCTGGATTGAGACCTTAGATTCATTTCATATGGATTATCAGATAATAAACACTTTTCAGCCACTATCTAGATAGCCTTGATTCAAACCAGTTATCCTATATGGGGAAGGCTAAGCTTCACACCGTGTTACATTTCAGCTGTCCTGTCCAGTACATTTTTTTTTGAAGTTTCTAAGCAACCCAGACACCGAGATCCAAGCAATCAAAGATTTACTCATCAGGAGCATTAGGCTGCTGCACTACCAGCTATCTGACAAGTTTTTGTTTATTTCCATAGCCTATTTGTATTTTAGGGTTCCTTCTTAGTATGATACTCTGAATATGATACTTTGGGCAATATATATATATATATTTAAAGCTACCCAAACACTCCTGATGCAAATCATAATGTGAAGAACACACACAGGGAACAGACCTGAGGCTAGCTTTTGTTTTCACTTAGGCCATCATACAGTGATCGTATCACCACACCAACCAAAGGGGTCAATTGCTTGATGATACAAACAGGGGAAAGAGCAGTAGAACTCTCTAAAGTAATGGAATAGAAATAGGCTTTCTTGGTGTAAGAGGTCTCAAAAGATTTGGTCAGGTCATAACTCTCTACTTACTAAAGGTAAGTGCCTCAATTTAGGATTTAAGAACGTCCTTGCCTCCAAGGGAAGGTCTAATGGATTCCCTTGGACATCAGGGAACACACAATCAAAACAAAAAAATCAAGGGCTTTTCACACGTATTTGTTTCTGTTGGTTCTTTAATTTTATTTATAAGGGTTTGTGCTGTAGTTTTACTGCACAGAGCTTAGATGTACTATGATAATTATTCTATAAATGGGGTAGGCAGATAAGTAAAACTGATAAGTTCCTGGACAGTAAGAAATTTGTCTTTGAAAGAGTGGATGCTGACCAGGGTGATTTTGACAACATGTGCACGTTACAAGGTGTTATAAGGCTCAGGAGTCATGGAGAGGAAGACTGGGAAACTTTCACGGAGCAAGGACCACTGTTATCCCAGCTGGTTTTTTCTATGTGGAATGCATGAGTGTTTCTGGGCAATCTTAAAATCTATCACTCAATAGGATTAAGTGTGCTCACAGATTTTAAAAACTTGCACTCATGCACTCCACACAGAGAAAAGGAGGGAAAAAAAGGGTAAAAGTGAGAAAGTGGACGGGAAAGGAAGAGCGAGAGAAAGAGAGAGAAGACTTGCAAGACTGGGGTTCAAGTCCTTTTTCTGCTGCAGACTTCCTATGGAACCTTGGGAAAGTACTTAGCCTTTCTGTGTCTCACTTCTCTATCTGTAAAATGGGGATAAGAGTACTTCTTTGCCTCACAGGGATATTGTAAGGATAAAGATATTGCCACCTACTGTGGCAATGGGGGTCATATAAGTACCCAAGATATACAGAATTATTTTCCCCCCTCACTGGGAGGAACTGCCCAGAGAGAGGATGGAGAAGAGCATCCTATGTGGAGAGCCCAGCTTGAGTGGTTAATACCAGCAGAAACCTGGCTGGAGTGACAGTGCTCCCTATCAGGCCAGCAACTATACTAACCAAGTCCATCCCTACCCCCGTGGCCTAACGGTGCAGTTGTGGAATGGGGGAAGAGCAGCCTGGAGCCATTTCTCCCATCTGGGACCAAAGCAGGGAAAAAGGGCTCTGGACTTCCTCAGGAACAACAGAGGTTAATTTATATTTCCTACCATACAACCAGAAAATCCTGCAATCTGTTCTGCAAAAGGCGCTAACAATAGATTGCTTATGCTTCACTTTCAGTATTACAGCACCCAGGGGGGCAGAATCATTATAACCCCATGGATAATTATAAATATTGATAATTTAATTAGGTTTTTATTTGTTGCATGAACAATTAGTAAAATAAATCTCTTAAAATTTTCTAAAAGAACTTAGAAACAAATTTTATTAAAGTTATATCAAAATGAAAGAACATCTGCAGTTGAGTTTCCTGTAATAACCTTAATTTTGCTCCTTATCCATCCATCTTTTCCTATTGCCTGGATGAATTAGAATACTATGGTCCTTTATTGTATGATGTTATAACCCATGACCAACTTGCTTTCCTCTATCAGGCACAGAAAGACTTCAGAGCAGTATGTGGGAAGCACTGTGGCCCACTGGATTGGGACTCAGGAGATCTAGGTTCTATTCCTGGCTCTTCTAGGGGCCTGCTGGGTGACCTTCAGAAAGTCATTTTACTTCTATGCCTCAGTTTCCCCTTCTGTAAAATAGCGGTAATGATACTTACCTCCTTTGTAAAGTGCTTTTAAGATCTACTGATGAAAAGTGCTATCTAAGAGCAAAGTACTATTGCAAGGGTGTATACGATATCAGTATTTTCTATTGCAGAGGTTTTTTTCCTGCCTGCATCGAAAGTGTGGTGTTTTCTAGTGACTTTTAATTTTGTTTAAAGTGTCCATTGTTTGATGAGGATAGGTACCTATTGTCTTTATAGACAGCCTTTTCAAGCCACTTATAGATTCTTATTTGTGAACCCAAATGTGGAATCTATATCCCTTCAATGGCCACTGAATAGTGGTTAGAGAGATGATTCTCCTAGACCACTGGGGATACAGAGACATGGCAATTGAGGTGGGTATGGGAGGAATCCCTGGTGTTATCAGTAATGGATTCACTCCTGTAATGTAAAGCAGCCTTAAAGCAAACTTAGCTGCAAGGGGTGGATGGATGGCCTCTCTGCGCAAGGTCATCACAGTGTCAACATTGATTCCTGAACCATCCTCATCCCACTCCCTCCAACCTTCTTCCTCTCCTTCCCAAAAGTTAGAGGTTGGGAGAGATCAAAATTAAAGGTTGCAAAAGAGTCTGCATTCTAATTTCATGGAATCACTGCTGTGTCTCCATAATACATTTCAACTGCACAACTGATTTTTAAAAGCCTCTACTTCGGCTGATTCTACCTGTTTTATCTGTCTAGATTTGTGAACATAGTCTCTTCAGGAAAGGGACCATCTTTTTCAGAGGCTACAGGAGTTTAATAAACATACATATAATAAATTATAATCATATAATAAAAGCTGAAATTTATAGTACCTATGAGAATTGAGAGGTTTTATTTCATATTGTTTTATATCAAGCACTATTACTCACCTTCTGTAGCAAACTGCTCTAAATGTTTTAAAGTAATTTCCTTGTATTTTGAACTCTCGGCCAGACGGTCATAAATTACTGTATCCTACAATGCAAACAGAACAAAGGTACAATAAAGCAAAGCAAGCAGGTTTCACTGATGTGGCAACAATAACAGAAATTCTGGAAAATAGGCAGAAAAAATATGTAACACTATATCAAAGTATTTCAGAGCCAAGCAACACAAATAGAAGTATATTTCTGTTCTGGAGGGGAGAAAAGAGGAGGACTTTCTGAGCCCTCAGGGTCTGTAGATCTCTACACCTTCTCCTAACCTGGAATTATTTTGGGGTTTTCTGTATTTTTATTTCTCCTCACCTTTCATACATACTTTTCTCCCCTTACTCTACCCTTCATGTTCCTTTGCTCTCCCTCTACCCCAAATTTAAGTACAGAGTGAAACCGATGTTTAGTAGCTTTCATTCTCACTTCTACTTGGCCAACAAAAAAGCTGTGCACAGAGTTACACAGTAACATTATTTCATTAATTTTCATTTGGAAGGATAAGGAATGTTGAATATCATCAATCCTATATTCAATTTTTATAAACATTGAAGAACTGGTTTTAAAACTGATTTCAGATTATAGATCAGTAATTCCTTTGATGAATCACTTTAGGCACATGGTGTACAAACTGCACCATTCTAGGCCCTGGTCTACACTAGGACTTTAGGTCGAATTTAGCAGCATTAAATCGATGTAAACCTGCACCCGTCCATACGATGAAGCCCTTTATTTCGACTTAAAGGGCTCTTAAAATCGATTTCCTTACTCCACCCCTGACAAGTGGATTAGCGCTTAAATCGGCCTTGCCGGGTCGAATTTGGGGTACTGTGGACACAATTCGACGGTATTGGCCTCCGGGAGCTATCCCAGAGTGCTCCATTTTGACCGCTCTGGACAGCACTCTCAACTCAGATGCACTGGCCAGGTAGACAGGAAAAGAACCGTGAACTTTTGAATCTCATTTCCTGTTTGGCCAGCGTGGCAAGCTGCAGGTGACCATGCAGAGCTCATCAGCAGAGGTGACCATGATGGAGTCTCAGAATCGCAAAAGAGCTCCAGCATGGACCGAACGGGAGGTACGGGATCTGATCGCTGTATGGGGAGAGGAATCCGTGCTATCAGAACTCCGTTCCAGTTTTCGAAATGCCAAATCCTTTGTCAAAATCTCCCAGGGCATGAAGGACAGAGGCCATAACAGGGACCCGAAGCAGTGCCGCGTGAAACTGAAGGAGCTGAGGCAAGCCTACCAGAAAACCAGAGAGGCGAACGGCCGCTCCGGGTCAGAGCCCCAAACATGCCGCTTCTATGATGAGCTGCATGCCATTTTAGGGGGTTCAGCCACCACTACCCCAGCCGTGTTGTCTGACTCCTTCAATGGAGATGGAGGCAATACGGAAGCAGGTTTTGGGGACGAAGAAGATGATGATGACGACGAGGTTGTAGATAGCTCACAGCAAGTAAGCGGAGAAACTGGTTTTCCCGACAGCCAGGAACTGTTTCTCACCCTGGACCTGGAGCCAGTACCCCCTGAACCCACCCAAGGCTGCCTCCTGGACCCAGCAGGCGGAGAAGGGACCTCCGGTGAGTGTACCTTTTAAAATACTATACATGGTTTAAAAGCAAGCATGTGAAAGGATTACTTTGCCCTGGCATTCGCGGCTCTCCTGGATATACTCCCAAAGCCTTTGCAAAAGGTTTCTGGGGAGGGCAGACTTATTGCGTCCTTCATGGTAGGACACTTTACCACTCCAGGCCAGTAACACGTACTCGGGAATCTCTGTACAACAAAGCATTGCAGTGTATGTTTGCTGGCGTTCAAGCAACATCCGTTCGTGTGTTATCCTCAGGAGAGTGAGATATAATCCATGGTCACCTGGTTGAAATAGGGTGCTTTTCTTCAGGGGACACTCAGAGGAGCCTATTCCTGCTGGGCTGTTTGCCTGCGGCTGAACAGAAATGTTCCCCGCTGTTAGCCACAGGGAGGGGGGAGGGTTGAGGGGGTAGCCACGCGGTGGGGGGAGGCAAAATGCGACCTTGGAACGAAAGCACATGTGCTATGTATGTAATCTTAACAGCAAGGTTCACCCTGAAAGAGTGTAGCCAGTGTTTTATAAAATGTGTCTTTTTAAATACCGCTGTCCCTTTTCTTTTCTCCACCAGCTGCATGTGTTTCAATGATCACAGGATCTTCTCCTTCCCAGAGGCTAGTGAAGATTAGAAAGAAAAAAAAAAACGCACTCGAGATGAAATGTTCTCCGAGCTCATGCTGTCCTCCCACACTGACAGAGCACAGACGAATGCGTGGAGGCAAATAATGTCAGACTGCAGGAAAGCACAAAATGACCAGGAGGAGAGGTGGCGGGCTGAAGAGAGTAAGTGGCAGGCTGAAGAGAGGGCTGAAGCTCGAATGTGGCGGCAGCGTGATGAGAGGAGGCAGGATTCAATGCTGAGGCTGCTGGAGGACCAAACCAGTATGCTCCAGTGTATGGTTGAGCTGCAGCAAAGGCAGCTGGAGCACAGACTGCCACTACAGCCCCTGTGTAACCAACCGCCCTCCTCCCCAAGTTCCATAGCCTCCACACCCAGACGCCCAAGAACGCGGTGGGGGGGCCTCCGGCCAACCAGCCACTCCACCACAGAGGATTGCCCAAAGAAAAGAAGGCTGTCATTCAATAAATTTTAAAGTTGTAAACTTTTAAAGTACTGTGTGGCATTTTCCTTCCCTCCTCCACCACCCCTCCTGGGCTACCTTGGTAGTCATCCCCCTATTTGTGTGATGAATGAATAAAGAATGCATGAATGTGAAGCAACAATGACTTTATTGCCTCTGCAAGCGGTGATCAAAGGGAGGAGGGGAGAGTGGTTAGCTTACAGGGAAGTAGAGTGAACCAAGGGGCAGGGGGTTTCATCAAGGAGAAACAAACAGAACTTTCACACCGTAGCCTGGCCAGTCATGAAACTGGTTTTCAAAGCCTCTCTGATGCGTACCGCACCCTCCTGTGCTCTTCTAACCGCCCTGGTGTCTGGCTGCGCATAACCAGCAGCCAGGCGATTTGCCTCAACCTCCCACCCCGCCATAAACATCTCCCCCTTACTCTCACAGATATTGTGGAGCACACAGCAAGCAGTAATAACAGTGGGAATATTGGTTTCGCTGAGGTCTAAGCGAGTCAGTAAACTGCGCCAGCGCGCCTTTAAACGTCCAAATGCACATTCTACCACCATTCTGCACTTGCTCAGCCTGTAGTTGAACAGCTCCTGACTACTGTCCAGGCTGCCTGTGTACGGCTTCATGAGCCATGGCATTAAGGGGTAGGCTGGGTCCCCAAGGATACATATAGGCATTTCAACATCACCAACAGTTATTTTCTGGTCTGGGAATAAAGTCCCTTCTTGAAGCTTTTGAAACAGACCAGAGTTCCTGAAGATGCGAGCGTCATGTACCTTTCCCGGCCATCCCACGTTGATGTTGGTGAAACGTCCCTTGTGATCCACCAGAGCTTGCAGCACTATTGAAAAGTACCCCTTGAGGTTTATGTACTCGCCGGCTTGGTGCTCCGGTGCCAAGATAGGGATATGGGTTCCGTCTATGGCCCCACCACAGTTAGGGAATCCCATTGCAGCAAAGCCATCCACTATGACCTGCACATTTCCCAGGGTCACTACCCTTGATATCAGCAGATCTTTGATTGCGTGGGCTACTTGCATCACAGCAGCCCCCACAGTAGATTTGCCCACTCCAAATTGATTCCCAACTGACTGGTAGCTGTCTGGCGTTGCAAGCTTCCACAGGGCTATCGCCACTCGCTTCTCAACTGTGAGGGCTGCTCTCATCTTGGTATTCATGCGCTTCAGGGCAGGGGAAAGCAAGTCACAAAGTTCCATGAAAGTGCCCTTACGCATGAGAACGTTTCGCAGCCACTGGGAATCGTCCCAGACCTGCAACACTATGCGGTCCCACCAGTCTGTGGGTTAGCCTGGCCTCTGATTGATACATGGCTAGATTTACCTCGCTGCACCTTCTCTGTGAGTGACTGCAGTGTGACCTAGAGGAATGAGTTCCCTAGACAGGGGAGGAGGCAAATGAGTACAAAAGAAATCTGGTCTATTTCTTGTTTTGATCCACTCCATCTATCTTTTACATCTTTGGCTGGCAGCAGACGGTGCAGAAGGACATATTGCCTGCCTGCTCACCATAAGACGGTTCAATAGGACTGACTGCCGGACTTAAGAGAATGACCTGGTCAAGTCACTAAAAATTTAGTCCCTGCGCCCACGTCTGCCCAGGCGCTCCTGATCGACCTCACACAGACGACCAGGAGTACCTCGGACATGACGAGGACGGCTACCAGTCGTATTGTACCGTCTGCTGCCACAAGGAAATGGGTTGCTGCTACTGTGTAGCAATGCCGTACCGCGTCTGCCAGCACCCAGGAGACATACGGTGACGGTTACCTGAGCGGGCTCCATGCTTGCGGTGGTATGGCGTCCGCACAGGTAACTCAGGAAAAAAGGCGCGAAACGATTGTCTGCCCTTGCTTTCACAGAGGGAGGGAGGGAGGGAAGGGGGGACTGACGATATGTACCCAGAACCACCCGCGACAATGTTTCAGCCCCATCAGGCATTGGGATCTCAACCCAGAATTCCAATGGGCAGCGGAAACTGCGGGAACTGTGGGATAGCTACCCACAGTGCAACGCTCTGAAAGTCGACTCTAGCCTCGGTACTGTGGAAGCACTCCGCCGAGTTAATGCACTTAATGCACTTCTGTGGGGACACACACACTCGAATATATAAAACCGATTTCTAAAAAAACGACTTCCATAAATTCGACCTTATTCCGTAGTGTAGACATACCCTAGGATGCATTGTGACTCAGACATACCTTACTCCAAGGGAACAATAATTTACTGTTGACCTAATATTATCAGTAAATTATTATTTCCTCTCTCCTCCTTGGGTTAGTGAACAGGGGGTAGAGCTAAGGTTCCACACATTCCCTGGCAATTCCCTTCCCATCTGCTCCAGAGAAGGAATAAATGGGTGAGCAGTGGTCTGGGTATCCCAAGTAGACATGTACAGTGGGGAGGGTTCCTATTTTCCCAGACAGTCATGTAGTACAACTCACAATTTAGCTCTTAATCCTGGCACATAATTTTAATATATAATATAGCTAATTAAATTGAAAAAAGTCATGACTGAAACCCAAAGTTTTTTAAATTTTAGATGAACTGACTTCAGCTGATCGTGCAATAACTGCATACTGTAATTATTTCAATTATTTATTTTTCTGTATGTCTATAGCATACTCATTTACAAATTAACAGATTCAAATTACCGTATGGTAATTTAACTAAAATAAATCTTACCGCTCCTTTACAGTACAGTCTTAATTTCCCTGATGGTGTGCGAACAATCACAGACATTCTTTTCCTAGTGCTGGAAGAGAGATAACATTGCAATCCATCAACATCACCAATCTTTTTCATCCATCAATAAAAAATAGAAAACTTGAAAATGTGCATTTATATATTTATAGATACATATCATACTAATTGTACAGTATATAAATCAGAGGTAATTGTATCTACTAGTCCTACTGCTTTTCCTCCTCCTCCATGAAACTGGGGGGCAGAAATGAAGAAAAAATGGTTACTTACCACAGTAACTGTAGTCCTTTGAATGTGTTCTCTCTGCACATCCCCACTTGTAGGAAGCATTCCAGGGCACACTGAGGTATAGGAACCTTCAGTGAAGCAGTACCCAATGACACCTAATGAGTGCCCTCACAGAGCACAAAATATTTGGAGCAAGATTATAAAAAAAGTCATGTACTCTGGACCACCTCAGCTCCTTCTTCCATGGGCACGAGGTGTGTCATAGGTGCAAGACCTCAAGACCCCATTACACTCAAGTACTGCTGAATGGGACAGGGGATAAGTTGGAGATGTGCTGGGGAAAGAATGGAGCTTGCCTAGAGTGAATTGTGTTCTGTTCATCTCCAGACAGCACAATGACCCCTAGGGAACCTTTACAAGCAGTCATAAATTAAAATAACCCTGGAGTATGTTCTAACTTATGCTAAAGGCTGAATCACCATTCAGTTGCCTTCAGAACTAGGGTGGGCGGGAGGAGGCATAAAAGTTGCCTTAAGTCACCTTTGTGTCGTCCTTCCCCTCCTTTGGGTCCTGCACTGGATACACCTTGGCAGCACCCGAGGATCTGGGTCTAAATGTGCAACTACCTAGCTTGTATATTACACTGTAACTTAAGGGAGTTTTGGCTCAAACCCCAAAATTCATTCCAGCGATGCACAGAAGGTTCCCACACCCACAGCTAGTTGTAGAAAAGAAGGAAGTGAGGTGGTTGAGATGCCCAGACCTTTTATAACCCAAGTTTTAAATATTTTGGGCCAGGAGAGAACACTTACACATCACCAAAGGGCACTGCTTTATAGAAGGTTTTTGAACCCCAGAGGCATCAAGGGATGCATCCAAAGGTGGAAATGTGCATTGACTATCTTGAATAAAAGATAAGTACTTATCCTTGTAGCATCCATGGCTCTTCAAGATGTTGTTGTCTGTGGGATCCCACTTTAGGTGCACACACACCCTGAGCACACAAGATCAGAAACTTCTGAAGAGCACTTTCCATTGGCCCATGCCTGCAATATGCATGTCCTCGTGTTCCCTGACCCAGTAGCACAAAGAGCAGAGCAGCCACAACCATCTCTTAGTTCCCTCACTAATTCAGAATCCTAGATAAGGTGGTCTCAGAAAAAAACAAAGATGGAGGGATCTACACAGACAACAGTATCTCTAAGAACCACAGGCCTTGTCCTGTTAAGGTAGTTTAACAAAACTCTTGAAATGTCCAAAGTGTGGAGTTTCTTATCTATCAGGAAGAAATGGGGTTTTGGAAAGAAAACAGGTAAATTAATAGATTGGTTCAAATTAAAGTCTGACAGAGCAGTGGGAATAAATTTGGAGTGAGGTCTTACCACCATCTTATCTTTGTGGAATGTTGCATAAAATGGGTTTGCCATGAAAGTTTGGAGTTCATTAACCTTCCTGGCTGATGTAACTGTGCTAAAAAGGCCATCTTAAAAGTAAGGAGTTTAAAGAGCATTCAGAAAGAGGAATGAAAGGGGGAACCATTAAATTTCTAAGGACAACATTAAGATCCCATATCAGAAGGGATTCCCTAAAGTATGCAATAACCCCTTTAGAAATCTGGGTACTGTGGGGTATAAAAACTGAGTAGAACACTACTACGGGTGGCATACTGAGATCACTGCAATGTAGTTTTTCATGGAACTGAAAGAGAATCAACAGGGTTACAGATTCAGAATATAGTTAAATATTTTTGGTATGAGGGTCTTCAATAGGTCAAGGTTGTGTTGGGCTGCACAAATCTGAAAATATTTTCCATTTAGAGGAGTAAGTTTCCATTCGGAAACTTTTTACTTAGCAAAAGGCACTTGTAGAGAGCACTCTCTGTCAGTAATACTAAACCAACCAACATCCAGGCTGCCAGATGTAGTGACTTTGGGTCTGAATTAAGTTTTGGCCTTTTGTTCTGTGATAGTATGTTTGGAGAACCAAAGTGGTATGGGAGGCTGGACAGACATTTTGAGGAGATCTGTTAGCTTCATATTGGCCGAGACAATTCAGGCTATCAGGATTTGGAATTGGTGGAAATATGTACATGAAATCCTGATCCCACAGCAAGGAAAGCATCTCGTAATGATCCCAGACTCATGCCACCCATGTCATGACCCCACAGGTCTTGAACTTGGGTCCACATGGTTCCCAGTTGACTGTTGCCTCCCTGCTCTTACCCAGTGGCTCAGTACTAACTAACTAAATAGGCCTTGCCTACACTAAAGCTGTAATTGATCTAAGTGACACTAGTTAAGTTGTATAACTTGGTCAACGCAACTAACATCGACTTAAAAGCGGTGTCTATACAATGCTATGTGGATTGGAGAGCAGTGATGGGGAGTACTGAGATCGACAGGACAGTGCTCTCCCATCGACTTAGTGCATCCTCACCAGACCCAAATTAACGCAGCTGCATCAATGGCAGTGGCATCGATTTAGCTGCGTAGTGAAGACAAGCCCTGAGTGCTGAGATCATGAAACCTGAAGTTACATCAGGGAGGCCTCCCCTGGGCCCTGACTGGAGCAACATTTGGACCTCTGATTTGTCAGAGCTTCTTATTTAACCCAAAGAGAGGCACAAAAAGTTGTCTGCACAACTGGGCTCTAATTGGCTGCTGCTCAGATCCCTTGCTCAGCCCTACAGACTCTGACCTGCCTGATTCCTGGTATCCTGATCTTGGCCTGACTCTTGGTGACCCAAATAGTATCTGATCCCATCCAAATTAGTTCATCTGACTCCTGCCTGGTTCCTGGTAACCTGAACATGATCCTCCTGAAACAGGTCACAAACTATCAGAGCTGGCCCCCTATGTCCCAGCCCCAACACTCTTCCTTGAACCAGGTCGCTAACCACTAGACCTAACTGCATACTTCCTGGCCCAGACACTCAGGAACAAAACGTTGTACATTTCATGTTGTCTTTTGGGACAAACAAATCTATAATGAGATTTAGTTACTGATGAAATATTGGTTTGATGATGACAATTTGTGATTAGTGATGGATTGTCTTCTTAGGCAGTCTGGCAGATTGTTGCTGACTCCTGGAGGATGAAGAGAAATTGGGGTTATCCCATGTTGTTGACACCATGTTCATAATGTGATTAATTCCTCACAGAGGGGTGATGCACGGGTGCCTCCTTGCTTGTTTATAGAGTACATTGCAGATGAGTTGTCTTAATAATTTGCACTGTAGAATTCTGTAGAGCAGGGTGGAACACTATGTAAGCTAATCTGACTGCTCATATTTTTAGGACATTTATTTGAAGAATCAAGTCCTTTTGAGACCAAGTCCATTGTATCTGCAGGTGTTCCAGGTGTTTATCCCAACCTGTTCCTGTTGCATCTGTGATCAACATCTTTTCAGGTGGAGGTGTGGAGAAGTGCACCTCCACCCAAACGTTCCTGGAGTGTAATGACCAGCTCAGTGCAGACAGGTTGTGAGCTGAGATCACAATTCACATATTAATTTGATGTCTTGTATGATGATACACTGATCTTAGCCAGCCTTGTAATGGATGTGGTTGAAGTTTGGCTAGTGGCATCACACACACAAGCTGACATGTTGCCCACAAGTATGAGGCAGTTTCTGATTGTATTTGTAGCATATGATTTGATATTGGTGACTACAGCTTGAACAAAAACAACTCTGACTACAAATTAACAAAAACATACCTCTCAGAAGACGATGTGGGCTTCTATTAATTCTATAGTTTGTGAAGAGATGAGACTTTTTTTTCCCATAATTCTCCATGAATCTCAGCTGTCTGAATAGGTGAAAGATATAGTTCAGGGCTGTGGTGACTTCCTGATGATATCAGCCTTTGATCAGACAATAGTCTAGATATGGATAATCCTTAATGCCTAATCTCCTCAGATATGCTGATACAACAGCTAGATATTTTGTAAAGCCTCTCGGTGCTGTGGATAGACCACATAGTAGCACTCTGTATTAGTAGTGATTAGGCCCCTTGTGAATCACAGGTACTTCCTGTGGGCTGGCTGGAAATATGGACATATGCATCTTGTAGCCTGAGAGCCATGAACCAGTCTTGAGCCTGAAGGGAAGGGATAGCAGAGGAATCTGCAATAGTGTGTATATTTGTTCAGGTGTCTCAGGTCTAGGACAGGACAAATATCCCCTTTTTTCTTTGGGATACGGAAATACCAGGAGTAGAAGCCTCTTCCCTTGTACTCCAGAGGTTTCTAGATTAAGTACAGGAGCCACTTCTTCCTTTATCTATTTTTTGTGAGGTTACCTGAAGAGGGATTGGGAAGGAGGGTGAATGTATGTGGCGGGGTGGGGGCTCCTAAGGTAAGGAATGAAATTAGATGGAATAGCCATGGGAGGGAGACTACTTCTAGTGCTTAAATGTCTGTTATCATAGGCCATGACTGATGGAAGAAAGCAAGATGGCACCCAAAAGGCAGGGCTGGGTCCTAAGTAGCTCAAACATGGCTCTCGACCCTTGCATCAAACCTGCTGCCTGGAAGCAGGTGTAGAATAACCAATGGTCAGGGAAGATAGTCTCCTTCAAGAAAATGTTGGCTTCTTCCTGCGCAGGTATCAGAAAATCTGTGAAGGGGATACGTAGGTGTCTTCTGCCTGGATTGCCTCTGATATCTAAAGGGCACATAGTTTGGGGCTGAAATGTAGATGACCAAGGAATGAAGCAGTACTCTGGAATCTCTGAGGGAGCGCAGTGTGTCATCCATATACACAATGAATAAGTCTGTGCCCTCAAGGGGCAAATCCTTGATCTGTGTGTGGTCATAGCGATGGCCATGAATAAAGATGCAGTTGATGCTGATGAATAGGTCTTTCTTCCAAATAGGTCTAATTTTTTTGGAATCTTTGCCTTTGGGGTGCTCTTAATCTGTTTGAACTTTTCATAAACTGCAGAATGTATGTAAAACCGCTCAAACACCTTTTGGGGTATCCAACATTTTTTTCTGCTCCTTTAGCCAGAAGAGGCAGTTTAGTTGATGTCTGCCACAGGGTTTTAGCTTGATCTAAGACAGTGGTTCTCCAACTTCATTGCACCATGACCCCCTTCCGACAACAAAAATTACTACATGACCCCACAAGGGGGGACCAAACCCTGTGCTGTCCCGAGCCCCAATGTCCCAGGTGAGGGGGCCAAAGCCAAAGCCCCACCACGCTGGGCAGGAGCAAAGCTGAAGACCAAGGCCTTCAGCTTCAGCCAGGAGACAAGTAATCTGAGCTCTGCCACCCAGGGCTGAAGCCCTTGGGCTTCGGCACTGGGCGGTGGGGCTCAGGCTTCAGCTTTGGCTCCCAGCAAGTCTAATGCCAGCCCTGGTGACCCCATTAAAATAGGGCTGGGACCCACTTTGAGAACCACTGATAAGAAGCCCTTATAGATAAGGAGCGCTACGCTAGCTGGCACTGATGAGCTTAGATGGAGAGCAGCTCCTGTCATCAGGTGCCAGTACCGTACCTGAAAAACACCACTTCACCAGGAGAGGATGATAACAGGTCTCAGAGATGAAAGATGTTGCTCCTGAGACTCTAGTGCCTGTCCCTCCTTCTAGTTGCTCCTGTTCTTCCCTGTTTGCAGCCAGGCATCTGGCAATATATGCAAAAGGGGATTGAGACCTTCTGCACTTCCTTGAAAGATAAGAAGGAGATCAACTCCTGGGTCCCCTGGAAGGAGATCTCCAGTATGCCCAGTAGGAACAAGGTGGTGCATTACATTTGTAAAGGCTGGTTCAGATGCAACTGACCAGGCCATTGCCATGTTTGAGGTGGATGTACTGGAGCTCTCTGGTCTGTAGAGAGACACCTTTTTCCAATCTTTGTGAACTGAGGGGAAAAGGCTCAGCTTGATGGAGACAGTGTGTCCTGGTGATGAAGATGAAGAATAAACATCACTGAAAGGCAGTGCCAACCTCTGAGGTGACCTCTGTCTCTGTTATTGTCATCTATCATTGGAATCAACTTTTATTGTGAAAAGAACGTTTTGTTCTTTTCTATAGGAGAACATATATATGTGACTGAAAGATCTCTACAGGTTTTTTTTATATCTACTAGGGTGAATCCTAGGTCCAAGGTCTTATTAAAATATTGTCCAAGAAGGAATGGACAATCAGCACTCTAATATACTCTGCACTGGCATAACTCTGCCACTGAAGTCAATGGGAGTTTTATTATTGACTTCAATAGAACCAGTTAGGCCAATGTTAAGAGCTTTCAAAAATCCCAAACTTAGACCTTCCCCTCTCAGGTAAACATAGGGGCTATGAGCATTCTTGTAAAGACCCTTTGGGTATGTCTACACTGCAATACAACACCCATGGCTGGTCCACGTTAGCTGACTCAGGTTCATGGGGCTTGGGCTTTGAGGCTATAAAACTACAGTGTAGAGGAGCTTAAATATGGATTTAGGAACCTTACTTTAGGTATCCAGTTTTGAAAATTAGAAAAAAAAACCCAAAAACCACAGTTCGTTAATGAGACATCCAACCTTGCTTGCATTGCTAAGCCCTAGCTGGAAGATATTGGCTGGCTTTAGTCCAGGATGAGAAAGGGAGGGAGAGAGCACCCACTTTTCAGTTCACCCAACTTATAAGAGAAGCCCCACACTGAAGATAATACTCAAAATGAGGGTCTCATTTAGATGCATGTTTTGGGATAAAAATGAGGTAAGAACTGGTATATACACATCACCCTACTACTCCATTCCCCTCTAAGCTAACCAAGTTCATTTTAGGCCTGTCCCTGGAGTACCTACTGTAATGGCTGAACTCAACATGCCTTTCAGCTATAATCTGTATCATCACTAAGACTATCAGCCTGCAGGAAAACTGTGGAACTATCCCCAGCTCTTTTTAGCCTCAACTCAATACATCCGAGCAAACTCTGTATCTGGATGTGTGCAAGTATGATATAAACCACTTTAGTGATGATCAGATAAGGTCCTCCTAACTGACGTCAGGTTCTACTCCCCACACTGTTTTATTATTAGTCTATCATAGGAATTTCATTCACTTAAGGGGGTTCCAGTCACTGAACCATACTGTCACCAGTTTACTGGAATAGTGTAGTTATCTTTTCTCCATATACATTCCTCATAGTGAATGACGTATAACTAATGGGGGAGCAACAGCAGCAAAAACCTATTCCAAAATAGATCAATTGCAGCATAAGGAAATAAACTGAAAAAAAAATCACTTTTCTCCTCTGCCATAATTTCAGCAAAAGTCTGGTTCTGCTGAACAACTCATAGTGGCAGGCATTCTGGTGAATCTGGTTAATGTCTAGCTTTTGTCACTGTTAAGGAGAAATGGCTTAAATTTTCCCAGCAATTTTTTTCATTAAAAAATGGCCTTTTTCAAAATTGAAACTTTTAATGAAAAATTTAATTTTTGTTTTTCAAAATTTTTAGAAAAAATATGGAAACAAATGTAGACTGTTTTTGTTTTGCAAAATTATTTTTATTTTTCCATTTATTTCTCTTTTCCCTTTTTGTTTCATTTTCTGTTTTACCACCGTGTATCTTTTTATTAGTCAGATTAATCACACTTTTTTCATAGTTTTCTGACTGGAGTACAACTACTCATGGAGTCTGCAAGCATATAATTTGCCCAATCTCTGACAGAAGGGGAACCTTCCCACACATCTTGATACTGCACCCACCAAGTCAATTGGAGCTTTGCTACTGACTTCAACGAGCACAGGAGTAAGCCTCTAGTAAGGGAACTAAGCTGGGAATTCAGACTGGAACACTGTTTTCAGACATAACACTGTTTTCTCTTTGAAACTGTTTTCTCACACACTGTTCTATTAGTTTACTGCTGGCAGCGTGTGCTTCACCATGTGGAGGGAGAGGGCTTTTGAAAGCTGAGGGCTCTTGCCACAACCAACTGCATGGACACATGGGCCAATGGTTAAAGCACTGAATATATGTCCATTACTTCATACTGTCAGCATTAGCAACAACTCACTCATTTTGATAACATGCCTTGCTGTGCACCTGTGACTGAAGAAACACATATTAAAAATACCTTGGAACAACTGAAACATGTCACAGAGGAGCAGCTGATGCCCCCTCACTGTCACCTGGTTTTGTGGCCTCTGACAATGTTGTAAAAATCAGAATAGCATTGCATAATAAAGACAGAAGAATCCTGGAATCTTTTACACTGAAAGCATGTGTCTACCACAAGAGCGAAAGGACTAAGCTAGCAAGACTTCACATGTTCCAGAAAAATCTGTTGCTTCAGGGGTGACTGAGTCACACCATGGTATTGTGGATTACCAACGATCCCCATCAGAGGAAGCTAATCTGAACTGCCTGAGGTCCACAGCCATTCATAGTCATATGCTGGTAGGGTTGAAAATCACACCCACAGTGCTAAATACAATACAATAAAAACTTATGCTTCCTAATAGTACATAATCATTTCTTTTCTACTCATAGGCACATACCTTATGATTAGCACAATTTTCACACTCCACAAGACTATGCACTGTAGCTTTAACCCTACTTTCCTGCACTTGCCCTTTCTACATACCTCGTTACCAACTATCCTTTCAAAGTACTGTTGTGGATGTTTGGCGTAGCAGTGTGTTGTACCTGAACTGAGGTAAAACAACCCTTTATTCAGCTTATGCTGGAAGGCAGCAAAGAGTTGCAAAAGTTACATCTACATAGGATCAGCTGCCTACCTTTCAAGAAAACAAAGCCATTCACAGTATCTGTAATTCTTGTTGTCAGAAAGTATAAATTATAATAGATTACTTCTCTGAGGGTGCATGCTCCTCTCACAGAAATGTTGGGCAGGCTCAGAGCTCAAAATTCTGAAGTTGTTGGATCCAACAGGGAACATTTTGCACTTCTGCTGTGGAATAATAGTGACCCCTAGTGCCTCCAGTAAGTCTAAGCAAATATTAAAGAACTAGAAAGTAAACTGTGAAAGTTCTGAGTTAAGTGGGTGAGTGTGTGAGTGGTAAGCTATTGTAACTTATTTCTTTAGAGAACAAGATTCACAGGTAAGTAGTTTTCATTTATCTAAAAAGCACAAGTGGTATCTAATAACCATTCCTGGCAACTCACGAGCTTTAAAAATGTTTATAAAACCTCTAAAACAGGTAAAGATTAACAGGAAAAAGGGAAGGGAAACCTGTACTCCCATTCTATATAAATACTGTACATCGCTGTAACTGTCAAGCGAGTTGCAAGGCACTTTTTGCCACATACCTATTAACTTCTTACAACAAAAATGAAGGTTATATATAGAATCAATACAGGATGAAGTAACTTGCTCTGTCATTTTGTTCCTTTCCTCATCTATGCTTCCGTCAGCTATATTTTGTAACTTTTCATCTTTTTAGGTGTCCCTGTTTCACCTCCCACTAGTTTTCTATGCATTTTCTCCTTTTAAAATATAAGTATTTCTCTACTCAAACCATCTTCTTCAATATACGTTTCTTTTCCAGTTGGGCTAGTCTCCCTTACGTGATTCTTGTTCAATATTTTCTCACTTTGTTCTTTCACCAGTTTCCTCTCCCCTTTGCCCATTCTTCTCTGGTCTTCACTTCATTAGGCCTCATTCTTCTCCAATTACCTTTCCTTCAATCCTCCTCCTTTTCTTCGAGGCAACTTTCCCTGACACCTCCTTTGGTCTTTTCACCATTCCTGGCCTCCAAAGTCACACTTGAGTTCTACCCTCTCTGGTCCTTCACCTTAATCAAATCAATCACAGCTCCAGTGCAAGTCCTCGATGTATGTGTGCCTCTCTCTCTCCTTTCTCTTTTTCCTCCAGGTCTGCCTGAGGTCAGTATAATGCTTCCTCCACTTATAAAACTCCTCCTCACCCTCACTGTGTCAGGGTAAGCAATCAGACAATTCACACGCTTTAAGTTAAGCACGTGCTTAAGCCTTTGTAAAAGCAGGTCCTCAATGAGGAAAGGATTTCATATCCTGAGTCCTTCCACATGTACTTTTACATATCACATTCCATATACAGATATACTTTACAAACAAAATTGCACCTTACTTCCTTATGCGCACATACACAACTCCAGCAGAACACTGAGAGATCACATACTGAATGGAAAATTCCATTTATTTTATATACACACTACCAATGGAATAATGGTATACCATCAGTTATAATGTGAGAATATATACTATAGAGCTAAAGCACAGTACATATTATAAAGTTTCCAAATAAAGTACAAAACCCTTAGTCTTTTTCAAGTCTGAACGTATGCTATCTCTATACTAAACCCACTATTTTATCCATCAAAGAAAAAATCAGCAGAGTATATATGCACAAAAATGACACTAACAAATAGAAAACAAAATATATCAAATGCTTATTTTGCATTACCTTGTAAATTCCAGCACATTTAGCAATTCATATCTTTCCTCATGGCCAAGCTGGAAAAAAGACATTTTTGTTCGTGAGATTTAAGCTTTTTTTTTTTTTTTTTTTTTTTAAATAAAAGACTAGCAACTACTTTTTGGCATAAACCTATTGGACTAAATTGTATTAAATATGTAAACTATTTCATATTCATGCCAAAATATTAATAATAAATAATAGCATAATTTTAATGTACTTACAGAGTCTATAATTACTGAGTCAGGTGTCCTTCCAGTGAATACAAAATGAAGATGCTTGGCTGCTCTGACCAATGCTCCTTCATCTGCAACAAACCAATTTCAATTTTTTTTTACTAGATTGAGAAACTAACAAGAAAAAAAATTTTCAAGTTTTAAATACCTTTTAAGTATTGTAGGATAAACAACAGAGACAGGCAGATTTGTACCTGTTCAAATTTTCCAGTTATTCTTTTACCTCATCAGTAAATAAATCATTTAGAAGGTCTTCCTTCCTCACTGCTCAAATTTTCTTTATTGTTCTTGAAAAAAGTTCAGTTTCTCAGCTATTTCCGAGTCATTGTAAACGTTACCCTCATTTAACAGCAGTCCTACTATTCTTTCCTCCTTTTCTTTTTCATTTTATATATTTGTATAATCCCTTATTACTTCTGACTAGCATTAATTCTTTTTGCTTTTCTGACACCCTTATTTTTTCCTCCTCAAACCTTAACAGACTCTAAAAATTCTTGTTTAGGTGCCTCCCTGGTTTCCCATGTTGAGTACAGGTACTCTATTTCCCACGTATTTGAGTAGCCTCTACTGGCATCACACTGGCCAATTCCTATTAATTGTCTTCTTTTCAGAGGATCTGTACTCTGTGCCTTCTTAATTATAGTGCTTTTCAAAATTTCTTATAGAATTTGAAAATTTTCCTCCACTGAACCCTACTCACTAAATTTCTT
Organism: Natator depressus; assembly: GCF_965152275.1. NCBI lineage: Eukaryota > Metazoa > Chordata > Testudines > Cheloniidae > Natator > Natator depressus. Next base: position 94,874,565 of record NC_134237.1, on the reverse strand, counting down.
GTTTTCCCCAAAATTTGCTTTGCTGAAATTTAAAATATAACATTGGCACAATGCTGCAATTCTGTGACCCCATTCCTTACTACTATATATGGAGTGAAAGTATGATTATTCATTGTAAAACTGAAGTAGCTCATATTCAACATTTCTAAACTTCCCTATTATTCTTGCATTCTCTGGTAAGTTGTCCCCTTTTGGTGTTTTAGTTTCAGACGAGAAGTTGACACTACCAGTCTACCTGTGCTGGAGTCCTCTTGCCTCTTAGAAGGCCCACTGAAAAACATGAAACTATTTATTGCTAGGTACATCTTAGAAGCTGCTCCATTAACTGCTGCACTGCTTCAAAGGAGCCAACACATTAGAGGCAGCACAGGAAAAAATTTCATAGGGGAAATATTTTCCTTTAGGTTGAAAGAGCAACCTCCAATGAGAAATAATAACCAAAGCCACAGCTGAAAATTTTACCCGGGTGTCTAAGGGTATGTCTACACTGCATCGGGATGTGAACCACCCCATTACCCGTTGTTAATTTAATCCATTAACTTTTAACTTCAGTGTACATATCACTGAATCACAGAACTGGAAGGGATCTCAAGAGGTCATCTAGTCCAGTACCCTGCACTCATCATGGCAGGACTAATTATCATCTAGATCATTCCTGACAGGTGTTTGTTTAGCCTACTCTTAAAAAGCTCCGATGATGGAGATTCCACAACCTCCCTAGGCAATTTATTCCAGTGCTTAACCATCCTGACAGTTAGGAAGTTTTTCCAAATGTCCAACCTAAACCTCCCTTGCTGCAATTTAGGCCCATTGCTTCTCCTATCCTCAGAGGTTAAGAAAAACAATTTTTCTTCCTCCTCCTTGTAACAACCTTTTACATACTTGACAACTGTTATGTCCCCGCTCAGTCTTCTCTTTTCCAGACTAAACAAACCCAATTTTTCCCATCTTCCCTCATAGGCCATGTTTTCCAAACCTTTAATCATTTTTGTCGCTCTTCTCTGGACTCTCTCCAATTTGTCCACATCCTTCCTGAAATGTGGAACCCAGAACTGGACAATATACTCCAGTTGAGGCCTAATCAGTGTGGATCAGTAGAGCGGAAAAATTACTTCTTGTGTCTTGTTTACAACACTCCTGCTAATGCATCCCAGAAAGATGTTCACTTTTTTTTTTTGCAACAGCATTAGACTGTTAACTCAATGAGTCGCTTTTCTGCAGCTCAAGCTGATGAGTCATTGCACTGTGATAGAAATGTCTGTCTTCTGCTTCAAGACTGGCTCTTATTTAAAGTGCCATAATAGCATAGTATATAAGATACTAACAGGCAACTGTGAGTAATAAGACTATATACACATCACAAAATGCTCATGCTGATTTTTGCAAGAATCTATTTGAAAAAAATGTCTGAAGTGTGGTTTACTGGTGTTTTAAATATTGTCTTTTCTTGTTCTGTGTTGATGTTTGGCTTATCATCAGAATTGTTGTCCTGCTTAAGAGGTTTCATTTTCCTTCCTGATGATTACTACATAGTGTTATTTTTTGTGTGTGATACTTTGTTAAGTCAATGCCATTGCTATGAAGCATCAGAGAGAGCCATAAACAGGGGTGTTAGCTTGTCTTTTGGCTTACTGAACACATTCTTCTGAATTTTATTTGTATTTCTTAACCCATTCAATTTTTCGCAGCACAGCAGTTTGGGTGTTGCAATGTAGATAACAAACCACGCTTTATTATTGTACACTCTATGTGACATCTACAAATCCTCCCTAAGACATGGATTGGAAAAAAATCCCAAACAGTGCCTTTTATAGAAGTAAAAATGTATGAAACTGATCTTAAATATCACTACGTTTGCACATTTATTTAAGTTTCTGGGCAAGGGGTAGACCTAGGGGTAATTCATCAAGTTCTGAATTAACATTCTTGCTGAGTGGATTGAATATTTTACAGTTCACATATAATTATTTAGCTCTTACCTGGAGATGCTGCTTGATATATAATCTTATCACCTTCTCTTTCTGGAACAGCTGTATGACACACTGCCATCATTGTTAGAAACTCACAAATTATAGGTGCAGTTGGCTAGTCCAAAAACAGGGTAAAAAGTAACAATTAATCTGTGCACTGTTAAAATGTGTTAGTACATATTGGCAAATATTAATTCAGGGGAAAATCTCCTTTTCTGGTTACAAAGAATAAACATTTTTAAAATTTCTACATTCTTTTGGTTGATGACATTATACAAGAACCATTTTCAACATTCACCTAATTTGCTTCAAGTACATTCAAACTGCTGCTATACTTTCCTTTTGTATAGTCGGTGCAAGTATTGATGCCTATAATTAAGGCTTCCCAAGTGTAATGGGGTGTTCACCTCAGACTAGCCTAGAAGAGATCAATGAGGCTGAGAAGGGGCCCATTAACAGGATAGGAGGAAGGAAACTAGGTAACCTCAGTAACCCAGAATGAAGATGGAGTCCAGCTGAGTAGGAACAGACAGGGCTAGTATAAAGACAGGAAGTTGACAGCAGAAAGGGAAAAGGGCTGCAGTAAGGGAGCCAGCAGCCACTCTGGACATCACAGAGGGACATAAGTAAACCGAAAGGAAAAGGGTGCAGGAAAAGGCTCAGGGAAATAGCAACAAGGCTTAAGATGGTGCAAACCTTGGCTACTGAACAGAGGGTCCTTGAGCTGGAACCCAGGGTAGAGGACAGGCCTGGGTTCCCCTACCAGCCACTTGGGAAGTGGCACCATCTGGGCGGTGAATGGGAAGACAAGACAACCTGAGACAGTTTGTATGGAAAGACTATGATACCCCAGAAGGGATAAAAACACACAGTGACCTATCCGAAGGGCCAAGTCACAAAGAGAGAGCAACCTGAGTCACAGAGAGAGAGGCAGCAGAATGCGCAATGAGCAACAGAAGGTGATGTCAGACCTGAAAAGAGCTAATTCCCAGAGCAGCCAGGAGGAGATGCCATAGCAGTGTATGAACCCTGTGGCACCAATACTTTCCATAATATAACACTGTGGTCAGTTGTTTATAATTTTGCCAAACTTTAACCATTTGCACTGAAACTATCCATGCCATGTCTAATTCAGACTGATTTACTTTGGAAATTTTCAGCAAAAATGGTTCAGCCATTTCTCAGAACAAGATCAGGAAAAAATAAGTTGCTTTTCCCACATTAACAAAATTCGTGCAAATGTTTTTTTGAGAAGCTCGAATGCCTCCATACTTCGAGGATGGACTTGAAATTCGGCCATTTAGTGTCAGGTAGTAAAACATTAATATCAATTAACAGCTCAACTGGAAATGTAAATAAATCATGTAAGTAGGCACATTAGATATGGGCAAAAGTTGAATGACATACTGAAATGTTTTATTCAGTAATGTGTGCATGGTTAACATTTATTGTGAAGTGAATTCTCTTTTAATATTGTCTGGACACAGTATTTTCTATTTTACTATGGCACTATCACTGCCCATGCTGTACTTTTTCTGTGGACATATGATTTCAGGTTCCAGGCCAGTCAATTCAACACCTCTCCTGAACACTTTAAAGAAATAGCTGCTGCATTTTCTGTTAAAACTTGTGCCCAATCCCACACAAAGGGCAGACTGAAGCAAGGTCAGTCAGATTGCTTTTAGTGTGACAGTCTAAACACAAATAATTCAATTTTTTTTTTTTTTACTCAGCACTTTAGTTCATCTGTAGATCTCAAAACACTTCAAACTGACAGCAGGAAATCACCAATTTTAAGATCCCCAAACTCTTGCCAAAAACAGTCATTTCCCAAAAGAATTCCTAAGAAGTGGAGTTGCCAATACTGAGAGTCACTTAGGAAAGATTCTTGTACTACTGCAAATGAGAAACACAGAACTCTACTAAAAGTGAGGCACTTCAACTGTAAAAACAACAATTCCCGAATACTGTACAGAATGATAAAACTCTGAGAAAATGACAATTCAAGAAATAGTATTGAAGGAGGAATGGTATAACTATATGGTAAGTCACCAATCTCAGAAACCTCTTTAGTTTCACTTTCAAAACGGGATGGCTCTGTCCTGTCCTTCGATTCAGAGCCCTGAATTCCTCCAGGAAAGAGGCACACGTTTACTAATTTCTGTTATAAGACCTGATCCAGCAAAGAACTTGAGCATTTGGTTAACTTTAAAAGTCTGTGAGTTGTCCTACTGAAGAAAATTTATATATCATCTCTCCTCCAAGTATCATAAAGTAGGAAGGACCTGTGTCTCATTTTTATTTAATGAGTTAATTTAGATGTATATAAATACATAAATGGTACCCATCCAAGGACTCTGGGCATTCTACCATCACCTAAACCACATAGATCATATAATAAACATAACTAGGATAAAAAGTTGGTAGAAACATTTAAGAGTTATAGGTTTAAGACTGCTACCCTCAAGACCCAAAAGAATACCACCCTAGGAGCCAAACAAAAACAAACATTATCCTAAGAGGAGAACAAAAGAAATGCTATAAAAACTAAGAATACCTAACTAAGGGCTTATCTACATGGAGTCTTAGGGTATGTCTACACTAGAACTGGAAGGTGTAAATTCCAGTTTGAGGACATATCCATGCTATCCCTGATCAAGCTAGCATGCTAAAAACAGATATGTAGCCATGACAGCAAAAGCAACAGCACGGGCTAGCTGTCTGGTACAAACTTAGGGTGGCTAGCTCCTGCCATGGTAGTGGCAATACCTTTATTGTTAAGAGTGCTAGTTCCATCAGTTAGTCCACGTATATCTCCTCAAACTGGAATGTACATCTTCCAACACTTGTGTAGACACACTCTTAGTACAGGGTAAGCCAGAGTGAGACTCTGCATTGCACTAGCTTGCCATAAACTAACTAGCCATATTCACCCTGGACTGCACACTACAAGTTCCACAGTGTGCTTTGAGGTTGCACACTACAGACATTTTAGTGTGTGGTAGCAGAGTCTACATGACCAGTTAGTGTGTGTCAAGTTCGTGCACTGTAGATTCACATACCAGTTTGCTGCGCACTAAGTCTCTCTGTAGGAAAGCCCTAAGGAATAATGACTATGCTAATATCTAACTATTTACACAAGAAAGGCTGCTGATAAGTACTAGAAAAAACAGTGAGCACGAGGCACCGCTAGGACCTCCAACTTTAGTTATGGGCAGTGAGAAGGACCTGAGAATGGGACAGAATGATATCTTTGTTTGGAGGCAGGAGGTCACTAAAGGTGCATGCACCACTCTAATGGGTACTCCTCACCAGAAGTTTCCAACTTAAATACACTGGGCATACGCTCACCAACAATGGAATAAATATGTGTACAAGACATCTCAAAGAACATGTGGGTATAATTACAATTAACAAACTTCCATGGCTAATGAGTATAAAAAACTTTACATGAATGGAAAGCTGGGCTATTATTTACATAGAATATAGGTGGGTTTCATATAAGTACAAAATTTCATTTCCTTTAAAGGATACTCTTTCTGTTTTATTGAAATCATTCTTTTCATCTTGTAAAATAACATTTATTTTCTATATCACGTACATGATTGCTTTGGAGATTCTCCAGCAGTGATGGATCACTAAATGGTTTCTCTTCTCCAGTCTGTGAGTCCTGACTAAGAAAAATTAAGCAGAGAAGTAAGAAGAGCATCATTAGTATTTTCTTAATCATTCATTTGAAAATCACCAATGACCACACACTAAAGCCAAACTTAATTTTTTTTCTTTATTTCTAACCATGGCGCTATGTTAACTGACAAATGTACACATACACAGAGTAACTGAACTGAACCCAGTCTGTACTGGATAACTCTGAAATCTAAACAACTCTCTTGATATATAAAATTATAACACAGAGGCCACTTTGGCCACTGGCTTTACTGGATGTTGGAAAAGGGACACAGTAAAAATTAATCCCAAATAAAATTATAGGTCCCAATCCTGCAATCTGTTCTCCACAGGAGCCCCTTATGCCCAGGTGGAGTCCCACTGAAGTCACAGGGACTCTGCATAGGTGCAGGGGTTTGCCCACACTGAGTAGATGGCACGATGAGGCCCCATTGTTTATTTTTGTAAGTGAAAATTATACTATATTTACTTTTAATAATGAAACATTTGTGAGTGTCCAGCATACGCTACAAAAAAGATGCTAAAAAATACAGCATTTGTATTAGAGTTTAGTTCATCATACACAAATTTCCAAATGATACCAACATTACAATACACTTATAATATGCCAGAGTTCTTGTATGTGTCCCCTCTAACCTTCATAGCCTCTGTAGTAGAGAAAGAGGCTGAAGCCTGGGGCCTGGTATAAGGCCTGAGACCTGAACAAAAGTCAGGCTATGAGCAAAAGTCAGACAAAGCAAACACTTGCAAGTTCACTGGCCAGAACATGAACTTTGCAAAAACATGGCTGGTGTTGCTAAAACACAGGCACTCCTAAGTACTACTAGGGACTGGGTATTCATGTAAACACGTTCCAGAAGGGTAGACAAAAACACCATTATATATGTTATGATATAAACACACTCCCCGAAGATGGCACATGGCCACTCTGACCCCTCATGAAGATACGGTCAGGATGACAGGATAATGGATGGAGATGTTTTGTTCGAACCAACAGGTACATGGTGCAGGGTGGTAACTAACCATGTCAGAAGGGTAATACGTAACTTGTTTGCATCAGTGTATAAAAAAGAGGTCACAGAAGAAACATCTTTGTCTGGCCTAGGAGGCAGCAGAAAGTCCCGACGCTGATTGAGTTGGTCCATTTTCAGGGGCATATATGTATTAGTGTCTCTGTAGAGTCCATGGGGTACTAATACTGTGCTTTGTCGGCAATAAACCTGGCCAAGCGCCTTTGCCACTGAACCAAGTCTGTGGTCCTTCTGGATAGTATACCAAGGTTTGCTGACTGAACCAGCTATCTGTGCGCTGGTACAGCACATGGAGAGAAAACAGACACACGTATGCCACCTGACAACAGCCTTCTCAAGGACACCCCACTTAGGTCTTTTGCCTCTTTCTTGGGGCAGAATCCTGCAATTTGCTCCCTCCATACTGGGGTCTTGGGCTGCAGTCTTTTGCAATTCACTATGACCACCTCAGCAGATCTGACATCAATTCTGCACCTGCATTTCTGTTCTCTTAGGGGCTATGACAGGGTTATTCGATGACCAGCCAGCTTTCATAAAGCTGTTTATTCAAAACAAAAGCAATTCAGAGAAAACATTTATGCCAAGCTTACTAGGTGGTCACCCATCTTCCACACAGAGCAGTGATGGGCAACCTGCGGCCCATCAGGGTAAACTGCTGGCGGGCCGTGAGACAATTTGTTTACATTCACCGTCTGCTGGCACATCCGCCTGCAGCTCCCAGTGGCCACGGTTCATCGTTCCCAGCCGATAGGAGTTGCGGGAAGCGGCAGGCAGCACGTCCCTGCGGACTGCGCCGCTTCCCGCAGCTCCCATTGGCCAGGAACGGTGAATCACGGCCACTGGGAGCTGTGGGCGGCCATGCCTGCAGACGGTCCATGTAAACAAAACTGTCTCATGGCCCGCCAATGTATTACCCTGATGGGTCACGTGCAGCCCGCGGGCCGCAGGTTGCCCACCACTGACAGAGACTCTGACAGGTTTAAAGCACTTCAGGTCCTAAGCAAGGCCTGTCTCTCAGTCACAGCCCCATGCTAGCTGGTGAGTTCTAGGATCCAGTGTGAGTGACCCTCTCCACAGGTCAGGACTGATATTTTATACAGTTTCAAGGCCTTTTGAATCAGATCAAATCAGGAGGCTGAAACGTCAAAAGACTCGTTACAACAGCATTGTTTCAGTATTGGGGAATTGCATTAATTAACCCCATTGCCTTTAGTTTATGCAGGAAACATCCTTTATCTTACTTTTTAGCCCAAAACACAATTACTAGCAAGTACACTGATATACATATAGCATTTATACAGTTAACACAAGCAACTTTGAATACTCCATGTTTTCATAGCATCGCATGTTGCAAGTATTATAATTTAGTTCACCATGCATATAACATTTCCAAACTACACCACAATTGCACTACATATTTATCCTTGTAAATGAGGCAACATACTATACTTTATATCTTTCCTTGAAAAAAAAGGATTTAAATTGCAGAGTTTTGTGACTGACGATCTGCTTGAAGATAGCACTGAACTCCCACAAATACTCCCTGACCCAAACATGAAACTGGCACTCAGTGCTGGTAGTATGTTTGGCCTGCACACTCTCAATCCTTTATTATTCACACCTGTGCCTGGCATAATTTACTTGCCCTTCCCCCTCTTTCCCTCACCCCAACTTCCAGCCAGTGTTGTGGCAGTAAGGGTTGAAGTGCTGGTGGTCAATGCAACAGTGGGCACTCAACAACTATTTTGACTCCAGAGTTTCCCTTCCCAACATAATGAAGCAGTATAATATTTCTGTAGAATTTTATGGATTACAATTTAACTATATTAAAACAGGAGCTCTCCTTAAGGTCTCATTAGAAGCCACTGCGCCCAAAAGATATTTTCCGTTTCTTCCAGGGATTTCCCTTCAACTAGGTAACTTGGAGTCTAGGGAGCCAAGGATTTTTTGGACAGTTATAGATTAAATTATCTTGTTTTAGAAAACCCTTGCATAAATAAAATATTTTAAGATCATCATTGATTCCTCTGGTAAATACAAATATGAATCATGATTTTTGAATGCTTGGGGTTGGCAATACTGAAGTCCCTCTCTGTTCCTTGCAACTGTCATTCTTTTTCATGTATGCACTGGGTGCGAGGAGTGGAGGCAGCCTTACTTCATCTGACTCAGATCATCTGAACACCAAAGTTGCAACTCTGACAGAGGGGCAGGAGGGCGGGTAAAGGAATGGACATGAGCAACACATCTTGAAGAACAGTTACAAAAGATAAGTAACCATTTCTTCTTCTTCAAGTGCTTGCTCATATCAATTCCATTAGAGGTGACTCACAAGCAGCATCCATGGAGGCGGGCTCAGAGTTCATGGTCATACAGCTTGCAACATTGCTAGACTGAAGCCAGCATCATCACGAGCTTGCTGGGTAACTGCATGATGAGACATAAACATGTGGACAGATGACCAGGTAGCAGCCGTACAGATAACTTGAATCGGCACTTGGGCCAGTAAGGCCACCACCAGGGCTTGCGCCCTAGTCAAGCGGGTGATTACAATTGCCAGTGGAGGCACTTTCGCCAGATCATAGCAGCAATGGATGCAGGTGGTGATCCATAATGAAATTCTCTGGGCAGATGCTGGACAACCTTTCATCCATCACTGCAACAAACAACTGCGTCAACTTACAGAATGCCTCAGTCCTTTTGATGTAAAAGGCTAGCACTCTCCTGACGTTTAGAGAGTGCAATTTGCACTCCTCTTCCAACTTATGAGGTTTTGGAAAGAAGACAGGTAAATATATGTCTTGGCTTATATGAAACAGTGAAACTACCTTGGGCAGGAAAGCCGGGTGCGGCCGCAGCTGGCCCTTGTCTTTTTAGAACACCATATAGGGCAGCTCCGAGGTAGGTGCCCTAATTTCCAAGGCCCTGCGGGCAGATGCTATTGTGACCAAGTAAGAAACCTTCCAGGAGAGGAGGAGAAGGGAGCAGGAAGCCAGAGGCTCAAAGGGCGTACCCCTGAGCCGTGACAGCATGAGATTCACATCCCAGAGAATGATGGGGTCCTGGATGTGGGAGTAGAGTCACTACAGCCCTTTCAAAAACCAGACAGTCATATTGTGAGTGAAGACCGACCTGCCCTGGGACAGAGGGTGGAAGGCCGAAATAGCAACCAAGTGGATCTTAATCGATGACAGGACAGGCCCTGGAGCTTGAAATGCAGAGGATAGTCCAAAATTGCCTGCAGTGAAGCCTGTTCTGGCCGGATGCCCTAGTCTGAGGCCCAGCACGTGAACCTTTTCTATTTGGCCAGGCAGATCGCTCTTTCTGCTACCCAACAAAAACTGCTGGAGACGAGCCAAGCACTCCTGTTCATCTGCATTCAACCACGTAGCAGCCAGGCAGTCAGGTGCAACGCCACCAAGTTTGGTTGCAGAAAACTACTGTGGTTCTGGGACAGCAGAGCCAGCCAGAGAGCCAGCTGCAGCGGGGTGGCCACCGAAAGGTCCAGCAGCATGCTGAACCAGCACTGGCGAGGCCAAGCCGGGGCTATCAGGATTACCTTGGCTTTTTGTTGTTTGATCTTCACAGGGACTCTGTGGATTAAGGGCACTGGTGGGAAGTCATACATCAGAGCCCCCGACTATGGGAGCAAAAAGGCATCAGACAGGGATCCCCTGTCTATCCCCAAAAATGAGCAGAACATGTGGCATTTCCTGTTCTGACAGGACACAAACAAGTCCACCTGTGGATTTCCCCACCTTTGGAAGATCACACTGACCACCGCCAGATGGAGCAACCACTCACGGCGAGAAGAGATGGTCCTGCTGGGACAATCTGCTAATATGCTCCAATTGTCAAGATACCGATAGACCTGGAACTCTCGATGCCTCAGGTAAGCGTCTACCAGCGCCATGCATTTTGTGAACACTCTTGGGGCTGACGAAAGTCCCAAGGGCAGCGCCATAAATTGGAAATGGCACCGGCCCACCATCAAACAGAGAAACCGTGGAAGATGGAGATATGAAAGTATGTGTCCTTCAAGTCAAGGGCAGCGTACAAGTCTCGGGGATCCAGGGAGGAAACGATGGAGGCCAGGGGATCATGGGAAACTTCAAATTCTTGAGATATTTGTTGAGGTGCCACAGGTCCAGAATGGGTGTTAGGCGCCCTTTTGCTTTCAGGATTAGGAATAATTTAGTAATCGTAAATATTGACTCAGGAAAAATGTATCTAAAATTCAGTCTGCATGTATGAGCTTGAATACCAGTTCAAATTATTTTTAAGGTTTGCGTTTTTAAACTATCACAGCATACACAATACTAAATTAGAAAAGCAGTACTTGTGGCACCTTAGAGACTAACCAATTTATTTCTAAGGTGCCACAAGTACTCCTTTTCTTTTTGCGAATACAGACTAACACGGCTGCTACTCTGAAACCAATATTAAATCATGAATTTTAAACAAAACAGATACTAAATTATCTTTAATGCTTACCAATCATCTGAAGAATAACTATAATCCTCAGGCTCAGGACAATGGCTGCACAAAAAGTAAAGGAAGGATAGAAATAGAAGGAAAATATAATCACAGAAAGGCTACAAAATCAGATCACATATAAAAGAAAAATTTCTGAAGGAAATGAGTTACTAAAAGGGAAAACTTTTTAGAATACCTCAAAAGAATTGTTGTTAGTGCCAACATATCAGGAAACAGAAAATTTTGCAATAAAATATTAAATGTATGTTGGGGCTCTGTAATACGCAATCAGGCTAAATTAATTCATGCTTGATTTATCCTCATGCACTGGCACCCAACAAACTGCCTGATCCAAAGTCCATTTAAGTCAATGGAAGACTCCCATTGATTTTAACGGGCTTCAGATAAGAACATAAGAATGGCCATACAGGGTCAGACCAAAGGTCCAACTAGCCCAGGATCCTGTCTTCAGACAGTGGTCAGCAGCAGGTGCCCCAGAGGGAATGAACAGAACAGATAATCATCAAGTGATCCATCCCATCGCCTATTCCCAGCCCCGTCGTCCCAGATCAGCCCATTACTGTGGTTAAAAAAACCCAGAAAATCTAAAATCAGAGAACCATAGAGGTCTCCTACAGGACAAGATGTGTTAAACATACAGTATTAGTTCAACAGATGCCAAGACACTTATATAAATACAAAATGTAACTAAGTCAAAACAGAAGCCAAGGGGCAAATTTTCAGTTGGTGTAAATTGTTTTAGCTTCACTAAAGCCAATGGAGCTATGATCATTTATACCAGAGGATCTGCTCCTAAGCTTGCAAACTGGTTTACACTAATCAGTTCTGAATGTACAAAAAAGCACACATTTTGAAAATATTTGTAATTAAAGACATATTTGCACTGCAGAGTGTTCTGAAAATGCTGAACATCACAACTGGCTACACAGCATGAAGGAATTCACCCATTTATAAACACAGGTGAAAACCTATTTACCACATCATTAGTAATTTACTTTAAAGAAGCTGCAGAGATGGAGCAATTTTATTTCTCTGCCCACCCCCACATGAAATCTGAAGGGGAAAGCAATCAAGAGACAAAATTCTCAGGACTGCTGCTCTCTGAGCTGTCCCTGTATTATTTGGCTTTCTGCTCCCTGACGGAGAATGAATCTTCCCAAAGGAGAAGCTCTGTTAAAGATGTTCAGGTCTCATGAAAGGGGGATGCATGAACATTGGGAAGCAACAGGGATCAATCTGTATCAAGGTAATTGAAATCACTGATGATGATGATTATTTTTTTAAAAAAGATTGATTTAAACCAGGCTGAGCTATGAATAGCTATTATGAATGTTTTTATGCTATTGTAACTTTAGATTAAAATGTATAATAAACTAAATTGTAAATGTTATTTAGTTGGTTGTTTTTTCACTATTCTTGGGTATCATATTTGAATTTACAAAAATTTTTATAGGCCAAAATACATAAATAAAATAAAAATTGAAAATCTAAAATTATGATCCTGCAAACACTTAACCAGGCACTTACTTTTTACTCACATAAAAAGTCCCATTGAAGTAAATGGGGCTCTCTCATGTGCTTAACGCTAAGCAAATACATAAACGTATACAGAATCAGAAGTTAAGATTATATTTTTACTAAAAACTTCTTAGTCATAAAAATCTTTATTACTTCAATATAAAATTACTTCAGTGTTAACAATGGAAGTTATTTACTTTAATCACATTAATAAAGTTATTGTGAACCCTTTTTTTATTCACACAGGACAAAATTTTCAAAAACAGAAGCCTAAAGTTAGGTTCCTAAAACCATATTTAGGCATGCCAGGGTGAGACTTTCTAAAGAATCAAAGTGACTTAAGAGCAAAAGTCCCATTGACTTTGAACTGCAAACTCTCATGGAGGAGTATAGCCTGGTAAAAGCATTTGAACTTTCTTGACTTGTGGAAGTTTAATATAATGGAAGGTGGAAGCAGCTGCAGATGTAGCATAGGTTATTTGCTTATTAATTTTGTGTCTGAGTTTGTTTTGTTCTTACACCAAGGATGCTAATGAGCTCCTGCCCTTGTCCTTTTCAACAAAGTTGAGCACTTTCAGAGTGAAACTTCTTAGTAGAAAAAGTCTGTACGTAAAATTTGAAATTAATTAAAATACAAAACATCAACTTAACAATTTAAGACTACAACACAGGCAAATGTAAAGTATTAGCAGCATTCAAATTAAAATACTGATTTACATTAAAATCAATTTAAATTCAAAACAGATTTTTTTGATTAAAATATTATTTTTATGTATGTCAGAAAAGCAATCTGGAGCCTGAATGGGCTTCAGCTGAAGACTGTGCTGAGGATGCTTGCAAAGGCTTGATGGGGCCGTTTCCTCCCCTCCCCTCAGTCCTTTACTGGGAGCATTATCCCTACTCAGAGTAGATGATAAATCTGTCAGAGGAAGAGACAGGTCCGAGTCTACACTTGTATTCAATTCCCCTTTCTTATCCTGGGAATAGGTGCTGCCAGAGTTCCAGGGGCACTCATCCATCTGGATGAGTTCATAGATGCAGAAGGTCTTTATAGGGCTTCCTATTCTGTCAGGACTTCCTAACCGGAAACTTTTCTCTGCTCACCTCTTCTGAGTCTTAGCTGCCCCTGCAGATTAGGTAGAGAGGACTGACAATGTGAGGTACAGTTGGAGCTTTACCCTCTCCTGGTCTTGGACTGGGGTCAGCCAGACTGGATGCCTGCCAACAGAAAATCTTATGCATGTGGTACTCATGATTAGCAGACTGGGAGTGCCTCATATGTGCTGCCAATGCAGCTGCACACCACAGTGTTCCACAGGGCTGCCTTATGGCCTCCAAGGTCTACTTTTCTCTTCCCTCCTCTAGCAGCAGGCTGCTTGTGTTCTCCACCTGCTGGCGACAGAAAACAACTGGGCTATGAAGTGGTAAGGAGAATTCTCTCAGAAGATTAGCTGGCTGGTTTTTGCTCATGTGCTCAGGATCTAACTGATCACCATACGTGGGGTCACGAAGGAATTTTCCCCCAGGTGAGACTGGCAGGGATTTGGGTTTTTTTGTTTTTTTTTTTAATCTTCCTCTGCAGCATGTGGGTGTGGGTCATTTCCCAGGATTGTTTGGGTGTATTTCACATTATCATTTCCCTGCCATCTCAGGCACTGGTGCACCTTGGTCCCCTCTATTTTCTGCCTGTGGCCCATAATAATCCAGTCTCCTATGGGTAATACTTTGGTCTAATTTCAGTTGCTGAGTTTAGTGTGTACGTTCTGCGTGGTGTTGGTGGCCTGTGATATACAGCAGGTCAGACCAGTTAATCTGATGGTCTCTTCTGGTTTTAAATGCTGACTCTAACTGAAGCCTCAGAGATTACTAGAAGCCTACATAAATGAGTGTTACATCATCACATGTTTTAGTGTACTATCTCCATCTGCTGGTTGAAAAAAAAACTATAATCCAAGAGTCCGGACCGGTATAAAAAATCAAAGGTAGAGAGCCTAGTTATAACTTGTGGATTCCTGGTCCACTCTGAATATCTGGTGGATAGAAAACACATCCTTTTAACTTGGAAGCTGAGCAGATTTGATGTGAAAGTCACTGAGAGATAAACAGACTTTAAAGGATATTTTATCTGATTACCAATTTCCTGAGCCATCCATTTCCCTTTATTTCTTATCTCAACTTTCATTCATTCAGCCTAATTCATAAGGATCATAAGACTTTTGTTACTTTGCCTGAAACAGACTTCATAAGTAGAAGTGGTTTTGTGACTGAAGAAGTCCTGCAATTTGCCTCAGCTCCCACCATAACTACTCTTTACAGACAAAAATAAAAAATCAGTTGGAGAATGGAGAAGTCAAGGAGAAGACATTAGATTTTATTAGACTCAAGAAAAAAAGTTATGGTTTAAGCTTAAATGTTTCTCTTTCTACCCCACTTATGAAAATACAGACACAGACTCATTTATGTGTTACTGCTTCAGCTAGAACAGACTAAGTCACAGTATGGCTCAGGCTGAACACAGATTTCAACAAGGTACTGATGCTCTTAAATTCCTTAAAGTCATAGGGCCTCCACTGTTTTATTCTTTTTAAGCTTAAGAAGTTGGAGGCCCAGATCTTTTGTGTCTTCCCCAACTCTTGTGGCTGCTGGGAGGTGATTTGGTGTCAGGGTTACTTATGCTTGTAATGGTCTCCTAGGGCTGTTAAGTCAGTAGGTGTGCCTGAGTGCAGCATGCTTCAGGCCTGTCCCCCTTCCACTCCATATGCCAGGGAAATCTTTCGATGCTCTGTCAAGGCAACTTTTTGGTTCCTCTACACTACTGCTGGAGTGCGGGTACAAGATCAGGCCCAGAAAATATGAAGTTGAATAACAAACACTGAATACATCAAGGCAATATTCACTTGAAACATTTTTCTCTACTCTTCCTGAATATCTAGGTACTTGACATTAGCTGACTAAGTTGGTCATCCAAAAACTGAGCTGCTATTTTGTTATTCTGTCTCTTTGCAAAGTCTGAGTTCCCATCCCCCAGTTACCACCAAAAACCAAAACCAAGCAACCAACCAACAAGAGGTCATTCCCCATAGGTGCTGGAACAATTTTTATGGTGGGGGTGCTAAAAGCCATTGAACAAAACTGTAAACCCTGTGTAAGATGGAAACCACTTGAAACCGGGGGTGCTGCTGCAATCCAGTACCCCTAGTTCCAGCACCTATGTCATTCCCACCAGATCAGGGTGCAAAAGCAATTCTACCAAAAAAGGCACATTATTCAAGCATAAAAGGAAAAGATCATTTCAGTAGGCAAATATTTACTGTTGAAGGTATTAATTGCAATAAGTTGTGAAAATAAATTTTAAAATAATGAAACATTGAATTTGTTTAACCCACATAACAAACCTATGTTAAAACACACACACACATATCTTTGGACTCATGTAAAATCAAAACCTAACACCAAAAAGCTATTCAAATTCTTGTTCATTCAGTGTAATCATACTGAACTGTTCATTTACACAAGTGTGCACGCACAGGAGCACATGTCTGTGTGAAATATAAAATGTGGGCCAAAACATTGTCATTTTCTGTAGCTGTAAGTAAAAACTCATCAATGAAGGTATTAATAAGACTAACATATAGAAACAGCTGATGTGCTGAAATATGTAACTGTAACAATTAACCTTCAGTCTTTTAATTTTATCTTAACTTCGGTTTGTGAGAAAAGGTACTCTCTTATGTAGTGAATGGATAAAGAATGTCAGCCTCATAACGAACAACTCTTTTCATAGCCACAAGAAAAAGGTCTTCTTAACTACATCCAGTGCCAGGAAGAAATTAAAGAAAAATAAGCAACTTTAAGTTGATATAAAAAAAAAACCAAACACTTACCCATAAGCAACTCCTGCAATGGTGCACTTCTTAAATTGCATGACATTGCAAGTCAGGGTACCAGTTTTGTCAGAAAATATGTATTTGACCTAAATGAATTTTAAAACTCATTACATTACACTCAATACATATTTCTATATTTAGTCATTCATAGCTGTTAACATACTAAACACTTTTAGCCACTTCTGCAATGAACTACTTCACTCAGTTTATTGATTATAAAAATATTTGGCTTAGAACATAAACTCTTATGAATACATTCTTGATACCTAAAATTTCATATCTGCAAAAGATAAGACATTAAGATGGATGTACAGATTGGGCTTGATTCAACACATGGAGGTATACTTCACAGTTCTATGCTCCATAGATTGCAGAAATTCCACTACTACGTGAGATCAATGGCGCAGCTAGTATAATATCCTGTGTCTGACAGGGGCCAGTGCTTCCAAATAAATTTTAAACTTATTGTACTAATATGCTTATGAGGAAAGCGTCGTTCTAATCCCAAAGCATGAATTAAAAATATGTGAGAAAAGCCAGACCAATCTCTCCTGTGTCTCAGTGACTACCTGCTGGGTCCCTGCAATGTGGAAGAGGAGGCTGCCTGATTCAAATGCAGAGGGGACAAGAGACAGATCTGTTGGGGGGGAGGGGAGAGAGAGACAGGTGGGAATGGACTGGAATAAGGAGCTAGGGAAGGGGCAGAAACTTGGATGAGAGGCTGGGGGAGGTGGAAAAGGAAAACTTGGACCGGGAGTTGCATGGGTGAGAGACTTGCATTAGCTGGATAGAGAGACTGGGACATGGAGCTGAGGGGGAGAGACTAGGGCTGGAAGCCAGGGGTGGGGAAGACTGGGAGGCAGGGAGAGAAATGGAGGAAGGGAAAGACTGGGAGCTAGTAAATGAGATTGGATGAGGAGGTGGAGTGGGGAGGCTAAGAAGCAGTGGTGTAGGGAAAAGGAGGCAAGGGGGCTGGGGTGACAGAGGGGACACATGGGATGGGGAAATGGGCAGAAAAGTCTGTGCCCTCTAGAAATACTTCCCTCCAGAGCCTAGAATGGAACCCACGATTCCTGTCTCATCACCACTCTGCTGTCAGCAATATCTGTGAAACTGACTGGAAAAATGGGCCATACATCTCTGGTTCACACAGAGGATGGATTACAACCTATTAAACCTATCAGTAGCTCTGTTAGCTCAGTAGTAGAGGGCTGTGTGGTGGATCCAAAGGTTCCCATGAGGGTGTATCAGTAGGATGCATCTGCATAATGCATATTGTATCAGGGGACTAAATTAAAGGTGCACTGGCACAGACCATGGCATTTTTTAACTTTTGAGCCCTTGAATTAGCAAACTTAATAATGTTCTTGTAATGTAGTTGTGTGTGTGCATGCGCGTGTGCGTGTGTTTGATACACACATGTGCATATTTAAAACAGGAGCTAAAATTCCTTTGTCTAAATAAGAACATATAAATGTATACGAAAAACTGTATGCCTAATAATTTAATATACGCTTAAATAATTACTATTCAGAATATACCTATTAAAAAAATCAAGACTGATAACATTTATGAAAGAATAAGACCACTCTCACATTAACAATTCAAGTAAAAACAATTGCTCACAAGTTCTAGAGTGAATCATTTCACACACTATTAAGTTACAGGAAGCAATTTGGTCTACCTGGCCAAGTTCTTCGTTGAGATTGGATGTACGAGCCATGGAAGAAGTGTCTGTAGGTTCATAGTGCATGTCTATATCCTAAAGAAAGATGTAAGTGGTTAAAAGCTAGTTTTCCATACTTTTAAAAAGATAAATTACTTAGCTTCTTTACAGTTGTTACTTATGTATAGGGTGTGACAGAATTCAATTTTTTTAATGGATATCAATGTCTATTTTTAAGCATTTTCCCTACTTTTATCGATTTAAATTCTCAATTGTGGAAAATTCTGGGGAGTGATAAACAATGGGGAAGATAGACAATATTTATTTAATGACAGAAGATGTTAAGACTCAAAAGGTTAAAGCTTTATAAACATTAACTCGCAAATTGTCAACATCATATGTCAAAACATACAAAGCCCTAAATAAAACCCTAATAAGTTCTCATGCAGCATTTTTCTTACTTTGCTTATCTGTAAATTTATTATTATTATTATAGATGGAAATATTTTTGTCACCTAGTATGTATACAGTGAAATTGAAGTTTACTGACATTTAACAATAAATATCTAATCCTTCCAAGCCTATAAATATAGTCTCTGACCAATGTATTGAACCCGACTATAAATTATCTATTTTTATGTCATCTATTTCAGCTGAAAAACCTGCAGAGACAATCAGGTCAGTACAAAGAGTCTCCTGAAATAGAAGTATGTTTTCAGCTTTTAAACTAATTTAATGACTTATGCTACACTTTAGAGACAGTTTTTATTCAGATGATTTTAGTGATCAGTATATGTGACAGTAACTGTATCAATATATCTAAAATAGGTACCACTGAAAATAAAAAAAGAAAACCACGTTAGAGTATCGACTTTTCCACTATATTTCTTAGATTTAGAATGTATAACACAGCAAGGCATTTACACATTGTACTAAAGGTAAATATTCCCTGAAAAAAAATATATTGAAATGGAGTTTAGATTGAGAGTACATATCAGTAATTTAGAGTGAAATATATGACAGGGATGTTATAATTATTAAAACAAAAACAAAACCCAAAACATTATTAAGTAAAAAATATCAGAGTTAAGTTTAAACTTAAAAAAACTGAAACACATTAAAATATGGAAATGCCCTGTTAAGACTCCTAAATCATCTTAATTGTCCTGTACTGATTATGTGCAAAAGCCTTACGGTTATGTTTAAGGCATTTTAATGTTTGTAGTCTTATATTGGACTCAACTGATTTTTAAAAGACACATATTCTCTCTCTCTCTTTTTTTCCCCTCTCATGGTGTCACCACAGTGGACTCAACCTTAACTCTGCCTAACTAGGAATTTCCAAATTGTAACCTGTTTGGATTTCTTGTGTGTGTGCTGGTCATCACCTTAACCATTTTGCTTAAATGTTTTAATTCCTTTCCCCAATCTCTGTCAGTTTTTGTCTTTCAGAGTTTAAGATATTCAAGGCAGCCACTGCATTTTGTCCCCCTTTCTTGTTGCACAATGCTTGTAACATTTTGGCACTAACATAAAATGAACCAACAGAAATATAATAGTTGATAAATTACAGAAAAGTTTGTTGTTTTTTGATCTACATACAAATCTCAAATATTCAACCGCACACACACATTAAATACACACACACACACACACACACTTACTTATTTTACACATCACATCTCTCTCTCACACATTTATTTTTACATATTTGACCAAAGAAAAGGATCATGCAATTTGCATGCCCACAGCTAGAATTTTTCTTTCAGTTCCAGGCACCTTATTTTCAAAAAGATTCAAACCAAAGGGAGGTCAGTGAAGAGAAACAAAATCAAGGGCTGAACTTAAACAAATAAGAGTAAAAGAGCAAAAGCCTATAACTTGTCCAAGAGATTATTAAAAGGGGGCATAATGGTCTATGCATATTTCGAGGTAAGCACCAGAAGGGAGAGAATTTATTTATGGTGGTACCAGAATGTATAATCAGAAGAAAGTGAATGAAATTAAGAGAGAAAATTTAGGCTGAATATTAGAAAAACTTCATGAAAAAGATCTATTAGACCATGGAATTGTTTTTCCAGGGGGGTCTAATCAAAGCCGTATTGCCTGGAACATTTAAAAATTGGAAAGAACAAAACACTGGACAATGTGATGCAGGAAAAAATCCTGAGTTTGCAAGGAAGTACTAAATGATCAAGTATTTCAGGTTTCCATGATACTGTAATTAGTACTGCATGCTTTAAAATGTGGACTTACATGCAACAAGAAAAATGAAGAGAAAAAGATTTTTATTATAGAAATGAACTGCCTATCATGATTCACAAACAAGTGATAGTATTTGGTTTTAGAAATCAGTGTAAGCCACAATAAATGTCATATTTACCCAATTTATGAAATATGCCTGGATAAATTTAACGACTTCTAATGTAACCAACAAGCTGATTGGAATGAGATTATTGAAGAGAATGATAAAGGTCAAGAAATTCAGTCCAAAATTGTTAGCTCCACCATCTGTTAAAATAAAAGAAAGCACTTGTAAAATTAAACACTGTTTTGGTTAGGCAACCAACAGATAACATTTTCACAGCCACATTTGTTGGCTTTTGTAATATACAGATAGAAGTTCTTTAGGTATTTTGAGAAGTTACTATGGTAATACCCCTTCCTAACCCATATTGTAAGGCTGTAAATTACATGGAAGATATGGGTTTAGTTGTGATCAAATGCAGTTTTAATTTACATAATTTTTCTCCAACTTTTAAAAAGCAGATTACCTGATTTTTTGCTCTTTAGATATATCCTTACATTTTTGCATGTGCTTTGTAGGGAAGATCAAACCAGTCTGAATAAAGTAAGAACCAACTGAACCTTTACTCTAAATATGAACTTTCTAAATTTGAGAATTTTTTTTAAAAAGTGAGAATTGTGGGAGGGGAAAGAACACTTCCTAATTCCTTCTCTACACATCCTCACTCCTCCAGTAGTTAAAGGTAAAGTAGCAAGATACTATAAGATAAGATATCTTCATGGTTTTTACAGAAGGCACAGAAGCATGATTTTACCAAAAATCTCACAAAGAAGCATGTTTACATGACATTTCAAAGTTGATTCCTAAATCAAACAGGTTTGGGATAGGCTTCCATAAACACATTTCTGGATACAAAGTCCAAACTTTGACTTGCATCCACCAGCAGTTCATTATCTATTTACATTATTAAAAATCAACATGCCTAACCTCTTCCACAATATAATTTGCTTATTTCCATATATGCACACAAAGTCTAGAACAAGAGTGTGAAATGTAACTAAGGGCTTGTCTTCACTACGGGGTCAGTTGACCTAAGTTATGCTACTCCAGCTACGTGAATAATGTAACTGGAGTTGACATAGCTTAGGTCAACTTAGCCCGGTGTCTTCAGCGCGCTGCGTTGACAGGAGATGCTCTCCAGTCTACTTTCCTTACTCTTCTCAGAGAGCTGGAGTACTATCGACCAGAGAGCACTCTGCTGTCAATTTAGTGGATCTTCATTAGACCCGCTACATTGATCCCCCCCGCAGTGAAGACCAGCCTTAACTGACTAACAGTTTTACACTACTTTTCCCTTTTAAACAGTTCCAATGATTAGCTATATTTAGACAAATACTAGAAATGAACTTTTGAAATTAATTTTCCAAAAGAGTTTTTACAGATACCGGACACCACTTTTTACTCACCCATTTATAATCATGCTCACCACTATGTCAGAGCTCCACAGCAGTGGTCAGTCTCTTTGAATCCAAAAAAATATGAATCTGTCTTTAACAGGATGATGATGCAGTGAAGCCGCAGTAGCGCAGGCAGCGGCAGCAGAGACACGGCTGCGCTGTGCAGAGCACAAACCAACCTGAAAATGGTTGGTACATACTCGGCACAGCTCAGTCATGCCCCTGCTGCCACTGCCCATGCTACTGCGGCTATGCTACTATTTAACCTTGCACTCTTATTGAGCTACCTTGAGTATGTGTACATGAGCAGGGGAATCACTCCCATAATTCATAGTGCAGTGTAGCCTTATAACACTTTAAGATCTCCATCTTTCTCAGAAGCAGCTGATACGAGTACTGTGCCAGAGGCAAGATGTATGTAAAACAGCTCAAACCTCTTCAGAAACAAAGAGCAACTCTTCTTAACCAGTTCTGTTGCAGTACAGTTGCCATGTCCTGAAAATTCACAGAATCCACAGAAGTAGAGGAAGAAGCAGCAAGCAGAAGAACACAAAGAAGTATGAGGTGATGGCATAAACACCATAATCTGTTCTTGTTCCTCTGTTCTTCCTCCTTCTCAATTCCTGGAAAGCTCTCAAGAGAATATTCCATTAATAAGCTAGATATTCTGGGGTGTTTTGGAGATGGAAATCTGGATTCTAATTTCAGTTCTAATATGCATTCTTTGCGAAAATCACCTTTTACATAATCAGGGTCATGTGGCACTTTGGAGCTGCATGTTCCAGCCTATACAAAGCTGACCATTCAAGCATACTATAGCTCCAGACAGCCAAAGTAGTAGTCCTGAATCAGGAAACTCAGAGCCAGAAAGTAACAGCAACCAAAAAGGAAGAAGATCCTATTCATCTTTCCAGGATGTTTTATGAGTGGATAAGATTCACAGATTTGAGTTCCAAAATCATGATTCATGGATCCTCTAGATATACTCATCTCGTAACTTGTCTTTGGAGCCAATGGAAGGGCTGTTTTAAGCAGCTCTGTCACAAACATCCATACTGGGGAATGCATGAGACTATATTGGTCACAGGCCTTTGAACATTGACTCAATGCTTGCTTGCTTGCTTGCTTGCTTAAAACGTAACTTGCTTAAAACCAACATTTTTATTGATCAGAACAAGGGCTGCCTGAACCCAGATCACTTTCTGTAATATGGAGGCACGAGTTCCTGGATTTGGAGAACTGCTTATGTACATCTCAGCTTAAAAACATTTTGAGCAGTTTGTTCTCTTCTTCTTCAATACAATGGAGAAGGAAATCAAGGTAACTGTAAACCCAAACTCATCCTAAACACGAATGAATGGCTTCTTGGTGACTCATGTCAAAACTTAAGAGCTTGGCTTCAATTTACGATCCAGTAATTTCTTTATTGGCAGAGACAAATCTTAAGTGCTATACTTTGACTTCAGATCCAAGGACTTTGGATTCAAAGTCAGGTGCTTCAAAGGAAGAGGAGGAAGAAGAGGGTGTCAACTCGCTACGATGAATTGAAGTCTTGCTGCCCTGGTTTCCTTGCTGGGGTCAGTCATGCTAGATGCCTACTAAAGGAGAGTCTGGAGCACATATGATTGAGCATCTGCTGCATCACAAAGGCTTCCTTTAGATCTAGTTCCCTTGTTGACATCAGCTATGCTGACTCATTGCTCATGGAATTGAAGGCTCAAAGGCTGTCAGTACGTCATGCATGTTTCAGCTGTCCACTAAAATGTGTCATAGGGCTTCCTACAGACCTATTTCTTTCCTCTCTCCTTCAACAGCAGCCTGTTAAAAGACCATCCTTATGTGACTGAGACAAACAACTGAAAGCTGAGATACAATCAGCCCCTCATATGGAAGGGTATGATGTAGCATAAAGCCACAACTTTACTTACTGGGGGAAGGAAAGTATATGTTAAGGGTCAGAAAGAGGTCAGCATGGGGGAGAGGGGGCAGAGAAGATTTCAAGTTGCTCCTTAACAGACCCTTGAAAGATGGTAGAAGCAAAAATACCAGCTTCCCTTCCTGGGGTGAATTCACCATTCATTAAC
The DNA here is from genome assembly GCF_965152275.1 of Natator depressus. NCBI lineage: Eukaryota > Metazoa > Chordata > Testudines > Cheloniidae > Natator > Natator depressus. The sequence continues at coordinate 94,850,520 of NC_134237.1, read as the reverse complement.
TTAGCAAGAGGCTCAAATGGCCAGGAAACACTTTACACCAGCTTTGATATATCTATAATCAATATATACAGTAAATAAAGATGGATAATGTTATAAAATCAAGATGAATGTTTTACTGTCCTATTTTTCAATTATGGAACTTATGCAAGTATCATCTGGACAACAAAATATTTAATACAATTATTTTAGTGCTTACAGTTTAGATTGAGATACCAGTCCCTTTGGCCATGCCTTCGATTCCATATAGCTGAGCCAATAGAACAGATTAAAGACATGGCAATAAGAATGCAGAACAAAATCAAGATCTGAATATTTGTAATTCGTTCCACATTGGATAGTTTAAGAGGCGGGCTTGTTGAATTCTGTGAAACACAAGAAAATTGTAAAAAATAAGTAGAAAATGAGGTACATGTGTAGTTCTCCAATATTTTCAAACTATCTTGTTGTGTCTTTTTCTACACATTTCTCTGAAGAGATATACTGCATAATATTGGCATAAATTGCATAATATGTATCCTTAGCATTATATCTGATCTTAGAGAACAATTGTAATAGCAGCTATTAGTAAAATGTAACGTTACAAAAAAATCACCTCAGTACAGAAGAAACTTGCTTACAAACACCAAGGGTGGAGAAATCCATTTCAAATGACTGAACTTTGCAAATTGGAAAATGAATAAATGATAATGCATCACTAAACTGAATGCATTCATTTATTTTGACAACTACAGATCAGTTGTGATAGTCAAAATAATACCAGGAAAAAAAACCCCTGATATTTGGGGAGGTTGACATTTCCCCCTACCCCCTCCCCATAACTTACAAATGAATTAATATCACACTGTCTTCATAAAAGTATTCTTCCTTCTATGCTGTGAGGAAGGCATGCAATAAGACAGTTTAGAAAGCAGTCATAAAATCATTCAAAGGTTATCAGGCAAACTACAGTGATCCAGATTGATAAAAAATGCCATTTTAAATATACATTTAAAAAGAATAAGAACATGCCTGCAACTGAAAAAAAAAAAAACATTTTTCCAAGGATAAATGCTTGGTAACATTCTATGTAACCAACAAAAGAAATATATCTTGATTTTACTCAGTCTAACTCACAAAAAAAGCAGCTTTGCTACAAATAGACTATATTTTAACTATTACCTTGAAGCCAACAGTAAAATAGACAGATCTTCGGGTCTCTTTAACTTAAAACATTTTTAAAGACAAAGAGTAAAGATGGCTTTTGTGTAACAATAATGGTATCAAAACCTAACAAAACAGAGCATTTATGAAATATCCACATTTAAATGACAAACCTGCATGAGTTTTGTATCATGTCCAGTATACACAACTATTCCATGAACCCACTGGGTATTTCTTAGTTGAGCTCCTCGTAGAAGAATTTGGTCAGGTCCCAGTGGAACAGTACTGGAAGGAAGCAATTTTATATTTTATCAGTATAAAATAACTCATCACTTTACGAGGAATAAAAGTAACCGGCAGCCAGTAGTCATCACAATGTATGAGCTAAATTTTCAAAAGAAACTAGTCATTTTCAGTGCCTCCCTTGAAACACATTAAAGCAGCCTAATTTTCAAAGGGCAGGTGCTCAGCACTAACTGAATAAAATCAGACCTCTGTTAAGCATCTCAGGTTGAGCACTGCAAAACTTAGGGATTCACAAAATCACTCATCATTTCTTAAAATATTGGCTCTGTCACTAAATACAGGACTATTAAATGGGCATTTTGAAAGTAACACTTATTATAATTTTTTCTTTATTTTGTATAATATCATGAGGAATATCTTCAGAGAAGGAGTCGTGTATTTGTAAACTGAAATTCATCCTCTCAAGAATTTCATTTTACAAATTAATTCTTAAATGAGTCCAATCATTTTCTTTGAAGTATCCCATTTTAGGCCATTCCACCAACAGCATATCAAACAAACAAACAACCCTTATACACATGATCCTATTAAAAATGTAAAGTAACCTGATTTTTAAAATTTTTTGTATGTTCTTTACTTAGGGATAGCAAAACAAGCTGACATTATCTGTATCAGTTAAAGTATGTACTTCAGCTCAATAGCATTCTTCATAAAGCAGCACTTTGTACATTAGAAATATACAGATTTTTGCTAATTTATATTTGAGACCATTTGGATTTAGTTTGGGGTTCTCAACCTTTTTCTTTCTGAGGCACTCCAACATGCTACAAAAACTCCATGGCCCCTCTGTGCTACAACAACTGTTTTTCTGCATATAAAAGCCAGGGTTGGTGTCAGGGGGTAGCAAGCAGGGCAACTGCCAGGGCCCAACACCACAGGGGACCCTGCAAAGCTAAGTAGCTAAGGCTTCAGCTTCAGCCCCGGGTGGTGGGGCTCGGTGCCCTGGGCTTTAGCTCTTCTGGTTGGGTTTCAGCTTTCTGCCTCGGGCCCCAGTGAGACTAATGCCAGCCCTGCTTGGCAGCCCCCCTGAAACCTACTCACGACTCTCCAGAAGGCCCCAGGTTGAGAACTGCTGATTTAGATGTCTGATATGACATATGCCATAGCTCAGGCTCCTAGTAAAACAGAAAATTTGTTACCTGATTATGTTTTTTTATGGGACTAATATCTTCCCCAATCTCTTCACCTTTCCTTTTTGCAAATACTAGATGCAATTCAGACTTGGCAATGAGGTGGCCCCCTAACTTCAGATGAGTACCTCCACAGCCGTTTGGAATCAGTAAATTAATAGTAGAGTATAAATAAACTTGTTAATGACAATGCCTTAGTACTCTGGTTTATATATGATACTTTGACCCTGTGAAAACTATTGTACAGATACTCCAATAATTTACATGGGGTGGGGAAGACTGAGAAGGAGGTCAACCTCAGTAAGGGAATCAGCAAGTAACAAATTTTCCATTGTGGATCCTGACCTCTCCTCTTCCCCAGTCTGAAATGTTTGAGATACAGAGAGACAGCAAGTAAGGAAAAATTAGTAAGGAAGGAAAGAGAAGTAAGACAGAGAGAAGCATGTACCCCTTTTCCCTAAAATTAAGGGTAATAACAGTAAATTACTTTGGAACCTCCACTTGGAGCACCTTCATGCTAAAGAATATTTCTTCTAGGAAATGATGGTCAAGCTGTAGTGCTTCTTAAAATAGTGTTTATAAATGAGCAGGGGGCAGCTTTGTAGTCGCTAACAAATTTTCTGCCCAGGAGACTGTTGTGGAGCATGTTTTCTGATCCCTTCTGGAACCTTTTTTCCCCTTGATTAAAAAAATCAGTGATATAGCTCTTCTTCCACATAGCTTTGGAGCATTTGGATACTTTCAAGCCCAGACACTTGGTTGAAAGAAAGTGAATGAGGACATTTTCTTCTTGAACTGATGTAAAATTTAACTGCTCTTCTCATACCTAGCATGTGCCATGCTTTGTCTTTCAAATGTTGAGATCTTGCAGACCCTATCCTCATGGAAGATACAGTTAGACTCATACTTTTCAAGAGCAGAAATTTTGGAGACTTTTCTTCCCAGCATCATTACCAGCAGGAAGTATGTCTTTATGCAAAGGAACTACATGAAATTATATATCGTATGTTCAAATGGATGGGGCATGAGATCTCGTAGCACTGCAGGCAGATCCAAGAGAAGAAATATACACCTAACTATTGATTTGGATGAACAGCCTGCCCTAGGCAACCTCAGTGCTATAACTGCTCTACCAGAGACTTGGATAAGCCTGTGTGTAGAATACTGTTTACTGCAGAAATATGAGCTATGATGGTGGTAAATCTAGCCCATCCTTTAAAAAAAATCTTGTAATGCCCATTTTCCTAGGTGATCTTTCTATTCTGACAGCAATAGAAGAATTGTGTCCAAACAGTTGCATACAACCATAGTGTGAAAGACCTGAATGAGGCTAAGAGAATATCTATTTCTTTAGAGGAGAACCCATGTTGATTTATATATGCCATAGTCATCACATCTAATTCAACCAGGACATGCTCCATTCTCAGGTGATCTAGGAAGTCCTGAAGATCCAACCTTACTGCTCTCACTTCTAGAAAGTTCATGCTATGCAGTCTCTTTGATTCCATTCCCTTTACATTGTGGCAGCCCAAATGTTTCCTGCATCCTTAGAGGACGGTATCTATGTTCACGATTTTGGGGTCCGGACTACAAAAGGAGGATTTTTTTTTCACCACGAGATTCCTACTGCCACCAAATGAGGAATCAAATCATTCTGGATTGTATGTTCAGTTTCCCTTGCATCACTTCATTTTGCATCATCAGAAATATCTGACAGGTTTCAGAGTAGCAGCCGTGCTAGTCTGTATCTGCAAAAAGAAAAGGAGTACATGTGGCACCTTACAGATTTATTTGAGCATAAGCTTTCGTGAGCTACAGCTCACTTCATCGGATGCATTCAGTGGAAAATACAGTGGGGAGATTTATATACACAGACAACATGAAACAATGGGTGTTACCGTACACACTGTAACGAGAGTGATCAGGTAAGGTGAGCTATTACCAGAAGGAGAGCAGGGGGGAAAAGCCTTTTGTAGTGATAATCAAGGTGGGCCATTTCCAGCAGTTGACAAGAACGTCTGAGGAACAGTGAGGGGGATAAACATGGGGAAATAGTTTGTGTAATGACCCATCCACTCCCAGGCTTGAATAAAGACTAAGTTAATTGTATCCAGTTTGCAAATTAATTCCAATTCAGCAATCTCTCATTGGAGTCTGTTTCTGAAGTTTTTTTGTTGAAGAATTGCCACTTTTAGGTCTGTAATCGCGTGACCAGAGAGACTGAAGTGTTCTCCGACTGGTTTATGAATGTTATAATTTTTGACATCTGATTTGTGTCCATTTATTCTTTTACGTAGAGACTGTCCAGTTTGACCAATGTACATGGCAGAGGGGCATTGCTGGCACATGATGGCATATATCACATTGGTAGATGTGCAGGTGAACGATCCTCTGATAGTGTGGCTGATGTGTCCTATGATGGTGTCCCCTGAATAGATATGTGGACACAGTTGGCAATGGGCTTTGTTGCAAGGATAGGTTCCTGGGTTAGTGGTTCTGTTGTGTGGTGTGTGGTTGCTGGTGAGTATTTGCTTCAGGTTGGGGGGCTGTCTGTAAGCGAGGACTGGCCTGTCTCCCAAGATCTGTGAGAGTGATGGCTCATCCTTCAGGATAGGTTTTAGATCCTTGATGATGCGTTGGAGAGGTTTTAGTTGGGGGCTGAAGGTGATGGCTAGTGGCGTTCTGTTATTTTCTTTGTTAGGCCTGTCCTGTAGTAGGTGACTTCTGGGTACTCTTCTGGCTCTGTCAATCTGTTTCTTCATTTCAGCAGGTGGGTATTGTAGTTGTAAGAATGCTTGATAGAGATCTTGTAGGTGTGTGTCTCTGTCTGAAGGGTTGGAACAAATGCGGTTGTATCGTAGAGCTTGGCTGTAGACAATGGATCATGTGGTGTGGTCTGGATGAAAGCTGGAGGCATGTAGGTAGGCATAGCAGTCCGTAGGTCTCCGGTATAGGATGGTGTTTATGTGACCATCACTTATTAGCACCGTAGTGTCCAGCAAGTGGATCTCTTGTGTGGACTGGTCCAGGCTGAGGTTGATGGTGGGATGGAAATAGTTGAAATCATGGTGGAATTCCTCAAGGGCTTCTTTTCCATGGGTCCAGATGATGAAGATGTCATCAATGTAGCGCAAGTAGAGCAGGGGCATTAGGGGATGAGAGCTATCCTGAAAGACGACCCATCACTCTCACAGATCTTGGGAGACAGGCCAGTCCTTCCTTACAGACAGCCCCCCAACCTGAAGCAAATACTCACCAGCAACCACACACCACACAACAGAACCACGAACCCAGGAACCTATCCTTGCAACAAAGCCAACCTATTTCTACTAACAATACCTTCACAAAAATTAAGGGCTTGACTGGAATATGAAAAGAAGTTTCTGCCAGATCTACCAATGTTAGCAGAGCTGCTGAAGAGACTGAATGCTGTGACAGAAGTTAAAGTCTCTATCCTGAATCCTGTCTTCTTCATTAATCAGTTCAGCCTTAAGAGGTTTACGACTATATGGACTCTTCCTCATCTTTTTGTTACTATGAAGAATATGGAACAGAATCCTGATCATCTTCTATAAACAGATTCTATTGCTTTTAGATGTAGGAGGTGCAAGATCTCCATCAGGATGATTTTATGTTTCTCATAATCTCTCAACATTGAAGAGGGTATAAAGAAAGGATGTGGAGGAGCCTAGAACTCCAGAGGACATCTGTGCTACATTTTCTTTTGTACTTACCTGAATGAAATACATTGAGAAGTGGGATATCCTGCCTCTTAGATCTATTTCTGGACAGAGGCAGATTCTTTGCAATCATACTGTTTGAACTGGAAGACAGATTTGGAGTCATTCCCTGAGCTGAGTTTTCCTCAATTGTTTCAGACCCTGGTCTTAACTATAGAATAACAGGAGTCCCTTCTCTCTCTCTCTCTCTCTCTCTGTCCCATACTTTTATTCTGCATATTAATGAAGGGAACTTCTGCCTTTGTAAGATGTCTTGTTATCGTTCTTGAACTTGGATTTAAGAGCAAACTCTTTGATTTGTATGTGTTAAATACTACTTCACCAAGCTTCACCTTGAACACGAAAATTTTGAGCCACAAAGGATTTGCTTTGAATAGTTAACAATTGTTGAGGTCTTAAGCCAGAGTTGGGGTCTGACCACTAAGTTAGTAGCCAGACATTTCACTGGCAGCCTCATGGGGTCCATGAATTCATTCATTGTAATTGTAGTAGCTAAGGATATTTTCTTAAGTACTGTATATCATTTGTCCTGTTTCTGGGGGTTAAGTTTTTTAGGTCTCTTCAACAGGACACAGTGGCTCTAGCAAAGCACATTGTTTCCAGTGGGCTGGAAGGCTGCTGAAGAAGCTTTGAAGTCACTTCTAACTGGAGCTTCTACCTTCCTGTCTAGAGGATTATTTAAGATGAAATCCATTCCCATCAACCTGCCTCTTTGCCAGGGTTGAAACTACTGCATTGATACTTGGGAGGATGAAGGATGAACCTTTGGGTTCTAAGATCCTGTAGAATTTCAGGGCTTAGTGACCAACACTTTTTCCTTATCAAGCATTTCGTATTCCTAACTAATGCTCATCAAAGGAGAGATGAAGAGGGATGGTAAAGTTGTTTTAGTTTTGGATAATAGGTATTTGCTTGTAATTTTAATCTCCTCATCCTATTTCTCTGGCCAGATTTTAATGGTGGCCACCCTCTTACTCATCATGGTTTCAAATATGTCTGGGTGAAGAACTTTGCAGGAGAGGCTAGTGGGTTTCCTCCTAAAGCTAGCTTGGAGTTTTCTTGACCCAAAGCCAAGAGCTCCCCCACTTCTTTGAGAGAAGAGCCAAAGCTCATGGAAGTTGAAAAAGATCTGCAGTGCTTTTTACCTTCTTTTGCCTTTTTTGCGGGGTCACCCAAGTCAGGTCACTGGCCTCTTTTCTGTTGTTCCCTTTTGGGTTTTACCCCACTAGGTAATGGCACATCATATCATCTGATACATAAGTGGAGGGAAAATGTAAGGAAGCATCCCCAGAGAGTCCAGATCTTATGATTGGGAAGAAAGGAAGGGAGAAAATATGCCATGTACCTTCTAAGTGATTCAAACACCCTCTTTTTAGAATCTGGGGTGCATCTCCCTTTATAGACTGGCCTGCGGACAGTTTTGACTTACCCCTGACAAATTTTTGATTGACGCAGTATTTTGCCAAATCCCAAGAACTGAAGAGGGCTGACTTGTGCAAGTGTCTTCATTGGAGTACTGCTGGTTAAAAGAGGATTCAGAGGTCTCAACAAGCCATCAGACTTTGAGACCCATCCTGAGGCATATTCAGGGTCCAAAGAGTGGAGTGATTGTGGTGGAGCTCAACTTCAGAGGCTACTGAGAGGATTTCCTTGTCAGTTGGAGCACCTCTTAGCTCTTGCCTTTTCCCTCTTTGGCTTGCTTTAGTACAGTGGGAGAACAAACAGAAAGGAGGAGCCCAGTGGGAGATTTTATTCAGGGACTAGAGTCCCTTAAATTTCTGTTTTTTAAAGGAGAGGAGAAAATGGGGAGAAACATTTTGATAACTGATGCTCCCAAATCAGCTTTAAAAAGGTAGGATTGTAACTGATAACGTGGGAACACCAAACTGTCACTCCGGTTACCCTATCAGAGGCACAGAATCTGGCACAAAAGCAAAAGGGGCCTGACCAAAGCCTTAAAGCTGGTGGACAAGTCTGACCTACTTCTAGTATTTGCAGGAAGAAGTACAATGCAAATTTCTTACAGTGGGGAAGAGGACAGGATCCAGAAAAAAAACTGTTTACCTTTAATTCTTGTTCTCTGAAGGTACATATTACACTAGAGCCACACTTTTGGGACTATCCTTTTGCACAAAAAGCTTGTTCCAAAAACTCCAAAATTAAATTTCTGAAATATTATATCGCTTTACCAGCAGATGGCATGCTCCTACATGCTGTTGAGGCATAACAGCCAGTAGCACTTTCAACATTCTTTTTAAGCCAAATTAAAAAATTTCAATGAAATTTAGAACAAAAATACACTTTTTTCCTAACAGGAAAGAGGATGGATGTGTGGATCTATTATAATTATTACCTTCAGAGAAGAATTGTAGGTAAGTGTTTTGCTCTTCTTTAATGACAAGTAAAGTAGAATTATAACAGATCCACACTCTTGCAACTGAAAACTCCAGGAATGCATCTGTAATAAATTAGTAAATAAAAATGATATATAAACAAAAAAATGCTAAAAATTGATTACAGGATCAAAAAAAACAAAAACAAAAAACAACAACCAAACCAAAGTTCTTAAACAAAACACATATTATCACTAAATGTAAACAGGAAAAATATTGTATACAGAGCAATAAAATACCTCTCCAACTTTCAACTACAGAAATAGAGAGAGCCTATAAAATAAGACTTGGGGGATACAGAACTGGGCTACTCTGAACATAGAGGTTCATTTTGTCACACTAATAAGCCAAACTTGTTTTTACACCACAACAGACTCTATACAACGTTTTGTAAGCATCAGGTATCTTGAGAACTCCCATGAAGCTACTCTGCAAATCTGGGTATTGAAACCACACTTAGGCTGTCTATCTTTAGATAAATACCTGATGAGTAACAATGGAAAATCAGGCAGACATTCAGACAGTTCTCTTGAACACAATTTGACTTAATGTGTTCTTGTCAAATTAAACAAAAATGTATATGTACATACTAAATGTATATGTACATACCATTCCAGACACAAGCTAAGAGACCTTTTTACATCCAACTTGTAGAATAAAGACTCCCCAACTAAAGCATGAGGGAATGGAAGAGATTAGCAGGATGAGTGATTAAGATAGATTTCAAAAATCATCTTTGGAATGAATTTATAATTAGCATTGCTTTATATTTATATTATTAGCATCTGAAAGTTGCTTACTATGTGACCTAAAGTTCCAGGCATCACAAATATAACCTTTTACATTAGAATCTCAGTTGAAAAGGAAACTATGTTAGCTGATCTCAGAGTAACAGCTGTGTTAGTCTGTATTTGCAAAAAGGAAAAGGAGTACTTGTGGCACCTTAGAGACTAACCAATTTATTTGAGCATAAGCTTTTGTGAGCTTATGCTCAAATAAATTGGTTAGTCTCTAAGGTGCCACAAGTACTCCTTTTCTTTATGTTAGCTGAGGAAGGACTCAGCTATTTGTACCACAATTCAAGAGATTTAACAATAGGTTTCAAAATATATTGAAATGTTTTACTCAGATGTTTACATACCCATGCCCATCTAGTCTGATATTTCCAACAAAATCATACAGATGTCGATTTGGGCTTTCACATTCAATTCTCCCCAAAAGTATCATCAAACTGTCAATGTCTTTTATATCCGATGTCAATGGCAAACCCTGTAAACAAAGTTTGTTGTAACACTATATTATAAAAGTAATTTACAACAAACAAAATATAAAATAATAAGTTAACCTATATATTATACAATAAATTGTCTAGCATTGCACACATTGCACAACAGGGGAAGGGAGCTCAGCAGAATGATATCAGAGAGCACAGGCACAGCTCTTGGCCAGTAATTATGGTAGCACTATCCTCTTGAAAGAGATCTGGATGAAAGATAGAGTCATAACCCCAAACAAACATCCATCCACACCAGGCAGCGGAGGTGCCCCAGTATGGAGGAGAATGCTTTCCGCATCCTTCAAAAGGCTGATAGATCTGCATCATGTTCTCTTTCTGACTCTTAAGAGAAATTCTGGGGTAGTCAGGCTGTCACTCATGTGCAGCCCTCCTTCACCATGCTTTCCCTCTCCAAAAAAAGCAAGACAAGGCTTAAGAAGTCACAGTCTGGCTCTATAGCTTGGAATACATAATATAAATTGTTTAAAATTTATTACCATGGCATTAGTTTCTAGAATGAAGTAATATATGTACAGTATACACTGAAAATTTGATTGATACCTTTATATTTAGGAAGCTTTTCTACATACATACAACAGACTATGACGCTAATGAAATTCAATGAAGACAAAGGTAAGGTGCTATACTTAGGGAAGAAAACCCAAATGTATAAATACAGAATGGGGGATAACTGGCATGGCAGCAGCACTGCTGAGAAGGATCTGGGAGTTGTGGTGGATCACAACCTCAGCATGGGTCAGCAATGCAATGTTGTTGCAAAAAAAGCAAATGCTACTTTAGGTTGCATTAACAGAGGCATAGCATGCAAGTCACAGGAGGCGACATTACCGCTCTATTCAGCACTGGTTAGGCCTTGGCTGGATTACTGTGTCTAATTTTGGTCACCAATGTATAGAAAGGATGTAGATTAACCAAAAGGGATCCAGAGGTGACATAGATGATCAAAGGAATGGAATGCAAGCCATAAGACCAAAGACTGGGGAACTGAGTATGTTCAGTATGAAAAAGCGGAGATTAAGGGGACAGGACAGCAGCGTTCAAATACTTGAAAGGCTGCCATAAAGATGGAGAAAAGTTGTTCTCTCTTGCCACAGAGGGAAGGACAAGAGGCAACGGGTTCAAACTACTGCACAGCAGATTTAGATTAAATCTCAGGAAAAACTTCCATATTGTAAGAACAGTAGAACAATGGAACAGACTGCCTAGGGAGGTTGTGGAAGCTCCTTCACTGGAGGTTTTCAAAAGGAGGCTGGATACCCACCTGTCTTGGATGGTTTAGACCAGTGGTGGACAATCTGCACCCTGTCAGAGTAACCCGCTGCGGGCCGCGAGATAGTTTGTTTATATTGACCTTACGCAGGCACGGCCGCCTGCAGCTCCCAGTGGCCGAGGTTCCCCGTTCCCGGCCAATGGGAGCTGCGCGAAGCGGCAGCCAGCACGTCCCTATGGCCCGCGCCACTTCTCACAGCTCCCATTGGCCAGGAATGGCGAACCGCGGCCACTGGGAGGTGCAGGCAGCTGTGCCTGCGAACGGTCAATATAAATAAACTATCTCGCAACCCGCCAGCGGATTATCCTGACAGGCTGCATGCGGCCTGTGGGCCGCAGATTGCCCACCATTGGTTTAGACACAACAAATCCTGCACCTAGGCAGGGGGTTAGACACTAAATAACCCTTGCAGTCCCTTCTAACCTTATGATTCTATTTCTATAAATTTCAAAATCTCATAATTTGATCTCTAGATTACCTCAGCTGCTTACACACAGCTTCAACTATCATTTGTGTAGAGGTGACTCAACTATCTCTCCACTCTTGCACTCTCTTTTTTCAATCTCAAACTCAAAGTAACTAAAAGTGAACCTCAAATCTTTTCGTATCAAATTCTCTCCATTACTTCCTTTCTTCGCTATTGTTGTTAACTTCATTCTCCTAATCACACAAATTTACAATCTTTGTGTCACATTATCTAAATTCCTCCATCTCACCACATTTCCATACTGCCAACAATTCCCTTCCTCTTTCGCTAAAAAATCTCAGTAATCTGACACTACCTTTCTGACCCTCTAGTCAAAATTCTTGTCTTTGTGTTGATCATCCCCTACATCACTACTGCAATTTTCTCACTATCTGTTCACGCTTATCATAGTCACCTTCAAGGCTCAACTCTGTTCCCCTCCTCTCGTTACCCATACATTTTGTATCACAAGTGCCTTTGTAGCCTACTGCTAACTTTTTATCTTTATGCTTTTTTCCACATTATCCTTTAAGCCTGGGGGTGAAATTTTCAGAATTGCCTAAGTGACTTAGAAGCCTAAGTCCCATATAAAAAGCAATTTAGATACTCAATGAGACTTAGGCTTCTGAATGCCCATGTTATTTTTGAAAATAGAACTTAGGGCCTAAAAATCTTTAATATCTGCCCCTTAAGCTCCTAAGTCACTTTTGGGCTTTTGAACATTTTTACTCACTAACAGCCACTGAACTTCTTTACATTCAAATCCCTCTTTAACATTCACCACTCTGTAAAATCTGTCACATTTAAGCCTCCTAAAATATTATTTCATATATTTCTTAACAAACAGCAGTACATCCTTATATTGAAATAACTGTACACAGAAAGAAGACAATCAGATATTTAAAGTATCTGTAAATAATATATTGAAAACATACACATTCTTACCTGTCGAATTTTTAGGTTTGTTTCACCATCTAAATTTGATGTTTCAATGTAGCACATGGCTTGTGGCTCACTTATTTTAGAAAAAAATAAAGCAATTATCTTTTAATATATCACAGTAACAAATATAATAATTTATTGACATGTAAAAGCTTTCTGTAATCTCTTAACATATTTATATATTAAATTTCCTTTAATAAAAGCCTTCAGATAAAAAAGCTCCTACGGACAAATAGTTGTGCAAAATTATTAAGTCATTCACATTTTCAGAAAATGTCTGCCATAAATATATTAAAACTATGAAGAAAAACGTGTATATATAATTGGAGTTTTCCAGACACTTAGAAAGCTTCCTATTCAAGGTTCACATGTGCTCACTAATTTACTTTTAACAGCTGATCAGAATATTCCAGATATATCAAGTTCATTTGCAAAAGGTCTATTAGTATATTTCTTTATAACAGACATGCACAACTGATATACTGCCATTTAGCTCCCAAAGAGGTCTTCCCTCTTTCTATGTAAACCTTGTTCTCAAGGAATGAGACTACAAGTTTGAGTTTATGCAAGATACTGCAACTGGAGTCATGCATTTATTCAGACTCATGCTACCACCCCGCCATGTATTATCATTATACCATATTGCCTATGTCAACAGATTTAGTCTTAAATATTAACTAATAAATAATAATAAACATTTGTATACCACTTTTCATTCTTAGTAAGACATTTTCAGATACAAATTGAGTAAACATTATTAGTCCCATTTTACAGATGGGGAAATTGAAGCACAGAAACATCAAGTGACTTGCCTAAGGTCACATGGTGAGTAAGCAGCAGAGTCAGGAATGATGGGTTCAAGATTTCTGAAATGTTTTATTCAGCTGTCAGTTCCTGGACAGGAGCACAGAATCAATAATTTAGATCTGTGGTAGAAATTTAGCTTTGTTTTTGTAAGGGCCCAGGAAGTCATTACTAGAAGTAAATAAATAGGAATTTAATCTCTATGGTGATTTGAAATCTTCTAGGTTTTAAATAGAAAATGCTTTTACTCTCCTTTTTAAAAAATTAAATTGGAAATTCAATATTATTAAATAAATAAATAGAGAAAGTTTAAAGCACGTTTTTAATCAATGCTGAATAGTAGCCAATGTGCCATTAACTTTATCTTGTGGCAAATATTTTGAATTTTTTAAAATGTATGGATTACTTCTTCATATTTTAACTGTACGCTATTAAAATATGACATTTAATTATCACAATTATCTCACTGATTTTTTTCTTGGGCAACTTTTCTAAGAATGTAAATGACAGACTTCCATTTAGACTGTTTTAGTATAGCTGATTCAATAAATGCCTTTGTCTAATTTTTCATTAGTTTAACAGTCAAAAATAAACACATTTATGAAGCACTTTGAAAAAGCTAAGGCAATAAAGACATTACAAATAAAAGACATGCTAAACTGCAATCATTTTAGTAGAATGCAAAGTAAACAGATTACAGTTAGATCACAGCAGGCTGTTTGATTTGTTAGTGAAAAACAAAACAAGGTGCAGCCACAATACAAACACTCGTATAAAGCTGAAGTATATCAAAGAAACATGCAATTTTCACTACACACAAGAATGGAGCTATTTTTCCATCACATGCAGTACAGAATGTGCAACATCCAACTTTGTGCAGAGGGTCCTAATAAAAATGTATCAAATGTTAATAATTTGTTATATTATATAATTTATCGAAAACAATGAGTTGCCTATGGTTCAAATGTATTCCTCTCCACTTGCCTAAAGTACAACATGCAAAGTTATACTATGGTTTCACAGTGACGGTTTGTTTTATGAAAATTTGCTTCGTAATTTCCGTGAATATAATACAAAAATATACTCGGGAGGAGTGAAACAATTTTTCAGTATTCGGGAATGCTACTGTGCATTTATACATTTTAATAACCTATATAAATATCTTGATCAACTAAATCTTTTCTACTTCAATAAAATTCACCTCTGTAATGTGTTTGTTTTTAAGACAGTTGATACCAACATAGCTATTCAGACAAAAATTGAACTACATTTTTCAAATTTGGTACATGAGGACCCACATACACTGTGCAACCAGTTTTATTCTAACCTTGATGACAGACTGATGAGATCAGCTGGGAGATGCTCCCCATTGGTCACTTTCACTATTTCCCCTACTGCCACCTACATATCCCAGTTTAAAAATGATTAGAACAGAAAAATGAGTAACGGGAAAAAATCAAATGGACAAAGAGACAAAAAGAGACGAAGTCTGAAATTATTATACAAAAAACAATACATGTTAATAGACGCATTTGATGACAATTTTTTCAAAATCCATTTAAATCAGGTCAGAGAGCAGAAGACAACAATATATAAATTTCTGCTCAACCAGCTTGCTTTACTTTAAACACAGATTCTAAGTTTCAGAAAACTTTGATAATGAAGTTAAAATAAAATGCGAGCATCCTATGTTCTCAAATCACAGCTTATATAAAGGTCCCAAAGCAGAGATACAGTAGTATTAGAAGTAGTATTCAACTTTTTCTGAAAAGGTAGGACAACAAGTATCTTTACATGTAGATAAAAATCCAATTTAATTTGCATCCAATCATAATTTATAAACTTTGATTCTAAGTATTATTGATACCCAAGTATTACAATATCCAAATATACTTAGTACTGTCTCTATACCGTATGTTTGTACAATGCCCAGCACCGCAAAGCCCTTGCCTCTAGAAGCTACCATAATAATATTATATTGCTTGGAAAATAATGACCACTTGACAATATTTTATTTATCTTAATATACAGACTGGATAGAAGGCTCAGATTAATACACTAGTGAGATCATTGTTGTTTTTCTGTAAAAACAGATGCAGTTGAAGGCACTATCTGGCTGACAAGCATGCGGCACACATTTTTCCTCTTCTGAAGAAATTCAATACACATACATACACAAATAAACTATTCTGTTTGCAGGCACTGTGTCATGGTAGAGAAATGCAGGATGGAGGGAAACTTCAGGTCTGTCAGCCCTTTGCAGCCTTGGGGAAAAGAAAGTCACTCTTGAGACTAAAGAAATTCCTCAACTCTCCAACTTAATACGCCCTGTATAAACGGACTAAGTTTATCCAAAGATAGGAAAGCCACAAAAATATGAATAATTAACTTATTAATTTTGTTTCTTCATCTGGGGATGCACATTTTCAGTTTCTTAGTGGCCATTCTACTTAACTGAGACTCACAAGCAGAAGAGTCAATAAGAACACAAGATTCTTTTAGTCTTATTTTACACACTTTATTTGATTAAATCCTCATCTCTCTATAACTTCAGCTGAGTGCTTTCATGGCTATAGTAATGATTCAAAAATGAATATCTGCTGACAGAACAAATAACTTTATAACAATTGATGAAAAACTCTAACTAACCTGAACTATCAGGACTAAATTAATTATTTTATCGGTCCTCCAAGCACCACATTTCAAAATGATGTCCCCTCCTCAAGGTGTTTAAAACAAAAAAAACTGTACTGAACCTCTCCTAAATGGCCCTAAGACCAGAGACCTGGACTGTCAAAATGTTGGGATAGGCTTGTCTTGGACAGACTCACAAACTTTAGAAATGAGTGTCCTCATAGCTTCCACACCTCTGGCCTCAGAACAGGGGGAAAACAAACTTTCCCCGCGATCTGATAAAACACCATGGAAGTATTAACATGAACAACCAAGCCATACAAATACAAATATTCCCTTGCAGTCTGTGGATCTGGTACAGGGGACCGAAAGCATGGCAAAGAAACATGGTTCCAAATTGTTAAGAATGTACCCATAAAGTTGCTCCTGGACCTGGATATCATCTACAGTACACTGGCTTAAGATGATTTTCTGCTGAAGCAAACAGGTCTATACTTGGATGGCTTCATCTTTGGACAATCAAATCAAAGATATTTGGATTTAGAAACCAGTCTCCTGGAGAAATCATTTGGTCAATTATACTGTCTGCCAAGACATTTCCCCCGCCGTCTTTCTCAGGCTCTGTTATTTGCGCAGGTGTTTCCCAATAACTTAGAAGCAGACACGTTTGGACCACAGATGCCCACCTAAAAATCCACCTTGTCTGTTGATCAACAACACAATAGTCAGGATGTCAAGCCCCACCATCAAATCACTGAATTCTGAAATCTCAACAGCACTCAGACAGTCCTCATCGCAAGGATGTAAATATATAAAGGAGATGCTTCTTTTGTCCATTTTCCGTTTGCTGGAGCCTTTGTGATGTAAGTCCATTCTGAGTTTCTCAGTTCAGTCTCAAAAAGATACGAGTCCTTCCACCGTAACAGGGATAAAACTTCCCAAAGTAACCAAGAACTCTGAGTCAAATTCTCCAGAAACTGCTATTCCTTGCTCAAGAACCAATCACATTTTAGCAACCTAAAACAGAGTCTGGCCTATAGAACCATGTTAACATAGAATGCACAATCTACTTGAGAGTGATGTGGCACACAAACTTGAAGTTCTGGATCTGATTCCAGATCTCTGTCACTCATTCTGAAAAGAGAATACTTTCTTGATATCAAAAAGCATCCCCAAATGAATGAATTTAAAGAAGGAAGCACAGAAGGAGCTCTTTTCCAAACACATATACCATTCCCAGTCCATACCAGCCCATAAAATCAAAGAGCTGTAAAGCAGTTCTCTGATAGCCCCCACATTGTTCTTCACCAAGTGGAGTTAGGATACAGGAGAGAATTAAACCCCCTGAGTGTGGGCGGAAGGGAAGGATAAAGACTGGAGCCCCACACAGCTTATCAGGTCACTGCTGCTTCAAAAAGACCTACTTCTGATGCCATGCATGAGGAAAATTCAGGGCGTTACTGTAGTGTATCTGGTGAAGACGCTCTCTGCCGATGGGAGAGAGCTGTCCCATTGGCATAACAAATCCACCTACACAAGAGGTGGTAGCTATGTTGGCGGGAGAAACTCTCCCGCCAACATAGCATTGCCCAAACCGGCACTTAGATCAGTGTAACTTACGTTGCTCAAAGGGGGGTGGGCATATTCATCTGGGTGACATAAGTTATACAGACGTAAGGGGTAGTGTAGACCAAGCCTCACATGACTCTGCCATCTCCCCTCCTTCTTTTCATACTTAGCATATAGATCCTATAATGACTGGAACTATCAAGGCATCTTTTTGTGTCTCTCTCTTAACATCGGTCACTACTCCTCAACAAAACAAGAGAGCAGAGCACTCCTCAACTTCTACACTCCTATGGTAATGCAGAGAGGACACATTGTTTGTGTATGAAAGGGGCCTTCACCAAACCTTCAGAAAGAACTAAAAGATTTCACTTTCTCAGATGTTGTGCTGCCTAACAAGATATTGAAGGAGAATGAACACCTTTGAGTTACAAATTTCTATCCCAGGAGGACAGAAATGGTAATAGGCTTTGGAAATAAGTACCGACAACATAAGAACGGCCATACTTGTTCAGACCAAAGGTCCATCTAGCCCACTATCCTGTCTTCCAACAATGGCCAATGCCAGGTGCCCCAGAGAGAATGAAAAGAACAGGTAATTATTAAGTGATCTATCCCATTGCCCATTCCCAGCTTCTGGCAAACAGTGGCTAAGGACACCATCACTGCCCATCCTGGCTAACAGCCATTGATGGACCTATCCTCCATGAATTTATCTAGTTCTTTATTGAACCTGTTATAGTCTTAACCTTCACAACCATTCTCTGGCAAGGAGTTCCACAGGCTGACTGCGTTGTGTGAAAAAATACTTTCTTTTGTTTGTTTTAAACCTGCTGCCTATTAATTTCATTTGGTGACCCCTAGTTCATGTTTTATGAGAAAGAGTAAGTAACACTTCCTTATTTACTTTCTCCACACCAGTCATGATTTTACAATAATCTTGCCATAAAGCAAACAGAATAAATGATTCATTAGAGAGAGTGCTTACAACCCAAATTATTTTATGTTATTACATCAGCACTTCACAAAGATATCTACTCTGTAATACTGGACATCTGGATGACATTAATTCCATGACCTATCGGGACCTCTGAAATCAGATTGCCTTGCTAATTAAGGATTCATAGCCTTAAAAGAATCCTTCAAATGAAAATTCCTTTCACAGTATCTATTGAATAAAATGTTACTTTTTGACCAATGACTTTAAAAAAATAACAGTATTCTGATCTCAGTTCAACATATAAAAACCAGGAGCTATTTTCTTGTGATTTAATTTTAATATAACATTAATTGCAATAAATTAGTTTTTTTCATAGCTGTTTTGACCATTAAAATGAGAAGTTCATATCATATACAGAAAAAGAAAATAAAAAAGGTAATTTTAAAGGTAAATCATTATTATGTGGCTCTTTGGGGAAAATCTGTCTCCTCTCCCTAGTTTTGTGACAGGTCATTTCTTGTATTAAACAATCAATAGATTGTAATTAAGGAATATACTGTCTCTCTCTCTCTTTTTGATTTTAGATTATTAGGAAATGTTGGTTTTAACTGATGATCTACACTAACAGAAATCCCAAATTTATAACAACTCACCTCCTTCCAACCCAACCACCTTTTATAGACTACAAAAGATCCTTATCTTGCAAACACTTTATGCACATGAACGGTTTATTAACTTCAGTGAATTAAGCACATGCATAAAGTTTAACCCCAAACACACACAAACACTCTAAAGTTATAAATGCTTCCACTGGAGCCACTTGCAAGGTCCTTTACAGTTAGTTCCCACCCGGCCTATCATCCCTCATTCGCGATCAAGTTGTCAACTTAGATTTAGGGTTTCTAGTGCCTCGTGGCACACAAGACAACCCATTTTTCCCCACTGTCTGTCCAGAGCAAAATGTTTGACTCCCTTATAAATTGTCTCCATGATGGCAACATCCTTCTGGATCATCTTGAAATAGGGTGGTCTTTGCTGTCCATGTCTTCTCTTCCTTTCGGGTGGAATCCAGTCTAAGACTGACCTTATGCTTCTGCCTCAGAGAAGTCTGCTGACATGGCCCATCCACCATAGCCATCCCTGTCTGATTACTGAGTCCATTGTCTGCTGACCCAGGCAACGCAACACAATTCCAGATTTGTTACAGAATCTCTCCAATGAATTCCCAAGATTATTCTCAAACAAAGCTAGTGAAATGCATTCAGCTTCCTGCCACATCATCTGCCACATTTCCAAGGCATACAGTACTGCAAAGCTATCTTATTATCCCCCTACAAATCCCTCCTCAAAACTCTCCTTTGCCGTGAGTCCTACCAAAAATTTGACAGCTGTTAGGCTGCTGGTGTGCTGAGATCATTGCCCATCATGCGGACCAATACTGCCTGTTTACTTATACTTACACCCCTTCTCCCCCCCAGCTTTCTGCATCCATTTGTTGTCTCTTGGTTTACAGACTAAGTTTCTTTGGGCAGGAACAGACTTTTTGTTGTGTTTGTACAGCACCTAGGATCCTGGTCCATTGCTAGGGCTCCTGGGCCCTATGGTAATACAAAAAAATAAACAAAATCAGAAAATAGATGCATACAACTGCAAATCAAAATACATAAGTTATTCTGCAGCATTTAAATAATTCTTATTTCAAAGTATTTGTTAGAATAGGTACCGCAAATAGCGCATGACCTGATCAAACAGATTCTGAAAAAAGTACATCTTTTACATAGTAAAATCTGGATTTCATAAATAAAACTGTCCAAGGAAATGATGATAAACAACCTCTAAGAATATTCATTACAAAATAAAAATGATTGTTTATACTATTTATGATTTTATGCAGTGTTGATGTTATGATTAACATAAACAGAGTTTTTGTTTCATGTTTAAAGATCGAAGCTTTATATAATTTGAAAACTTGGATGGAATATACAGATAATCTATTTAACATCTACATATTAAAGAATGAAAATAAATTCTCTGTTCATAAAAACATCAAATCATAGGTAAAATTTCATGATTGATAATTTGGTGGTTACTCAGTTTACATTAACATGCAAGTAAATCTGAACATAACCATCAAGATTAGCAACTATTCATAAAAACAGACTTTTCTTGTATGGGGCAAAACATCAGTGTATCTTTAAAAATGACTGAATTTGTTACTAATATAGTGAAAAGTTAATTTGTCTATTACTGGATTTTGCCATCTAGCCAAACAGATCCATTCACTATATCAAACAGATTTAAGTCTAAATGCATTAAAGGTCCTAGTAATATAATACCCCTAGGGGATTAGCAGACCCCTCTAACAAAACTGACTGGTACAATTCCTTTTATTTATTATATATGCTAAGCATGAAAAAGTGTTTACGATTTTAAATACCCAAATACAGATTATTTTTCAATACTAAATGTAAAATTATGGTAGAGGTAAAGAGTATTTCTGTTTATTTCTTATTTCCTTGGAGCAATCACAAAATTAATGCAGGGTAGAGAAACCAGCCTCTACATTGTAAGCATCAGTGGGCATCTCTACCTTGATGAGAGAAGTACAGTGTCAGCAGGTATATACTCTTTGCCTTTTATTATAACTATATCTCCAACATCTACCTGTAAGAAAACTGGGAATTGGTTAACAGTCAAACACAGAATCTCTAACTTTTATTCATAGGTAAATCCTCAATTTGCCAAAAAGACAGTTCAAAATTTAGGCAACAATTTTCAAAAGAGTGTAGGGGTATTAGGTCCCCAAATCCCACTGAAATGAGGCCTAGTCGCATTGTATTCCTGGCATTGAATATATTCCACTTTAATCTCCCTTGATATTGGGAACTCTTATTATTGTTGTATAGTCAGATGTATATTTAGCCTAGTTACACAAAAGGAGATTACAGAGTAACAGCCGTGTTAGTCTGTATTCGTAAAAAGAAAAAAGAAAAGGAGTACTTGTGGCACCTTAGAGACTAACCAGTTTATTTGAGCATGAGCTTTCGTGAGCTACAGCTCACTAAGTTTCCCTAAACTCAGAGTTCTGTTGCATCACAGCAGATGCCTGCTCCTAGTTCCAGCTAACTTGTATGTAACCCATGCAAACAGATGTGAACCTCATGGAATTAAACCCTTCCTGTTTGTAATTAGATGATTTCACACGGGGAAAAAACAGATCTGACTGGATCAAATTTACTGAAATCTAAGGTTACACTAATCTATGAAAGCTGTTTTTTTGACAAACATTTGCAAATAAGAACATAAGAACAGCCATACTGGGTCAGACCAAAGGTCCATCTGGCCCAGTATTCTGTCTTCTGACAGTGGCCAATGCCAGGTGCCTCAGAGGGAATGAGCAGAACAGGTAATCATCAAGTGATCAATCCCCTGTTCCCTATTCCCAGCTTCTGGAAAACAGAGGTGAGGGACACCATCACTGCCCATCCTGGCTAATAGCCAATGATGGACCTATCCTCCATGAATTTATCTAGTTCTTTTTTGCACTTTGTTATAGTCTTGGCCTTCACAATGTCCTCTGGCAAAGCATTCCACAGTTTGACTGTGCATTGTGTGAAGTAGTACTTTCTGAACAGAACTTCTGTTTCCCTAATTTACCACTGCTCTATTACCTCACAATAATGCCTGACGTTTTAGTATTTTAAACACAGGGTAAGCTTTGCAAATATATTAAGTAACTTTAAAAACATTTTTACTAATCTTTGCTCAGTATATAAAAACTGAGCTATTTTCTTGTCTATTAATTTTAATAGTGCTAAAGGTACTTATACAGAGATGTCATATGCTAATATCCCAAGAGCTGAAGACATTCAGGCAAAACTTTCCTTGAAATATTATTCAGGCAGACCTTTCACTGAACTATTAATGATAGTTTTGCCTGAAGGAGGAATTTGGTTTTGGGCCTAAAAGTATATTTTATTAAACAAGCTAAATTTAATATTCTAGAAAGCACTCCTAAAAACTGAACATTTTAATGCTTTCCATCATACTTGTAAATTAATTCATATCACTGTCATTTACTCTGATATCAAATATATAAACTGTATCAAACGATAGTATAAACATAAAATTTACACCCCTTAAGAGCAAAAACAAAAAAACAAATACACACCTTTTCCCAATGGACAATCTCCCAAGCACCATTTCTCAATACTGAAAAGCAAAGACACATAATTAGACTGTACAACAGTAAAACTTCTGGTTATAGGTGACACACCTCTTGTGTTCCCTGTTACTAAAAATCATGTGTATAAAATAGAGCAGTATACTCACATGGCATTTTACTGAACAACTCATTCTCTGCTATTTCAGGTCAAGCATTTCAATTATAAAAATTAAATTTTAATTTGTACAGCACCTTTCATACAAACTACATATAACGACTTTATAGGGTTAGAAAATCATAGAAATGTAGGACCGAAAGGGACCTCAATAGGCCAACTAGTCCAATCTCTTGTGCTGAGGGAGGACTAAGTATTATCTGACCAGTGGTTCTGAACCAGGGGTCCGGGGCCCCCTGGAGGCCCCCAAACAGGTTTCAGGGGGGCCACAGGGTCAGCATTAGACTTGCTGGGGCCAAGGGTAGAAAGTTGAAGCCCACTGTATGGGGCTGAAGCCCAGGGCCCTCAGTCTTGCCACCTAGGGCTGAAACTAAAGCCTGAGCAATGTGGCTTCATAAGGGCCCCTGTAGCATGGGGCCCCAGGCAATTGCCCGGCTTGTTACCCCCTCACGCCAGCCCTTGCTTTCATATGCCAGAAAACCAGTTACTGTAGCACATGTGGGCCATAGAATTTTTATAGCGTGTTTGGGGGGGCCTCAGAAAGAAAAAGGTTGAGAACCTCTGATCTAGACAGTCCCTGACGGGTGTTCAACTTATTCTTAAAAGAACTCCAATGATGGAGACCCACAAGCTCCCTAGGTGATTTGTTCCACTGCTTAACTACCCTTACAGTTAGGAAGTTTTTCCTCATGTCTAAACTAAGTCTCCCTTGCTGCAATTTAAGCCCATTATTTCTTGTCCTTTTCTCAGTGGATAAGGAGAAAAATTTATCACTCTCTTCTTTAGAACAGTCCTTTATGTACTCTAGACTGCTATCACGTCCCCTCTCAGTCTTCTCTTCTCCAGACTAAACAAAACCAATTTTCTCAGTCTTTCCTCATAGGTTTTCAAGTCCTTTAATCATTTTAGCTGCTCTGGACTTTCTCCAATTTGTCCACATCTTTCCCAAAGACACAGTACTGCAGTTGAGGCCTTATCAGTGCTGATTAGAGCTTACAACACTCCTGTTAACAGATCCCAGAATTATATTCACTTGGTTTACAACAGTATTACATTGTTGATCCATACTTAGGTTGTGATTCACTATAATCTCCAGATCCTTTTTTGCAGTACTCCTATTTTGTATTTATACAACTGATTATTCCTTCCTGAGTGTAGAATTTTGCATTTGTCCTTGTTGAATTTCATCCTATTTAATCCAGTTAGTCAGGATCATTTTTAATTTTAATCCTGTCCTTTAAAGTGTTTCCAACCCCTCCCAGCTTGGTATCATCTATAAAAATTGTAAGTATACTCTCTGTGCCAATGTCCAAATCATTTGTGAAGATACTGAATGGAACCAGACCTAGGACCGATCCCTGCAGGACCCCAATCAATATGCCCTTTCAGCTCCATCCTGAGCCACTGATAACTACTCTCTGAGTATGCTTTTCCAGACAGTAGTTCTCAAAGATAATCGCTAATGGCTCAGAGATCTCTTCAATCAGTTTCTTAAGTATTCTAGGATGTATTTCATTAGTCCCTGCCAACTTGAAGACATCTAACTTCTCTAAGTAATTCATAACTTGTTCTTTTCTTATTTTAGCCTTAGATCCTACTCCATTTACTCTGTAGTTCTCTATCTTAGTCATACAATCACTGCTAACTTTTTGGTGAAAACTGACACAAAAAAGGCATTTAATACTTTGGCTATGTAACGGATTTAGCACCCACCTCTCATGAGTGCCCTTTCAGGTTGGGCGTGTCTGCGTTCTTTAGTTCTGGTGACCCCTTTCAGTGGGTCTCAGGCAGGTTTGTTAGTGACACAGCGCTCCAGCCTAGTCACACTATCTGCATGTTAACCAGCACAAACCGCTTCCGGGTATATGGTCCACTGGGGCCTGTCTCTCCTTAGCCCTCCCTGGGCTTTGGTCTTTAAGTAGTCCAGCCCTGGTATGGGGCTGTGGCCCCAGGGATTCTTCCCTGGAGACACTATCTTCCTGCAGCCCTCTCCAGGCTCAGTCCCTATTCAGCCCTACCAACCAGCCAGGAGCTCCCTCCATGCTCCCCCCCAGTCCCTGCTAGCAAATCATCCATGGCCCTGCTGCTCTTCCAGGCAGCCAGGCCTGCAGTCCTTTCTTCTCTTGCTCCAAGCAGCAACTAACTGGTGCTTTGTTCTGCAGCTCCTTTTATATGGCCCTCCTGGGCCCTGATTGTTTGCCTCCCCTGCAGCCACTCTAGCCTGCTTGGAGGACCTCTCCACTGCTCCTTCCCTGGCATGGGTGTGGCAGAACCCTGAGGCCTCCAACAGGGGGCCTTTGGGCCTATTCCACCCCATCACAGGCCATTGCTCCATTTTCTGTTATTATCTTTCCCTCCTCATTTAGTAATGGGCCTACCCTGTCCCTGGTCTTCCTCTTGCTTCCCATGTATTTGTAAAATGCTTTCTTGTTACCCTTTATGTCCCTAGCTAGTTTAATCTCATTTTGTGCCTTGGCCTTTCTATTTTTGTCCTTACATTCTTGTTTTGTTGTTTTTTAAATACTCATTCTTTGCAATTTGACCTAGTTTCCACTTCTTGTAGGACTCCTTTTCAAGTTTCAGGTCACTGAAAATCTGGTTAAGCCAGTGTGGCCTCTTACCATACTTTTATCTTTCCTATGCATTGTTATAGTTTGTTCTTGTGCCCTTAATAATGTCTCTTTGAAAAATTGCTAACTCTCCTGAACTCTTTTTTCCCTTAGACTTGCTTCCCACAGGTGCTTCCCTACCAATTCTCTGAGTTTGATAAAGTCTGCCTTTTTGTAGTCAATTATATTTACTCTGCTGTTTTCCTTCTTCCTGTTCCTTAGAATCATGAACTCTGTCTTTTCATGATCATTTTCACCCACGCTACCTTCAACCTTCAGATTCTCGTGTAGTTCAGTTCCTCCCTGTTTATCATAATCAAATCCAGAATAGCCAATCCATGAGTCACTTTCTCAACCTTCTGTAATAAAAAGTTGTCTCTAATGCATTCCAAGAACTTGTTAGATAATCTATGCCCTGCTGTATTATTTTCCCAACAGACATCTGGGTAGCTAAAGTCGCCCATCACTACGAACTCCTGTGTTTTGGATAATTTTGTTAGTTGTTTAAAAAAAAGTCTCATCCACCTCTTCTTCCTGTTTAATAGGCCCCCTGCCATGACATCATCCTTGTTTTTTACCTCTTTTATCCTTACCCAGAGACTTTCAACAGACCTGCCTCCCTTTCTGTCTCAGTGCAAGTGTATACATCTTTGAAAGCAAGGCAACACCTCCTCCCTGTTTTCCCTGCCTGTCCATCCTGAACAAGCTGTACCCTTCTACACAAATATTCCCATCATATGAATTATCCCATCAAGTTTCTATGATGCCAATTATCTTGTATCTGTGATTATTCACTAGTATTTCTAGTTCTTCCTGTTTATTCCCCATACTTCTTGCATTAATTAATTACAGCATAAAATGTGTATGAAGCAGAATGAAATAAAAATTTAAGGAAAATTAAGACACATTTTAATTCGATTATGATAAGTGATGCTCCCAAAAATATTAGATTCTGGAAGAAACAACACAATCTGAACTGAAATCTTATAAAATTACTATAGGAAACAATCTCAAGAATACTCTCTGATGAAAATGCTAACATGATTTTCTAGTGTACAGAAGAACCCAATCAATTATCCTTTTATTTTTTATTACAAATCATTTATAAGAAGCACCATATCAACATACATGGCAGTTTATAAACACAGATAAAGACATGTTCCCTGCCCTGAATAATGCAGCATTTAAAAAAAACAATATAAATTACTGGACAATAGATAAAGTGAGATAGAGTGTGGGTATTACTAATGAGAAGAGAATAGGTATTACTTTGAAGAACTGGAATTTAAGTAGGGATCTGAAGGAGAGAGAATGCAAGGAAGAGAGGGAAAGGAAGATTGTTCCAGATATAGGGAACAGCATGCTAGAAGATTCCAAGCTGAGGCTGGGAAAGAGGGTAAAATGAAAGAATTGGGCACTGGAAATGGAAAGGAGGAAATAAACGCAAATATGTTGGTGTGGCATATTTGGCCTAATAGGTGAGGATGAAAAGCCTGAATTTGATGCAACAGGAGACAGAAATACATTTTAGGTATTCAAAGAGGTGGGTGATCTGGTCAGAACTGAGAGGAGAGAACATGACTTTTGATATAGCATTTTGGTTTGCCTGAAGATGGAAAGCAGAGAAGGCAAGAAGGCCAAAAGAAGGTTGTCATGTAAGATGGCCAAGGCATGAGACAAGGTTGTTGCAATGGAGATAGCAAGGAAAAGTGGATTTTGGTGATACTGAAGAGGAATAAGCAACAAGATTTAGCAACCATCTGCATATGAAAGGTCAAATAGGCTGCAGGCCTGGGAAATGAAGAATAACATACCTGTCAACTGAGATAGAACAGGCCGGGATCCTGGTGAAGAACTAGACTCTGGAATAACAAATCTGGCCTTGAATCCAGGAACAATGGTGGCTCTTACATGTTCACAAGGTCAGGATATCAAGGCCTCTTTCGTTAATGGGGGGGCTACTAAGATAATTTCTGCTTCCTCCTTTCTGATCCTCTGCATTACCCTGGTGATGTTGAGCAGTGAGGGAAAAGCATAAAGTATAAAGCATAAAGGGAAAACCCTTTGGACACTTGAGCGACAGGACACCTATGCCAACAGCATCTATGCCTATGCCCTTTTTCCTACAAACTACTGGTAAACCTTCTAGTTTCCTTTGGCTGCAAAAAGACCCACAATAGGAACCCCATATTTTCTGATGATGAGTCAGAATGATTTGTTCTGAAGACCCAGTTCTGCATCATCAATTTTCCTTCTGCCCATTCACTCGGCCTTCACATTGCTGTGACCTTTGATATGCAAGGTCCTGATAGACCATAGATGGGCCTCCTCCTGCTACATCAATGATGCTGCTTCCTTTTGTAGATCCCTTGATCTAGTATTCCCCAATGGTTTATGTACACCAGGGATTGGCAACCTTTGGCTCACGGTCCACCAGGGTAAGCCCTCTGGCAGGCCGGGCTGGTTTGTCTACCTGCCACGTCTGCGGGTTCAGCCGATCATGGCTCCCACTGGCAGCAGTTCGCCGCTCCAGGGCAATGGGGGCTATGGGAAGCAGCGCAGGCCGAGGGATGTGCTGGCTGCCACTTCCCGCAGCCCCCACTGGCTTTGGACAGCAAACTGTGGCCAGTGGGAGCTGCGATTGGCCGAACCTGCGGATGCGGCAGGTAAAGATACTGGCCCGGCTCGCCCGCATGCCAAAGATTGTTGATCCCTGATGTACACCACTGTTGATGTATTGTCCATACATGGCGATTTGGCAATGCTGGGGCCAGTTGTTGAACAGCTACTTTATTGCTCTCAGCTCTAAAAAATATACACTTTTCTTTCATTCCTAGAAGGACCATGTCCTTTGAGCCACCAACTTCTTGGATAATGCTCCTCACCCTTCCAGAATGGCATCTGTTGTCATGACACAACTCTCTGGCTCCAACATGGCCAACCCCACCCCAGAATCTCTCTGGACTCATCACCAATCCAGGGATTTCAGCATGTTCACTTTCCGAGATGGAAAAAAAAAATCAGAAAATGGCAGGGAGTGGCCAGCAGGAAACTCTGGAGAGTGCTTAAATGCATTCTGCCCAAGACACTATCCCAGTGCAGGACATGATCATCCCCAGATCACTAATTAGGGTGCCTACTGATGTCCTCGGGCACTTCCTCAGGAGGGTAATTGCTTATCTGTTCTAATCCCATCTTTTGGCTGCCAGAAAGATTTTGTGGGCCTCTGTGTCTATCAACGCTCCAAAATAAACTAGGCACTGAGATTGTTGATGATGACTCTTCCCAAAATTTACTTTAAATCCAAACTGTTGCAAAGTTTGGATCATTGCCTGAGTCATATGAGTGGACCCCTCTTTGCACAAGGTTTTACTAGAATTTCATTCAGGAAAGGATATACCTGTATTTCCTTCTGCCTGAGAAAAGCCACCAGAACAACAAGGATTTTTGTGACCACCCGAGGGCATGGATGACTGTCAGAAAGGCAGCGCTTTATACTGAAAATGATTGGTCTCATGAGTGAATCACAAAAATCTCTTGTGCCCATGGTGAACTGGCACACGAAGATAGGCCTCCTTCAAGTTGACTAATGTAAAGTAATCCCCAGCAGATCACCATTAGTCCTGACTTTAAGGTTTCCATCTTGAATCTAGTCCCCATAATGAACTTGTTACGGTGTGGTAAATGCAGCACAGCTCTGTCCTCCCCAGATCTCCTGGGTACCAGAAACAAGACTGAGTAGTGGCCAAAGAACATCTCTGCCTCAGGAACTCTTTCTATCTTGCTGATTTTCAAAAGATGTTCTATAGACTTTAGCATATTTCATCTCTTTTGTGGATTTGAGGACACTGAAGAAGGGAGAAAATTACAATTTGGTATCTTTGAAAACTGTATGTACCCTTGTTGAACCATCCAGGACTCATCCATCCAACATGGAGAGAGGCATTAATGTACATAAAAGATTGTTACAAGGAGGAGGGAGAAAAATTATTCTCCTTACCCTCTGAGGATAGGACAAGTAGCAATGGGCTTAAATTGCAGCAGGGACAGTTTAGGTTGGATATTAGGAAAAACTTCCCAACTGTCAGGGTGGTTAAGCACTGGAATAAATTGCCTAGGGATGTTGTGGAATCTCCATCATCGGAGATTTTTTTTAAGAGGCCGTTAGACAAACACCTGTCAGGGATGGTCTAGATAATATTTAATCCTGCCATGAGTGCAGGGGGCTGGGTTAGATGACCTTTTGAGGTCCCTTCCAGTCCTATGATTCTAGGCCATTGTTCCTTGAATTTTAATATTCTCTCCCTGCTAGGTGTTGCTCATTGGAACTCACATGACTGTACTCAGGCATTGTTTCTAGTGTTCAAATTTGCACTGCAGGAAGATTGGTTCTCCCACTTCTGAGTGTAGACTTGTTCCATTTGTTTGTGCTGTAGTCTCACTTTCCATACTAGAGTAGCCACAAAAAGAATATTTAGACCTAATAAGACAGGCTATCCCTTTTCCCGAATTTGGAGTTAGGAGGATTCTCTAAGATCTTTTTTGAGTATCTGAGGATTCACCAACACTTTGTCTAATGACTCCCCAATATTTTGAAGCCACTAACATGATTTTGGCCTATATATTGCCCTTCTAGGATCATAACCAGAGGTGCAATCTGGTCACCACACTGGAGGCCAAGGCATATGTTGAAAACATCAAAGCATCTCTGGAGTTGCATGAGCTATGAATGCTGAAGCCATTGAGACTTTCTTTAACTCTGAGCCTAACCACAATTATTTCTTAGCCTTTTTTGGTAATCTATTGCCAAACTGTCAGTCCATGCAGTACTGTTCGTGCAAAAAAGATGTTGCTGCAGCAGAAGCCCTCAGAGAGGAAAATACAGCCTCAGATGTTTAGTGCAGTGACATTTCACTCTGCAGTCATTGGGTTCTTTTGGGAAAGAGTCCCCTTCCATTAGGATAGCAGTGTCTTTGACGAGTGCTGAAACTACCCTGTCCACTTTGGGAAAAAAAACAAAATCTGCTTTGCTACGGTGCTTGCACGCCTGAACAATTTTATAGACTTTGCTGGTGTTTCCCATTTGACCTTCCTTACTTTTTCCCAAGACGACATCAAGAGGAATGTGTGGTTCAGATCTTGAACCTGCTGGAATTTTTTGTAATTTCTGGATCAATTCTCTCTTCTCCCTCCTTAGAATCTTTTCTAATGAGCTCATCTGACTGAATACCTAAGTATCTAATCATCAGCTGAAAAAAGATCTTCCTGCTTCATTTAATCTTGTGATTCATCCCCTGAGGCAAAGAGTTCACCTCCCTTCTGTAAAGAAGATCCTGACTTTCTTCTTGACTTCTTTTTTCCTCTCTTGGACTCAGACTGAACAGCCTTCTTTTTCTTTGGTGATGCCCATGAAGATGAGGATGAAAATGAATTAAATGAGGAGAAGGATGAAGAAAAACCAGACACAAATAACTCTATTCCTTTTATTATGCTTTTTCTTTCCATGTAGGAAAACCTTGTGAACAGAGCCTTTGGTGCCATCCACTAATGAGTCAGAGGAACTACTATCCCCAGAAGAACAGCGATAGTAATTTCTGGAAATAATTTATTGAATCCCTTTTCCATTTTTTAAATTTGACTCCTTTTGAGAAGGTGGGGATTGGAAACCTGAATCAGATGAGGAGTCCTATGAACCTCTTCTACTAACAGGCATCTCTTTATCTGTGTCCTTTTGAGAGCGGATAGAATGCCTGTAGGAGATACTGCATCTGCTGCCTGGAACTCACAGGATTGTAGCCTCTGAGGTAAAGGCTCTTTTTACACCAAATCAAGAGCTTCAAGAGAGACTTTCTTCCTGAGGGGAAGATTCTCTTCTTTTCCCCTCATGCAAAATGCTTAACTTCCTCTAGCACTAAGGGAAGAGGAATGAACTACCCAGCCAAGGAAGGGGTTGGGGATGATGATGAGATCTGCATTGCAGGAGGATATGCATCCAGAACGGTCTTACCGGCTGCTCCTTGCTCTGTCTGTGGTGTATTCAGCCAGTCCTGCTTATGTTTTCCCTGTGCTGACCCACTGCCCTTTGATGCAACAACAAAGGGCTCTCTTTGTTTTTCTGCCATCCTTTGAGACATTTGCAGCATGGCTGTCAGATTCCTTGCTGGTAAGGAATGCCTGAGGAACTGCCTCCTGGTTTCAGGGTAAGGTGGCCAAAGCCAGTGGATGAGCTGACTGATGTCCACACAGCACAAATCTCTCCTTCTGTGTCCTCTGACAGGAACAGAGAGAAGGAGGAACACAGCCGTGATCTTCCATTTGGATCTTTCTCCACCATAGTCCTAGCCTGTTACATGAGCAGTCAGGGAGAAGGGGCATAGCGGCTCTGTGGTAATTCCAGGCAGCAGACGAACCACCTGTGCATGTTTATTTGGCATGTGTTTTTTTTTAAACCCTCTCTCTTGGAGTAAGTGCTGGATTGCACGACCCTGGCAGTAGCTACAGGAGACAGAACAAACCTGTGGGGGGGGGGCTTCTGGAAAATGGGGGCTAGTCCTTTGTCAGCCATCAATTCAGCTTTGATTCTGACCTTTACAGCTACAGAAAGGCAATGTCCCCCACTGAGGAACTGTGGATCTAGTCATAAGAAAAGAAAAAGGACCTGCTCTTCTGCTGGCTTGGTCTGTGGAGCTTCAGAGTCAGTCAGGAACTGCAGTTTGGGGAATCAGGGGATGTCTTCTGGCTCAGGTACTGTCATGTCAGTGGGCATCATGTTCTGGTCAACTGGCTAGTCCATGGTGTCTGTGTCTCCAGTTTCCTTGGTAAAGTGTTGTTGTCATAGTGACCTTGGGACAAACACACTTTTTCCTCCTTTGAAGTGAGCTGTAGCTCACGAAAGCTCATGCTCAAATAAACTGGTTAGTCTCTAAGGTGCCACAAGTACTCCTTTTCTTTTTTCTTTCTTGGTCTTCTAAGTTTCAAATTCAAGATGGTAACATCCCATAAAATCTCTTTGGCAAGCTTCTAAGAAAATGAGAGATCACAAGTTTTGCATCCCACACAGCATCCTGTAAAAGCGAGATGAGTGTGACTACATCCATCCTTGGGGCCCTCCTTCCCAGAGAACGTTTTTTTTTCGTCAGATCCACAAGTCCACGTGTTTCTTCCAGGCAAGCAATAACAGGGGAATAACAGGAGATGATGACTCCATCGGAATTTATTCAACTCCTTTTTATTGGGTCAACAGTCAGGACCTATAAAAGACTTCTTGACCATCATTGTTCCAGGAATTAGAAAAGTTGTTCCTTACTCGTTCACACATCTTATGCTTACATTTTCTCAAGGCTGCAAGACTTCATCACAATAAGAAAATACGGAACTGTCACGCTGTCTAGAAAACTGGGGAACTATGTGTAAGGTTATCTATCAAACCTTTTTTGTAGTAGTATTTTTGTAAACTACTTGTGTTCAAAGTGTTTATTTTGAACATTTGTTCAACTTTATGGATAATGCCCTCTACTCCAAATTTATATTTTAATTTGTGGTATAATACTGTGGTGTTCAAACTCTTTCAAATTTGTAAATTCTAAACATTTAGGTCCCATAGTTTAAAATTACCTCCATAATTGCATGCCTATTTTTACATACAATTCAGTAAATTGTGAGTACACAAAAACATCTGGAGGTATAAATAGCTATTTGCATGGGCAATTGTGGCACACACACAAGACAGAAATGGATATGTGTTTTGCAAAGTGCATGCATGCACACACATACATACAAATCAGGTCTTTATATTCTAAACATCTAAAAGTGTAAGCTTGTATGCTTTGTGATTTCAGACGTAATACTGACAAATCGGAAACCAAAGAACCATAAAGAAATACACACAGCATTCAGATTGAATTTTTTAATTGTGCAGCAAAGAAGAGATTTTTTCAATGGTTCCTACCTTGGGTTTGTTTCTTGTTCACTGCATTATCAGCTTTATGTCTTTTCTGTAATAAAAATGTACAACTGTTAATTGAGTTAAAATGGTAATTTTGTTAACAAGGTAAAATGTACAATTCAGAAAAGATATCATATCATGCACACACACTTCCTGTATCCCACTCGAACAAAAGAACCAGGCAGGATTATTTCAAGTCGTTGTTAAGCAATTTTAAAAAAAAACTCTATGTTATTTTAATGAAGTATTTTTGTTAGACAAAGTCAAGGAGCACGCTAGACTAAAACTGTTCTTTTGAAGAACCACTCCATTCTGGATATTTCACTAGCTGCCCTAATTCCAAGATGCAGACAGCTTGCATTTGTGGGATGGTGCCCATAATCTTCAAGAGTCTTCTAGAAAAGTAGTTTCTGTTGGGACCATATAAAACTTCATGGCACAGAATTTTCTGAGATGAGATTTAAGAGGTTACACAAGTGAGTGCCTTCTGCTAAACCTCAAAGTTCTTAAGATAACAGAACTCCAAAGGAGGAGGGAAGCTAGGCAGTAGTGTGAATAAACGGAGGCAACATTCTCCCAATGCAAAAGATATTGATAAAGTAATCTTTCCATATGCTACAATGGCTCTAGTAGCATGGGTGGAGCCAGCTCTCTGTAACTAGGAATGAAAGGGATAGTTAGTGAGTTTATTCTTGATAACTATTATTTCTTCTTTGAGGTAGCTTCTGTATATTTACCACTTCTGGGACACTATTTAGCAATATAACCACCTCAAAGGTGGGCTGATGAATTCTAACCGAACAAGGACTGCAGAACTGCCCTCCAAAGCGAGCACCATATCTAAATGTCAGGTCAAGGGAGTGGAAGTTGTGTAAACATGTGATTAAACCCCAGGTAGCTTCCCTGCAGATTTCTATAATGTTAACATTACTAAGGCAAGCCACAGTCCCACCTGTACTGATACCCAACCTAAAACATTAACATATCTATTTTGGATCCAAAAGTTTAGGTGACGTCTGATCAAAATAAAAATTCTAACAGAGTACGGAGTCTAATTCTCCCCTAGAAGGAATAAGGTCTGGAAAAGAGACTAAGCGCTTGTCTATATTGCTGCACAGTTCAGACTACGGGAGCATAACTAGGAGTGCGCGCCAAGTGCTACGCTGAACTCCCCCATATGGATGCTGTGGCCATGACCAAATTGGTTCCTAGTTCACATTAATGTAGTCTTTTTCAAACAGGACTATATTAATGAGAACTATGAACCTTTTAGTTTGCACCTGCAGCATCCACATGAGGGAATTATAGCGCAGCACTTTGGTGTGCACTGCTATTCACACCCTCATCGTCCAAACTGCAGGACAGTGTAGGCATAGCCAAATAGATTAGTTTAGGCAGAACTCACATTATTTTAGGCAAAAATTTTGGATCAGGACACAGGACAACTTTTCTCTCTGTGGAATACAGTGAAGGCAGACACATCTATCAAAATCTGCAATTCATTCACTCTTCTTGTAGATGTAGTGTGATTAAAAATGCCATCTCTAACACGTTGAATACAGTGCTCTCCCAGAGGTTCAAAAGGTCCAGCCATAATCTTTGTAAGCACTTATCAGGGTCTGCAAGTCTTGTAGTTGGATCCACAAAAGGAGCTAAAAAAAGCTCCAACCTGCTCACCGTTGCTAGGGCAGAAGCTGAAACCCGATAGAGGAATCCAGTTCTAGAACCTGACTGGCAGGATGCTGGGGATCTTGACTGGCCCATGGCTCCCATATAAACCCAGCACAGGAACAGGAAATTGTCCATGCAAGTGGGATCCTCCCTGCTCTGGACTGTGTGTGTCGTGCTTCCTGTTCCTGTTCCCCTCGTTTCACTTTCTGGTGTCCTGACCCAGCCTGACTCTAGTTATCCATCCATGGTTCTACTTTCAAGTATGTCTCCTCCCTCTAATGTCCTGGTAACCTGATCCTGCCTGCTTCCTCATGCTCAACTCTCAGTTTGCCCTCTGACCTGTCTTGGACTCTGACCTCCTGCTATCTGACCTGGCCTGCCTCCTGACTCCTGCTTTGACCACTAGGTCAGACTGCCCATGTCCTGGTCACGACAGAAATAAATTGAGATCCCATTTTGCGACAGGTTCTCTGACAGACATTAACCAACCACTGAAGGAATCTCCTAATGGAGGATGGTTGAGATGATGCACAATGCACTTTGATCAATGACAAGGTACAGTAATTAGTCCAAAAAGAAAGGTTACTTACCCTACAGTAACTGGTTCTTCAAGATGTGCTATCAACACATATTCCACTCTTGGTGCATATACGCCCCATGTGTGTCAGATCCTTTCTGACTAGCAGTATCTGTTGTAACTCTGACTAGCCCCTGATGTTCTCTTGGCAACCATAGCCGAGGGTTATAAGGGGCAGGAGGCTGCAACCACTACTCAGATCCTTCACTATTAAGAATCCTGAAAAGTGGGAATCCAATTAACAGGGATGCAGGGCAGGTTGAGGAATCTGTGTAAAACACCACATCTCGAAGAAAAAATGGTTACTCACACTCTCTTAACTGTTGTTCTTCGAGATGTGGTGTTCATGTCCATTCCAATCAGGTGTGTGCATGCACACGTGCACGGTAGCCAGAAGATTTTTCCCCTAGCAGCATCCATAGTGTCAGTCCGTCCCTGAAGTCGCGCCTTCATGGCGCTCAATATAGAGCCCTGCCAACCTGCCACGACCTCAGTTCCTTCTTGCCGGCTACTCCAACAGAGGGGAAGGAAGGAAGGTGGGTATTGGAGTGGACATGAACAACGCATCTCGAAGAACAACAGTTACGAGAAGGTCAGTAACCGTTTTTCTGCTTCAAATACTTGTTCATATCGATTCCAATCAGGTGACTCACAAGCCCAAGTTTAGGTGGTGGGGTCAGAGTCTTCCACTGATTGCAGCACTGCTCAGCCAAAGGCCACATCGTCTCTGGCCTGCTGGGTAATCGCACAGTGCGTGACAAAAGTATGGATGGAGGACCACGTCGCCGCCCTGCAGATTTCCTGAGTGAGAACCTGAGCCAAGAATGCTGTTGATGAAGCCTGCGCCCTGATGGAGGGCGCAGCAATTGGAGGTGCAGGAATACCTGCCAGGTTGTAGCACGCACGAATATAGGATACTATCCATGATGAGATGCATTGTGATGATATAGGCTGACCTCTCATTCCGTCCGATACTGACACAAATAACTGGACCGATTTTCTGAACATTTAGTTCTCTCGATGTAAAAGGCTAGTGCCCTGCGGACATCCAGATAGTGGAGCCTCTGCTCCCTACTGCTGGAATGAGGCTTACGGTAGAATACCGGGAAAAAGATGTCCTGGTTGATGTGAAACTGCGACACAACCTTCGGGAGGAAAGCAGGATGAGGCCTGAGCTGAACCTTGTCCTTATAGAACACGGTGTAGGGAGGCTCTGATTTTAGAGCCCTGAGCTCAGACACCCTCCTGGCTAAGGAACACCACCTTGTAAGAGAGATTGAGCAGGAAGCATGTCGCTAATGGTTCAAAGGAGGGTCCCATGAGCCTAGAAAGGACCAGGTTGAGGTCCCAGGCACAGACAGGCTGACGGATGTTTGGGTTGAGCCCTTTTAAGAACCGGCTGACCATAGGGTTAGCAAACACAGAGCAGCCCTCGCCGCCCAGATAGAAGGCCGAAATGGCAGCTAAGTGCACTCTTATTGATGACAACAAAAGCACCTGCTGGTTCAGATGGAGGAGGTAGTCCAGAATAAGCGGCACTGAGGCTAGCATTGGGGACAAACGGCGCTGCGCCAACCAGATTGAAAATCTCTTCCACTTGGCAAGGTATGTGGCTCTCATAGAGGGTTTTCTGCTGCCAAGGAGGGCCTGTCTAACCTGGTCTGAACAGGAAAGCTCCATTGGGTTCAACCATGGAGCTTCCACACCGTGAGGTGAAGCATCTCGAGGTTAGGATGTTAAAGACGACCATGATTTTGTCTCAGAAGATCTGGGAAGAGTGGCAAGATGATCGGGGCTCACACGGACATGTCTAGGAGAGATGTGTATCATTGCTGATGGGGCCAGGCTGGTGTATTAATATGACCTGAGCTCATTCTCTCCGGATCTTGAGGAGTACCTTGTGAATTAGCAGTAGGGGCAGAAAGGTGTATAGGAGAGAATGGAGGAGGAATGTGTCCACACTGGAGCCTGGGCTGTGATTTTGGAGGTAGCAGAACTGCTGGCACTTCCTGTTTTGTCACGTGGCGAATAGGTCTATCTGTGGAAAGCCCCACCTTTGGAAGATTGAAGTTGTGACGTCCAGGCAAAGGGACCACTTATGGCTGTGAAATGACCTGCTGAGGTGGTCCACCAGCTTGTTCTGTACCCCGGGGAGGTACGATGCTTGCAAGTGTATTGAATGTTCTACAGAGAATTCCCACAACATGAGGGCTTCCTGGCACAGGGGAGAGGAGCCTACACCCCGTTTGTTGATATAGAACACTGCTGTTGTATTGTCCATCATGACTGATACACGTATGCCTGGCATGCTAGGCGCACCACTTTGAGCTCTCTGACATCGATGTGGAGACCCAGGTCCACCTGAGTCCAGAGACCTTGAGTCCTGCGGTCTCCCAGATGTCCTCCCCAGTCTAAGTCTGATGCGTCTGTCACTAGCGACAGAGACGGCTGAGGAATGGCGAAGGGGACCCCTGAGCATACCTCCTGAGGGTCTAGCTATCACAGGAGGGAGTTGAAGACCGGGAAGGGATGGTCACGATCCAGTCCAAGCTGTCCCGGGCTGGGCGATACACTGACGTGAGCCACAACTAAGGAGGTCGAAGCCTGAGTCTGGCATGTTGCACCACACAGGTACAGGCAGCCACGTGTC
Organism: Natator depressus; assembly: GCF_965152275.1. Taxonomy (NCBI): domain Eukaryota; kingdom Metazoa; phylum Chordata; order Testudines; family Cheloniidae; genus Natator; species Natator depressus. Next base: position 94,812,100 of record NC_134237.1, on the reverse strand, counting down.
TGAGAAGCTTCAAGAAATTTCTGGCTGTGATGGTGGGAAACTGTTTGAGGCCTCAAATGATATCGTTCAGGGCCTGAAACCTTGCTTCCAGCAGGTATGCCCTAGCTTGGGCCGAGTTCAGTACTGCCCCTATAACGCTATCCTCTGGACAGGGGACAGAGTCGATTTTGCTTCATTTAGAAGGAGACCCAGGTTGTCGAAGGTGGCTCTAATGAATCTGATCTGAGCTTACACTTGGGTCCTGGGAGCAGCCTCTGATCAGCCAGTCTTCAAGGTACAGAAAAACCTGTACCTGGTGCCTGCACAAGAACACAGCGATGATGGCCATGCACTGGGTGAAGACTCAAGGTGCTGCTGACAGGCCGAATGGAAGGTCATTAAATTGGTAGTGGGTACTGTTGACCACAAACCTCAGGGGGCTGAGTGACTGCAATATGAAAATATGTGTCCTTCAGGTTGAGGGCGGCATACCAGTCTGCTGGATCCAGTGAGGGGATGATGAAGGCCAAAGAGACCATGTGGAACCTGAGTTTCTTCATGAACTTGTTGAGTTCTCACTGGTCCAAGACAGGCCTGAGGTGGCCTTTGGCTTTTGATATTAGGGAATAAAAGCCCTCGCCCCCGTGCTCCTGAAATACCTCCTCCACTGGCCCTAGAGATAGGAGCGACTGCACCTCCTGGATAAAAAGCTGTTCTTGAGAAGGGTCCCTGAAGAGGGACGGGGAAGGAGGGTGGAAGGGCAGGAGGGCACAGAATTGGATGGAGTATCCCCTCTCTACAGTGCAGAGCACCCAGCGGTCCGAAGTGATATAGGACCATGCATGGAAGACAGGGAACAGTCAGGAGGAAAAGGTAAGGAAGGGTAGATCCAACTTTTGTTCTTGAGCGCCATCCTTGACCGCGCCGTCAAAAGGATGGTCTGGGGCCGGAAAGTGGTTTGGGTTGGCCAGAGCCCTGGCCTGAGGACGGGCATTGTCTTTTCCTGCCACTCCTGTTCCTCCTCTGAGAACCGTCCTGGGGGTTCTGCTGATAGAACCTCTGAGGGGGCTGTGGCCTAAAGTGTTTCCGCTGTGTGGCAGAAGTGTGCAGGCCCAAAGACCTGAGGGTGGCTTGTGAGTCTTTCAGGCTATGCAGCCTCTTGTCTGCCTTTTCAGAGAAAAAAGAGTCACATCCTCAAATGGGAGGTCCTGAATGGTCTGTTGGACCTCATAAGGGAGCCCCAAGACTTGGAATCAGGAACCCCTTCTCATTGCCACCCCACTAGCCGTGACCCTAGTTGCGGCATCAGCACCGTCCAACACAGCCTGGAAGGAAGCCTGGGAGACTAGCTTTCCCTCCTCCACCAAGGCCAAGAACTTGGCTCAGGAGTCTGAAGGGAGGAGCTCCACAAATTTGGCCACTGCCGCACAGGTGTTATAAGAGTACCTGCTGACAATGGCTTGATGGTTCAAAATATGGAGCTGGAGACCCCCTGTAAAGTAGACCTTTCTCCCAACAAGGTCAAGTCGCTTAGCCTTCCTGTTTTTAGGGGAGAGCCCCTGGAAACCCTGCCGCTCATGCTGATTAGCTGCGTCCATGACAAGAGAGTCGGGAGGTCGGTGGGAGTACAAATGTTCATACCCATTGGAGGGCATGAAATAATGCCTCTCATTGTGCTTGGCAGCGGGTGGCAAGGAACCTGGGGTCTGCCACAGCGTCTTGGTGGTATCCACAATAGTCTTAATAAGTGGTAGGGCAATAAGAGAAGGTCCTGAGGGGGCGAGGATACCCACCATGGGATCAGCCTCCTCGACCACTTCCTCAGACTTAATGCCCAGACCCTGAGCAGCCCTTTGCAACAACTTTTGTAGCACCCTGCTGCCCTCAAGCGCTGGGGTTATGGCTGTATCTGCCAATGCCTTGTCCAGAGAAAACGAGGAGCAAGCCCCTATAAGCAGTAGCTGCTCCCTGCCATCAGCTCCCAAGGGGTCTGCAACTCTCGGGGGAACGTCGGTGCCAACGGAGCGCCCATCATCACCGGGGCTGTCAACGCCAAACTCAGCGTTGGTACAGGCACTGGAGACATTGATGGTGCTGCCGGTGGAGCCAGTACTGAACCAGCTGCCTGAGCCAACGAAGGTGGAGGGGCCATTGTCTGTGCTGCTGTCAGTACCAAGGTCGTCCTCAGTGCCGAGATCGAAAGAGTCGCCGATGTCAAAGCTGGCGCTAGCGATGGTACTCAGCCAATGGCACTGGCGTGTGAGTAGGCGCGGAGGTGAGCTGCATGGTTGACAGCGAGACAAATGTGGCTGAGGCCACCGAAGATGCTGAGAAGTGATGCCCTTGGATCCCTCCCTGGCTCTGGTGAAAGGCCCAGGAGGTCCAGAATGGCCACTGTGGTGGATTCTGCCACTGCGGTGGCCACACCTGGAGCTCTTGCCTTGAACTCAATCGTCAGCTCCTACTCCTCCGAGAGCGGTAAGAGTCAGACTCTGAGACTGAAGACCATGGAGGAGCCGAGCGTCAGTGCATCAAGCATCAAGATCTTGGAGAGTGATTAGGCTCTCTGTCTGAGTGGGCCGGTGCCAAAGGACATGGAGGGGGGAATGCCTGGACAGCATTGCCAACTTCCCTCTTGACTGCACCTGGGGGTGGGATGGGATCACCAGCGGTTCCTCCCTCCTAGGGGGCAAGAACGGTGCCGTAAGGTGCAGCAGATCCCGAGGAACATCGAAAGCTTCCAGCATTGAAAGAAGTGGCAGCTGCTGGCCCGTAGGGACCAGTGAACATGGGGGGCCCAGACTCAACTGCCTTTCTTGGGCAGGGGTCGACACAGCCCTAATGGGGCGGATCTCGATCTGTGGCTCGCTTGGGGTCTCACTTCCTTAGATTTAGCCAGAGGTGACCGACTGTCCGGCTTCTTTTTCTTCTGAGGCACCAGCGAGTGAGACCGGTGCCTGCTCTCCACTGGGCCTAGGGACGTGCTGTGCCAGTGCCGAGCATCCTTTCTCAGCACCAAACTCAATGATGGTGCCGGGGCACTCCACGTCGATGAGGAACCACTATGAGCTGGGTCCCCTGAGCCTGGGTCCGAATGGGGGCATACAGCTGCCTCCATGAGGATCACCTTAAGCCGCTACTCCCTTTCTTTAAGAGTCCTAGGGCGGAACTCGCAGCAGATCTTGGATGTTGGATCAGATATTGGAACATTTGCAAGGGAAGCTCTGAGACTGTGTGCACCCTAGGTCCTGATCCAGTCTGAAAGCCACTTGGATAATCTCTGGGTGAAAACAGGCTCCTAACTCCTTCTGCAAAAAGTATGAACCATCTGTGGGATGTTCTAAATGGCTCTACTCCGTCCAGATAAAAATATAAAGCTCTCACCACATCCAAGGTGTGTCGTTTCATTTTGGCTGCAGTGAGTGATGTCTCAGGAAGAAAACTAGCAGGTATATGAATTGGTTAAAATTAAAATCCAAAACCACCTTAAGCAAGCAAGAATTTAGGATGATGCTTAAGTGTGACTTTGTCCTTACAGAATATGGTGTAAGGACGCACTGATTTTTCCAGCCGAGGTGACAGTTACCAAGAATGCTGCCTTCATGGAGAGATGAAATAGGAAAGAGGTTACCATGGGTTCATTACGGGGCCCTATTGCATTAATTTAGATGGAACACATGGGCCCAAAGAGTCAAAGGTGTTAGCACAACTCTGAAATTGTCCATCTTTAAACAAGGTTCAGGGTTTGGTATACAGAGACCTTGGTTTGTTAGTTTCATGGCAAACACACTAAGAAATTCTTCCCAAAATTTCGGAATTTGTTAACTAAAATATGGAAAAGAAAGGAACATAACTACAAAAAGTTATGAAGCAGTTTAAAACTAAAATTAAATAACAAACTTAACCCAATTAAATAAGACAAAATTAACCAAAACATATCATCTCTTAAAATGGGAGTCCTTTATTTGAGTTGGAAAAAAATTCTTAGCAGGGAGGGATTAGTTTTGTGGCTCATTTCCAAGATGTGAAAGATGGTTACTTCTCTTACTTTTGAAAAACAGACAGGCATGAGTGGAAGAAGAGACAGGATAGTAAAGGTGGAGAAAATACAGTTTTTGCTGAAGTTCTTGAGATTCCAGGAGGCAGGTCAGTCACAGACAGGTGCTCTGGGTGGGCAGGTCAACCACAGCAGCAGTGCTCTGGATCATGGAACGTAATCGGGTTGGTCTAGTCCTTCTCCTTTATTGGTCCCTCTTAGGCTGGGCAGAGCTGGGTAGAGCTGGAAGGGCTGTCTCAACTCTTGGTGCTGGTCCTGTGTGGTACAGCTAACCTTAGGATCAGATAGACAGAAGAGAGAGAGGGAAAGAGAGAGAACACAAAGAAAAACAGTGGGGCAGAAAGGAACACACAATGGAAAGAGTAACAAAGCAAGATACTGTGTGTCCCTGACTGAAGTCTCTGATGGTGTGGCAGTTATGACCAGGTGTCCCCGCTGGTGTGTTGAGACCTGGACTTCACGATGAAGCAGTGACCTTTGGGATCCCCTGGCAAAGGACGAAGTCCCTGGAGCGGAGCAGGATGAGACAGAGGTCTGATGCCTTCCTCCTCTTCCAGAAATTCCCAGTCAATTAGCCAGTCTCCATCCCCAAAAAGTCTCTTTGTAAGGGTCGCAAAAGAGGAATGATGGGTGGAATAGTCCATACTTTCATTATTTTCTTCATCACAATAAGAAACTGAGGAGGTCCCTGTCAATATGGTGGCATAATCTACAAGTTATACAAAGAACAAAAATGAATCTGCATAGCTGTACTTCAGGGAGCCTGAAAGGTCCTGAAAAGAAGCCAGATGAGGAACATAAAACCCCTAAGACAAAAGAACTGACCAGGTGAGCCTCCAAGCCATTTTCAGATGGCACCAAGGACAGCCTCTGAAACCAAGACTCCAAATAAAAAGACTCAGGTACATACTCCAGATCTGAAGCATGGCTTTTACTGGATCCTTTTAATGAAGAATGGGCACAATGTGAAATATGGAGGCATTTGGGCACTAAGAAATCCCAGCATCCACAATGTGGTGAGAACCTCATGGAATCCTAAGGAATGAGCATTGCTGGAAGATCTGGAAGCACCCTCAGACTCAGGGAAGCTAGAACTGAGACCTCCAGTCCACAACAACACTCCTACTTCCTCTTAATCTTATGATTGAGGCAACAGAAGAGCAAAACCAATCTACTGCAAACTGATGTGAACCCACTTAACCAGAACTTTCCTGGAACCAAGATGGCCTCTAGCACAGATGGAGCATGAGGCCACCAAAGACTTTGGCTTTTTGATTTCACCATGTTAGACAGAACAGTACCTTACCCTGACGATGGATCAGAGGGTTACGAGATTGTGTATCTGGCTATGGAAAAATACAATGGCATAAAATACACCAACTAAAATCAGTCTTTTTGGGGAGGGGGGATGATTGCCCTAGAGCTGCATGGAGATTGTCTGGAATCAAAACTGCACAACGGCACAAAAGCTATGCAAAGTTATCTATCTAAAATGTAACTAAATATGTATTAACTATTATCTAAAAATGCATCTAACATGTATGAACTATAACTCCTCTAACCAGTTAACAGAACATTTTTCAAAGACAAAGACAAAGACAAAACTCTTTGTGTATAAAGTGAAGACCCATATACCTATAGCTAGCTGTGGAAAGGAAAGAGAAGTGAGGCTGCTTGGGATTGCTTAGCCCCTTAGAATCTTAGCTCTGGGTACACATTCTATTTGTAGGAATATGCAAAAGCTACCTCAAAGAAAGATGTAAAATTCTGCGTCCTTGTACTGTAGCAGACAAACAATAAAAAGGGATCATGGGGAGGGATCTTCCCTCTCCCTCCTCACCACAAGAATTCCAAGCTTAAAGTACTGACCTAGGATGGCCCTATGCTAAGAATTGAGACAGACTGGAACTCAACATACAGTTCTCACCAGGCTCACTCTGCAGCTCCTCTTACACTGTAGTTTCTTACCATGTCACACCCAATCCCACCGACACTGATCTCACCCCAAAAGGGGAGAAAAGAGGAGCTTTCAGCTACCACCAGCAGACTTCCCTCAGGGGTAGAAGGAGCCACTACCAACTTCTTTTACTACTGAAGGAAATTTGGGGCTTGTCTGCACATTGATTTTGCAAAGATCTCACGACACTGGTGCAACTCCCCTAGTGTGGATGCAATTATATTGATAAAAAGCGGTTTGGAACACACTAGAAAAGCTGGGGATTTCTTCTTTATGATCGAATAAAGTTCTCATTTTTAGCCCTGAAAGGACATGAGATATTGGACTTGAAAGCCAGACTTCAGAAGTAATTTTCAGGAGAAAGGATTCTATATCTAGAGGTAGAAGTAAATATTTCTCTAGGAAGATGATACAAATATGCTATTTGAAGCTGTTTAGAAAGTTAGAATAAGTCCTGAGGAGATGGATTAGAGGCAGGTAATAGGGTTATAGGCATGTGATAAAATGAACTGGTATGCAATAGCAATACATTTATCACACTCCTGTACAATTTACCACATGCATATCACCTCCCAGTATCATATATATTTTCATAAACTATCTCCACCATTGTTCAAGGTTTTCAACTGTTGTTTAAAGCAAGAGATTTTACATATTTTTAGGGTTTAGGAGAATCTCCTCATACCAAGCACTAAATGCTGTGTAACTCGAGAATGTAGATATATTCAACTATTTTTAATTTTAGAGATGCATAAATATGACAGGTTATTTATTTAGGAAATAATTGTATTAAATACTTACAAGATCTTCTATAATCTCTTTGACTGCGGCTACAGCTAAAATAAATAACAAAGGAACCAATGTTGTATAACGACCTGTTGGTGACACATCTGGAATTTGCTATTAAAAAAAAAAGAAAAATGTTTTTTACACTTGTAGGTCAAAGTGAAGTTTGATTATAATAAACAGAACTTAGTAATGCAAAAGAATGCCACTTTATTCAGATTCATGTACAATTCCATTTTCTTCATCTGCACGTTTTAGTCCTTCTTACTACCGAGCCTATAATTGCTTATTATTTTCAATCTCCCTAATTCATTACACTTATACCTGTTCTCATAAAATCGGATGCAACATGTAATTAACATGAAAAATGTTTCTATTTGGGCAATTGAATTATAAAATGTAGGCATAAATATATAGGAATTTATGGTGAGATATTTTGAAGCATTCCCCTCCATCTTCCCACCCACAAGGGCTGATGCTAAATCTGATTTCAACACCAAGTCTGGGGAAGAACACTGAGCTTTCCAGTGTCTCAGTAAAGCGCTTTTGTTTAATATAAGGGATAGTTTAATACTTTTGTAATGTAGTGTTGACAGTTTTCCATGTAATGACTATCATACAGACCCAAAAGACATGGCAGAATAAAGCACATGAGTGGTTAAATTTTTAAAAGTATCCACAGGAATTATTCTCATGAGTGAAGTTATGCATATGCTTCAGTGTTTTCAAGAATGGGGATCTAAAGTTCAACTGTCCCATGACCAGTAGAATCTATTCAATATTTTCTTTGGAGTTAGATGTAAGTTGGGCAAAGGAGGACTGCATTTTACAAAGCACTGTATTCGGGGGGGGGTAAAAATCATGTATTAAAAAAATCAAAATCAGATTTTTTACTGTGTGTTCCTAGTTCTTTACATTCTTCTTTTATAGTCTTAAATTGCAGTAGATGTTTTGTACTTGTTTCTTTTATTAGCGTTTCCTAATTAACAGAATTTCAGATTTTCAATAGAGATTTCTCCTGCTAAGAAGTTTCATATTTAAAATGTTCATTTATACCAGAAAAAGGCAAGTCCTACATCCTCAGTAATACCTTTGGTTGCAAGACTACAAAAAACAAACAAAAAAAAAAAACACAAAATTGAGACGCAAATAGCCTATGCTATACTGAATGTGCACACATGAGTATAGCTGGATGATCTAATGTTCACAAAGAACTATTGTGTGTGCTACAGTAACCGCAGAGAGAGGAGCTGCTTAGTTCTATGGCAAACACTGATAACTCTAGTCATCCACATTCATCTGAATATTTGACAATCACTCATAGAATCACAGAATAGCAAGGTTGGAAGGGACTTCAGGAGGTCATCTAGTCCAACCCCCTGCTAAAAGCAGGACCAATCCCCAACTAAATCATTCCAGCCAAGGCTTTGTCAAACCTGACCTTAAAAACCTCTAAGGAAGGGGATTCCACCACCTCTCTAGGTAACCCATTCCAGTGCTTCATCACCCTCCTAGTGAAAAAGTTTTTCCTAATATCCAACCTAAACCTCCCCCACTGCAACTTGAGACCATTACTCAAAAGGTGTGAGAGTGAATAGACGTGCCATGTGACTAGTGTTATGGTACAAAATGCAGCCAATATCACTAAGATGAGGAGAGCTTTCCTCTTTTGTTAATTGTATATATTGACTAATTAATATACAACAACACTGATTTAGGTGAATTTAGAAATGTTAAATATAAATGTAACTGTCACTATTTCTGTCCACAGTTCAAACTTCAGTCATTAGGTATGGCACACATAATGTATCACACCAACTATATGGTCTGCCTTTACATTATAAACTTAAAACAAATGTGAAATATTTTAAATCAACGCAGTTCAAAAGTATTGTGTCCTTTTTTAAAAAAAAGCACTTCTCAATAACATGGACTTCAGGTGGATGAAACATATAAATAGTCTCCTTTCTAAGCCAATCAGAGTTCAACAGTTAAGTAATGGAAGAGTTAAATATCACTCTGCTGCACTTGGCACAGTAATTGGTACTGATACTAGTTAATGTCAGAGTCACCTATGTGGAAATGTCACATGAGAATCTCAAATTTTAAAAAATAAATGTCTATTTAAAATTAATAACTTGGTTTTGATACGCATCAATATCTTTGACTGCAATGGTGTCACATCTTAAGCTACGATGGATCAGAGCTGATCACTTCCTGAAGATCCTTTCTACAAGAAGCTGTCCTGGTGATTCAGTAAGGTTGTATGTTTTCCTCTCAATCAGTACTCTGCTAATTGGCCAGTATTTGAGATGGAAGTGCAGTCTTCTAGAAAAGACTTCAAACTGAGGCCCTGTCCATTTGTGATCAAAGATCTTCTGGCACATTTTGTAAAGGATGAACCTTAGTCCTGATCAAATTCAGTTTGGTAAACCCAAAATATTAGTTTCTTTGTCAGAAATATTTATTTTTTCATAATGGAGGACTTCTACAATGAGAAAAGATCTGTTAGCCCAGGATTTAAGTTCAGGCCACTGGAGGAGGCCCTGCATGATGAGAAATAAAAATTCCAAGTAAGGAAATATTTTCTATACATAAGACAGTTGCAAAACGAGATGTAAAAATATCCAGTATTTCACTGACATTTTATTCTTAATTCATTAAAGCCATATCACATGATTTAACTCGATGGACACATGGAATTTTTGTAAAACATTCAAATAGCTATAATAATAAACTATGGAATGTATTAGCACTTGAATGTTTTGAAATTCAGATTTTTTTTTAAGTTGAGCTTACCTGAAGTAATGCAATAAAAAGAAAAAATGCATTAGCAGCTCTTCTGAACTGGGAATAAAGAAACCTTGGCAGGAATGTGATTATGTTGTATTTTGCAGTGCTAAAAAAGAAAGACAAAAACCATGTACAATTATTATAGTACCAGCAAGTTACACACACACTTTCCTTATTATTTCTTGAAGTGCATGTCATGACAGTACATTACAATGCAGGTGTTCTGAAGAACAATAAATTTGCTTCAAATAAAAGTTGAAAGGGGGTGTTAAATGAATCAGACAGTGCCTATATTAAGAATCATTTGGAGTTCCAAACCTAAATGATCTCCATCTCCCAAACCACAGCACTTGAGTTGACTCATAAACATCATTGTTATATGCAGTGTTGTTGTAGCTGGTCCCAGGATATTAGAAAGACAAGGTGGTTGAGATAATATCTTTTATTGGACCAACTTTTGTTGGTAAGAAAGACAAGCTTTCAAATTAGAGCTCTTCCTCGGGTATATAGTACCATTTCGAAATTATCTATCTACTAGCAAAGTAGCAGATTGGACCAACTTCTGTTGGTGAGCGAGACAAGCTTTCGAGCTACACAGAGCTCTTCCTCAGGACCAGCTTTGAAATGATTGAAACAAAGAATCACTATAACACATCCAAAGAATGTGAAACAAAGAATCACTATAACACACATGTTGTCCCTGGAGAGGGCTGAGGAAGGAAACTAAGTTTTGGCAACTGGGGCAGGGTCAGTTGGAACTCGGCACCTGTAGAGGTATGGGAGACTTTTGTAAGATAAGCACATCACTCACGTGTTTCTGGAAAAATGACAAGCAGTGTGTGTCAGGAGCCCGGGTTGTAGGTGGTCATGCCTAGTGGTTGGAATGGGAATCAGGGCCAATGGTTAAAACCCCTGAAATGTGCCGTGATTACCAGGCAGGGGAATCTTCAGCTCACATGAAGCGGGGGGGGGAGGGGTAAAGGGGGCAAGTCGGGGGAAATTCTGACTGCCTGTTCAGTGTTGCATTCTGTGCCGGCTGGGCAGCAACCTCAGCCTGCCAAGCAACCCTATATCCAGCAGGGAAAGATTGGCCGGGGAGGGATCCATACTAACCACTGGTCTGGACCCCTTGTCAGCGTAGTTCCCCTCTGCTTAGTTCTTTGGACTGCTCAAACTGTCAGGAGACCAGGTCACAGGCAATCAGGCCTAGTGGTCAGAGTTCAAATGCCAGAGCCAGAGCAGGGCTGAAGGTCAGAACTGGAGTCAGAGTCCGAATACTAGAGCCAGAATCCGGAATCAGGGCTGAGGGTCAGAACCAGAAATCAGGGAAGGCAGGAACAGGCTGGTTCTGAGGCAGGAACAAGTGTGGGACAGGATGGGAATAAGGCTGGGTGCAGGGCAGAATCTGGGCTGAAGCTGTGGAGGAGCAAGCAGAGCAGAAGCAAGGCTTGAGAGAGATGAGCACAGGGAGGCAGAAAGTCCACGAGCATATACGCTGAGCAGCCAGGAAGCTATTGCTGCTGTTGAGTTTAAACAACTGGCCTGCTAACTTTCTCAGCCAATCAGTCTTGGTGGTCCGCCTCGCTAGCTCATTAGGGTGTCAGTTGTACTGAGCAGGCACGGCTGCAGGCCTTTACACCTGACACTCAAACACTTTGCTGACATTTAATAAGCCATTTGCAGGGGTTTCAGAGTTAACACTCAATTGAGATAAATGGACCTGTTCACACACCACACATGTTATCAAACGTATCTGCAGACTCAGGGCAGGTTTACACCTAAAATGCTGCATTGGCGCAGCTACACCAATCGTTTCTCGAATGCTGTAGCGCTTTAGTTAAGGCACTCTAAATGACAGGAGCAAGCTCTCCCACCAATTTAGCATTGCCTACCCTGGAGCTTAGTTTGGTATAACGTCACTCAGCGATGCAGATTATTCACACCCCTGAGCAACCTGGTTATATTGAAGTAATTCTGTAGAGTAGGCCAGGGCTCAGGAAGACAGCAGTGCACAGATTTACATTTGGTTAACACTTTCCAGGTTATCTTCGCAATCATGAGGGATAGATTAAAAAAAACAGTCCAAGCTTATACTCTGGTCAAGGTTCCTTGCCAGCGTTTCACCCTGTCTGTGATTTGGGGTGTGTGTGTCATAAATATAAAGGGAAGGTTAAACACCCTATCTGTGATTTGATAGGGTGAAACGCTGGCAAGGAACCTTGACAAGAGTATAAGCTTGGACTGTTTTTTTAATCTATCCCTCATAGGTTCCTTCCCTTTATACTTATGACATGCCCCCCAAATCACAGATAGGGTGGAACGCTGGCTATGATTTCTTCGTGGAGCTCTAGGAGAAAACAGAGTTAATAAGACACATGCACCTCTAAATATACTACCAAGTACATAGAGACTAACAATATTTTCCACATCTCAAGGACGATTTTAACCCGTTGATTCTGGGAAACTTTCACAGGAGAGTGCATCAGCCACCTTGTTAGATGCTCCTGAGATGTGTTGGATGTCGAAATCAAAATCTTGGAGAGCTAAACTCCACCGAATAAGTTTTTTGTTATTTCCCATGGCGGTATGAAGCCACTGTAGCGCAGCATGCTCGGTTTGCAGGTGGAAACGCCGTCCCCAAATGTATGGGCGTAGCTTTTCCAGAGCGTGGACAATGGCGTAACATTCTTTTCCACTGACTGACCAGTTGCTTTCCCTCTCAGACAGTTTTTTGCTGAGAAACACTACAGGGTGGAATTCTTGATCCGGTCCTTCCTGCACTAAAACTGCTCCCACACCACGCTCGGACACATCTGTGGTTACTAGGAACGGTTTGTCAAAGTCTGGGGCCCTTAGCACAGGGTCAGACATGAGTGTCACTTTAAGCTGGTTAAAGGCCTTCTGGCACTCTTTGGTCCACTGAATGACATTTGGCTGTTTCTTTTTGGTTAGGTCTGTCAGTGGGGCGGCGATTTGGCTGTATTACGGTACAAATCGCCTGTAATATCTGGCCAAGCCTAAGAAGGATTGGACCTGTTTCTTTGACTTTGGGACAGGCCACTTTTGGATAGCATCAACTTTGGCCTGTAGGAGGTTGATGGTTCCTTGACCCACCTGGTGTCCTAGGTAAGTCACTCTGTTAAGGCTAAGAAGTGTCAAATAGGCCTAAACAGTTAGTCCTGCCTCCCTTATGCGCTCGAAGACTTTTTGTAGATGTTCCAGGTGTTCTGCCCAGGAATCCGAAAATATGGCCACATCGTCAAGGTAGGCGACTGCATATTCTCCTAACCCCACTAGGAGACCATCTACAAGTCTTTGGAAGGTGGCGGGTGCATTCCACAGCCCGAAAGGGAGTACATTACATTCATACAGCCCGCCATGTGTGGTGAAGGCTGACCCTTCCTTGGCGGATTCATCTAGCAGTACCTGCCAATACCCCTTGGTTAAGTCCAAGGTAGGGATGAACTGGGCCCGTCCCAGTTTCTCTAATAGTTCATCTGTGCGTGGCATTGGATAGTTGTCTGGGCAAGTTACAGCATTTAGCTTACGGTAGTCCACGCAAAAACGTATCTCTCCATCTGGTTTGGGAACTAGAACCACTGGAGATGCCCATGCACTGCCAGAGGGGCGGATTAAACCCATCTGTAGCATATCCTGGATCTCCCGTTCTATAACAGTTTTAGCTTGAGGAGACACCCAGTAAGGTTGGACCCTAATTGGGTGAGCATTACCTGTGTCAATGGAGTGGTATCCCTGCTCAGTCAGTCCTGGGGTAGCTGAGAACATTGGCGCGTAGCTAGTGCACAGCTCCTTGATCTGCTGTCGTTGCATATGCCCAAGGGTCATGGAGAGGTTCACCTCTTCCATGCCACCAGCACTTTTCCCTTCATAGTAGACACTTTCAGGCCACTCAGCATCATCTCCTCCCTGGGCTGTAAACTGACAAACCTTTAATTCTCTGGAATAAAAGGGCTTTAAAGAATTAATATGGTATACCTTAGGCTTTCAGTTGGAGGTGGGGAATGCTATGAGACAACTAACAGCTCCCAGGTGCTCCTGGACCATGAATGGCCCTTCCCACGATGCTTCCATTTTATGAGCCTGGACCGCCTTTAAGACCATAACCTGGTCCCCTACTTTGAAGGAAGGCTCTCTGGCATGTTTATCATACCAGGCTTTTTGCTCTTTTTGAGCATCCTTTAGGTTTTCTTTAGCAAGGGCTAAAGAGGTTCGGAGAGTGTTTTGTAGGTTGGTTACAAAGTCCAGAATGTTAGTTCCTGGGGAAGGTGTAAACCCCTCCCATTGCTGCTTCACCAACTGTAATGGCCCCTTAACCTCGTGGCCATATACAAGTTCAAATGGTGAAAACCCTAAACTGGGATGTGGTACAGCTCTGTAGGCAAAGAGCAACTGCTGCAACACTAGGTCCCAATCATTGGAGTGCTCATTTACGAATTTATGTATCATGGCCCCCAAAGTCCCATTAAATTTCTCCACCAGGCCATTTGTTTGATGACGGTAAGGGGTGGCAACCAAGTGATTTACCCCATGAGCTTCCCAAAGGCTTTCCATAGTTCCTGCCAGGAAATTAGTTCCAGCATCTGTGAGGGTGTCGGAGGGCCATCCTAACCTGGCAAAAATGTCTGCTAGTGCCTGGCACACACTTTTAGCCCTGGTGTTGCTTAGAGCTACTGCTTCCGGCCATCGGGTGGCAAAATCCATGAAAGTCAGTATGTACTGCTTTCCTCTGGGTGTCTTTTTCGGAAAAGGACCCAGAATATCCACAGCTACTCACTGAAATAGAACTTCAATAATGGGGAGTGGCTGGAAAAGGGCTTTCACCTGGTCTTGGGGTTTTCCCACTTTTTGGCATACTTCACAAGACTGGATATAGGTAGAAACATCCTTGCCCATTCCCTCCCAGTGGAATGACCTCCCCAAATGGTCTTTGGTCCTGTTCACCGCAGCATGGCCACTAGGATGATCATGGGCGAAGCTCAAGAGCTTGACCCGGTACTTAGTTGGAACTACCAACTGTCTCTGAGGATGCCAGTCTTCCTGGTGTCCACCAGAAAGAGTTTCCTTGTATAAAAGTCCTCTTTCTCCAACAAACCTGGTTCAATTAGGAGAGCTGAGAGGCAGTGGATTGCTCCATGCCGCTGTCCAAGCTCTCTGGAGGTGTTCATCTGCTTCCTGTTTGGTCTGGAACTGTTCCCTTGATGCTGGAGACATCAGTTCCTCATTGGATTGTGGACCTAGGCTTGGTCCCGCTAGAAACAATGTAGGGGATGGGGCTGTTTCCATTGACTGTGAACCGCTCTCTGCTGGTGCACTATGTTGGGGTTCAGGCTCTGGCTGAGCCTCTTGTGTAGGGTTATTGGCTGCTGCCGGTTCAGGTTCAGTGGGGCCCTCTGCTGTTGGGGTTGCAAGTACTGGATTCAGTGCTGGCAATGGGTCTGGTGTTGGTTGTTCCACCGGTTCCGGGACTGACTCTGTATGGGTCTCTGGGACTGGATCCACTACTGCTGTTGCAGACATTGGCATGGGGTCCAGTTCCATCACCTTTGACCGGGTCCTGGTAGAAGTTTCCGGAACAGAGCTAGGCGTCATGGCTTGCTTAGCCTGGCTACGGCTGACCATTCCTACCCTCTTGGCTAGCTTCACATGATTGGCCAAGTCTTCCCCCAACAGCATGGGGATGGGATAATCATCATATATTGCAGAAGTCCAGGTTCCTGACCAGCCCTTGTACTGGACAGGCAACTTGGCTGTCAGCAAATTGAAAGAATTGGACTAGAAGGGTTGAATTGTCACTTGGATCTCTGGGTCGATTAAATTGGGGTCCACTAAGGAAGCATGGATAGCCGACACTTGTGCTCCAGTGTCCCTCCACATGGTGACCTTCTTCCCGCCCACACTCACAGTTTCCCCCTGCTCCAAGGGTAACTGGGAGGTAACTGGGCCTGAGGACCTCTGGTGTGATTCCGGTGCAATGAACTGTAATCTGTTGGGGTTCTTGGGGTAGTTGGCCTTCACATGCCCCGGCTCGTTACATTTAAAACATCGTCCAGCTGATGGGTCACTGGGACGAGGTGGGTTGCTGGAGAACAGTGTGGCAGGACGATAAGGTGTCTGGAGTATTCCTTCGTGTGTATTTGGGGCCTTGGGCTGCCCCGGTAGTAGGGTGTGGTCTGAGGGTATCCCTTCTGGTATCCGCTCCAACTGCGACCAGGGTTGTTCCTCTCTCCTCCCTCCATCCGTTTTGTTCTGGCTTGCCCCGCCTCTCTGGCGGTCCGGGACTGCTCATATCGATCAGCATAAGAAGCAAAACTTTCTGCTGAGTCCATTTCCTTATCCCATAAATACTGTTTTATTTCCTCCTTGGACATATTCAGGCATTGCTCCTGAGCTATCAAATCACACATTCCGTCAAAGCTAGTGACACCCCTTCCTTGGACCCATTTATCTAACAGATCCTTCATCTGGTTTAGATAAGCCACATTACTTAGTCCAGACCCTCTCTTAAGGGTTCAAAATTTTACTCTGTACGCTTCACATGTAATTTTAAATAGCTTTAAAACTAAATCCTTGAACTTATTATAGTCAGAAGCCTAATCAATAGGCATCTTATTGAATACATCAGAGCTCTTCCAGTTAATTTTGCTACCAAGTGGTCATCTTGTGAGCTTCAGGATTTTACGGAGAGTGCACAGTCTCTCAAAAGGTGAGAAAATATTCAGCAATATCACTGGATTCATCATACTGTGGACATAGTTGCTCCCATTTGTGGATTGTTGGGGAAGGATTGTTAGGGTTATCCAGTAGATTCCGCTCAGCCCTTACCTTCTCCATCTCCAGTGCATGCTTCCTCTCTTTTTCCTTCTCCTCCAGTTCTTTTTCCCTTGCCTCCATAGCTCTCCTGTGGGCAGCCTCTAGGGCTTTTTCTGCCTCTTTCACTGCCGCCATTTCTTTGTCCTTTGCCTCCATAGCTCTCCTGTGGGCAGCCTCTAGGGCTTTTTCTGCCTCTTTCGCTGCCTCCAGTCTGGTTAACTCCAATTTGTGTTGTGCCTTGGTTTCTGTCATGTTAGCCTCTCTGTTTTTAACGAACTTTACACCCGAGAGTTAGAAAGAAAAAAACAAAACAAAAACAAAAACTTGGCTGGTCAAAAAATATAGGTTGTGCTGTAACCACATACCTATGTTCTCTGATAGGGATTGTCAGCCTACAGAAAAATCCTAAAAAAAACTAACACCTTTGTCTCCAGGCAAATAGACAGAAAACCCCTCTAGTTGCTCTTAGCTAAAAAGCAACTTCAGGTCTGTGAAGACTTGTGAATTTCCCTGCCTTTAGGTAGAGAAAACTCCAGCTCACAAAAGACAATTCCCTTTTGTCTCTGCTCTGGCCCCCAAGCAGAGACAACAAAAAAAACCCTCTAACTGCTTTCAGCTTAAAACCTACTTTCCAGCAGCCCAAAGGGAAAAAAAATGTCCTTTTTTAAAATCTGTGCTTCTGGTTCAAAAAAAATCTCAAACTGATCTCAAAATGATTTCAAGTTAATCCCACCACTCTGCCACCATGTTAAGGTTCCTTCCCCACTCTGAACTCTAGGGTACAGATGAGAGGATCTGCATGGAAAACCCCCTAAGCTTATTTTTACCAGCTTAGGTTAAAACTTCCCCAAGATACAAACTATTTTACCTTTTGTCCCTGGACTTTATTGCTGCCACCAACAAGCGTCTAACAAATATAACCGGGAAAGAGCCCACTTGGAAACATCTTCCTCCGCAAAATATCCCCCCCAAGCCCTACACCCCCTTTCCTGGGGAAGGCTTGATAAAAATCCTCACCAATTTGCGTAGGTGAACACAGATCCAAACCCTTGGATCTTAAGAACAATAAAAAAGCAATCAGGTTCTTAGAAGAACAATTTTAATGACCAAAAAAGTAAAAGAATCACCTCTGTAAAATCAGGATGGTAAATTCCTTACAGGGTAATCAGATTCAAAACATAGAGAATCCCTCTAGGCAAAACCTTAAGTTACAAAAAGACACAAAACCAGGAATATACATTCCATTCAGCACAACTTATTTTATCAGCCATTTAAACAAAATAGAATCTAACACATATCTAACTAGATTGCTTACTGACTTTTTACAGGAGTTCTAACCTGCATTCCTGCTCTGGTCCCAGCAAAAGCAACACACACACACAGAGAACCCTTTGTTCCCTGTCCCCCTCCAGCTTTAAAAGTATCTTGTCTCCTCATTGGTCATTTTGGTCAGGTGCCAGCGAGGCTGTCTTAGCTTCTTAACCCTTTACAAGTGAAAGGGTTTTTCCTCTGGCCAGGAGGGATTTAAAAGTGTTTACCCTTCCCTTTATATTTATGACAACTCTAGAGCACAGTTCTGCAGTAATGGAGGACTACTTGATGGAGGATTCTGTGGAAAGTCTGATGGAGAATTCAGCAGCTGAGACCTACAGAATATATGGGTCAATGCTAAAATATAAACATCTGAATTGCAGGCTCTGAACTAATCAAGCTGGCCAGACAGAATCTGTAGCAATAGTGAAGACCCTGAGGACATCAATCACCATCAAAAGGCTTTATGTAAAGAAAAACTGATAAATGCTGACAGTTGAACTGATAACAGTCAATGTTAAAGAAGATTTACAGTTGCTCAGAATTATTTTAGGTATATGTCTGTTAAACTGAGACAGAGAACAAAGGACAGCTTAATTCATCTGGTAATGTTGAACTCTATGCCTCGTAACCTCAAAATAGAACAAGACATCACCTCAAAGACGCAAAGAACAAAATTAAACAGTATCAAAAACTAGCACACAATCCATCATAAAGGATAGCTGTATTGCTGCCTACATTCATAGCACATTCCATATATGCTTGGGAACTACAAGTACTCACACACAGAAGTTCAAGGCACAAAATTGGGTCTATTTCACAAGAGCAGACAGGAAGGAAAGCCCGGCATGAATCCACAGTTCTTCAAGAGACTGAATTTTCATGGTACTGGCCACATACTTAGTGTCTTAGGTCCAGTCTTCAAAATAAACCCCAGTAGATGTCACAAAGGATTCTGCTTCTGGTTCATAAAAATCTAGCTCATCTTCCTCAAGCCATTAAGGAAGGTGAAAAGAGGCTAATGACTGCTGGAAAACATTGGACCTTCTGTAATAAAAGAAGGAACGTTTTGGAAGTGTCAAATCTTGTTCAGTGAAGACCTAAGTTCCAATTCACTATCTGTGAATCTTGCAGAGCTACTTTCAATAAAAAACTGCTTCTGCCAGGCTCCTTTTCTGAGGATGTCGGGCTTAGCCACCACCATGCAGGAGTTATCATGTTAAGCACAAAAGTGGGCCTGTCAGGAATTCTGTACCCATCAGAGAACATGAGAGAAAGAGGTTACTCACCCTGTGCAATAACTGTGGTTCTTCGAGATGTGCACTCCTATGGGTGCTCCACTTCAGGTGCATGTGCACGCCACACCACTTTGATTGGAGATGTTCATTAGCAGTGTCTGTTTAACCATGCATACCCCGCTGACAATCTCATGCCCTGCCCCAAGGTTATATCAGGCTGCGAGTGCGAACCACGCTCATTTTTTTCTCCACCACTGAGTCTCAGAAGGAAACTCTGAACCAGAGGAAAGAATGGCAGGTAGTGGAGCACCCATGGAGGGACACATCTCGAAGAACCACAGTTACAGCACAGGGTGAGTAACCTCTCTTTCTTCTTCGAGTAGTGTCCCTATGGGTGCTCCATTTCAGGTGACTCCTGAGCATTATCTCGATAGGGAGGAGGGAGCTTCGGAATCAATACCAACACATAGAAAAGAACTACAATGCCAACTGCCGCATCAGATCTAGTGGCACAGACTAAAGCATAGTGTCTGGAAAAGATCTGTACAGAAGACCGTGTAGCAGCTCTGCAGATATCAGATACTGGGACGTTTTTAACTGCAGGCATAGATGCAGATTGTGACCTTGTCAAGTGAGCTGACAGACCAACAGGGGGTGGAATGCTGGCAGCACTGTAACAAGCTAGAATACACTCTGAAATACATTTTGATAGTCTTTGAGTAAAAATAGCAGACTGTTTAGATCTGTCCGCAAATAAATTAACAGTCTAAAAGATTTACAAAATGATTTAGTCTTATCTAGATAGATAATGCAGACATGCTAAGCTCTGTTTCAGGCCAAGGCAGTCAAGAAGGAACTGAGGACAGTTTGCCTATGCAGCCCAATATAGTTTCGATGCAAAGCACAAAGTAGTCAGCAGCACATTCACGGGCTGAATGGACACTGCTAATGAAAATCTCCAATCAAAGGCGCATGGGGCACATGTGCACCTAAAGTGGAGCATCCTTTGGGACACTACTTGAAGAAGAACCAGAAGTTCTGCTACTATATCAAGTACTGGAAGTGCTGAGCTGTCCCATTATGCTGTGCTGGAAGCCCCTGCATTGTGAGAGTTGAGTAGGTCACAGTATGCTTTCATAAAGAGCATGAACAGCCTGCTTTGGAAGCACTAAAAATTCCAATGCAAGTAGTGCATCTGCAGCTCTCTCTCTCTATTTCCTGTCCATGAAAATTTTTTTACCATATGAAAAAAGTAAATTAGAAGTTAAAACACTGTACAAAAATGAAAATAAGGTGTACGATAAATTAGAGGTGCAGAGTCAGCAGCCTGACCACCTGCAAGGAAGGCAAACAGCAAACTGGTTGGCGACAAGAGTAAAACAGCTGATATTC